>NC_052049.1:74173602-74811936 GCF_903992535.2 Arvicola amphibius | reverse complement strand
AGGGGGACATTCTGGGGAACCTTCCTTAGTCAATGACCTTTGAGATGCTGGACCAAGTTGGGCATGGCCTTGGGTACCAAAACGTGTGCACTCATGGGGCCCCTGCTATTACTTAACTGATGGATTTGTTCCTGTTTCCTGCTTGTGCAGAGGACTGTGATCCTTGGGTCTGCCCTCTAAATAAACAACACTTTAATACACTCAGTTCTAAGCTAGTGTGTGATTACTCTACTCGTGTTCACCTATATTGTCTAAATTAATTTTGTCTTCCATTTAAGCTGTTCTGTGAAATATTGTGAAACAGGGATAAAAAATCTGACACACATGTACAGGCTGTTTTATTTCATCACTTGTATATCTTTAGCAATCTTTCCGGAAGTCATATTGTCCTTTGACCACAACAAATAAAACATGATGGATAACCATCTCAGAATTTCCAAGCTCTTTTATTTTTAATGTTACCCACTGCACAAGGAAGAGAGTTGAAAGCCTATACCAGTCTTTTAACAAGTTAATGCATCATATATAGAGTAAAATCTTAGCAACTTTCCTGAAATATATAAGGGGAATAGCGAAGTTTAAGCAATCATGGCTTCTTAGACTGTAGACTAATTCCAGGGTGTTATATGCCTTAAAGAAGACTCAGGTTGACTTATGGCAGTTTCTACATAGATTCCACAAGTCTAATCATAACAACATTTTTTGTGGTTGCATTGGTTCATCTGCCATACATAAAAATACAAGTCACTAATTTATCATCTCTCTCTAGAGAAACTGATGCCATGATGAAAAGATGACAAAAAATGCTGACACCTACTATATTTAATTAATATTGCATTAGCTGGGACATCTAGGCAAACTGAACAAAGCTAATTTTTAACTAAAGGTTTAAATAATATCAACATCGGCAGGGTAGTGCAATCAGACATTCTGTAGCTTCTTACTGCACAGAGACATTTGAATATGTAAGCCTTGGCAAATTCTAAGGATATTTGATTTAGAACAAGAATAAAAATAAGATTGGCCCAACCCTCAAGTTCCCAATTTTGCCTGGCGATCGTGTCTACTTCCAATATCCAGGAGGATTACTATATCTTTTTTGGGAGTTCACCTTCTTATTATCTTCTCAAGGATCCCAAACTTATAGGCTCGATGTCCTATAATCATGGCTAGAAACCGAATATGAGTGAGTACATCCCATGTTCATCTTTATGGGTCTGGGTTACCTCACTCAGAATAGTGTTTTCTATTTCCATCCATTTGCCTGCAAAATTCAAGCTGTCATTGTTTTTTACCGCTGAGTAGTATTCTAGCATGTATATATTCCACACTGAGCTCCCAAGGTCCTGATGAGGAGCAGAAGGAGAGAGAACATGAGAAAGAAAGTCAGGACCGTGAGGGAACCTCCAGCTGGCGACAGATGGGGAAGGTGACTGAGCCCCACATTGGAGCACTGGACTGAGCTCCCAAGGTCCCGATGAGGAGCAGAAGGAGCGAGAACATGAGGGAGAAAGTCAGGAACGAGAGGGGTGCGTTCACTCATGGAGACGGTGGGACAGAACTAATGGGAGATCACCAACTCCAGTTGGAATGGGACTGATGGATCATGCGACCAAACCCGTCTCTCTGAGTGTGGCCAACAGCGGGGGCTGACTGAGAAGCAAAGGACAATGGCTCTGGGCTCTGATTCTTCTTCATGGACGGGCTCTGTGGGAGCCTTCTCAGCTTGGTCGATCACCTTCCTGGACCTGGGGGGAGTTGGGAGGACCTTGGTCTTAGCATAGAGTGGGGAACCCTGATGGCTCCTTGGCCTTGAGAGGGAGGGAGGGGAGGTATGGGTGGAGGGGAGGGGAGGGAAGGGGGAGAAGGAGGGGAGAGAAAGGGGAGAAGGAGGGGAGGGAGGGGGGAGGAGGAGGGAAGGAGATGGAAATTTTTAAATATAAAAAAAAATAAACCATGAGGAAAAAAAAAATAAAAAAAAAATAAATAAAAAGAAAAAAAAAAGAAAAAAAAAAAAGATTGGTGTCTGCCTAGCATTCATGAAGCTTTCAGGTATATCAGGCATAGTGGCACCTAACTGTAACCCAGCACTAGCAAAGTACAGTCAAAAGACCAATCCCTCATTATATCCACTTTTGTAACTTTGGTTCCCAGACTTTCCTTTGTGCCAAGTTAATTCTAGTAACTCAAGGAATCAAAATATTCCTATATCACAGTAACTCAGTCACCAGGTAAGCCCCACTTTTAGATCAAACAATGTCCCTGAACTCTTGGCCTTTCTGAACAGTAGATCAACACTAATGTCCCAGGCTAGCACCATCCAGGCCATAGAAACATCAGGCCTTTTTTTAGAATACCAGGCTTCACACAAACTACTCTGTGGATAAAACATCTATCCAGAAATAAGACAGGTTCTGTTCTTACATATCATCTTTCTCATCACTACAATAAGAAATATGCTACAAGGAACAATGTAAGAAAGGAGTTGGTTGTTTTGTTTCCCCCCAAAAACAGTACCACTCATTTGAATCAAATATTCAGACACATGAGTGTGTAGGAGATATTTTATATCAAAACCTTATCAGGTTCCAAACTTTGTGAATCATGCAATGTCATGTCAATTATCTTTACATAAAATGGAAGACCTTCACTCACAAACATTGCTTTAAAAAAGACCATTTCCAGGAAGTTCCCCATGGCTAAGCCAATGAATTTCTCCTTCTATTCACTATTTAAAACCATTAGGGTCCATGCCCCTCTTTATAGATTCCACAATTAGTTCACAAAACATTGTACTAGGACATATACTGTGTTTGTACACTTTATACATCCTACAACTAGTTCACAAAACAATGCACTAGGACCTACACAGAGTCCAAAGTCAGCCCTAAGACCCTAGTATTTTAGAATATACACAGACATTGAGCCTCTTATTAGGCAACAGAAAACAATAGGATAGATAAATAAATTCCAAACACCCAGTCAAACACAGTGTCTATAGACTCCATGGTAGTGTACACAATTCTAGACTGTAGTCTAGCCCTTGTACACCTTATTGAAAACAAATTTCAATGGTGGGCTACTCCAGCTTGAAGAAAGACCACTATAGTTCCAGAATCCAGAGAAGTTCAGGATCCATACCTGTTAGGTAAAATCCAGAGACTCTTCTTGCTCCATTGAGTCCCATCATTTGCCCATATGTCTTCAGTAGTCACAGGCACCAAGATCAGTCTTCTCCAAAACATGACACATGAATTCAAACTCCTAGCACAACTTGACTAGTATAAATGGTTGAAGTTGATTTTCATAAGTAATAGTGCCTCTAAACATTGATTTATCATTCAAGGTATCAATCCATTTCCCATGTACAATACAGAACTACTGTCCAAGTGTTTAGACTTCAGAAAAAAATCCACCACGTGGAGTAGCAGTCTTTATGTCTATTTAAATGGACACAAAGTCTTTATATGCAAGGAACCTATCAGTAAGATTACACTTAGACTACAAGGAAACCATGTTAAGGATTTGGGGATAGACTGCTTGATGAGTGATTTCGAGTACACTTAATGTTCAAAGACGAATTCATTCTACACCTTCAAATGTGAATATGTTAGTGCAAAACAAAACTAATCAAGGAAAGCAGAGCATAACTAAGTGACACCCCTGAGTAAATAAAACATTCTAGCAACAATGGACTTGTTGCTAGAAATTAAAATATACAAACTGCCTAAAGAAATAAAAACTCAAAGTAAGCATGTTAAGGATGGTAAGCAAACTTTTAAAAAGTACAAAAATATAGTTCATGAAAAAGAAAATAATAAATGACCAAATTAGAAGTTTAACAATAATTTGAATTGTTTTTCAAACTATTTAGATTTTTATATTACAAAATAAAATGAATAAAACTATAATAAATTATATTAATAAGAGAAAGATCCAAGAGAAGCAGTAATCTTTGAATCCTAATACATACTATTTGAATATATAGTTAGAGAAAAATAAATAAAAATTGTAAATAAAGGGATAATAAAAGGATATCACCTAAAAACCAAATATTCAAGTTGGAGAAATTCATGAAGAAGAAAAAAGACAAAAGGCAAATAATTCTTAGAAACACTGCAAATAATGTGAAAATTATAAATTCCAAGGTGGGTGAAAGAATGCATCAAAAGTATCCATTGCATTGATAAGTACCAGTAAATCAAATTATAGTAAAATTAACCAACAAAAACTAAGAAAAATAAAAGTCTACTGCCTTCAGAAGAAAATAAATAGAGATGTTCAATATGGTTATATGTCCCTCACATGGACTTTACAAGCCACAAATGGATGAGATGATATATTCAAATGAATTATGGCAAGAAATCAGCAACTAAAAATGTTAATAGTGTTGTGGATAACATTAATAACATGAATAATGCTGAGGGAGCCCACAGAAATAATCTGTTCTACCTTGACTAAATGTCAGAGAATTTAGACCTATTCTTGCTCTTTCAAGATTATATGACAAGATGTTTTGATCTGTGATTACAGGGCGTTTAGTCTAGACAAAGGAATATTTTAACATAGCGTGTGGTTACTTGATGTTTGGAGATTCAGAGGAAATGATTTTGTTTATTTTTTGTATCATGGTAAAGAAGTATTTTGCCTCATTCATCCTCTTTTATGATTGGGATATATAAGAACTTTGAACAATAAACGAGGCAGATCAGAGTAGTCACTGGATGCTCTCCTGATTCTATCTATAATCTCTTGTCTACGTCTTTCTTAATCCTTTCCCCTCCCCCCAAATATGGATGAACACGCCAGGCAGGAGCCCAAAGAATATCAACGTGGGACCTGAAATGTGGGTCCATGAGAAATGGTGTCTCGGATATAGAACTGAGAGCTTCTGAAGTGAAAGAGATATGGATATTTTTGACAATAGCAGAAGATGAAGGAGTCCATTACCACAGGACCTATCACAAAAGAAATACTACATTGAGTGTAAAGAAAAGGATGCTAAGTAATAACATGAAAATACATGAAATTACAATATGAGCTGCAGATTGTTAAAACCTTTTAGTACTCTTCCACAGAACTGTAGATTGGTCCCTATCACTCACCTAGGTGGTTCAGAGGAATCTGACACCTTTTAATCCCATAAGTACTGAGCTCAGGTAGCACAAACACGCAGAGAAACACAGACAGACATGTACACATACACAAAGATGAAAATAAATCTTTCTTAACTAAAAACTGAAAGTACAACATTACACAAGGAAATTAAGTATATATTAAATAAGAATGCTCTACTAATGTTATGGTAGTACAGAAATAATTATCTTTACTACAAATAAAAAAGAAATATTAAAAATAAGAATAATATGATAATTTGTTAAGGGATATGAAGTACAAGTTAAAATAAAATGTTTTAAAAATTTTAAATACAGACTGTTATAAGGCACCCTTTGTCTATTAATTATTTTGATATTATTGAATTGAAATAAAATGGTATATCTACAAGAAATTTTGGTATGCCCCTTAGTAGCCATGAATCAAAAATTATAATGGACAAATAAAAAATAAAAAATAAATCAAGGGATTGAATGAGACTGCTACACAAAACCACTTAGTTACATAAGAAAATCATAAGGACATCTTGAATTTTGCATGCAAATGGATGGAAATATAAAACACTATCCTGAGTGAGGTAACCCAGGCCCAAAAACTGAACATGGGATGTACTCACTCATAATTGGTTTCGAGACATAAATAAAGGACATCGAGACTATAATTCGTGATCCTAGAGATATAATTCGTGATTCTAGAGAAGCTAAATAAGAAGGTTAATCCAAAGAAAAACATGTAGCTATCCTCCTGGATATTGGAAGTAGACAAGATTGCCGGGCAAAAGTTGGTAACTTGGGGGTGGGGTGGGATGGGGGTAAGGGGGGATGGGGAGAGAAAAGTATGAAGGGGAAGATGGGTAGAGCTTGGGGGGATGGGATGGTTGGGATATAGGAAGAGTATATGTGGGAACAGAGAAATATATATCTTTATTAAAGGAGCCATTCCAGGATTGGCAGAGACTTGACTCTAGAGGGGTTCCCAGGTATCCAGGAAGATGCCCCCAGCTAGTTCCTTGGGCAGCTGAGGAGAGGGAGCCAGAAATGGCCAGATCCTATTGCCATACTCATGAATATCTTGCATATCACTATAGAACCTTCATCTGGTGATGGATGGAGATGGAGACAGAGCCCCACATTGGAGCACTGGACTGAGCTCCCAAGGTTCAAATGAGGAGCAAAAGGAGGGAGATCATGAGCAAGGAAGTCACGACCACGAGGTGTGCACCCACCCACCGAGATGATGGGGCTGATCTAATCGGAACTCACCAAGGCCAGCTGGACTGGGACTGAAAAAGCACGGGATAAAACCGGACTCCCTGAACATGGCAGACATTGAGGGCAGCTGAGAAGCCAAGGACAATGGCACTGGATTTTGATCCTACTACATATACTGGTTTTGGGGAGGCCTAGCCTGTTTGGATGCTCACCTTCCTAGACCTGGATGGAGTGGGGAGGACCTTGGACTTCCCACAGGGCAAGGAACCCTTACTGTTCTTTGGACAGGAGAGGGAGGGGGAGTAGAGGGGGGGAGGGGGCGGTAAATGGAAGGCGGGGAGGAAGCAGAAATTAAAAAAAAATAAATTAAAAAAAACTTATTAAAATAAAAAAATAAATAAATAAAAAGAAAATCAAGACAGGGGAGAGGACTGCAAAATATCCAGGACAATTTTTTCATCTAGCAATTATTTGAATGTAATGAATAAAACAGTGAATATGTCTGTCACATACTGAAACTAGGAGGTCATGAATTTGAAAAGAGTAAAGACAGATGCTTTTGAGGGCTTGAAGAGAAGAAAATGGAGGAAAAGCTATGTAAATATTTTATAATGTGAAACAATCAAAGAAATGCTTAAATACATAGTATAAAGATAAATGCCTATAGACATGCAGAGACACCATAAAATGAATATTTCTGTACTATCTTTTTAAAAATTTTAAATATACAATAAAGTGAAAATCTATCTCAGAAAAGTCATAAACTTTAAAATATATCATATTGTATAAAACAGTGAAAAAGATTGAAATAAATTCAAAAGGCAAAAACTTTCTGCGTGTTACAGATTACCTTAAATTATTTTACTTAAAGCACAGTTTCAGCAAGAGATAAAATTTTATTAGAATACTTATAAATAACTGAATACCTAAAGCACCAAGTTAAATAATATAACTTAAAGAAGGTAATCCAGTGACTTCATCAAGAAAGCAAGTACAACAAATATCAGTGAATATGCTACCAGCAGAGTTTCCTGAAGAATAAGAACAAGTAAGTTATGAAAATCAGTGCGTGCCTGAGAGGTAATTAAACTAGAGTGCCAAATACTAGTATTTTTTATAATGAATATGTACTAGAAAGGTGAAGGGCCAAGAGACAAAATTTTTCTTTGTAAAATTCAGGGTTAGTTAGCCATATCTTATTACCACATCTTAAACTTCTACTGATTTTTAATAACAAAAAAGTTTTTTGTCACATACATGAGATAACATCTAAATGAAAAAATACAATTACAATCTTATCAACTAAACCCCAGAACATCCAGCCAGAACTTTTTCTTAAATAGTAAGAACATAAATACTATCAATTCAAAGCATCATTATACAATATTCCTAACCCCTATTACTCAATGCCCAAGATAATAGTTAATTTGCTGACTCATTATAGGATGAAAACAACAACAAATTAATAGTTATAAGATATGAATACTTAGTATATTGACAAATCACTTGGTAGAATTTATATAATTAAAAGGAGTGAAAACTGTTTTGGATTTTTAAAATTTCATATTATATTATATACTTATATATTTTTCCATTCCACCCTCTAAACTTTTCCCTATATACCTCCTGGTTTTATTTGAAATTAATGTACTACTTTTCATTAATTGTTGGTACATACTTATATTTGTATGCACGTACAGATATATTTCTAAATATAACCTGCTCAGTTCAGTCTGTATAATGTTATTTGTATGTATGTTTTCAGGCCTGACCATTTGGTATTGGATAAACAATTGGTGTGTGCCTCCCTGGAGAAGACTACTTCATATCAGCATAGCTTAGTTGCCTGTAGTTCTTTTTAGAAGGTTGAAGCTTTATGATCTTTCCCAAGTCCACTTTGGTGTGTCTATTGTTGTTGTCCTTGCTTAGCCTATGTTTGGGCAGTTGTGTTAGGAAGACATTATGCTGTAGCTTCTGACAATACTAGGAAACACAGTCACAAGCAAACTCTGTAACCTCTTTCACAATGTTCCCTGAGCCTCAGGTGCTGACATTTTTGCATATGTAGCCATAAAAATGAATATATTTTAAGATTTTATTTTACTCTCTTATAATGGGAGTGTTTGCTATTATATATATATATGTGTATGTATATACATATATATATGTATATACATACACACACACATATATATATATATATATATATATATATATATATATATATATATATGCACCATGCACATGCAGCACCCACAGAATCCAGAGGAGAGCATTAGATGCCCTGAAACTGAGGTTGCAGGTGCCTGTGAACTGCTACATGAGTAATTGAAATGAGAGACCTATGTCAACAATAAACCCAGCAAGTTTTCTTAATCACTGATTCATTGCTGCAGTGCTACAAATATATTTTAAATTATAGAAAATGCACCTTAAAAGCCAGTTTTCTACATAATCATGGGCAAGCCAGACCATTTTCATTTAATTTATTGAAGATGTACTAGACTACCTCAAAATCCACTGAAAATTTTTTCTTTCATAAAAATGAATTGACAATTGTCCCGTAACATAACAAACAGTCTGGGACTGGTGGAATAGTCCAGTCAGTATGGTACTTGCACATGTCATTATCTCAGTTTTATTCTCAGAACTCATATAAAATAAAAGCCTGTCACAGCTGTGTGAGTTTACAATCTTTAGAAACAGAGGCAGGTGGATGTCTGTGGCTTGATAGCCAGTCTTCCAACTCACTCCCTATTGGTCAATGAAAGACCCTGTCTCCAAAATATGTCAAAAGGAGTCTTTTGAGGAACAGTATTCAAGGTTTTTATTTGTCTTCTACATGTACTGCAAACACACACATGCCTGTAGAGCGCACACACACACCCCTTGTTTCTTAATTGCTGGAATTAATGAGCATAAATAATACAAATTTGTACTTAAATTAAACTTAAAATTAATATGTAAAAGCTGTGATGGCATTCTGTATTTACCAAAGTGAAGACAAGGACTTGTGATGAGGTCCTGTGGGTATTTTTTTATGATCAGTTGTTACTCTAAATTGAAATTAGATCAGTTTCCACTGTGCCAGCTGCCTTCATCTTGATGGTCACATGATTCACACACTGTATGCTTTCCCCACATCAGTGGCTATGATCTCAATCTCTGTCAGGACAATCAGTTCCTACAGACACTTGGCCATGAGAAAACAAATAATTACTTTTCTTATGCACACAAAAACATTGAATAAAAAAGCTTAGAAGGTGAAAGTTTTACTTTCAGACTCCACTTTTAAGCATTCCTCAGGTAATATCACACAGATATTAGTTTTGCTAAAGGGATATTGTGCATTAATGGCATATTAGTTATCTGAGTTAGCATAATAAAAAAAATGAACAAGTTAGTGAATTTATTTTTTCCTGGAATTTAGTTCCTGATGCCTAGTGTTTTGGTGTTAGCTGGGTTTTCATCATTGAAACATAATTCTTTCTTTAAAAATGCTGGATTTCAAAAAAGTTGGAATTTGGGTATGTGAGGTAAAAACATCAGCAAAGTAATTTGGAGGGCAGGAGGGAGAGAATTCACCCATAACTGGGAGTTCTGATTATTCAGTTAAAAAATCAATATATTCTTCATATGCCATCCAGCAGTAGAAAATTTGCTTTTTCAAATCTTTCTGAGACAGAATCTCAAGATAAGAACTAAGTTTCTAGTCCAAACTCTTGTCCACCTAAAGGAAAATTCATATATTGTTGAAAATGAAAACTTTGACCAGTGGGTAGCAGAGACTCCATCCATCTAATAAGCAGAGAAGGCATGTCTAGAATGTGACTTCCCCAAATAATATTAGATGTTTTAAGTGGTTTACCATCTAGAAATGTTTCATGGAGAAAATATGTATTCAAAAATCATGATCTACAGGATGAGACCTATGGGTAGGTGGTTCAGGGGACACTTGGAGCAGAGATAATATAGGTGGAAACGTCTAGAACTAAAGGAAGCCTGGGAGAATGCCTGCAAGGACCGAGAAAGTTCCTAAAAGAGAGTTCATGTAGGTTATCTACAGCTTTAAACAACTATCTAACTAGTATAGAATGAATATAAAGGAATGGGATGGAATTCGTGGAGCAGCAGCTTTGGTAACAGAAGCTGTTTTCCGTTTGAACTACACATCATATATATTATCAAGACTATTACCTCAAAAATAGTAAGAGGCTAAGTGAAAACTTCTGATCTACCTGCTCCATGATCATTATATTGGTTATTGTTCACAGTGTGTTTCAGAAGCCTTTGTAGCTGTTCTGCCTAACCTTGCTCTTCATATTTCCTTTAACAGTTCTTGATGTTGAAAAAAGAAAACCAATACTTTAATTCATTTCACATACATCCTCTGTGATTTTCCCCCACATAAAATCTGTGTCTAGTACTAATCTGAATTTTTTATTTATGTTGTAAGTTTACCTGAACAGAATAAAATAATGATAATAAAGAACTAAGAACTTTGACACTGAGCATTTACATTCTATTTTTTTAAACTTGGGTTTGGCTTTGCTATATGTATAATTCAGGGTATTTTATCACAGGTCCTAGGCATATGGCAGAGCACTCAATATGGAAACCCAGATGCATGGGGGAACCTGTGACAAGGGAAAGGAAGGAAGGAAGGAGCAGGTTTGATGCCAGCCCCCTATCTCTTTCAGCAACTTGAGCAGATGTTGAGGAGATCTTTAGAATCTATACATGCTTACAAATCAGGGAACTGGAGCTGATAATCTAAGATGCTATTATTAACTGATAGTTTGTCTCTATATGCGATAAGAGCTGTGTTATGAGATTTGAGTCCTGTACCTAGAGTCTTAGACACATAGAACAACCCATCTGGTCTTAAACAGACAATTCAAAGACCATGTAAAAGATATAACAAAACAATAAATGGCAGTATAAGGGAAAGTGGCTTTGTTGGAGGAAGTATGTCTACTCAATCGAAGAACAGTGTCACTGTCACTTCCAGCTGCCTGCCAATCCAGACACTGAACTCTCAACAACCTCTCCATTTCTGCCTGCATCACCATGTGTCCCATCAGGGTGAGGAGAACACATTTTACTACAATGCAATGTTTTATGCTTTATATGCCAAAAATAAGACCTAGCCTACAACAGAGTTCATGTATTTATTTAAAATCAAAAGATACATACTTTAAAACATTGGTGTAATTCCATTTTTTCAGAATAGCCTTCCAGACTTAGTATCTTAATTCAAATAAATGACTGACAACATAATTTTAAAAATTAACATGTAATAAAGAAGGCCCATTTGGGAAAGTAGAATTTTGCTCTTCAAATAAAATATATTTACTCATACTAATGTGATGTTAGGATTAAAAACAGAAATTAATTCTAGAGACTGTTCAGATGACTATATTTCAATGCCCTATATTTCTTAATTTTGTCATGGAAATGATACTTCCCTAAGATTTTTCAAATCTGGTGTCAAGGTAATTTTTTATTTTCTTCAATTTATTATTTGGAATAACAGAAAATGCATACCCATTTCTCCTACAGTAAGTAAAACAGTATTTTAAATAAAGTTTTTATGAAAACATCATATTTAATTAGTAATCTTGCTATATCATTTCAACAATTAATGAACCCACACAGGAAGTGCCAAGAAAAATTCCATCAGGTAGTGTCTCACTTTGCTGCCTGCCCATTCTTCTAGATACAGGAGAATGGGAAAGTAGAGTCTTAACCTCTGTGTCTTTGGGTAAGAATGCCATTAAGTAAATGCAAAGTCCAAGGACTCTGATTTGAACTCATACTAAGTTATAAACCTGAAAGCATATAAATAACCCATAAATGGCTGTACAGATGGTGGACATTTTATTCTTTAAAGAAAAAACTCTTTTTAGAGAAAATCAAGATAAAGACTTTTTTTTCAATTGTTATATATATGCGTATTTGACTGCATGTGTGTATGCATGCCCACTGCCTGCCAAAGCCAAAAGATTCCCTTGAAAGTTATAGTTACAGAATGTTGTGTGTGCTGGAAATGGAAATTTGGTTCTCTGGAATAGTAGCCAGTGTTTGTAAGCCCTAAGCCACCTTTTCAACCCTTGAATGTATATTAATAACATAACTCAGATCTGTATTATTGATTGAAACCATGAACTGTCCACCTTAACACTGAAGAAGTGCCTCTTCTTATTTAACTCAATTTCTGTTTATCTCTCCTTTCTAGTCAAACAGTGGGAGCTCTTACCTCAATTTAATAATAGATATACCCTTAACAGAGATTTTCAATCTATAAGGGCATTGTTAACATTTATCATTAAAATTCTAAGCAGACAAATCAATCTCAGTACTACAAATTTCTAGAAATACTCATTACAATACTCATTTACTTTCATATATGAAAATCACATTAGAACTGACTTCTCATTCACTTTGTTTTTTCTTTCTTCTTGTATCATCTAAGCTGGGATTGCAGGCTTTCACTTTTGTTTATCAAACTTTTGAGACAACATTTAAATGTACTTTTTCTAAAACACTGTAGAATCATGGTATAGTCAATATGTACCTGACACCAAGCTATACACTGAACTATGTTGGGAGCAAGTATGTTAGCTATTTTTACACCACCGTGAACAAAGCATTTCACAGAAACAACATGAGGGAATATATATTTATTTTGGGCTCTTGATGTCAGGGAATTTCAACCATGGGCGTAGGGAAGAAACCATGAAACAGCTCAGATGGAAGTATGAAGCTATCAGAGAACAGTATTCACATAGCCTCCTACCAGGAAGCAGAGGGTAAATGAATGGCATTTGGAGGCAAGTTATAACCTTCAACATTTGACCCTTGTGCCTTATTTCAGGCAAAAACGACCTTGCTTTGTACAATTATGGGGGAAATGTCAGATGCAATTCATAACAGCTTCTGTCTGGGTTCCAAAGTTTTGTGACAATTTCATAATATAAAATATATATAATTCAGCATCAAAACTATTGTCTTATAATTTCAAGACGATTCAAAAGCACCAGGTCTCTCATGATTCAAGACATTCTCCTAGTTGTAAATTCATGTGAAATAAAAATAAAGTTGTCTATGTGTCTATGCGTATATATATTCCCAAATATGTAAGTACAACCTATTAAGTCTATATAACACTACTTTGTATATATGATTTTGGAACATTTTTGGCATTATGATAAGCCTTCAAGCTTATAGGAGCCAGGGAGTGGAATGTGGTGGCTAGAATAAGAGTGGTCCCCATACACTCACATATTTGAAAGCTTAGCCATCAGGGATTAGTACCACTTAAGAAGGGTTAGAAGGCATGGCTTTGTTGGAGGAGGTGTGGACTTACTGGAGGAGATATGTCACTGGGGATATATTGTGTGGGTTCAAAAGATAAAACCAGGTTTGGTGTCTCTGCTGTATCTTCCGTATGAAAATTTGGACATACAAATCTCCTCATCACTTAAAAGTCCAAAGTCTCTTCTGAGATTCCTCATAATATATTAATTATAGTCCCCAGAAAAATTGAAAATCAAAAAGACAATAATTTACTTCCAACTCTCAATAGTACAGGATATACAATACTTTTCTAAAAGGGAGAGAAGGGAACATAGCGGGAAAATATTGGACCAAATGGAGACAGAAAACTAGCAGGGCAAGCTCCAAATTCTACATCTCCATGCCAAATGTCAAAGTGCTCTTCAAGATCTCCAGCTTCTCTCAGCTCTGCTTCCATACCCTGTTTGTACTTCCCCTATCAGGTATCTTCAACATTTTGAAATCTCTAGTATAATCCAGGCTTTGCCTTCACAGCATCACACAATAACCTTTCTGAGCCTCCATACAGGGACACCCCTGACACACTCTGGCTACAGCAGATTTCCTTAACTTCAGAAGGGATTCCACAGTCTCTTTTATTCTCCTTGACTCTAAAACCGTAACCTCATACTTACTAGTGCTGGAGCCTGACCCCTTAATTTAATTACATCTGTATCAGGTCTATGTTATTGATCATTTCCTTCATTATGCTTTTCTTTAACAATTTTTTTTTTTTTGGTTTTTCGAGACAGGGTTTCTCTGTGGCTTTGGAGCCTGTCCTGGAACTAGCTCTTGTAGACCAGGCTGGTCTCGAACTCACAGAGATCCGCCTGCCTCTGCCTCCCGAGTGCTGGGATTAAAGGCGTGCGCCACCACCGCCCGGCTCTTTAACAATTTTTTTAAACACAGATTTACAAGATTTATTCCATAGTCTCTTAAATCTGTACACTTAGGCATATGGTAGCCAGAAACTTCTTGGTCATTCCTGGCCTCCCAGACCTGAAATAATTACACGGAAACTATATTAATTACAATACTGTTTGACCAATAGCTTAAGTGTATTTCCAGCTAGCTCTTATATCTCAAATAAACCCGTTTCTTATTATTTTATAATTTACCATGAGGCTTGTGGTTTTCTGGTAAGGTTACAGGGCTGATTTCTTCTTCAGCAGCTACATGACATCTCTCTGACTCTACCTTCTTTCCTTCTCTATCTGCTTGGAATTCCCACCTTATTCTACTCTGCCCTTCATAGGTCTAAACAGCTTCATTCATTAACCAATAAAATCAACAAATATACAGAAGAACTTCCCACACCATTTCCCCTTTTCTGTTCAAATAAAAAGAAAGGTTTTAACTTAAACATAGCAAGATTACATACAGCAAAACATGTATCAAGCAAGAATTACAGTTACAATATTTGTAACTACTTTATCTTTTATCATAACTATATATCAGAGCTATAATTATAACTGTCTATTTTTAACTCTATCAAAGTCTCCATAAACAATACTGTATAATAAAAGAACTTCTGGAGGCATCACAAAAAATGAAATATACACAGGGATCTGGATCATGTATATTCCTATGTTTTCTTTGAATTTTTTGACTGTAAATGAGCTAAGTACAGAGGGATATTTGATTCTGGGGGCTGCTAAGCTAAACCAAAATATATACTTTAAAGATATCTTGACTTCAAAATTTGGGTATAAGAAAATGTTGCTTTGGAAAAGAGGATCTGCTGTTGTTGCTACAGAAGATAAGAACCTGTGGATTCCTTCCAGATTAATATGGTTTGATGGACCAAGACCCACTAAAGGTCTCCATGAAACCCCTAATACTTTGCCCAACAAAAATCAGAAAACATTTTGGAAAAAAGCTATTCCCAAATTCTCAAATATTCTTTTAATGTTTGTTTTCATTTAAATGGGGATGTGATATGAAGATGAATATATTATATTGGTAAGGATCTTGGTTCTTTGATACAAATTTAAAGTCAATTTTGTAGTATGTATATTTCTGCTCTTGATTAAGGTATTGTGCTTGTGCAGCTCATTTAAAAATATAATATAAAATTAAAAATACAGGTTAATGTATAGTCATCTATGATAGTTAAACTTCTTGTCATGTTAACTAGGTTTTCTAGATATACAGAGATATATTTCAGATGAATAGGTAGTCTTGAAACCTTACAAAGACTAAAAAATATGGCATTTAAAATGTTTTAAGAACTTAGTATTTTTCATGACAATGAGACACATTTACTCCTGGAAACACTAATCAACTTCAAGAAGATTATGGGCATCAAAGAGGCTCCTTATGGTGATCGTTAGCCATTTAGACAAGAAACTGTTCTCATGTGAACTGCTTGATGGTATTCTGTATAAAACGGACATGTAGGATCCCCTAAAAATGACTGCTAAAGTTGCCTAAAGAAGGTGAGAATCCTTCAGGGTTTCTGCTCATAAGAGAGTCTGCTGGACATTCTGCAGAACACCAAAGAAAGTGACTGAAACTGCCAATATAGGTGGAACTGTCTTTGAAATTTTCTGCTTCATGGAAAAGTCTACCAGATACTATGGGTCTGTAGGCTGAAGAAGAATGCTCCAATGTTACAGATGAACTTTAGGTGACTGTCCGGGCAGCAAAATGTCTCTGTCACTTCTAGGGTTTTGGAATTTACTTACAATGTATTTCCTGTTAATTTATATAATATTATATCCTTATGGAGACTTTGATGGAGTTCTTTAACAATTTTTCAAAGGTCGATAATGTAGCTGGGTGGAGTCTTTCTTGAGTCCACTACTTTTTTATACCATTTACCTTCAGGCTTTTCTTTAAAGTTTTTATGCCCTTATGCTGTAACTTCATTATACTTCCAAGTGCTCCTTTTCTTTTCAAACTGCACATGCTGTATTTTTTTCTTGTTCAGCTTGCTTCTTTCCATTATAGATCTGCATATGAGTGACAACAGGTAACCAGGATACATTGAGTACAAGGCTGTTTTATAAAATCTCTGCTGCCAAGTGCCATTAACCCAAAACTCTTCAAGTTAGCCTCAGAAAGATGTTTTAGACAAGGGGAGAAAGCAGCCACATTATTTTGTTAAAATATCACAAAAATGGTCTCTACGTCACTTACATAATTCTTATTCTCTAAAACCTCTTGGTATGGGTGCCCGTTTTTACCCCACCCACAACACTGTTCTTTTTCATGTTTCCAGTATAGTCCTTTAAACCGCATTTAAAGCATCCAACCATTTTTTCTGGTTAAAAATCTAAAAGTCTTCCATATTCCTTCAACCAAAAGCATATCAGGCCTATCCCCACAATACTCCAGTTTCTGATACCAACTTTTGACTTCTGTCAGTGTTCATGACACTTTTTCTGAAGAGACACCATAACCATGGCAACTTGTATAATATCAATCATTTAATTGGAGCTTTCAGAAGATTAGTACATTGTCCTTGTGACTGGTATCTTGACAACACATAGGCATACATAGTGCTGGAGCAGTAGCTGAGACTTCTGCATCCAGATTTGTGTACAGCAAGAAGGGCAGAGACACTGATACTGGCATAAAAATCTACAACCAGAGACACATCCTCTAATAAGGCCACACTTCCTAACTTGTCTCATGTTCCTAATGACAAAGCATTCAAATATATGCATGTATAAAGGCCATTCTTATTAAAATCACTACATTATTATAATCTCAAAATTTTCAGTTTATAAGTATTTGAAAGTTACAAACTTCCAATATTCAATCACTTAGAATAAAATTTCCCATTACACAGAGAGCAAGAAGATATGAAGGAAAGATTAGATCAAACAATAAACTCAAAATGCAATAATTAACTCATCTACTTTTGTCTTGGCCATTAGAAGCACATAGTGGTATTCTCTGAGCAACATAGTTAGAAAAGTCCATCCATATGACATCGTCATCTTCACACATACATGCTTCATTCTCGGGGCCAGTTTTACCCAATATATATACCTCCATACGCACATTCAAGGATGTCTTGTAATGAATATAATCTGACTTCACCTAACTTGAACTTTCAGTCTTGCCTCTGCAATCCTGGGTACAAACCAATATAATTCTATAACCCTTGTATTGTTCTTGCTAACAAAAAAGATCAACAAATAATGACTCCAGGTTGTCATAATAAGTAGTGAAGTAGGTAGCTATCTAGACACTTAGAACCAAAAAATAATTCCCTAAGAGCTGTTTGAACAGGATACATCCAAGAGACTAGATTTGCTACCAAAATCGAGAGTAAAGATTGATTTGAGTAACTTTTGCTGCTACAGGGAAAGGTTTTGGGAGGTAGTCCTGCTGGATTTACTATTTACTATTTACTGTTGTGTATTTCTCCCATCTCATTCAAAATGACATCCAGTGTAATATTTAGGTAGCCTGTACCCATTTCAATGAACCCAGATCATTTGTGCTTTTTACATTGTTAGACTAGAACACCAGAACCATGAAAAATGACTATATAGCAATAAAACCTCTGAGACTTGCCAGGCAGTGGTGGTGCACAACTTTAATCCCAGCACTCAGGAGGCAGGAGCAGGCAGATCTCTGTGAGTTTGAGGCCAGCCTGGTCTACAGGAACTAGTTCCAGGACAGACTCCAAAGCTACAGAGAAACCCTGTCTCAAAACAAAACAAAACAAACAAAAAACCCTCTAAGATTCAAAGCTAAACATGTTACCTGTGGTGGACTAAATCAGAATGAGGTTTGGGAGGAACTCCATTCAACATTATGCAGATGACATTAATAAGTCTAAATTCTTCTCTTAGACATGAGTCACTATTACCATTACAAGATTTAAGCTATCACCGGAGATGATGTGATATGCCTATTAAGAGTCCTTCTATAGCTGCAGTGTGTTAAGTGAAATGGAAGTGGATCAGAGTAAATAATGTAAAACAAACTAGGTTTCATAGCAATCAAGGTGAAATATGGTTTTGAATTTGTACTAGGTGGATGGCAAAGGAGATTTAGGAAGCAGATCGAAGAAATACATATGTAAAGGATAAAGCTAACTGAATATGGGGATACATTGTAAGTAGTAAGTGACAGGGACAAGGAGGAAAGTATTTTAAAATAAAAATTTAGCTGAATGGTGGTTGTGTTTAGTCATAAGTAATACAAGAAAAAAAACAGGTTTCGGATAATAGTTTGAAATGGGACCAGTTGAGTATGCTATATTTGAAGTCACCTAAGAACATCTACTGTATTGGATTCATAAAAATACATCAATGCTGAAAAGTCCATTTGGAAATTATGTGCATTTGAGTAATGACTGGAGATCTTTAATTAAGAAGGATAATCTGGAAGGGTACCATAAAACAGAGGCAAAATTTTTTTTAGAGAACTGGACTCAAACTTCCTATAGAAAATGATGTTCACCATTAGTTTAAATCCCTTAAGTTAGATTACAATTGAATCCCATCTGTGTTACCTGACTATGAAACTCCAACAGATTACACTTGAAGAATAATGATTTGATGCCTTGAGAGCAAATATTATTTTGTCACTTTATAGCTATTTTCCTTGAGATAATTTAGTTTGGGCTTCAGTATTTCCATAGAAAATCTTAAGCTAAAATTTTAAGTAGTATGGAGAATTCTCTATATTACTTTCTATAAAAAGTAATTATTATTTTTTTTCTTTCTCATGGTTTATTTTTTTTTATATTTAAAAATTTCCATCTCCTTCCCTCCTCCTCCCCCTCCCTCCACTCCTCCTCCCCCTTCCCTCCCTTTCCCTCCACCCATACCTCCCCTCCCTCCCTCTCAAGGCCAAGGAGCCATCAGGGTTCCCAAGAAGGAGCGAGAACATGAGGGAGAAAGTCAGGAACGTGAGGGGTGCGTTCACTCATGGAGACGGTGGGACAGAACTAAAGGGAGATCACCAACTCCAGTTGGAATGGGACTGATGGATCATGCGACCAAACCCGTCTCTCTGAATGTGGCCAACAGCGGGGGCTGACTGAGAAGCAAAGGACATTGGCGCTGGGCTCTGATTCTTCTGCATGGACAGGCTCTGTGGGAGCCTTCTCAGCTTGGTCGATCACCTTCCTGGACCTGGGGGGAGTTGGGAGGACCTTGGACTTAGCATAAAGTAATTATTTTTTAAAGCAAGTGTAAAATATTTGAGAAATAAAAAAAGTTTTAAGAAATGGAATTTCCTGTCTGAGCAACTCTCTGATCTTAGAAATAACAAAATAATAAATATCTGCCTAAAAATTTAAAAGTTAACTGAAATACATAAGTATACATGTGATAAATATTTATTATAAACCAGAATTACTCAAAGTATTTACAAGTCTTCTATATTCAGTATTTAAAAGTCACCAGATATTAAAATGATGTTTAATATAAAACATGAACAGGTTATTACCTTGTTAGGTAATTTTTAAAAATCTCATGTTTTTTTTTTTACTGCAAACAATGCAACTATAATGTCAAATCAACTTTTATTGTTAATACCAATGGTGCTGAAGTGATGGCTTGACTGTTAAGAGGGCTTACTCTTCTTGAATATGACCCCACTTTATCTGTAACTCCTACATGTCTGCTCACAACAACCATCTTTGACTCCAGTTGAATGGGATCAGATACCCACCACAGACAATTGTTTGCACTTGATCTGATGCAGGTACACACACACACACACACACACACACACACACACACTGACACAAATAAATAAATATCAATGATATTTTCCTCTCATACTATTTTAAGATGAAGCAAACTACATTCTTGGCCACCATTATTCAACCATATTTTTTTCTCATATTTTTATTAAAGATTTCCATCTCCTCCCCTCCTCCTCCACCTTCCCTCCCCTCCCTTCCATCCATACCACCACTCCCTCCCTCTCCAGGTCAAAGAGCCATCATGGTTCCCTTCATTATGTTAAGTCCAAGGTCCTCCCAACTCCCCCTAAGTCCAGGAAGGTGAGCAACCAAGCTGACAAGGCTAATAGTGAGCCCGTCCATGCTGAAGAATCCAAGCCCATCGCCATTGTCCTTGGTTTCTAAGTCTTCCTCCACCGTCAGCCACATTCAGAGAGTCTGGTTTGGTCGCCTGTTCCATTAGTCCCATTCCAACTGGAATTGGTGGTCTCCCGTTAGTTCTATCCCACTGTCTCAATGGGTGAACGCACCCCTCACGGTCCTGACTTCCTTGCTCATGATCTCCCTCCTTTTGCTCCTCATCAGGTCCTTGGGAGCTCAGTCCGGTGCTCCAATGTGGGGCTCAGTCATTTTCTCCATCCAACGCCAGGTGAAGGTTCTATGGTGATATGCAAGATATTCATGAGTATGGCAATAGGATCTGGGCATTTATAGCTCCCTCTCCTCAGCTGCCCAAGGAACTAGCTGGGGGCATCTTCCTGGATACCTGGGAACCCCTCTAGAGTCAAGTCTCTGCCAACCCTAGAATGGCTCCCTTAATTAAGATATATAATTCCTTGTTCCCATATCTACCCTTCCTATATCCCAACCATCCTATTCCCCCAAGCTCTCCCAATCCTCCACTTCACACTTTTCTCTCCCCATCCCCCCATCACCCATCCCACCCCACCCCCAAGTTCCCATTTTTTGTCTGGAAATCTTGTCTACTTCCAATATCCAGGAGGATAACTATATGTTTTTCTTTGGATTAACCTTCTTATTTAGCTTCTCTAGGATCACGAATTATAGGCTCGATGTCCTTTATTTATGGCTAGAAACCAAGTATGAGTGAGTACATCCCATGTTCATCTTTTTGGGCCTGGGTTACCTCACTCAGGATGGTGTTTTCTATTTCCATTGATTTGCATGCAAAATTCAAGATGTCATTGTTTTTTTTACCGCCGAGTAGTACTCTAATATGTATATATTCCAAACTTTCTTCATCCATTCTTCCACTGAAGGGCATCTAGGTTGTCTCCAGGTTCTGGCTATTACAAATAATGCTGCTATAAACATAGTTGAAGTGTGGCAGTTTCTCAGGAAATTCGGGACCAACCTATCCCAGGACCCAGCAATCCCACTCTTGGGAATTTGCAAAAGAGATGCCCAATCATATTACAACCATATTTTTAATGTATCTAATACTTGGGTTTCCCTAAGGAAACTAAGATTTCAGCTAGGTAAGGAATTAGCAGTCATTAGAGATAAACAGAGGGAAAATATTTTCACTCCTTTTCCTATCTTACCTCATTACCAGGTTTAAAAGGAAAAGAACATTGGACATAAAAAATGCTTTTTAGACAGGCTTGTCTTTGTTTCTCACGACCCTGCCTCTCCCAAGCCATCCCTAGTATTTTCAGGTGTCTTGCTCCTGTACTAAGGCCATCCACCCAAAGGGGTCAGACTCTGGCCTCCAAGCAGGTCTGAGGATTCCTGAAAGAGAATGCGGACTCCTTCAGATGGTGCTGCCAGGTTAGCTGTGTGATATTCCATCCTGCCCTGACCACACCTTGGCCCTTTTGTCTGGGTGGCGACCCTGGGCTGCCTGGAATCCCTGATCCTGTGCCCTGGAATTCCATCTGGACTGGTGAGCAAATGAGGACCCTGGGGCAACCTACCCAGGAAGAAAGCACAGACCCCCTCCCCCCCAGCTTCCTCTGCAGGCTTGTCTTTGTTTCTCAGGACCCTGCCTCTCCCAAGCCTTTCCTAGTGTTTTCAGGTGTCCTGCTCCAGTACTAAGGCCATCCACCCAAAGGGGTCAGACTCTGGAATCCAGGCAGGTCTGAGGATTCCTGCAAGGGAGGATGGGCTTCTTCAGATTGTGAAAAAAGGAATACGGGAGATCCAACCAGATTCAGTCACAGCAAAGATTGGTCTAGGACACCAAGCGCCTCCAGGCTCCTTTTGAAGGAAGAGATGGGCAGCCGCCAATGCAGGAGCTCCTCCAACAACATGAAAGGCAACATGACATCACCACAATCCAGACATCCCGAAACAACAAGAATTGAACACCCTATCCCAGAAGATATAGAAGAAACCGAACTTAAACAGTATTTTATGAAAATAATAGAGGACCTTAAACAGGAGGTAAAAAACTGCCTTAAAAAATGGAGATGACAAACAAAAAAGTAGACGAAATAAATAAATCTCTCAAAGATACTCAAGAAAAATAAGAAAAACAAGAAAAAACAATCAAACAGGTAAGGGAAACAGTACAAGACCTGATAAATGAAATGGAGGTATTGAAGAAAACACAATCTCAGGGAAGACTGGAAATAGAAACTCTGAGTAAACGAACAGAAACTTCAGAGACAAGTATTTCCAACCGAATACAAGAGATAGAAGAAAGAATCTCGGACTCTGAAGATACTATAGAGGAAATAAACTCACAGATTAAAGAACAAAACAAATCTAACAAATTCTTAACACAAAACATCCAGGAAATCTGGGACACCATGAAAAGACCAAACCTAAGAATAATTGGGGTAGAAGAAGGAGAAGAATTACAACTCAAAGGCCCAGAAAACATATTCAACAAAATCATAGAAGAAAACTTCCCCAACCTAAAGAAGGATGTTCCTATGAAGGTACAAGAAGCCTACAGAACACCAAATAGACTGGATCAAAAGAAAGCATCCCCATGCCATATAATAATCAAAACACAAAACATACAGAATAAAGAACAGATATTAAGAGCTGCAAAGGAAAAAGGTCAACTAACATATAAAGGGAAACCTATTAGAATTACACCTGATTTCTCAATGGAAACCATGAAAGCCAGAAGAGCTTGGATAGATGTGCTACAGACACTAAGGGAACATGGATGCAAGCCTAGACTACTATACCTAGCAAAGCTTGCATTCACCATTGATGGAGAAAACAAGATATTCCAGGACAAAAACAGATTTAAACAATACGTAGACACAAATCCAGGCTTGCAGAAAGTAATAGAAGGAAAATCACAAACCAAGGAGTCCAACAACACCCAAGATAACTAAGGCATCTAGCAACCCTTCAAAAGCACAACTAGAAGAAGGGAAACACACAAACTCTACTACAAAAAATGACCGAAGTTAACAACCACTGGTCATTAATATCACTTAATATCAATGGACTCAATTCACCTATAAAAAGGCACAGGCTAAGAGACTGGATACGAAAACAGGATCCAACATTTTGTTGTTTACAAGAAACATACCTCAACCACAAAGACGGTCACCTACTCAGAGTAAAGGGTTGGGAAAATTTTTATCAAGCAAAGGAACCTAAGAAACAAGCCGGTGTGGCCATACTAATTTCTAACAAAGTTGACTTCAAACTAAAATCAATCAGAAGAGATGGAAAGGGACACTTTATACTCATAACAGGAAAAATCCTTCAGAAGGAAGTCTCAGTCCTGAATATCTGTGCCTCTAATATAAAAGTTCCCACTTATGTAAAAGAAACACTTCTAGAACTCAAGACAGCCATCAAACCACACACAATAATAGTTGGAGACTTCAACACTCCTCTTTCACCAATGGACAGGTCAATCAGACAGAAACCTAAAAGAGAATTGAAAGACTTAATGGAGGAAAGGAACCAAATGGACTTAACAGACATCTATAGAACATTCCACCCAAATAAGAAAGAATATACCTTCTTCTCTGCGGCTAATGGAATCTTTTCGAAAATTGACCATATACTTGGTAACAAAGCAAACTTCCACAGTTACAAAAAAAAATATTAGTAACCACCTGTGTCTTATCGGATCACCATGGATTAAAATTAGAAATCAACAACAATGCTACCCCCAGAAAGCCCACAAACTCATGGAAACTGAACAGTCAACTACTGAACCACACCTGGGTCAAGGAAGAAATAAAGAAAGAAATTAAAGTCTTTCTTGAATTTAATGAAAACAAAGACACAACAAACTCAAACCTATGGGAAACAATGAAAGCAGTGCTAAGAGGAAAGTTCATAGCACTAAGTGCCCACTTAAAGAAAACGGAGAAAGCACACATTTGGTGACTTAAGAGCACACGTGAAAGCTCTGGAAAAAAAAGAAGCAGACTCACCTAGGAGAAGTAGAAGACTGGAAATAATCAAACTGAGGGCAGAAATCAACAAAATAGAAACACAGAAAACCATCCAAAGAATCAATGAAACAAAAAGCGGGTTCTTGGAGAAAATCAACAAGATTGACAAACCCTTAGCTAAACTAATCAAATGGCAGAGGGAAAACACGCAAATTAATAAGATCAGAAATGAAAAGGGGGACATAACCACAGACACAGAGGAAATTCAGAGAATCATTAGGTCTTACTACAAAAGCCTGTATACCAAAAAATTGGAAAATGTAAAATAAATGGACAGTTTTTTAGATAAATACCATAGACCAAAATTAAGCCAGGACCAGGTAAATGCTCTAAATAGTCCTGTTAGTCGCGAAGAATTAGAAACTGTTATCAGAAACCTCCCTGCCCAAAAGAGCCCAGGACCAGATTGTTTCAATGCGGAATTCTACCAGAACTTGCAAGAAGACCTAATACCTATACTCCTAAGGTAATTCATAATATAGAAACACAAGAGTCACTGCCAAATTCCTTCTATGAAGCTACAGTTACCCTGATACCTAAACCACACAAAGACTCAAAAGAGAAAGAGAATTACAGGCCAATCTCACTCATGAACATTGACACAAAAATTCTCAATAAAATACTGGCACACCGAATCCAAGAGCACATTAGAAAAATTATCCACTACGATCAAGTAGGCTTCATCCCAGAGATGCAGGGCTGGTTCAACATATGAAAATCTATCAATGTAATCCATCAGATTAATAAACTGAAGGAAAAAACCATATGGTCATCTCATTAGATGCTGAAAAAGCATTTGACAAAATTCAACACCCTTTTATGATAAAGGTTTTGGAGAGATTAGGGATACAGGGTCATTCCTAAATTTAATAAAAGCTATTTATAGCAAGCCGACAGCTAACATCAAATTAAATGGAGAGAAACTCAAGGCTATCCCACTAAATTCAGGAACACGACAAGGCTGTCCACTCTCTCCTTATCTCTTCAATATAGTACTTGAAGTTCTAGCAATAGCAATAAGACACATAAGGGAATCAAGGGGATTCAATTTGGAAAGGAAGAAGTTAAACTTTCGTTATTTGCAGATGATATGATAGTGTACATATGCGACCCCAAAAACTCCACCAAAGAACTCCTAGAGCTGATAAACTCCTTCAGTAACGTGGCAGGCTACAGGATCAACTACAAAAAATCAGTCGCCCTCCTTTACACAAAGGATAAGGAAGCAGAGAGGGAAATCAGAGAAGTATCACCTTTGACAATTACCACAAATAACATAAGATATCTGAGAGTAACTCTAACCAAGGAAGTGAAGGATTTATCTGACAAGAACTTTAAGTCTTTGAAGAAAGAAATTGAAGAGGATACCAGAAAATGGAAGGATCTCCCCTGCTCGTGGATTGGGAGGATCAACATAGTAAAAATGGCAATTCTACCAAAAGCAATCTATAGATTCAATGCAATCCCCATCAAGATGCCATCAAAATTCTTCACAGATATTGAGAGGACAATAATCAACTTTATATGGAAAACAAGAAATCCAGGATAGCCAAAAAAGTCTTATACAATAAAGGAACTTCTGGAGGCATTACCATCCCTGACTTCAAACTCTATTACAGAGCTACAGTACTGAAAACAGCTTGGTTTTGGCATAAAATCAGAAAAGTTGACCAATGGAATCATATAGAAGACCTGGATCTTAAACCACAAGTCTACGAACACCTGATTTTTGATAAAGAAGCCAAAAGTACACAATGGAAGAAAGAGGGCATCTTCAACACATGGTGCTGGCATAACTGGATGTCAAGCTGTAGAAGAATGAAAGTAGATCCATATCTATCACCATGCACAAAACTCAAGTCCAAATGGATTAAAGACCTCAGTATTAATCTGAACACACTGAGCTTGATAGAGGAGAAAGTGGGAAGTACTCTACAACAAATGGGCACAGGGAACCGTTTCCTATGCAGAACCCCAGATGCACAGACATTAAGGGCAACATTGAATAAATGGGACCTCCTGAAGTTTAGCAGCTTCTGTAAATCAAAGGACATTGTCACGAAGACACAAAGGCAGCCTACTGACTGGGAAAAGATCTTCACCCACCCTGCAACTGACAAAGGTCTGATTTCTAAAATATCTAAGGAACTCAAGAGACTAGTCTTTAAAATGCTATTTAACCCAATTAAAAAATGGGGCGCTGAACTGAACAGAGAATTCTCAACAGAAGTAGTTCAAATGGCCAAAAGACACTTAAGATAATGCTCAACCTCCTTAGCTATTAGGGAAATGCAAATCAAAACAACTGTGAGATATCATCTTACACCTGTCAGATTGGCTAAAATCCAAAACACCAATGATAACCTTTGCTGGAGAGGTTATGGGGTAAGGGATACACTCATCCATTGCTGGTGGGAATGCACACTTGTGCAACCACTTTGGAAATAAGTGTGGTGGTTTCTCAGGAAATGTGGGATCAACCTACCCCAGAACCCAGCAATTCCACTATTGGAATCTACCCAAGAGATGCCCAATCATACTACAAAAGCATTTGCTCATCTATGTTCATAGCAGCATTATTTGTAATAGCCAGATCCTGGAAACAACCTAGATGCCCATCAGTGGAAGAATGGATGAAGAAACTGTGGAATATATACATGCTTGAATACTACTCAGCGGTAAAAAACAATGATATCTTGAATTTTGCATGCAAATGGATGGAAATAGAAAACACTATTCTGAGTGAGGTAACCCAGACCCCAAAAGATGAACATGGGATGTACTCACTCATAATTGTTTTCTAGCTATAATTAAAGAAAATCGAGCCTATAATACGGGATCCTTGAGAAGATAATAAGAGGGTGAACCCCCCAAAAAAGACATAGTAATCCTCCTGGATATTGGAAGTAGACCTGATCGCCGGGCAAAAATTGGGAACTTGAGGGTTGGGCGAGACGCAGCCAAGGGAAGAAGGGGAGAGAAAAGCATGAAGGGGAGAATGGGGGTAGCTCAGAGGAATGGGATGCTTGGGATATAGGAAGGGTGGATATGGGAACAGGGAAGCATATATCTTAATTTAGGGAGCCACCTGAGGGTTGTCAAGAGACTTGACTCTAGAGGGGTTCCCAGGTTTCTAGGGAGACTCCGCCAGTTAGTTCCTTGGGCAGCTGAGGAGAGGGAGCCTGAAAAGGTCAGTTCCTATAGCCAAACTGATGAATTTCTTGCATATCACCATGGAACCTCCACTTGGCGATAGATGAAGAAAATGACTGAGCCCCACATTGGAGAACTGGACTGAGCTCCCAAAGTCCTGATGAGGAGCAGAAGGAGAGAGAACATGAGGAAGAAAGTCAGGAACGTGAAGGGTGCATTCACTCATGGAGAAGGTGGGACAGAACTTAACGGAGATCACCAACTCCAGTTGGAATGGAACTGATGGATCATGCAACCAAACCCGTCTCTCTGAATGTGGCCAACAGTGGGGGCTGACTGATATGCAAAGGACAATGGTGCTGCGCTCTGATTCTTCTGCATGGACGGGCTCTGTGGGAGCCTTCTCAGCTTGTAGATCATCTTCCTGGACCTGGGGGGAGTTGGGAGGACCTTGGTCTTAACATAGATTAGGGAACCCTGATGGCTCCTTGGCCTGGAGTGGGAGGGAGGGGAGGTATGGGTGGAGGGGAGGGGAGGGAAGGGGGAGGCAGAGGGGAGTGAAGGGGGTGGTGGAGGGGAGGGAAGGGGGAGGCAGAGGGGAGGAGATGGAAATTTTTAAATATAAAAAAATAAACCATGAAAAAAATGCTTTTTACACTCCTAGAAAGTTTTCATCTTCAGAGGTGCCTTCTGTTGTGTAAATTCCTCAATACTCCTTGATATTTAATAAAAGTCTATTATGGCTTAACCAACAGAAACACGTTGAAAGCAATTTTCTGGACACATATTACTTTATTTTCATTAAATATTTATTCTTTATATATGCACTTCTGACATTTGAAATTCAGTTTTGTTGATTTTTCCTAAGGAAGCATATGGTATGGAAGTAGGGAGAATATCAGCTGAAAATAGAAAAAAGTGCTTTCTATTTAACATCAACATATTCAAAATTAATAACTGCTCTATTATCATAAGAATGGGATCCAGAAAAAATGTAGATAATATGGTATTGTGGGATATTAATTTAACTATGTAGAGATGTGTTATGTTATACTTGTTTATGTTATGAAATATCACCTTAACTATGTAAAGGTGTGCTACATTTATTTAATAATGCAAAGATATGTTACATTTGTTTAGATTACATTTGTTTAACTATGTAAAAATGGGCTGCATTTGTTTTACCTTACGTGCCTAAGGTACCTGATTGGTCTAATAAAATAATATATAGGTAATATATAGGCAGTAAAGAAATAGGTGGGGCTGGTGGACAGAGAGACAAATAATGAAGAGGAATCTAGGCTTTAGAAAGAAAAAGAAGAGAATGAGAGAGAGAAAGAGGTCCATGTTTAGTCAGGCAGGCAGCCACCAGCCAGCCAAAGAGACATAGAGTAGGACATACAAAATAAAGGAAAGTTTAAAAGTTGCAAGGCAAAACACAGATGAAGAGAAACAAGTTAAATTAAGTTATAAGAGCTAGAAGAAAGGAGCCTCAGATAAGATCAAGTATTCATAAGTATAACAATCTTCATGTCATTATGTAGGAGCTGTTTGATGACCTGCTACATCTGACATTCCAACAAGGGGCCCAAATTTTTACATAGGGCCTGAAGAAGTTTAAAAAATAAAACAAAGAAAGAGAAGAAAAAGAAAACAAAAACAATAGCAAAGAAATAAATAAAAACAATGAATATGATTTCTTTAGGAGATTCTGCCATACAAGACTTGAGTAACCAGCATGTTAAACAGAAACAAAATGTTAAGTAAGAAGATGTGTTGCAGTGTGGGCACCAACATCCTGGAGCTGCGGGGTTGAATGCAAGTTCCAAATGAATGCTTCAGTTAGTTGAGTTACCTGCTTCTTCGACCAAGGCAGTGACTTAAGACTTGGCTTTCATGTACACTAGAGAAGTGAAGCCAACTACCAGGGCAAAGCCATTTAGCAGGTTAACGTTTGGCTCACAGTTAGAAAAGTTAGAGATGTGCAGTAGACATATCCTGACAGAAGAAAACAAGAAAATAAAAAATAAAAATCAAACTCTAAACAGGTTACAGTGTACTTAAAAATGTGTATAGACTTGAAAAAGAAAAGAAAATGGAGAAAGACAGTCATAGGAATAATAAAGTTTAAAAATTAAAGTAGAGTCTCTAAAGAAAGCATATAGAATAATTATAATATAGAATATACTGTAATATAGAAAAATATAGAAAAAGTCATGTAAAGATGGGAAATGCACAAGGAATTTGGATCCTGCAAGGCGTTGTATTGACTTTGAATTTTTTGGATGTTGAAGAATGAATGACAACTGAAAGACAAAGAATTGTAAAAATGGAAGACTGAATTAAACCAGTCTACATAGTTTAAGGACTTGATGTGTGATTCTCCTCTGTAGGTTGTGAATATGTTTTATTACCATTGATTAATAAAGTCACTGCTTTGCACCTATGGCAGAATACAGCAAGGTAGAAATTCCAAGCAGAGATAGAGGAGAAATGAAGGGTGCATTGGAGATATGCCATGTAGCTCCTGAAGAAGAAAGATGCCTATCAGAAACTTCCTGGTAGGCCACAGCCTCGTGGTGACCAACAGGTTAATAGAAATGGATTAATTCAAGATATCAGAGTTAACAAAAACCATGCATGCGCTACTGGCCAAACAAAGTTGTAATTAATATGCTTTCTCTGTCAGATCTGGGTGACTGCAAAATGAATGGGCAGTTTCTGCCTACAGGGATTCCTTAACTTTAAAATGGAAGTCAAAATTTTATTACAGAGAGAGAGAAAAAGAGATTATGCTCTTGTTTCCACAGGAAAAGAAAGGCTATGGATTCCCTCAAGATTAATAGAGATAAGATTTGATCTGAAAATCTTTTATTTTTAAATTTTTTTTCTCATGGTTTATTTTTTTATATTTAAAAATTTCCATCTCCTCCCCTCCTCCTCCCCCCTCCCTCCCCTCCTCCTCCCCCTTCCCTCCTCTCCTTCTCCCCCTTCCCTCCCCTCCCCTCAACCCATACCTCCCCTCCCTCCCTCTCAAGGCCAAGGAGCCATCAGGGTTCCCTACTCTATGCTAAGACCAAGGTCCTCCCAATTCCCCCCAGGTCCAGGAAGGTGATTGAACAAGCTGAGAAGGCTCCCACAGAGGCCGTCCATGCAGAAGAATCAGAGCCCAGCGCCATTGTCCTTTGCTTCTCAGTCAGCCCCCGCTGTTGGCCACATTCAGAGAGACGGGTTTGGTTGCATGATCCATCAGTTCCATTCCAACTGGAGTTGGTGATCTCCCATTAGTTCTGTCCCACCGTCTCCATGAGTGAACGCACCCCTCACGTTACTGACTTTCTTCCTCATGTTCTCTCTCCTTCTGCTCCTCATCAGGACCTTGGGAGCTCAGTCCAGTTCTCCAATGTGGGGCTCAGTCATTTTCCCCATCTATCGCCAGATGGAGGTTCCCTCACGGTACTGACGTTCTTTCTCATGTTCTCTCTCCTTCTGCTCCTCATCAGGACCTTGGGAGCTCAGTCCGGTGATCCAATGTGGGGCTCTGTCATTTTCTTCATCTATCATCAGGTGGAGGTTCTATGGTGATATGCAAGAAATTCATCAGTATGGCTATAGGAGCTGGCCTTTTCAGGCTCCCTCTCCTCAGCTGCCCAAGGAACTAACTAGGGGAGTCTCGCTGGAAACCTGGGAACCCCTCTAGGGTCAAGTCTCTTGACAACCCTCAGGTGGCTCCCTAAATTAAGATATATGCTTCCCTGTTCCCATATCCACCCTTCCTGTATCCCAAGCATCCCATTCCTCTGAGCTCCCCCCATTCTCCCCTTCACACTTTCTCTCCCCATCTTCCCTTGGCCCAGTCTCGCCCAACCCTCAAGTTCCCAATTTTGCCTGGCGATCGTGTCTACTTCCAATATCCAGGAGGATTACTATATCTTTTTTTTGGGAGTTCACCTTCTTATTATCTTCTCAAGGATCCCAAATTTATAGGCTCGATGTCCTTTAATTATGGCTAGAAACCGATTATGAGTGAGTACATCCCATGTTCATCTTTTTGGGTCTGGGTTACCTCACTCAGAATAGTTTTTTTCTATTTCCATCCATTTGTATGCAAAATTCAAGATGTCATTGTTTTTTACCGCTGAGTAGTATTCTAGCATGTATATATTCCACAGTTTCTTCATCCATTCTTCCACTGAAGGGCATCTAGGTTGTTTCCAGGATCTGGCTATTACAAATAATGCTGCTATGAACATAGATGAGCATATGCTTTTGTAGTATGATTTGGCATCTCTTGGGTAGATTCCCAATAGTGGAATTGCTGGGTCCTGGGGTAGGTTAATCCCGAATTTCGTGAGAAACCGCCACACTGCTTTCCAAAGTGGTTGCACAGTATGCATTCCCACCAGCAATGGATGAGTGTACCCCTTACCCCATAACCTCTCCAGCGGAGGTTATCATTTGCGTTTTTGATTTTAGCCAATCTGACACGTGTAAGATGGAATCTCAAAGTTGTTTTGATTTGCATTTCCCTGATAGCTAGGGAGGTTGAGCATGACCTTAAGTTTCTTTTGGCCATTTGAACTTCTTCTGTTGAGAATTCTCTGTTCAGTTCAGCGCCCCATTGTTTAATTGGGTTAATTGGCATTTTACCGTCTAGTCTCTTGAGTTCCTTATATATTTTAGAGATCAGACCTTTGTCAGTTGCAGGGTTGGTGAAGATCTTTTCCCAGTCAGTAGGCTGCCTTTGTGTCTTAGTGACAATATCCTTTGCTTTACAGAAGCTGCTAAACTTCAGGAGGTCCCATTTATTCAATGTTGCCCTTAATGTCTGTGCAGCTGGGGTTAGGCGTAGGAAACGGTTCCCTGTGCCCATTTGTTGTAGGTACTTCCCACTTTCTCCTCTATCAAGCTCAGTGTGTTCAGATTAATATTGAGGTCTTTAATCCATTTGGACTTGAGTTTTGTGCATGGTGATAGATATGGATCTACTTTCATTCTTCTACAGCTTGACATCCATTTATGCGAGCACCATTTGTTGAAGATGCCCTCTTTCTTCTATTGTGTACTTTTGGCTTCTTTATCAAAAATCAGGTGTTCGTAGGTTTGTGGTTTAAGATCCGGGTCTTCTATATGATTTCATTGGTCAACTTCTCTGTTTTTATGCCAATACCAAGCTGTTTTCAATACTGTAGCTCTGTAATAGAGTTTGAAGTCAGGGATGGTAATGCCTCCAGAAGTTCCTTTATTGTATAAGATTGTTTTGGCTATCCTGGGTTTCTTGTTTTTCCATATAAAGTTGATTATTGTCCTCTCAATCTCTGTGAAGAATTTTAATGGGACCTTGATTGGGATTGCATTGAATCTATAGATTGCTTTTGGTAGAATTGCCATTTTTACTATGTTGATCCTCCCAATCCACGAGCAGGGGAGATCCTTCCATTTTCTGGTATCCTCTTCAATTTCTTTCTTCAAAGACTTAAAGTTCTTGTCAGATAAATCCTTCACTTCCTTGGATAGAGTTACTCCCAGATATCTTATGTTATTTGTGGCTATTGTAAAAGGTGATACTTCTCTGATTTCCCTCTCTGCTTTCTTATCCTTTGTGTATAGGAAGGCGACTGATTTTTTGGAGTTGATCTTGTAACCTGCCACGTTACTGAAGGAGTTAATCAGCTGTAGGAGTTCTTTGGTGTAGTTTTTGAGGTCGCTTATGTATACTATCATATCATGTGCAAATAACGGAAGTTTAACTTCTTCCTTTCCAAATTGAATCCCCTTGATTCCCTTATGTGTCTTATTGCTATTGCTAGAACTTCAAGTACTATATTGAAGAGATAAGGAGAGAGTGGACAGCCTTGTTGTGTTCCTGAATTTAGTGGGATAACCTTGAGTTTCTCTCCATTTAATTTGATGCTAGCTGTCGGCTTGCTGTAAATAGCTTTTATTATGTTTAGGAATGACCTTTGTATCCCTAATCTCTCCAAGACCTTTATCATAAAAGCGTGTTGAATTTTGTCAAATGCTTTTTCAGCATCTAATGAGATGACCATATGTTTTTTTTTTCCTTCAGTTAATTTATATGAAGGATTACATTGATAGATTTTCGTATGTTGAACTGCCCTGCATCTCTGGAATGAAGCCTACTTGATCGTAATGGATAATTTTTCTAATGTGTTCTTGGATTTGGTTTGCCAGTATTTTATTGAGAATTTTTGCGTCAATGTTCTTGAGTGAGATTGGCCTGTAATTCTCTTTCTCTTTTGAGTCTTTGTGTGGTTTAGGTATCAGGGTAACTGTAGCTTCATAGAAGGAATTTGGCAGTGACTCTTGTGTTTCCATATTATGAAATACCTTAAGGAGTATAGGTATTAGGTCTTCTTGGAAGTTCTGGTAGAATTCCGCATTGAAACCATCTGGTCCTGGGCTCTTTTTGGTAGGGAGGTTTATGATAACAGTTTCTAATTCTTCGCGACTAACAGGACGATTTAGAGCCTTTACCTGGTCCTGGTTATCTTTGGTCTATGGTATTTATCTAAAAAACTGTCCATTTCTTTTACATTTTCCAATTTTGTGGCATACAGGCTTTTGTAGTAAGATCTAATGATTCTCTGAATTTCCTCTGTGTCTGTGGTTATGTCCCCCTTTTCATTTCTGATCTTATTAATTTGTGTGTTCTCCCTCTGTCGTTTGATTAGTTTGGCTAAGGGTTTGTCAATCTTGTTGATTTTCTCCAAGAACCAGCTTCTTGTTTCATTGATTTCATTGATTTCTGCCCTCAGTTTGATTATTTCAAGTCTTCTACTTCTCCTAGGTGAGTCTGCTTCTTTTTTTTCCAGAGCTTTCACGTGTGCTGTTAACTCACCAATGAGTGCTTTCTCCGTTTTCTTTAAGTGGGCACTTAGTCCTATGAACTTTCCTCTTAGCACTGCTTTCATTGTGTCCCATAGGTTTGAGTATGTTGTGTCTTTGTTTTCATTAAATTCAAGAAAGACTTTAATTTCTTTCTTTTTTTTTCTTTCTTTCTTTTTTTTTTTTTTTTTTTTTTTTTTTTTTTTGGTTTTTCGAGACAGGGTTTCTCTGCAGCTTTTTTAGAGCCTGGCCTGGAACTAGCTCTTGTAGACCAGGGTGGCATCAAACTCACAGACATCCGCCTGCCTCTGCATCCCAAGTGCTGGGATTAAAGGCGTGCGCCACCACCACCCGGCCTTAAATTTCTTTCTTTATTTCTTCCTTGACCCAGGTGTGGATCAGTAGTAGACTGTTCAGTTTCCATGAGTTTTTGGGCTTTCTGGGGGTAGCATTTTTGTTGATTTCTAATTTTAATCCATGGTGATCTGATAAGACACAGGTGGTTACTAATATTTTTTTTGTAACTGTGGAAGTTTGTTTTGTTACCAAGTATATGGTCAATTTTCAAAAAGGTTCCATTAGCCACAGAGAAGAATGTATGTTCTTTCCTATTTGGGTGGAATGTTCTATAGATGTCTGTTAAGTCCATTTGGTTCATTACCTCCATTAAGTCTTTCAATTCTCTGTTAGGTTTCTGTCTGATTGACCTGTCCATTGGTGAGAGAGGAGTGTTGAAGTCTCCAACTATTAGTGTGTGTGGTTTGATGGCTGCCTTGAGTTCTAGAAGTGTTTCTTTTACATAAGTGGGAGCTTTTATATTAGGGGCATAGATATTCAGGATTGAGACTTCATTCTGAAGGTTTTTTCCTGTTATGAGTATAAAGTGTCCCTTTCCATCTCTTCTGATTGATTTGAGTTTGAAGTCAACTTTGTTGGAAATTAGTATGGCCACACCGGCTTGTTTCTTAGGTCCATTTGCTTGATAAACCTTTTCCCAACCTTTTACTCTGAGTAGGTAACTGTCTTTGTGGTTGAGGTGTGTTTCTTTTATTTTATTTTATTTTATTTATTTTTTTTTTTTTTTTGTTTTTTGAGACAGGGTTTCTCTGCGGCTTTGGAGCCTGTCCTGGAACTAGCTCTTGTAGACCAGGCTGGTCTCGAACTCACAGAGATCCGCCTGCCTCTGCCTCCCGAGTGCTGGGATTAAAGGCGTGCGCCACCACCGCCCGGCTTATTTTATTTTATTTTATTTTATTTTTTTTGGTTGGTGTGTTTCTTGTAAAGAGCAAATGTTGGATCCTGTTTTTGTATCCAATCTCTTAGCCTGTGCCTTTTTATAGGTGAATTGAGTCCATTGATATTAAGTGATATTAATGACGGGTGTTTGTTAACTCCGGTTATTTTTTTTTTTTTTTTTTGTAGTAGAGTTTGTGTGTTTCCCTTCTTCTAGTTGTGCTGGTGAAGGGTCGCTAGATGCCTTAGTTATCTTGGGCGTTTTTGGACTACTTGGTTTGTGATTTTCCTTCTATTACTTTCTGCAAGCCTGGATTTGTGTCTACGTATTGTTTAAATCTGTTTTTGTCCTGGAATATCTTGTTTTCTCCATCAATGGTGAATGCAAGCTTTGCTGGTTATAGTAGTCTAGGCTTGCATCCATGTTCCCTTAGTGTCTGTAGCACATCTATCCAAGCTCTTCTGGCTTTCATGGTTTCCATCGAGAAATCAGGTGTAATTCTGATAGGTTTCCCTTTGTATGTTACTTGACCTTTTTACTTTGCAGCTCTTAATATCTGTTCTTTATTCTGTATGTTTTGTGTTTTGATTATTATATGGCATGGGGATGCTTTCTTTTGATCCAGTCTATTTGGTGTTCTGTAGGCTCCTTGTACCTTCATAGGAACATCCTTCTTTAGGTTGGGGAAGTTTTCTTCTATGATTTTGTTGAATATGTTTTCTGGGCCTTTGAGTTGTAATTCTTCTTCTTCTTCTACCCCAATTATTCTTAGGTTTGGTCTTTTCATGGTGTCCCAGATTTCCTGGATGTTTTGTGTTAAGAATTTGTTAGATTTGTTTAGTTCTTTAATCTGTGAATTTATTTCCTCTATAGTATCTTCAGAGTCCGAGATTCTTTCTTCCATCTCTTGTATTTGGTTGGAAATACTTGTCTCTGATGTTTCTGTTCGTTTACTCAGAGTTTCCATTTCCAGTCTTCCCTCCGCTTGTGTTTTCTTCAATACCTCCATTTCATTTATCAGGTCTTGTACTGTTTCCCTTACCTGTTTGATTGCTTTTTCTTGTTTTTCTTGGTTATCTTTGAGAGATTTATTTATTTCGTCTACCTTTTTGTTTTTCATCTCCATTTCTTTTTTTTTTTTTAAGGTTGTATAGGAGTTCTTTTTATTATTCTTTATCATTTAAGTTTTTTTTCTTTATTTTATTATTAAAAATTTCCATCTCCTTCCGTCCTCCTCCCCCCTCCTTCCCCTCCTCCTTGCCCTTCCCTCCCCTCCTTCTCCTCCTTCCCTCCTCTCCCCTCCACCCATACCTCCCCTCCCTCCCTCCCAAGGCCAAGGAGCCATCAGGTTTCCCCACTCTATGCTAAGACCAAGGTCCTCCCAACTCCCCCCAGGTCCAGGAAGGTGATCGACCAAGCTGAGAAGGCTCCCACAGAGCCCGTCCATGCAGAAGAATCAGATCGTCTCCATTTCTTTATTGCAGTTTTTTACCTCCTGTTTAAGGTCCTCTATTATTTTCATAAAGTACTGTTTAAGGTCGGTTTCTTCTATATCTTCTGGGGTAGGGTGTTCAATTCTTGTTGTTTCGGGATGTCTGGATTGTGGTGATGTCATGTTGCCTTTCATGTTGTTGGAGGATCTCCTGCATTGGTGGCTGCCCATCTCTTCCTTCAAAAGGAGCCTGGAGGCGCTTGGTGTCCTAGACCAACCTTTGCTGTGAATGAAACTGGTTGGATCTCCCCAGTGCCAGAGGAGGACCTCTTCCTTGCATCACAATCTGAAGAAGCCTGCACTCCCTTGTAGGAATCCTCAGACCTGCCTGGAGGCCAGAGTCTGACCCCTTTGGGTGGATGGCCTTAGAACAGGAGCAGGACACCAGTTCAGATGGAATGTCAGTGCACAGGATCAGGGATTCCAGGTAGCCCAGTGTTGCCACCCAGACAAAAGGGCCAAGGTGGGGGCAGGGCGGGATGGAATATCACACAGCGAACCTGGCAGCACAATCTGAAGGAGCCCACACCCCTCCGCAGGAATCCTCAGACCTGCCTGGAGGCCAGAGTCTGACCCCTTTGGGTGGATGGCCTTAGAACAGGAGCAGGACACCTGAGAACACTAGGGAAAGCTTGGGAGAGACAGGGATGGGAGAAACAGAGACAAGCCTGCAGAGGGAGCTGGGGGGAGGGGGTCTGTGCTCTCTTCCAGGGCAGGTTGCCCCAAGGTCCACATTCACTCACCAGTTCAGATGGGATGTCAGTGCACAGGATCAGGGATTCCAGGCAGCCCAGGGTCACCGCCCAGACAAAAGGGCCAAGGTGTGGGTTGGGTGGGATGGAATATCACACAGTGAACCTGGCAGCACAATCTGAAGGAGCCCTGAAAATCTTGTTTAAGGACATAAAGAACTAAAAAAGAAGGACTACCAGACAGGTAATATATATACTGATCCTTCTGCATGGGAACAGTTCTGAGGCTGGACAACAAATGCTACAACTAGTTTTCCCAGTACTTGACCATATCTCAATTTTCTCAGGGTTCCGTCAAGATGTCATCACCTTCAGTCAAAAGAAAACAAGTCTAGAGAACAGAATGCCTGTAATCACAAGAGGTCTGGTAGGTAGGGTTTGGTCACTTTGGAGGTTATAGATGTTTGTCATCACTTAGATGGGAAATAGAAACATAAGACAAAAAGACTACTATTAACCTCATATATTAGTCTAGTTTCTTAAGAGTTTAAAATATATTTTGGATATTAGCTCTCTGTCAGATGTAGAGTAATTGAAAATCTTTTCCAATTTTTCCAATTGCTACTGTTTTTTTCTGTTGATGATATCCTTTGCCATGCAGAAGCTTTTCAGTTTCATGAGGTCCCATTTCTTTATTGTTGATATTAGAGCTTGCAGTTTTGGTGTTTTGTTCAGGAAGTTGTCTCCTATGCCAATGAAATGTGGATAAGGCTATTCCCCACTTTCTCTTCTATGAGGTTCAGTGTGTCCAGTTTTATGTTGATGTCTTTGATCCACTTAGAGCTGAGTTTTGTGTAGGTTGACAGATATGGATCTATTTGTATGTTTCAATGTCCTAATTAATATTCACCAAGTTTTACATCATAAATGTGATGCAAAGTTTCTGTCATCATTACCTGAACCATCATTTCCTACACAGATATATCAAATAAGACAGATTCAAACTACAGTATCAAATTTTCATTTCATAGGTTAAAGGCCCTATCTATGTTTAAATATTTTTTCAGTGAAATAATTTCCTCAGTTCTATATCAAATATTAAACATTGAAATTATCTCTTATTTACATTCTTATGAAGGTAAATACCAGCAAAATGCTGCACATGCTTTTATTATGTGACTGTTCTTCTTTGTTGTATTTATTTCCGTGGTGTGGAGGATTGAACCAAGGTTCTTGTAACTATTGTACAGCTGAGTCCTATGCCTACCCAAACTGTCTTTGTATTGGATTCTGTGACACTTGCATTAACTACATGAATGTAGATATTAGAACACTGAATTTTACATTGAAAATTTTTATTTTGGTTTTATTTTCTACCCTCCTTTCAAAGTATCAGTTCTGTTAAAATGCATTTTATTATTAACTCATTTGGGCCACAATTATTTCATTCAAGTTGGTTTTTATTTACTGTGATTTTATTAATAGATATGGTCAGGACAAAATGATTGTGCACTCATGCATTTAACTTCTATGCATACACAGTAGGAAGAGGTATATTTGATTAATAATATGGATGCCAACCTTCTGCTTCTTTATTCTCTAACCTCTATTGGATCTCAAAGTAGCAGACTCCATGTCTCTGTAACTTAGCTGGTATTCTGGTGAGGATACTTCAAGGATTGACTCAGTTAGTGACCTCCAATGCAGTGGTTCTCAACCATCCTAATGGTATGGTTCATTAATACACATAAAATTATTTTGTTCCTATTTGATGGCTGTAATTTTGTTGCTGTTATGAATTGTAATGTAAATATCTGATATGCAGGCTATCTGATATGTGACTGCCAAAGGGTTCTCAACCCAAAGGCTGAGAACCACTGCACTAAGGAGAGCCTAATGAGGAATTTCTCAAGAGCAGAACATTGGGCCACCTTATTCAAAGCATTAGATTTGATCACCTTCTTCTTCAAAAATATAACATCTTTCTCCTCTATTCTAACGTATTATTGTGTGAGCATCATTTCTTTTGTAAAGTTCACTGACTGAAAGATTTAACTAAAAAATTTAATAGAAAAAAATACTCTTACATTCTTACAATGGGGATGAAAGTAGAACAAAATCAGCAAATCACTCAGACAAACACTGCACTTAAATCTTAATTTTTAATTCCAATTTTCTAAAATAAATATTGTATAATCTAGAACTGCTTAGTGAACTGGATTATAGTCCCATCCCATTGAAATCACTAAGAAGAAATAACAACTCAACCTCTTCACTGTTTTTACTCTAATCAGATTGGCAAATGTGTTTTATATTGGCAAAGTTACCTTGAAGCTAAAATAGAAAATTATACCTTTATAAAATTAACATATATCTACAGCATAAACAACCTAAAAGTAAGCAATTAACCAAGTTTCATTTTCCATTGCTTTTGAGAAATGATGTTTCTCCCTTTTTTCTAAAGGAATTGGAAGTTATCATGTGTGAAGGTAGCATAGTAATAATATCAGTAACTCCCATAGCAATTGTCATGTACATGTTAGGTACAGATGTACCTAACAAGCCAGAATTCATGAACACAAGATCCAGCTTGAATCAGTAGCAAATAAGTATCAACAAAGTATGATTGAGTCAAATGGAAAAGCCAGGTGTAAATTTCAAACTGCAGAAAGTCTTTTTTTTTTTTTTTTTTTTTTCGAGACAGGGTTTCCCTGTAGTTTCTAGAGCCTGTACTGGAACTAGCTCTTGTAGACCAGGCTGGCCTCGAACTCAGAGATCCGCCTGCCTCTGCCTCCCAAGTGCTGGGATTAAAGGGGTGCACCACCACCGCCCGGCTTGCAGAAAGTCTTATGTAAGATAGTACCATAGTTAGTAACCAGAGAAACACATGGAAAAAGAATATAGATGCTTTCCCATTAGAAAGCTGTAAGCGTAATTTTGTTTTATTATTGCTATAACTCAGGACTAGTACTGTTGAGTTTTTTGCTTCTTTAATAAGAGTTTTCCTGAGTAAATTATCCAAAACAATACATTAGCATCCCTGTTTCTATCCAGATGTCTGTCTCTATGTTTGTCAGTGTGTGTGTATGGGTGTGTATGTAGTGGTTTGTACTGTTATACATCTATCTCTTTTCTGTATCACACCACTAGAAAAATAAGTAAGTGGGACACCCTTTTCTACAAAGTTCATGGCACTAGTAGATGTATAGAATCAGCACATTTTGTTTACTTTATAATGTATTCTGATTGGCTTCAAGGGTACCATTAATTAAGATTTTGCTCTGTCCCTAAAATTATAAATTACACTATGTTTTTATAGAATTTCAGTATCTGTTTTAGTGGATGTAAAAATTTAACATCTTTTCTATAAACTAACTCCTATCAACAGCAACCATAACCACTGTCAAATATTGTTCCTCAATTGGAAACACATCCAAAATTCTAGGAGGTTACAAAGATGAATCATGACATATGGAATAAATGCACTGAGAACAAAAGGAGTGTCAACTCAGAATATAACATATTTAAAAGCAGTGAAATAATATCTTGAGAAGCATGTCTATCATAAACCACAACTAATACAGTTAACATATTTATTACTTGGTAATACATTTTCTAATTTTTTTCAAATCATGAACACTAGTGTCTTTAGCTTATGTAAACTATAGTTTTTAGAAAATTAAATGGTTTTTCACACATTTTATATAAAGAGCAAACAATTACCAATAAAAATGCAGTCTCATAAATAGATTGGCTCTTTATCAGTGTTTTATAAGATAAAGGACTGTCTCTACAAGAATTCTATGAAAGTTGATTGATGCAAACTGTAGCCTGTTCTGGGTCAAATTTCAACCTTGATGAGTTGTCCAAGAGTTAGGCAATGGAACATAGAACAGCGAATATGAGTGAGTCATTTCACTTACTGAGGGCAGATAGTACTCCCCATGGCAGCACTCATGTACAACATGGGGAATTTCTGATAGAATTCAACCACTCTTCATATGTCTCTTCAGTGTTCATTTTTGGCTCAATAATGTTTTAAGTGTGTAACTCAAGGGTTTTGAAGCTTAGTCTTATATGTCATGTTATAAGAGATAACTTCTATTCAGTGTTTATCATGTAATCAAACATGCTGACTTAAGTAAGAAATAATATATTTTTTGAAACCCTGTAATTATCAAAAAAATGTTGCAATGACAGAAACAAGACTGACTCCTCTCTACTCTCTGGCTTCCTGCCTTGGCCATATGATACGTCCTTTCTGCCTCATCCCCCACCATGAGACCATCTGTCACAATGTGTCACAGCCAAGGGGACCTCAGCAGACCATAAACCAGTGAAACTACCTTATCATGGGACATTAACTTCCCAAAACAGAGTAAAGTAAACCTATTTTCATACAATTCTTTTCATAAATAAGGACTAGGCTCAAGTATTTGATTATAGCAATGGAAAAGGGACTGACTATGAGAGTTTTATGATCGTAGTAAGTAACATTTCTATTGGTCTTGATAAATACATAACACACAGAGAGATAGATCCAGGAGTCACAGAGGGAAGAGTGTGATTCCATCTTAATAGCAAATAAATTAGCTGAGAAAGGTGGCTAAATCTATAGCAACAGTGGACTTTTCTTAATACCACTTTCTAAAATGAAATGAATCTATCTTAAGTCAAGCAATGCTAAATCAGGACAGAATTGATGCAAGGGGGCTGAATCTCCAGAATGCAGGGCATAGAGAGGCAAATGATACCCAGGAATAAAAAAAAATAAACAATTTTCTTTCTGAAATTCATCGGTCACACAAGTGTTGCCCACTCGGGTGGAAAGCAGAAGGCTTACATGATAGTCCAGAACTACCCTCAGAAGTCTTTCTTAGAGACCCTGGGGCAACCTGCCCTGGAAGAGAGCACAGACCCCCTCCCCCCAGCTCCCTCTGCAGGCTGGTCTTTGTTTCTCATGTCTCTCCCTCTCACAAGCCTTCCCTAGTGTTTTCAGGTGTACTGCTCCTGTACTAAGGCCATCCACCAAAAGGAGTCAGACTCTGGCCTCCAGGCAGGTCTGAGGATTCCTGAAAGGGAGTGCGGGCTCCTTCAGATTGTGCTTCACTGTGTGATATTCCATCCCGCCCTGCCCCCACCTTGGCCCTTTTCTCCAGGCGGCATCCCAGGGCTGCCTGGAATCCCTGATCCTGTGAACTGAACTTCCAACTGGACTGGTGAATGATTGCAGACCCTGGGGCAACCTGCCCTGGAAGAGAGCACAGACCCCCACCTCCCAGCTCCCTCTGCAGGCTTGTCTTTGTTTCTCATGTCCCTGCCTCTCCCAAGCCTTCCCTAGTGTTTTCAAGTGTCCTGCTCCTGTACTAAGGCCATCCACCCAAAGGGGTCAGACTCTAGCCTCCAGGCAGGTTTGAGGATTCCTGCAAGGGAGTGTGGGCTTCTTTAGATTGTGATGCAAGGAATAGGTCCTCCTCTGGCACTGGGGAGATCCAGCCAGTTTCAGTCACAGCAAAGATTGGTCTAGGACACCAAGTGCCTCCGGGCTCCTTTTGAAGGAAGAGATGGGCAGGCACCAATGCAGGAGATCCTCCAACAACATGAAAGGCAACATGACATCACCACAATCCAGACATCCCGAAACAACAAGAATTGAACACCCTATCCCAGAAGATATAGAAGAAACCGACCTTAAACAGTACTTTATGAAAATAATAGAGGACCTTAAACAGGAGGTAAAAAACTGCAATAAAGAAATGGAGATGAAAAACAAAAAGGTAGACAAAATAAATAAATCTCTCAAAGATAACCAAGAAAAACAAGAAAAAGCAATCAAACAGGTAAGGGAAACAGTACAAGACCTGATAAATGAAATGGAGGTATTGAAGAAAACACAAGCGGAGGGAAGACTGGAAATGGAAACTCTGAGTAAACGAACAGAAACATCAGAGACAAGTATTTCCAACCGAATACAAGAGATGGAAGAAAGAATCTCGGACTCTGAAGATACTATAGAGGAAATAAATTCACAGATTAAAGAACTAAACAAATCTAACAAATTCTTAACACAAAACATCCAGGAAATCTGGGACACCATGAAAAGACCAAACCTAAGAATAATTGGGGTAGAAGAAGGAGAAGAATTACAACTCAAAGGCCCAGAAAACATATTCAACAAAATCATAGAAGAAAACTTCCCCAACCTAAAGAAGGATGTTCCTATGAAGGTACAAGGAGCCTACAGAACACCAAATAGACTGGATCAAAAGAAAGCATCCCCATGCCATATAATAATCAAAACACAAAACATACAGAATAAAGAACAGATATTAAGAGCTGCAAAGTAAAAAGGTCAAGTAACATACAAAGGGAAACTATCAGAATTACACCTGATTTCTCGATGGAAACCATGAAAGCCAGAAGAGCTTGGATAGATGTGCTACAGACACTAAGGGAACATGGATGCAAGCCTAGACTACTATAACCAGCAAAGCTTGCATTCACCATTGATGGAGAAAACAAGATATTCCAGGACAAAAACAGATTTAAACAATACGTAGACATAAATCCAGGCTTGCAGAAAGTAATAGAAGGAAAATCACAAACCAAGTAGTCCAAAAACGCCCAAGATAACTAAGGCATCTAGCGACCCTTCACCAGCACAACTAGAAGAAGGGAAACACACAAACTCTACTACAAAAAAAAAATAACCGGAGTTAACAAACACCCGTCATTAATATCACTTAATATCAATGGACTCAATTCACCTATAAAAAGGCACAGGCTAAGAGATTGGATACAAAAACAGGATCCAACATTTGCTGTTTACAAGAAACACACCTCAACCACAAAGACAGTTACCTACTCAGAGTAAAAGGTTGGGAAAAGGTTTATCAAGCAAATGGACCTAAGAAACAAGCCGGTGTGGCCATACTAATTTCCAACAAAGTTGACTTCAAACTCAAATCAATCAGAAGAGATGGAAAGGGACACTTTATACTCAACAGAAAAAAACCTTCAGAATGAAGTCTCAGTCCTGAATATCTATGCCCCTAATATAAAAGCTCCCACTTATGTAAAAGAAACACTTCTAGAACTCAAGGCAGCCATCAAACCACACACACTAATAGTTGGAGACTTCAACACTCCTCTCTCACCAATGGACAGGTCAATCAGACAGAAACCTAACAGAGAATTGAAAGACTTAATGGAGGTAATGAACCAAATGGACTTAGCAAACATCTATAGAACACTTCACCCAAATAGGAAAGAATATACATTCTTCTCTGCGGCTCATGGAACCTTTTCGAAAATTGACCATATACTTGGTAACAAAGCAAACTTCCACAGTTACAAAAAAATATTAGTAACCACCTGTGTCTTATCGGATCACCATGGATTAAAATTAGAAATCAACAAAAATGCTACCCCCAGAAAGCCCACAAACTCATGGAAACTGAACAGTCAACTACTGACCCACACCTGGGTCAAGGAAGAAATAAAGAAAGAAATTAAAGTCTTTCTTGAATTTAATGAAAATAAAGACACAACATATTCAAACCTATGGGACACAATGAAAGCAGTGCAAAGAGGAAAGTTCATAGCACTAAGTGCCCACTTAAAGAAAACGGAGAAAGCACTCATTGGTGACTTAACAGCACACGTGAAAGCTCTGGAAAAAAAAAGAAGCAGACTCATCTAGGAGAAGTAGAAGACTGGAAATAATCAAACTGAGGGCAGAAATCAACAAAATAGAAACACAGAAAACAATCCAAAGAATCAATGAAACAAAAAGCTGGTTCTTGGAGGAAATCAACAAGATTGACAAACCCTTAGCTAAACTAATCAAATGGCAGAGGGAAAACACGCAAATTAATAAGATCAGAAATGAAAAGGGGGACATAACCACAGACACAGAGGAAATTCAGAGAATCATTAGATCTTATTACAAAAGCCTGTATGCCACAAAATTGGAAAATGTAAAATAAATGGACAGGTATTTTTTCTACTTTTTTTCTTTTTTTTTCTATTTTATTTTTTTGATCTGGACATTTCTGGCACCCTCTACTCAGCTGCCCAAGGACCTAGCTGGGGGCGTCTTCCTGGACACCTGGGAACCCCTCTAGAGTCAAGCCTCTGCCAACTCTAGAATGGCTCCCTTAAGTAAGATATATAATTCCTTGTTCCCATATCCACCCTTCCTATATTCCAACCATCCTATTCCCCCAAGCTCTTCCCATCCTCCACTTCACACTTTTCTCGCCCCATCCCCCCTCCCCCCATCCCACCCCACCCCTATGTTCCCATTTTTTGTCCGGCAATCTTATCTACTTACAGTTTTTTAGATAAATACCATAGACCAAAGTTAAACCAGGACCAGGTAAAGGCTCTAAATCGTCCTGTTAGTCACGAAGAATTAGAAACTGTTATCAGAAACCTCCCTACCAAAAAGAGCCCAGGACCAGATGGTTTCAATGCGGTATACTACCAGAACTTCCAAGAATACCTAAAACCTATACTCCTTATGGTATTTCATAATATAGAAACACAAGAGTCACTGCAAAATTCCTTCTATGAAGCTACAGTTACCCTGATACCTAAACCACACAAAGACTCAACAAAGAAAGAGAATTACAGGCCAATCTCACTCATGAACATTGACGCAAAAATTCTCAATAAAATACTGTCAGACCAAATTCAAGAACACATTAGAAACATTATTCACTACGATCAAGTAGGCTTAATCCCAGAGATGTAGGGCTGGTTCAACATATGAAAATCTATCAATGGAATCCATCATATAAATAAACTGAAGGAAAAAAACATATGGTCATCTCATTAGATGCTGAAAAAGCATTTGACAAAATTCAGCACCCTTTTATGATAAAGGTCTTGGAGAGATTAGGGTTACAAGAGTCATTCCTAAATATAATAAAAGCTATTTACAGCAAGCCGACAGCTAACATCAAATTAAATGGAGAGAAACTCAAGGTTATCCCACTAAATTCAGGAACACGACAAGGCTGTCCACTCTCTCCTTATCTTTTCTATATAGTGCTTGAAGTTTTAGCAATAACAATAAGACAACATAAGGGAATCAAGGGGATTCAATTTGGAAAGGAAGAAGTTAAACTTCCATTATTTGCACATTATATGATAGTGTACATAAGCGACCCTAAAAACTCCACCAAAGAACTCCTGCAACTGATAAACTCCTTCAGTAATGTGGCAGGCTACAGGATCAACTACAAAAATCAGTCGCATTCCTATACACGAAGGATGAGGAAGCAGAGAGGGAAATCAGAGAAGTATCACCTTTTACAATAGCCACAAATAACATAAGATATCTGGGAGTAACTCTAACCAAGGAAGTGAAGGATTTATCTGACAAGAACTTTAAGTCTTTGAAGAAAGAAATTGAAGAGGATACCAGAAAATGGAAGGATCTCCCCTGCTCGTGGATTGGGAGGATCAACATAGTAAAAATGGCAATTCTACCAAAAGCAATCTATAGATTCAATGCAATCCCAATCAAGGTTCCATTAAAATTCTTCACAGAGATTGAGAGGACAATAATCAACTTTATATGGAAAAACAAGAAACCCAGGATAGCCAAAAAAGTCTTATACAATAAAGGTACTTCTGGAAGCATTACCATCCCTGACTTCAAACTCTATTACGGAGCTACAGTATTGAAAACAGCTTGGTATTGGCATAAAAACAGAGAAGTTGACCAATGGAATCGTATAGAAGATCCGGATCTTAAACCACAAATCTATGAACACCTGATTTTTGATAAAGGAGCCAAAAGTAAACAATGGAAGAAAGAGGGCATCTTCAACAAATGGTGCTGGCATAACTGGATGTCAAGCTGTAGAAGAATGAAAGTAGATCCATATCTATCACCATGCACAAAACTCAAGTCCAAATGGATTAAAGACCTAAATATTAATCTGAACACACTGAGCTTGATAGAGGAGAAATTGGGAAATACTCTACAACAAATGGGCACAGGGAACCGTTTCCTACGCCTAACCCCAGCTGCACAGACATTAAGGGCAACATTGAATAAATGGGACCTCCTGAATTTTAGCAGCTTCTGTAAAGCAAAGGATATTGTCACTAAGACACAAAGGCAGCCTACTGACTGGGAAAAGATCTTCACCAACCCTGCAACTGACAAAGGTCTGATCTCTAAAATATATAAGGAACTCAAGAGACTAGACTGTAAAATGCTAATTAACCAAATTTAAAATGGGGCGCTGAACTGAACAGAGAATTCTCAAAAGTAGAAGTTCAAATGGCCAAAAGACACTTAAGGTCATGCTCAACCTCCCTAGCTATCAGGGAAATGCAAATCAAAACAACTTTGAGATATCATCTTACACCTGTCACATTGGCTAAAATCCAAAACACTAATAATAACCTTTGCTGGAGAGGTTGTGGGGTAAGGGGTGCACTCATCCATTGCTGGTGGGAATGCACACTTGTGCAACCACTTTGGAAAGCAGTGTGGTGGTTTCTCAGGAAATTCGGGATCAACCTACCCCAGGACCCAGCAATTCCACTATTGGGAATCTACCCAAGAGATGCCCAATCATACTACAAAAGCATTTGCTCATCTATGTTCATAGCAGCATTATTTGTAATAGCCAGATCCTGGAAACAACCTAGATGCCCTTCAGTGGAAGAATGGATGAAGAAACTGTGGAATATATACATGCTAGAATACTACTCAGCGGTAAAAAAACAATGACATCTTGAATTTTGCATGCAAATGGATGGAAATAGAAAACACTATTCTGAGTGAGGTAACCCAGACCCAAAAAGATGAACATGGGATGTACTCACTCATAATCGGTTTCTAGCCATAATTAAAGAACATCGAGCCCATAATTTGGGATCTTTGAGAAGATAATAAGAATGTGAACCCCCCAAGAAAGATATAGTAATCCTCCTGGATATTGGAAGTAGACATGATCGCCAGGCAATAATTGGGAACTTGAGGGTTGGGCGAGACGAGGCCAAGGGAAGATGGGGAGAGAAAAGCGTGAAGGGGAGAATGGGGGGAGCTTGGAGGAATGGGATGCTTGGGATACAGGAAGGGTGGATATGGGAGCAGGGAAGCATATATCTATAATTTAGGGAGCCACCTGAGGGTTGTCAAGAGACTTGACCCTAGAGGGGTTCCCAGGTTTCCAGGGAGACTCCCCCAGTTAGTTCCTTGGGCAGCTGAGGAAAGGGAGCCTGAAAAGGCCAGTTCCTATAGCCAAACTGATGAATTTCTTGCATATCACCATAGAACCTCCACCTGTCGATAGATGAAGAAAATGACAGAGTCCCACATTGAAGCACCGGTCTGAGCTCCCAAGGTCCTGATGAGGAGAAGAAAGAGAGAGAACATGAGAAATAAAGTCAAGACCGTGAGGGCTGCGTTCACCCATGGAGACGGTGGGACAGAACTAACCGGAGATCACCAACTCCAGTTGGATTGGGACTGATGGAACATGAGACCAAACCAGCATCTCTGAATGTGGCCAATGGTGGAGGTTGACAGAGAAGCCAAGGACAAAGTCGCTGATCTTTGAGTATTCTGCATGGACAGGCTCTGTGGGAGCCTTCTCAGCTTGGTTGATCACCTTCCTGGACCAGGGGGGAGTTAGGAGGACCTTGGTCTTAACATAGAGTAGGGAACCCCGATGGCTCCTTGGCCTGAAAAGGGAGGGAGGGAGGGTTTGGGTGGAGGGGAGGGGAGGGAAGGGGGAGGAAGAGAGGAGGAGATGGAAATTTTTTAAATAAAAAAAAATACTCATTAAAATCTGAGAAAACATAAAAAAAGAAGTCTTTCTTAGATAGCTAAGGTGCTTAGATAGCTAAGGTGCTTGAATGTCTGTTTTCTGAGCTCTCTTTCTTGTTTTCTCTTCTTATACATTTATTAATAGCATTATAATTTAAATATTCCTTTTAGGTTTACTCTTCTTTTTTTCCATCTCTCAGTTTGTATCTTGATACTTCTATAATTAAACTTTAATATTAAAGTACCCTATCAGAAATATATCTGTTCTGTATGGCAAGACATTATGATATTTAGGAAGACAGAGAATTATTTTGATAAATGCCTCAAGTAAAAAGTAATTAAGAGAAACAAAATCAGCTGTAATTTAGTGAAGGCAAAGAAGTTTCATGACAGATTAATTTGAACTAAATATTAAAGAGAGGTATATGAGGACTTTGAGAGAGCTTATTCATAAAGAAAGCTAAATAAATAACAGGAGAAAGATTATGCGCCCAAACAGCTCTTTTGATATAATAACAAAAAATATAAACATTTTAGATGAAGGGTAGTGAATCTTTTAATGACTAACTTATGAAATGTTTCAGAAATATGTATTATTCTGGTTCAGGCAGAATAACTAATATTATGGAAGTTCAGACTCAACAAAATTTTAGCTTTGCAGCATTTTATTTTCAAAGTGATAACATTTTGATATGATAATCATATTGAAAGTGATAAAAATAATTTAACTAGCCTAAAGCATAAAGATATTCCTAAAATTTCAAAAGCCTACTTCAAAATAGTTTCTCACCAACTATAGGTTTTTTACAAAACATGAATTTAAAGTAACGTCTGTGCTCACGAGTCTACTGTTTATGTAAAGAATAAATTTTATTATGGTTCTATATGGTGTCTGTGTCATCTGACTGTCTTATAGGGTAAAGGCAAGGTTATATCTTAAAGCGTTGTATAGTAAATGTCTATTGAAGATCCTTCTCAATGTAGACATAGAGAATGTCTCGTTCAATACATGACTTTGGCTTCCATATCCAATCTCATGTTTGTAGCAAAAACATGAAGAGAGGATGGCTGAACTTTATTCAATTAGGCATGGTGAATGGAAGGATAGGGACTATTTTAGGTCAAAGCTGCCTAAGGCTAGACCTCAAATCCTTGAAATGGGTTTTGTGTGATCTCAACTCTTAATTACTTTTTGAAAAATAAAAATGTAGGCTGAGGAATTTAGCATGGGCCAACTAAAGGAGGTAATGCAAGATGCTATTTAACAGAAAATTTTCTGAGCAGACTGAAATCCTAAGTGGAGGTGACTCTAGATAAAAAGAAATCTTTTGCTTTTGGATATATAAAACTAATGGAATCGAATCAAAGACCCAGATATTAATCCACAAATCTATGAACACCTAATTTTCGACAAAGGAGCTAAAAGTATACAATGGAAGAAAGAAAACATCTTTAACAAATGGTGCTGGCATAACTGGATGTCAACCTGTAGAAGAATGAAAATAGATCCATATCTATCACCATGCACAAAACTCAAGTCCAAATGGATTAAAGACCTCAATATTAATCTGACCACACTGAATCTGATAGAAGAGAAAGTGGGAAGTACTCTACAACACATGGGCACAGGAGACCACTTCCTACATAGAACCCCAGTAGCACAGACAATAAGAGCAACAGTGAATAAATGGGGACCTCCTGAAACTGAGAAGCTTTTGTAAAGCAAAGGACACTCTCATTAAGACAAAAAGACAACCTACTGACTGGGAGAAGATCTTCACAAATTCCACATCAGAGAAAGGTCTGATCTCCAAAATATATAATGTCAATATTTCCACTACCTTACTGACAGCTGGCTCCTTGTCCACTTTTCATTCCTGGGTTTATACTCTAAATTCTTACAATAAAAACCATTAGGATAACTTAAAATCTCTGAGAAGAAGGGATGTAAATGATGCTTAATGGTACAGCATATGTTCATCATCCATGAGGTTCTTTCTTTGATTCTAGAAACAACAACCAAAACAACTTTAGTTTCACACACTTATCCTTCAGCTAAATGTTTCTGACTTCGTATTGTAACTCAGATCAGCATCTCCATCAGACCAACTTACTTCTTAGATTTCTAGTTTATTGACACATATTATTGTTTTGTCTGCTTCTTTAGAGCTCATTTTAAGGAATAATTTCTTGTGGTAATTTCATAGAATGATATGTAAATGGATAGCTGGATATAGTTGGACATAAAAATTACAAAAAGACATAGAAAGTCATAGGGAGATGACACACCTAATTCACCTATCATAGAGATACTTCCCTATTATTATTTAATTATAATTTTTCTTACATTTCTTTGATGAAGGTTTCCCTTTTCAAAAACTTCATAGAAGACAATCTTTATAATAAGCAGTAATAGCACATTATTCCAGATTAAAGAGTTTGTAATTTTTCTTAGACCCTCACGTCACAGAGGTCCTCTGAGATAGTCATGTTCTTAGTAGACTACTCTCTTCTACTTCTGAGACTGGCACTGTTTTCACACTTCACAGAATACCATTTACATATAGTCTGTGCTCTGATGAAATTGCCTTTACATTTGCACTCGTTTTTTTTCTGTAAATATATTTTGTTGATTATGTGACAAAAAGAAACTGGGTGGTGCTGGTACAGAACTTTAATCCTAATACTTGGGAGGTGGAGACAGTTAGACCGCTGTGAGTTCAAGGCCAGTCTGCTCTGCTGAGAGAGTTTCAGGACAGCCACAGCTACATAGAGAAATCCTGTCTCAAAACACAAATGACAACAACAAAATAAAACATGACAGCAAGCATGGTTTCTATTTGCTATAATATATCTGAAACACAAACTGGAATTAGATATGCAAGGGTGGCTAAGGATTCTTGTAAAACAGAATGAGCCAGGCAGTGGTGGTACACGCCTTTAATCCCAGCACTCGGGAGGCAGAGGCAGGCAGATCTCTGTGAGTTCGAGGCCAGCATGGTCTACAAGAGCTAGTTACAGGACAGGCTCAAAAAAAAAAAAAAAAAAAAAAAGACAGAATGAGATACAGATTTCTATACCCCTGTGTTAAGTGATGCTTGTCTGCATGCTTGGTGTATTCAGTTAGTCACAAGAGAATATCTAATATCTTTCAAGGTTCAGAACAACAAACAGATTCTTACCTCTTAATGAGAGAAGCAATAAAGTGTGTCTATTTATGAACCCTCCACTATAATCTTAGATAATCTTTCCGAAGTTGAGATAAAATACCTGTACTAAAACATACAATTTCTGTTTAAAAAAATTAAAAATATTTTTGTATGTGCATGTGTGTGTGTGTTTGGCAAATACTTTATCGACTAAGCCATCTCACCAAGACAAAATTCCTTTCTTCCTAGAGCAGCCTACTTTCAATTTCAAAAGTTATTTGTACTAAAAACAGTGAACATGCATTGAAAATGTGAGAAAAATCAGTGATTATTATCACATTAGGTATTCACAAGTTCCAGACTTCTATCGCTGTTTTGTAGATTTAAAGTTTATCCATAATTTATGATTATGTACCTAGTACTTTGTAACAATTATTACCCCTTAGAAATTTATGTCTTTTCTATTTCCTGTATTATGAATTAGAGGGTTTATAGCCTCACATATGTCCTCTTCACTCCTTCAGTTATCTTATGGATTTATAAAATGTGATCAGGCAGTTTCCTGCTGCAGCTTCCTTGTAATTATGGACTTTCATTCTAACACTTTAGTCCAAAGAAAACTCTTTCTTTTATTGGTTGCTTTTGATCTTAGTGTTTTATCACAGCAACAAAAGAGTAACTAAGAAAAATACTATCACAATGTTTTCTGCTGTTGCCTTAAAGTGATGATAAAGCACATTAAATAAAACTATCTAGTGACTTCATAACTGAACATTTATGTCATTTGTATTTCTGATACATAATGTTACTTTTTCAAATGTATTTTTATTAAAGTTTAAGTTGCATCTTCAATGTACAAAATTAGTTCATATGGTTATAAAACTATATAAACAATGATATCTTGCAACATTATCTTTTTATTAAAATGGAATTTTATATGATATATTCTGATTATGGTTTTTCTCCCCCAACCCCTTTGAGATTACACTTTCATCTGAGTCCACACCTTAAGTCCACAAATAGGCATCTTAAGAACAATAATAAAATAGCTAAGATGAAGCAAAATCAAACAAAATAGGACAAAACAAACACAGAGAAGAAAATCAGTCAAACAAAAATCACTTTCTATTATTATTATTATTATTATGGTTTATGAGCCCTGGTTTTACTGTTTATCTCTGGTTATCCTGTAACTAACTTTGTAGACCAGGTTAACCTCAAACTCACAGAGATTTGCCTGTCTCTGTCTTGAGATCTGCCTGTCTCTGTCTCCCAAGTGTTGGGATTAAAGGCGTATACCCTCAAACCTGAAACGTTCTATTATTTTTAAGTGACGAATATTTCTTTAAAAGAAAATTAACAGAAGTCTGTTTCTTTTCATATTTTTCTGTATTTCATTTTCAATTCAAATATAATTTAAATATAATATGAGATAATAATTTTTGATCAATTTTCAGAAATATATATTTTCAATACCCAAAATATACAATGTTAAGTATTGGTGTTTTGTTTTGTTTCTGTTTTTAAAACAGAAAGTCATTCACCATCTTGACAAGCAATCAGTCACTGATTTGTCAAAAAAAAGCAGTAATTTAAGTGAGGCTCTGTCTCTGTTCTATAAGTTAACACAATTACTACTTAACGAATTTTGAGACTGAACTAATGAATTTATGAAATGGCTATAGCTGTTTGTCCTGGATGGAAGAAGAAGGAATATTCCTTTATTTCTATAATGTTCAAAGTTGTCCTAATGTTCATTAATGGAAATAGGAAAAGAGGTGAATGATTTTAACTGTAGATAATTATAGGCCAGAAGTATGCCTATTAAAGATTGGGCAGGGTTGAAAGGCATAAAAATAGTCAAGAAAAAGCTAGAACCCAAGTACCTTGGTGGGCATAGGGACAAAAGTTTGATGTTTGAATGCTTGGTTGGTTGGCTTGGATTTTTGAGACAGGATTCCTCTCTGTAGCTTTGGAACCTGTCCCGGAACTAGCTCTGTAAAACAGGCTGGCGTCAAACTCATGGAGATCTGTATCTGCCTCCCAAGCACTGGAATTAAAGATGTATGCCACCACCGCCCAGCTTAAAATGTTTATTGATTGTTGTCAGTAATTGTGCTATTTTAGTAAATTGGTAGTTTTTTATTCTCTTCCAGTAAGCATGTCTTCCCTATCAACTGGGCTGACAATGCTCCTCCATTAACCAAGAACTACCTAACAAAAAACCCAATACCAGACATTAGGAGCCCTCTTTCTAACTGTTGGTCAAAGCTGTCCAAGGGACTCCTCAAACATATAGTTTTTGCTATTGTCTTTGGTTACACCCCAGAGATAAAAGGTAAGTTCCAATTGCTAAAAATATGCCTGTTACTGGATACCTAAATATTTCTGAACAACAGAAAATGTAAGTAAATTGACTTAGGGTTTAAACATCTACTTTGTAAAGCCAACAAATATAAACTTTAAAAAAATTGCTACTATCAAAACACCAAAAAGAAAATTCAGGAAATACGTAAAATAATGCTCATGTTTCAAAATATGTATCATAAGTAAAAATATAATATTATTGTTCAAAGTTAGTTCTGAATTAAATTTGACTCAGATATTCTGCCATACTGAAGTTATAATACAGTATGTAAAATTGTATCTTTAAGTTAGATCTGAAAATTAATGCAAAAATTGATGCATTTTTCACTTACTATATTAACTTTTCTATCCCTCACTGAAAATAGGCATTAGGTTGTTTGATGATAAGCCAGCATTTTACAGTTCTACTCTAACAAACTGTGTCTCCAGCTCTTTCTACCCATTCTTCTATAGTGTCCACTATGCAGTGAATATGGGACATAATGATGATCCATGGCTTCTTACACTTGACATTTTCACCAGCTAATTGGACTCAGGGGTTATTAAAAACAGTAAAACAAAAGGAAGGTATTATGTTTGGAAGAAGATAACCTAAAGGACACTAGGTAACATTGGAGCAAGGACTTATATAATCAAAATAGAGTGTATAAATGTTTAAAATTTTCAGAGAACAGAATAAAATAATTTAAATAGAGATTATGAAAAGCAAAATCATAAATGCATATTAAAATATCACCTATCACTTCAAACAATATCTGAACATGTATTTTTCAAATTCTTAAAGTGATTACATACCTATACACATAACATATTTACTAAGTAATGAAGGTATTGCTTAGAAATTGAATTATCAATCTCTAATGCACCTAAAATATAAAAATATTAGCAACAAAAATTAAGAAAAATAATTTTATTAAGTAATCATTAGTCTTTTTTCAAATTGATTTTTAATTCATTTGACAATTAATCCATGAAATACATACCACAATGACTGATGATCACTTGAGAGTTTAGTCTTAACTTTAAAACATACTTGTTCATTAAGTTGCAACTATATAATCTATATGGGAAAAAACTGATGAAAGGAAAAGTTAGGAAGTGTTAGTCTCATAAAAACATAGCTATATTTAATTTTATGTATGCCAACATTATATCTTAGGTTTCTGCCAACAACTGCCTTAAACTACTAATTAGATTGTTATGCAAAAAATATAGATTTTAGAATATCTGAGCTGAGAATTATCCAGGAAGACTTGGATATTTAATATGGTGAAATTATAAGTCTGCTAGAGGAAGTCTAACCCATCCCTCATCATTGTCCTTTGTGAGAGATGTCAGTGTTACCACACTGGGAGATGTCATAGCTACCTCATCCAGGACTGCAGGTTTCAAAGAGTTCATGAAGATTGAAACAATATATTGAAAACAATAATCTTCTCTAGGTACAGTGAAAAGCTTTAAACTCCAGTGGACAAAATACAACTGATTTTTTTTTCTCAAAAGTTTTTTTTTTTTTTTTTTTGGTTTTTCGAGACAGGGTTTCTCTGTGGCTTTGGAGCCTGTCCTGGAACTAGCTCTGTAGACCAGGCTGGTCTCGAACTCACAGAGATCCACCTGCCTCTGCCTCCCGAGTGCTGGGATTAAAGGCGTGCGCCACCATCGCCCGGCTTCTCAAAAGTTTTAAAGTGGGCCAGTTTCTAAGTACTATTCCTCTGTAGGACTGTTGTACTTAGTAGCTTCTCTGATAACTACTACAAAGCTAACATATTTGTTTCTATTGCCTGAGATTATGTGAATCTCTGAAGCGATTTTAGGCAAAATTTCACAATAGATACTTTTTTTCAGTTTTAAGATATTTTACCAGAGTTAGCTATAAATATGTATTTAATTATACTAAACATTAACAAATTCTATTAATAGCCATTGATAGCCATGGAAAGAGGTGCTTAAACTAATTCAGAGAATAAATTTGTTCTTGTTGATGTGATTGACATTTTCCTTAGTTTTATTGTCATTTGTGGATTTATGTATACATTTAGAAAAAACTTTTAAGGAAATTGTCAAATGGGATATTGATATTTATTTAGTAGAAATGATTTACTCTATCTCCAGTAATTTTGAAATTCAAGGACTTAATATAATCTTGATCTAAAAGAATTTCTACTTATGGGTGCACTGAAGTCAAAATGCCACCATTATCATATATAAAACAGATGGAGGAATAGGAGAGGTCTGTCAGTAATATTGATTTTCAAATTGGTCTTATGATAGAAAAGTTTGAAAATTTTGACTAAAAATGCTCTAGGTTGCTGTAAGCAGAGCACTATTCTGGTGGGAAATTAGAAGATAAGACTAATAAGAGAAAAGACAGCTAAAATCTGCTTCATTAAATTTCAAAATGGAAGAAAAGATCTATTAGAACAAAGTTAGAGGGCATTCATATTAGAGTCTGGCAAAGAAGTGACTTCATTGTATCAACGCTCTGAGAACTTGAATGAAGAATTTTAACGTAATTAATTAATTTCTTAGTCAGAAGAAATTTCAAGGCAAGCTAACACTGAGTTATCTGTGGATTCTAATTTTGGATACATTATGATCAACTATCTCATAAAACCTGCCTCCATGATTTCCTTACACAACAATTCCTACTAGGATTTAAAATAAATCCTCTCTTTGATGGTTCATTTTTGACATATATGTTGTCACAGTAGCACATATAAAGTAACAAATAGTCTTACCAAGTACAGTGGTGTGATTGACAATTATTGTCATAAGTTCATATAATTCAGAGTTTAGTTCCCAGATAGTAAAACTGTTTAGAAAGGATTAGGAGGTGTAGCTTTGTTAGATGAGGAATGCCACTGTGGATGGGTTTTTTTTTCTTGATTAATTGCATTTATTTTCAGTTTGCTTTTGAAGCAAGCAGTGAAATAGTTACAATACCATCAGCTCTCGGCAAATGGTCATATTATCTTATTGAACTCTCTGAAATAAGGAGGCACACAATGGGTTGGGTTTTGGAGAAATGCACATTAAAGAGTCTAGACAGGTTTTTTTGTTTGTTTTTGTTTTTTGGCATAAATGTACATTTTTATTGTGTTATATTTATATATATATTTCTCATTTTTTTATTAAAAATTTCCATCTCCAATGCAAACTTGTGCAACTGCTTTGGAAAGCAGTGTGGAGGTTTCTCAGGAAATTTGGGATCAACCTACCCCAGGACCCAGCAATCCCACTCTTGGGAATTTACCCAAGAGATGCCCAATCATATTACAAAAGCATTTGTTCAACTACGTTTATAGCAGCATTATTTGTAATGGCCAGAACCTGGAAACAACCTAGATGCCCTTCAGTGGAAGAATGGATGAAGAAAGTGTGGAATATATACATATTAGAGTACTACTCGGCGGTAAAAAACAATGACATCTTGAATTTTGCATGCAAATGGATGGAAATAGAAAACACCATCCTGAGTGAGGTAACCCAGGCCCAAAAAGATGAACATGGGATGTACTCACTCATAATTGGTTTCTAGCCATAAATAAAGGACATCGAGCATATAATTCGTAAAAAATCCTAGAGAAGCTATATAAGAAGGTGAACCCAAAGAAAAACATATAGTTATCCTCCTGGATATTGGAAGTAGACAAGATTGCCGGGCAAAAAATGGGAACATGGGGGTGGGGTGGGATGGGGGGATGGGGGGATGGGGGGATGGGGAGAGAAAAGTGTGAAGTGGAGGATGTGGATGGGTTTTAAGTTTAAGTTTAAGAGCCTTGCTGTTTTGTCTCTTGCTTGTAGATTCAGTGTAAGATTCCAGATACTGCTCTAGTAACATTCTTGCGTGCTGGCCTTTTGCCATGCTCCCCACCATAATCACCATGACCTAACTCTCTGAAATAGCAAGCAAGCCCCCAGTTAAAATTTTCCTCTTGTAAGTCGCCTTGGTCATAATGTCTCTTCACAACAATATAACAGAGATCAAGACACCAAGTTTAATGTTCACGTTGATTAAGTTAAGATAGGCCAAGGAATAAGCCTGAGAAGACAGATTTAGGCTATGTATTTTAGCTGAGTTATCATGGTGATAACTGGGACATGGTATATAACATTTACACAAAGATCCCAGGATGAGTTTTCTAAGAACCACTGACAATAAAAAGGTAGAAAAGAAGATGGAGTGGACTTTCTGTTATTGGGATATGTTGCAGGAAAATTATCTGTATTCTGTCAATCATATTTTAAATATAAATGCTTATTGGCCAGGCATGAAGTATAGGCGGGTCAGTCTGACAGGAAGTAGAGGCAGGGCGATGAGAACAGTAGAATGCTATGAAGGAGGAAGCTCATTCCCCTCCATTCCTGCCCAGACCACAGAAAAGCAAGATGTAACCTGCCCCGCTGGAAAAGGTACTGAGCCACGTGGCTAGCATAGATAAAAATAACGGACTAACGTAAGTTATAAGAGCTAATAAATAGCCTGAGCTAATGGGCCAATCAGTTTATAATCTTTTTTTTTTTTTGGTTTTTTTTTTTGTTTTTTTTTTGTTTTTTTTTTTGTTTTTGTTTTTGTTTTTCGAGACAGGGTTTCTCTGTGGCTTTGGAGCCTGTCCTGGAACTAGCTCTTGTAGACCAGGCTGGTCTCGAACTCACAGAGATCCACCTGCCTCTGCCTCCCGAGTGCTGGGATTAAAGGCGTGCGCCACCACCGCCCGGCATCAGTTTATAATCTTATGGAGTCCTCTGTGTGATTTTCTTTGGGGCTTGCTGGCTGTGGGGTATCGGGCGGGACAAAAACCCCAACAAGCAGGCCCCCTCATATTTCAGAGACACTAAATTTTGTATCTTTCTATGACTAAAGAGAGGGAAGTTTAACAGACAGTACTTCAAGGTATCAAATTTCAAAGAGATCAAAGCAGGATGAGAGCTACTGACTTTCCATTGCACTTAGTATTAGGAAGTATTAGGTGGTATTCATCCTAAAAATTGCATGTATGGCAGAGCAGAATATAGGGTGCAATTGGATTGAGAAAAGATTGGTGAATAAAATAATTAAGATTAATTAGATAAGTATATTAAACTTAAGACCCACAAAGTTCATCAAAATATGAGGTGGTATTATGTAAATAGAAGACTTATAAGGAAGATAATTTCCAAACTTAACACTTATCTTAGGATTACTGTGAAGAGACATCATGCAACATGATCATGACATTCTTTTTTTTTTTAATTTTCAAGACAGGGTTTCTCTGTGTAACTTTGGAGTCCTGGAATTTGCTCTATAGGCCAGGCTGGCCTCAAACTGATGGAGATCTGCCTGTCTCTGCCTCCTGAGTGCTGGGATTAAAGCTGGGCACCACCACCACTGGCAATTATTATAAAGAAACATTTAATTGTGCTGGTTCGCTTACAGTTCAGAGGTTCAGTCCATCATGGCAGGAAGCATGACAGCATTCAGGAAGAGGTGGTGATGGAACTTAGATTGCTATATCTTACAGGCAACAGGAATTCAAATTATTTACTTCGCAGTATACTACACATCAGAAACATCAATGTCCACCTCCACAGTGACACACTTCCTCTAAAAGTCATACCCACTCCAACAATGCCACACCTTCTAATTATGGGGTCCAAATACATTCAAACTATCACATCAGTTGGAAATATCAATTCTATTCTCCTACATAATGAGATACTATAACAGGGATCTAATTTGCAATTGATGACACAGGAATTTGGAACATTCTGTCGATAGAAGATGTGTGTTTCATAAAAATTATTAAATGCCTTTGGAATTAGAGCAATGGAATCAAAGTCTGACTTATGAAGTTCAGTAGGCACAGCTACATGATGCATGCTGCCAACATTCATAGAAAGAAAAACATATTACCAATCCCATGCAAATGAAGTTTTAATAACAACAACAAAATTCCAATGCTTTACTGTTAGGTTATATTGCCTAGAATATTATATACAGTTATAATTTATAAGGAATCATTACTGTAACACAATAGTTTGCCAACCCACACTATACTAGATAATGTTCATGATAACATTTGTCTCTTATATAACATTCAAAGGCATCTACAAGCCATGCTATTTCTTCTATCTTTGGTTTTATTAATTCTAGTAAATTTTTATTACTGTGTTTTGTTATTCATTGTCTCTCATTTCTTTTCTATATACTACCAATTTAAAATAGTTTGCCACTGGCGAAAATCACTTCCTCTAATTATCATGCTTATTTTTATGCCTGTCTTTACTGTTCATAAAATAAAACATTTAATTTACTTAATGATATAATGTCATATATTTAATTATTGCTTTAGTCAATTTTCTTCCTTCCAGTAGACAAAATAAAGTAAATCACAAACCACAGATACTTATTGTGACTATAGCTCTTAAATGTATCAATAGAGAGAGTGTAAAAATGTCAATGTGCCCACTATGATTAAAGTCATTCAGGAAAATCGACTTCCCAAAATCTCCCAATCTCTTGAAAAACAAAAAGAAAAACTATAGTGTGTTACTGACTATTAGTGATTATAATATAATATATTTCTAAATCATAAATTAAAGGACTTTTTAAAAATTTGACATAAATAAATAATCCATTTTGAGAAGGTATAAAAAACAGACCTCTCATTTAAACACTATACATACAATGTATAAAGGTATGAAAATACCACATTATGCTCCCCCCTTCTTTCAGCCCCAGCAGCTGGTGAGCAGGTAGGAGTCTACCACCCCCACCTCCCATTGGACCCTGTAACACACAAGTCCTACTTGGTCCCATAAACCCAAGGAACCAATCATCCTACCCCTGTCCTAACATCCCCTGTGGCATCAACAGTGCTCAGAGGCACAGACACCATCTACACTGATTGGAGAAAGAGATGTACAGATGGCAGAGTAAAAATGGATCCAACAACATAAAGAATAATATGGCACCACCAGAAACTAGTGGAAATAGATAAAACTTCCCAGAGAAGTTGGGAGTTAGGGGTAAGGGAATAAATGGGGGATGGAGAACATGTCTGAACAGGATGGTCGAGTTGAGGGTAATACTGAAAGGGAGAGCAATGAAAGAGAAATCCTGATAGAGGGAGCCATTGAGGGGTTAGGAAGAAACATGGTGCTAGGGAAATTCCCAGGAATCCACAATGTAGACCTCAACTAAGACTTCTAGCAATAGGGAAGAGTCCTGAACTGGCCTTCTTGTATATTCGGACTGGTGACTAACCTAATTGTCATCATGGACCCTTCCTCCAGTAACTGATGGAAACAGATGCAATGAACAAACAATGCCAATTGCTGGGGCAAGCTTTGGCAGTCCTGCTGAGAGGAGGGAGAAGTGATTTTATGAGCAGGGGAGTGGTCAAGATCATGACAGGGAAACCCACAGAGACAGCTGCCCCAATCTAGTGGAAGCTCACAGAATCTAGATTGATAGCTGGGAACCTGCAAGGGAACAAACTAGGCTCTCTGCAAGTGGGTGACAGTTGTGTGGTTTGGCAATAGGACCAGGATCTATCCCTGGTGCATGAGCTGACTTTTTGGAGCCCATTCCCTCTGGTGGGATGCCTTTCTCAACCTTGATACAGGGTGTTGGGCTTGGTTCTGTCTCATCTTGATAAGCTAGGCTTTGCTGACTTCCTTTCTGAGGCATAGATGGAGGTGGAGAGAGGTATGACGGGAAGGAGGGGAAAAATAAAATGATCAGAGAATCTTTTGAAGTGTGTTCAAGTACACAGTTCTCAGACAACTTTGTGGATCACCAGAGGTCAGGGGCATTATAGCTTTCAAGGCATCTAATTGTTTAGAAACTTGGGACAATTAAGTTGTGTATGCAAAGGCACAGCTACTGTGCATGAAGGTAGGCTTTGGGAACTGAGTGACTAAGTTTTCTAGTAGGGAAAATTAATAGCAAATCATGTTCCTTTGGAAAAGAAGTCATTTGCTAAGTTTACATAAGATTTTGTGCCACATATTATAATTACCTCTTTGAAAGTCACTTTTGATTAAAAAACAGAATATCATGACTGGAGAGATAGTTCAGAGACTAAGAGCATTGACTGTTCTTCCAGAGGATTTAGACACTTAACACCCACATGACAACTCACAGCCATCTGTAAGATGCCCTTTTTCTGGCTTTTGGGGGGCACTGTATTCATGTGGTATACAGACAAACATATACGCATACAATAAATTTAAAAAATTTAAATGTCAGAAAATTTTAAATGAAATTAAATTTAAAACTGTCAGAATATCCATTAAAAATAAAATTTACATCACTCCATTAATATACAGTTTTGCATTTTATATATCAGTTAAAAGTAAATGCAGTTAAACAAATTCTGATCATAAAGACAGAGTGCTCTTATGAAAACAGGCAAGTAACAGAAACAAGACTAGTGTGCTGTAATGGCAACAACTTTTCCTGACATCCTAGAAAGAAACAGCAGAATCAGAGACCCACCAGCCTCAGGTTAGTCTAAGCACAGTTGCTGCCATAGACCTGAAGTCAAAGTGTTCACTCTAAAGCAAAATCTATCTAAATGTAAAAATTTGTTTAGCAGGGGAAAAGCCATCAGAGAGTTGAAAACAATTACTGAACTAATTATGATCAAAATTTATATTCTCTAAGATAACCATTTTGTCTTAACTTCTTTCTAGAGAAGTGAATCCAGAGTGCATCTCACAAAAGGCAGCAACCTTAGCTTAAGATAGTTCCTCTGTCCCCATATCAAATTGGAATGCCTCAGCTTATGACAGTCTCATATTACAAACCTCACAATCAAGAACTGCCAATCAAATAACAAATACACCCTCCAAAAATATCATGTATTGTGTAAAGTAATGATTTTATGTTGGATAACATTTCCAGCTATCTTTGGCTGTGAGACCCCATGACACCCCACAACTGTTGGATCCGTTTTTTTCATCATCTTTTATTTGCCATCTACTTATGAGTTTTTCTCTTTCTTTTATGTTCTTTAGTTACACTTAAACTACCTTTGGCCTCCTCAACTCTGCCTTAGATATTAATTTCAATATTATTTATATGATTACAGAAATAGATTCTAAATAGTCAACAATCTTGCCCTTATTATGTCAGTTTAATCAAGCCAGATACTAAATTACCATCATTCATGTTGGAAATTATCATCCTAAAAAATGGCAAGCATAAGAGATCTGGACGTTACTTTGTTTAAGAAAAGTTCCACACAAAAACATGGGATAGCCGGGCGGTGGTGGCGCACACCTTTAATCCCAGCACTCGGGAGGCAGAGGCAGGCGGATCTCTGAGTTCGAGGCCAGCCTGGTCTACAAGAGCTAGTTCCAGGACAGGCTCTAGAAACTACAGGGAAACCCTGTCTCGAAAAACAAAACAAAACAAAAACCAAACAAAAACAAAAAACAAAAAAAAAAACATGGGATATACAACATCCATAGATCCCAAGGAATCAGGCCAACTGACATGATTTAGGATGATAAGCAAAGCATAGTTACCAGAAAATTATTTAGATATTCATTCATCTCCTAACTAATTTAATCCAAAAATACACTTTATTTAAGAGTTCTATAACAAAGGATCTTATACTAGATGGTATACATTTACTTATTTTCACACAGTCCTGGAGGCTGAGGGTACAGGTATACTATGGTTCTGGAAACAGGCCTCTTCTTGCTTCGCTTGTGAATTGCCGTTGTCCCAATGTGTCATCACATGACTTGGAAGGACAATCTTTGTTGTCTCTCCTTCTAAGGAGAGCTATCCTTTAATCTAACCTAATTTACTGACTTCCCAATTAGTCTGTATTTGTACAGAGTGAAAAGACTTTAAAATAAGAACTTAATTCATAAAGCTTGTGCTTTAATCATGAAATATGCAAGATACTTTGTAGTACACTAGGTGCATTCTGACAACCAATAGCCTCTGTCTTCTGTTCTCATAGTGTCTAAAATCTAGTGGAGGAACTCAAGAAAATAAAATAATATAATTTAAAAGCAATATTTTAGAAAAATGCAGCAATTATTAAGGTATATAGATTATATAAGTCATATTTCTCAGATAATCATATTATCTCCATGAAGAAGGATGAGGAAATTGAAATTAAGAATGAGTACAGATGAGCCAGGGAAGGGGTGTTGGACTAAGGACTGGATACAGGTAGAAGGAATGGCATGTGTAATAGAACCTTTAGGTCAAGGCAGAGCAAGGTGTAATAAAGACTAGGAATTGAGCATGTCTGAACAATGCTTTCAAGGTTACACCTTTGGATAAGGCAGACTAGCAAAGACTCAGATAGGTTATTGTAGATCTGGTTTTGGTAAGAGCCAATTTATGTATAAATACACAATGTAGGGCAATTTTACTTTCCTCAAAAAAAGAAATTTCTGTTTGAAGAATCCAGCATGCAAAGTAGTAAACCAGATGTGCTCTTTACTGAGCTCACAAAAATTTCTAAGTTTATGAGTGCACTACAATTGTGAAGATAAATTAGCTTAGAAATTCTCATAAATATTTAGGATCATGAATTTATCTTGAATGAATAAGTATTCTTGAATTTAGCAGTGTATGAAAGTTGCATGGATACCTGATATCTGAGATGTGACAGACAACACCATGAAATTCCATTATAGATAGATAGTAGATTGGATCATCTCAAAATCTATTGTGAAAATCATCTGTGAAATTGAAATATATTTGTAAATAAAAAAACCATCCATGCATCACAGAGTTTACATTATAAGATGGTAAACAGATAACCAGGAAATATAATAAATAGCTAACTTACATAGCTAAAAAGTGGGAAGGACTTTAGACATTAGAAATAGAAGAAAACAACATTTAGGAACTCTAGGTTGCCATTCTGAATGAGTGGTCAAGGAAGCAGCATTTTTTAACAAAAATCAGCCATGTAGATATGAAACAAGAAGACCAGCTAGCAGAGGGAAAAACATTCTAGTGGCATACCAGTTTTAGATGAAGATAATAACAGGGGATAGTGCCTGATTCCTTAAGATACCAGAAGGAACCTTGTGTGGATAGACTTCAATGGATGGAAATAGATGAATAATGAATATGAATCAAAATTATTTGAGGGTCATCTCATAAGTGACTTTGAAAGTTGTTTTAAGACTTTAATTTTACAGATAATGAAATCCAAAGCCATTGGAAGGTTGTGAAAAGAGAAATAATACAATCCAGTTTATATTTAAAATTATTAGTTTTTTATCTCATACTCTTATTTCTGTTATTTTCCAAAATTTCTTCCAAGAACCATAAGAACACTATCAATGATAGCTCCCTTTTCCTTCCAATGTGAAAAACACAGATCTTAATTAGCTAGGAAGATATTCATTATCTCATTTTATATATCATAAGCTCTTTCAGTCTTCTATTTTATGTTTTATCATATAAACTGAAACATAATTGTGCCATAAGCATTTGTCCACTACTATTAAAACCAGCTTTTCCCCACCCACAAATGTGCACACACACAAACACACACACACACATAAACATACACACACACACACACACACATGAACATGCCTTGAATAGTCTCATTCAACTCATTGCAGGAATCTGTTCACTAGAAAAACAAGATTTATTTACTGGACATCTGGTTTGGGCTATGTTACAGAGTAGTTTCATTAAAAAAGTGATACATCCCTTTTCTACTAAAATTATGATGTACCATAGAGACAACAATTAGATAAAATTTATATATAATACTCAAAACATTACAAGAATGCCTTAAAATTCTTGGCATATCCTCTCTGCCATTCCTCTATGCTCTCACAACTTCCCCACCACACAGCAATAACATTATCTAGAAACAATGATCACACAATTATTTCTATTTTGATTTTATTATATACAATTAACAATGAATTTTGTGAATGTATAGGCATAAATCTCTGAAATAAATTGTAATTGTTAAAATTTATTTTTACATTATTATATTCTTTATATATATAATATGTATTTTTACATATTAATATATATCTTCCATGTTCATATATGTGTAGCTTTCTTCTCTGTATATCACATATAAAATTACATTTCATATATTAAATTTAGTATTGTAAAAGGTCATGACCAATGTTATTTATCCATAAGATTATGAACTAGTATTCAGATTTAGCAGATCTGAAATTCATCCTAGGATGTAATGGAACCAAATGTTTAATTGTCCTTGATGAAAACTATAAGGAGCTGAAAGGCCTTATAGAGAATGGGCTGCCTATGTAAAACTCCAGCTTTAAGAAGAAACATGGTTTCCTTACACTGTAAATAACAGATCGCAGTTTCTCCAGGATGTGCTGTCAGTCAGTATTCTGTGTTCCACTGTCACAAATACCAAAGATGACATTTTGACTTATGGGCACAAGGATGCTCAACCTATGCTCTTATAGTGCTACTTGTATGTATTTTCAGATTTTCAAATTTATAAAATGCAGGAAGTGTTAAAAATCTCCTTTTAAATTTTATACTCTCTCCTTTCAATCTGAAATGGGCATTGAGGCCAATTGTATTTTCCAGAAACTGTTACTGAAACTATCAGAGACTATGCTGCATTCTCAAATGCTTCTTAACTAGGCTTTCTTTTTCTTTTCTTTTTTTTTTTAACATAATGCAGATATTTTACCAACTAGGCTTTCTAAAGCCTACAGGCTTTGGTGTTTCTGTTTCTTCTGAAGTCAGGGTAACTCGACAACTGCACTGATGAATGTCAGATATTATACTGCATCACTTCTGGGCAAAACCTTTATGCATGGGTTTTATCACTAATTCTACAATGCACCCCATTTTGAAAATTCAGTGTTTCACAATAAAAAGTTACCAGAGAATGCTAATTACTTTTCTGTTGCTGTGATAGACCATCATGGCCAACGGCAAGTTTAGGAAAAGAATTATTTTGGCACATGGTTCCAGATGAAGAAAAGTCCATAGTGACAGAGAAGAGGTGTGTCCACAAGGGGTGGAAACAAGAAGCTGAAAGTTCACATCTCAAGCACAAGTGTTAAGCAGACAGAATAAACTAGAAGTGGTACAAGCCTTTTAATCTCAAAATCTGCCAACAATGATAGATTCCTTGCTGCACATAGGGACCTGCTAAGTCTCCTGAAACAGCCAAAAACTGGGGACCAAGAATGTCCAAGACTATGTGAGACATTTCTTATTTTAACTACCACTTGCCACTTTTAAAAAGATGGGAAAAGCAAATAACATTTTACATTTAGGTGTAACTATCAAATTCCACACCCAAAACTACATATTGGGAAATATTAATCATTCAGTTCCATAAGTTGCTTTCTGAAGCAATTGAAAGATGATTCTATGTGAAAATCATTGAATATACAGAACAAGCTCATCTATAGGACTGGTTTTACATCTCTGAATTTGGTTCAATAATTCTATGTTTAAAATTCTTTTCATAAAATTACATTAAGTGTAACATGGCATCTCTGTAAGGCTTATAGAATGGGGGAAATACAGGTTTTATATTCTAACATTTCAAAAATAGAACCACAATTTAAACATGAATTCTAACTTAGAACATTAGTAATTAAGTGATATTTTTCTATTTGTAACTCTCATTCATTAATCACTGTGAGAACTGAAGAACATTACTACTCATTAGGAAATAAAAAAATCTGAGTATCAGCTAAGGATAGTCACAGAACAATGCTTACATTTTAATCTAGCATTGGTTTTATATAAATTTAAAACCGTTTGATCAAAAAGAGTTTAATCATCACTGATTAAAAAAGAAAAATATAGCCATGCTGCAAATTACTTTTATTTTTGTTCTTTTTTATTTGCCAGTTAATCTAAATTCAGTGTGACATAGTGATTTCTGTCTTGGGGTTCATCATCCACAGGACAGTGTTTAAAGAAGGACCAGTCTACGTCCCATTTTCTTCTTCTTACCATTTCTTTAACACACATGACAGCACACATTGATTGGTACATATAAAATAGTTTGATCCTCTTTAGAAACTTTTTTTGTCCTTCCATGGGAATAATAATGTATGCTCATAAAACTGTTGTTACAGACACTGACAGTTAACTTCTTTACACTATACATTATTTGCTATAGGACCTTAAATCTTTCCAAATCCAGTATTTAATTTAAATATATTTTCCAAGAGACAAAAGATTCATCGGAGGGGTACCTGCCCAGCAAGGAGCCATTATCCTGTAACACAAGATCCATCTGAGGGATGTGTTTCTGACTGGTAGGCTGCAGAAGCCCGGGTCACGGAGAACAGACATTCTTTGACCCTCTAATCTTTCATTCTGCAGGGGCTTCTCCCCGCAGCTACTGCCCTTCTCTTCCTATCCCATCCCAGCTTCCCTAAGGCACCCCTCCCCTCCTTCGGGGCCACAAGACCCCACAGCTCTGCCCGAACGGGACTGGGACCCGGTGGTGAGTGGCGGGAGTTCCTTTGTTTCACTCAGCTTGCTGAAGGCAAAGTAGGCTGTGAGATACCTGCCCAGCAAAGAGCCCTTATCCTGTAACAGAAGATCCATCGGAGGGATTCCTGGCCAACAAGGGGCCCTGATCCTGTACCAGAAGAACTATTGGAGAGCATTTGAAGGAAGAGATGGGCAGGTGCCAAGGCAAGAATTCCTCCCACAATCTGAAAAATAACATGATAACACTATAACCCAGTGATCTTGCAACAGAAGGACTTGAACACTCTAATCCAGAAGAAATGGAAAAAAATGACATTATGAAAGCAATAGAGTCCCTTAAACAGGATATGAACAACTCCCTTAAAGAAATGGATGAGAAGTATAACAAAAAGTTCAAAGAAATGAGGAAATCCGTAAATGATACCCTGGGAAACCAAGAAAAAACAATCAAACAGGTAATGGAAACAGTTCAAGAATTGAAAACTGAAATGGAGGCAATGAAGAAAGCACAAACCGAGGGATGGCTGGATATGGAAAATCTAGGTAAACGAACAGAGACTACAGAAACAAGCATAAGCAATAGAATACAAGAGATAGAAGAAAGAATTTCAGATTCTAAAGACACCATAGAGAAAATAAACACACTGATCAAAGAAAATAGCAAATCCAAAAAATTCTCAAAACAAAACATTCAGGAAATCTGGGACACAATAAAAAGAACAAACCTAAGAATAGTAGGGGTAGAAAAAGGAGAATTACAGATGGAAGGACAGAAAATATATTCAACAAAATTGTAGTAGAAAACTTTCAAACCTAAAGAAAATTATTCCTATGAAGTTTCAAGAAGCATACATAACACCAAATATATTGGATCAAAAAAAGATCCCCTCGCCGTATAATAATCAAAACACAAAACATACAGATTAAAGAAAGAGCTGCAAAGGAAAAAGGTCAAGTAACATATAAAGGTAAGCCTATCAGACTTACACCAGACTTCTCTATGGAAACCATGAAAGCCAAAAGGTACTGGATTGGATAGAGGTACTGCAGAAACTAAGAGACCATGGATGCAAGCCCAGACAATTATAAGCAGCCAAGCTACTAATCACTATCAATTGAGAAAACAAAATATTCCAAGATAAAAACAAATTTAAACAATACATAGCCACAAATCCATCCATACAAAAAGTAATAGAAGGGAAATCACAACCCAAGGAATCCAACACTGCCAACACTGCCTACAATAATTCAGACATCTAGCAACCCTTCACAAGCAAGACCCAAAGAAGGGAAATACACAAACACTACTACCCAAAAAAAGTAAAAAAATAACTGGAGTCAACAACCACTGGTCATTAATATCACTTAATATCAATGGACTCAATTCACGTATAAAGAGGCACAGACTAAGAGACTGGATACAAAAATAGGATCCAACATTCTGCTGTTTACAAGAAACACACCTCAACCACAAAGACAGATATCTACTCAGAGTAAAGGGTTGGGAAAAGGTTTTTCAAGCAAATGGACCTAAGAAACAAGTGGGTATGGCCATACTAATTTCTAACAAAATTGGCTTCAAACTAAAAGCAATCAGAAGAGATGGAAAGGGACACTTTATACTCATAAGAGGAATAATTCATCAGGATGAAGTCTCAATCCTGAATATCTATGCCCCTAATATGAAAGCACCCACTTATGTAAAATAAACACTTCTAGAACTCAAGGCAGTCATCAAACCATACACACTAAGAGTAAGAGACTTCAACACACCTCTCTCACTAATGGACAGGTCAATCAGACAGAAACCTAACAGAGAAATAAGAGAATTAATAGAGGTAATGAATCAAATGGACTTAACAGACATCTATAGAACATTCCACCCAAATAGGAAAGAATATACCTCTCTCCATCTCATGGAACCTTCTCTAAAATTGACCACATACTCTGTAACAAAGCAAACTCCCAGAGATACAAAAAAAAATATTAGTAACCACCTGTGTCTTGTCAGATCACCATGGATTAAAGCTAGAATTCAACAACAATGCTACCCCCAGAAAGCCTAAAAACTCATGGAAACTGAACAGTCAACTACTGAAACACCCTGGTGTCAAGGAAGAAATAAAGAAAGAAATTAAAGTCTTCCTTGAATTTAATGAAAACAAAGACACAACATACCCAAACCTATGGGACACTATGAAAGCAGTGCTAAGAGGAAAGTTCATAGCACTAAGTGCCCACTTAAAGAAAACGGAGAAAGCACTCATTGGTGACTTCACAGCACACCTGAAAGCTCTGGAAAAAAAGAAGCAGACTCACCCAGGAGGAATAGAAGACTGGAAATAATCAAACTGAGGGCTGAAATTAACAAAATAGAAACACAGAAAACAATCCCAAGAATCAATGAAACAAAAAGCTGGATCTTGGAGAAAATCAACAAGATTGACAAACCCCTAGCCAAACTATTCAAATGGCAGAGAGAGAACACACAAATTAATAAGATCAGAAATGAAAAGGGGAGCCGGGCGGTGGTGGCGCACGCCTTTAATCCCAGCACGCGGGAGGCAGAGTCAGGCGGATCTCTGAGTTCGAGGCCATCCTGGTCTACAAGAGCTAGTTCCAGGACAGGCTCTAGAAACTACAGGGAAACCCTGTCTCGAAAAACCAAAAAAAAAAAAAAAAAAAAAAAATGAAAAAGGGGACATAACCACAGACACAGAGGAAATTCATAGAATTATTAGATCTTACTACAAAAGCCTGTATGCCACAAAATTTAAAATGTAAAAGAAATGGACAGTTTTTTAGATAAATACCATATACCAAAGTTAAACCAGGACCAGGTGAACAATGTAAATAGTCCTGTTAGTCACAAAGAATTAGAAGGTGCTATCAAAAACCTCCCTACCAACAAAAGCCCAGGACCAGATGGCTTAAATGCAGAATTCTACCAAAACTTCCAAAAAGAGCTAATACCTATACTCCTTAATGCTTTTCTCAACATAGAAACAGAAAAGTCATTGCCCAATTCCTTTTATGAAGCCACATTCACCCTGATACCAAAACCAAACAAAGACTAAACCAAGAAAGAGAATTACAGGCCAATCTCACTCATGAACATTGATGCAAAAATTCTCAAGAAAATACTGGCAAACCAAATCCAAGAACACATTAGACAAATTATCCATTATAATCAGCCTACGCTTCATCCCAGAAATGCAGGGATGGTTCACCATACGCAAATCTATTAATGTAATTCATCGTATAAATAAACTGAAAGAAAAAACCATATGATTATTTAATTAGGTGCTGAAAAAGCATTTGACAAAATTCAACACCCCTTTTTGATAAAGGTCTTGGAGAGATTAGGGATACAAGGGTCATTCCTAAATATAATGAATGCTATTTACAGCAAGCCAACAGCTAATATCAAATTAAATGGAGAGAAACTCAAAGACATTCCACTTAAATCAGGAACAAGACAAGGCTGTCCACTCTCTCCATATCTCTTCAATATAGTGCTTAAAGTTCTTGCAATATCAATAAGACAACATAAGGAGATCAAGGGGATTGGAATTGGAAAGGAAGAAGTTAAACTTTTGTTATTTGCAGATGAATGATAGTGTACATAAGCGACCCCAAAAACTCTACCAAAGAACTCCTACAGCTGATAAACACTTTTAGTAATGTGGCAGGATAATAAATCAACTCCAAAAAATCAACTGCCCTCCTATACACAAAGGATAAAGAAGCAGAGAGGAAAATCAGAGAAGCATCAGCTTTCATGATAGCCACAAATAGCATAAATTATTTTGGGGTAACACTAACCAAGGAAGTGAAAGATCTATTTGACAAGATCTTTGAGGCTTTGAAGAAAGAAATTTAAGAGGATACCAGAAAATGGAAGAATCTCCCTTGCTCTTGGATTGAGAGGATCAACAATCTATAGATTCAATGCAATCCCCATCAAGGTCCCAACAAAATTCTTCACAGACATTGAGAGAATAATCAACTTTATATGGAAAAACAAAAAACCCTGGATAGCCAAAACAATCAAAGGAACTTCTGGAGTCATTACCATCCCTGACTTCAAACTCTGTTACAGAGCTACTGTATTGAAAAAAGCTTGGTATTTGCATAAAAACAGAGAAGGCGACCAATGGAATCGAATAGAAGACCCGGATCTTAACCCACAAACCTATGAACACCTGATTTTCCACAAGGGAGCTAAAAGTATACAATGGAAGAAAGAAAGCATCTTCAACAAATGGTGCTGACATAACTGGATGTCAACCTGTAGAAGAATGAAAATAGATCCATATCTATCACCATGCACAAAACTCAAGTCCAAATGGATTAAAGACCTCAATATCAATCTGAACACACTGAACCTGATAAAAGAGAAAATGGGAAGTACTCTACAACACATGGGCACAGGAGACTACTCCCTATGTACAACCCCTGAGGCACAGACATTAAGGACAACATTGAATAAATGGGACCTCCTGAAACTGAGAAGCTTATGTAAAGCAAAGGACACTCTCATTAAGACAAAAAGACAACCTAATGACTGGGAGAAGATCTTCACCAACCCTGCAACAGACAAAGGTCTGATCTCCAAAATATATAAAGAACTCAAGAAACTAGGCTTTAAAATGCTAATTAACCCAATTAAAAAATGGGGCACTGAACTGAACAGCGAATTCTCAACAGACGTTTGAATGGCCAAAAGACACTTGAGGTCATGCTCAACCTCCTTAGCGATCAGGGAAATGCAAATCCAAACAACATTGAGATACCATCTTACACCTGTCAGAATGGCTAAAATTAAAACCATTAATGATAGCCTTTGCTGGAGAGGATATTGAGTAAGGGGTACACTCATCCATTGCTGGTGGGAATGCAAACTTGTGCAACCACTGTGAAATCAGTGTGGTGGTTTCTCAGGAAATTTGGGATCGACCTACCCCAGGACCCAGCAATACCACTCTTAGGAATATACCCAAAAAATGCCCTTTCATACTATAAAACCATTTGTTCAACTATGTTCATAGCAGCATTATCTGTAATAGCCAGAATCTGGAAACAACCTAGATGCCCTTCAATGGAAGAATGGATAAAGAAAGTGTGGAATATATACACATTAGAGTACTACTCAGCGGTAAAAAACAATGACATCTTGAACGTTGCATGCAAATGGATGGAAATAGGGTGAGTGAGGTAACCCAGACCCAAAAAGATGAATTTGGTATGTACTCACTCATAAGTGGATTCTAGACATAAATAAAGGTCAGTGACCCTATAATTCCCGATCCTAGAGAAGCTAAATAAGAAGGTGAACCCAAAGAAAAACATATAGTTATCCTCCTGGATATTGGAATTAGACAAGAGTGATAGGCAAAAATTGGGATCTTGGGGGTGGGGGTAGGATGGAGATAAGGGGATATGGGGAAATGGGGAGAGAAAAGTGAGGAGGGGAGGATGGGGAGACCCTGGGGGAATGGGATGGTTGGGATGGAGGAAGGATAGATGGAGAGCAGGTAAGAAGATATCTTAATTAAGGGAGTTATTTTAGGGTTAGCAAGAGACTTCACTCTAGAGGGGTTCCCAGGTATCCATGGAGATGTCCCCAGCTAGTTCCTTGGGCAGCTGAGGAGAGGGTGCCTGAAATGGCCCTTTCTTATAGCCATACTGATGAATATCTTGCATATTACCATAGAAGTTTCATCTGGTGATGGATGGAGATAGAGACAGAGACCCACATTGGAGTGCAGGACTGAGCTCCCAAGGCCCAAATGAGGAGCTGAAGGAGGGAGAACATGAGCAAGGAAGTCAGGACCGAGAGGGGTACACCCACCCACTGAGATGGTGGGACTGATCTAATGGGAGCTCACCAAGGCCAGCTCGACTGGGACTGACAAAGCATGGGATCAAACCGGACTCTCTGAATTGTGGCAGACAATGAGGGCTGCTGAGAAGCCAAGGACAATGGCACTGGGTTTTGATCCTACTGCATATACTGGCTTTTGGGGAGCCTAGGCTGTTTAGATGCGCACCTTCCTGAACCTGGATGGAGGAGGGAGGCCTTGGACTTCCCACAGGGCAGGGAACCCTGACTGCTCTTTGGACTGGAGAGGGAGGGAGGGGTGAGTGGGGGGAGGGAGAGATTTTTAATAATAAAAAAGAAAAAATATATTTTCCAAAATTTCAGTACATTTTTTTAATTTGAGTTAAAAAGTGAAGAAATGGTCAAATTCTAGTAAATCTATTAATATTTTTGTTTTATAATAAAATTTAAATCGTTGACTAAGGTTTTTCTCTTGAAAACTTCACCAATCATAGTCCCTATAGCTGCTATCCACAAATTCAGTGGATCAAGAGATATAATATCCATTTCTATAATGAAGGATTATTCCCCTGTATAGAGAAAATTCAGTGTCCCACAAGGGGTCATTTTACATTCAAGTCATTGCCACTCCCACGTTTCTATGGCAACACCTTCCTTGATCTCTATGCAAGGGTTTTATCACTAATTCTACTACATTCCCCAATTTCACAATTGTCCCCTAAAATGTTAGTGACCTTTTTTCTAATTTCTCTAGTTAGTGCTTCTTTTATATTCTGAAGTATGAGTGCTTCTTGAACTGCAGGACCTGTCTGCCTAAATGTCTAGTAGATTCTCAGTATCAAAAAAGACAAAATGCTACTATGAATTATTTAGAAAAAAATATACATATAAACCAGGAAGAAAGTCTTGAAAAGGTACTTCAAAAAAGTGCCATTGAGCCAGGCGATGGTGGCGCACACCTTTAATCCCAGCACTCGGGAGGCAGAGGCAGGCGGATCTCTGTGAGTTCGAGACCAGCCTGGTCTACAAGAGCTAGTTCCAGGACAGGCCCCCAAAGCAACAGAGAAACCCTGTCTCAAAAACAAAAACAAAAACAAAAACAAAAACAAAAACAAAAACAAAAGTGCCATTGAGATGCGTCTGCATGCAAGGGCATGTGCCACCAAGCCTGATGATGAATTTAATCCCTGTGACTCAAATGGTACCAGAAAAGAACTGCCTTTCACAAGTTGTCTTCTGACTTTTAAAAGTGAGCTATAACATCCCTATCTCTCTCTCTCTTTCACAGGCACACACACACACACACACACACACACACACACACACACACACACGCTTTCATTCTCTGTTCCTATCTTACATAGAATTAATAAATGAAACATTAAAAATAAAACATTCAAATAAAGCATGATAAAATATGTCCAATATCACAACTGGGCCCTTTGCTAGAAAATTTTCTCACTGCTGGGACCATATCCCTGACAAAGGGGAACTGCAAAAAGTATTTATTTTGGTTTATTTGGGGAAAGAGATGTCTATAGACTGTGATCATTACCATTATATAAGAAACATTTTGTGTGTGTGCTTCTTTAAACTGTTGTTATGAAATATTTTGTGGTGGAAGTGTTGATCCCTAGAGAAACTATTGATAGAACAATAAATAACCAAATTATGAATTGAACATTAAATCTGCTAAATTTCAAGTTTAAAATGTGTCTATACTTTCTTGTGGTCTCATTGTAGCAGAGGCAAATATTAGTATCTTAGATGTAAATGATGAATTGAATGTACTTGAAACATGATCGAATGAAAAGAATTCTGTTTGAAATCTCTTCATGGGTTGGGTCCTACATTTTCCTTGAAAAGCAATTCTTATAAAGATTTATTTTTTTCTTTCCCAGTTTTATACATTTATATTCTACATTGTAGTCATATTAATACCATTCTAGCTCTCCTTTCCTGCTGAAACCTTTCTTCCTAACAACTTGCTTCCCCTCCTGTTTTATGTCATCATTTTGTGTGTGACTCATTAAGTTTAATTGAGTCCTTTGCTCAAACATGGTTATAGAGGCACTTACTAGAATAAGAGCAGTTTGTCAGTGTCTATACCACAGAAGAAAGTGACATTCCCCTCCCTCTAACAACCATTAATTTCCAATAGTCAGGAAGACATGGAACCCCATAAATGATGGACTATTTAGGGACCCACTCTTATGATGTCTTGTGCTGTGGACTCTAGTAGCACACTTTGAGCTAACTATTAAAAAAATGTCTCATGTTGAGGCCAAACACTGTGCAAATGCATTTTTACAAATGAAAACGTATAAACTATAAATTACCACAGTATAACGCCTTATGGCAGGTAGTTTTTTTACTATAGTCATATAAAGAGAAATTATTCACATTAACAAACCAAAAATATTTAAATGCTTATTAATAGCACTCTCTGAGTATGCTTTCCTCAATTAATTCCTGGGTGGTTGATATAGCCTGATGCTCATCCACTCCATTATATGACTGTGGCAATTTTTTTCCATTAAATCATGGCCATACTTACATACTGAGACAAATGTAAAGCAAAAACACTTCATTTATCTCTTTTCAAATCACAAGTTCCTTTCCTGACACCAGAGAATTCAAAACAACTCAGTGAAAAGACAGGAATCATTCAGCTTAAGATATGGTCCAGTTTGTACAAGCTCTTTCAGAGATGATATTTTAATAATTTTGTTTATAGAATTTGTAACTATCTCATATTCAGTTGTGTAGTAGCTGTCATCAAAAATAAAGAAGATAATACAAGATAGGCTTATACTAATTCAAAGTAGAATTCCTGACAGTTAATATGTATATACGTAATTAATGGGTATATTAATACTGAATGTGTTTAAGAAATAAGTTTCCTACTTTTTTTCACCTGTGAGGTCCTTGGAACCAGGCAACACAGCCTGCTCCAGTGTTAAGGGGACCTGAGAGACAACAGGGAGTGTTCCTACTGCAGGGCTTTCTTTTCCACAGAGCACCCTGCCCCCAAACCAGCCTTTCCACCTGTGAGGTTCTTAGAACCATGCAAGACAGCCTGCTCCAGTGATAAGGGGAAGTAAGAGAGGGCAGACCAAGAAAAACTCCCAAGTACTCAGAAAGCCACAGAAAAGATTGGACTAAGATGCCAAGACACTGCTGGCCTCATTTGAAGAAAGAGATGGGTGGGCACCAATGCGAGAATTCCTCTAACAACCTAAAACACAACATGGTAACACTAGAATCCAGTGGACACACAACAGGAAGAATTGATCATTTTAACCCGGAAGAAGTAGCAGGAAAAAACTTTAAACATAACTTTATGAAAATGATGGTGACCTTTAAAGAGGAAGTCAAATTTTCCCTTAAAGAAATGGAAGAGAAGACAAACAAAAAGTTAAAAGAAATTAATAAATCCTTCAAAGATACCCAAGAAACCAGGAAAAAGCAATCAAACAGGTGAAGGAAACAGTTCAAGACTTGAAAATCAAAATGAAGGTAATAAAGAAATCACAAACTAAGGGAATTCTAGATATGGAAAATCATGGTAAATTAACAGGAACTACAGAGACAAGTAAAAACCAACAGAATATAAGAGATAGAATAAAGAATCTCAGACACTGAAGATACTATAGAGGAAATAGTCTCATTGGTCAAAGAAAACATTAAACCCCAAAAATTCTTAACACAAGATATCCAGGAAATTTGGGACACCATGAAAAGTCCAAAGTTAAGTATAATAGGGGTAGAAGAAGGAAAAGAACTCCAGCTCAAAGGCACAGAAAATATATTCAACAAAATTATAGAAGAAAACTTTCCCAACCTAAAGAAGGATGTTCCTATGAAGGTACAAGAAGCTTACAGAACACCAAATACTGGATCAAAAAAATCCCCTCACCATATAATAATCAAAACACAAAACATACAGAATAAAAAGCAAATATTAATAGCTGCAAAGAAAAAGGCCAAGGAAAATATGCAGGTAAATCTATCAGAATTACACCTGACTTCTCAATAGAAACCATGAAAGCCAGAAGGTCTTGGAGAGATGAGCTGCAGACACTAAGAGACCATGGATGCAAGCCCAGACAACTATACCCAGCAAAGCTTTCTTTCACCATTGATAAAAAAACCAAAGTATTCTATGACAAAAACAGATTTAAATAATAGGTATCCAAAACCCAGCCTTACAGAAAGTAAGAGAAGGAAAATCACAACCCAAGGAAGCTAACATCACCCACAATAACACAGACATCTGAAAACCCTCCACCAACACAACTCAAAGAAGGGAAACACACAAATACTACCATCAAAAAGTAACCAGAGTTAACAACCACTGGTCATTAATATTGTTTAATATCAATAGACTCAATTCACCTATAAAAAGGCACAGATTAAGAGAATGGATATGAAATCAGGATCCAACATTCTGCTGTTTACAGGAACCACACCTCAAACTCAAAGACAGACACTACCTCATAGTAAAGGGTTGGGAAAAGTTTTTCCAATCAAATGGACCTAAGAAACAAGCAGGTGTGCCTATCCTAATATCTAACAAAATTGATTTCAATCTAAAATCAATCAGAAGAGATGTAGAAAACACTTTATAATCATAACAGGAACAATTCATCAAGATGAAGTGTCAATCCTGAATATCTATGCCCCTAATATAAAAGCACCCACATATGTAAAAGAAACATTACTAAAACATAAATCACAAATCAAACCCCACATACTAATTGGAAATTTGAATACTCCTCTCTCACCAATGGAGAGATCAATCAAACAGAAACTTAACAAAGAAATAAAAGAACTAACAGATATAATGAATAAAATGGACATAAAAGACACATTGGAGCACCGGACTGAGCTCCCAAAGTTCTGATGAGGAGCAGAAGGAGAGAGATCATGAGAAAGAAAGTCAGAACCATGAGGGATGCGTTCACCCACTGAGACGGCAGGACAGAACTAATGGGAGACCACCAAGTCCACTTGGAATGGGACTGATGGAACATGCGACCAAATCGGACTCTCTGAAAGTGGCTGATGGTGGAGGCTGACCGAGGAGCCAAGGACAATGGTGATGGGCTTGGTCTCTACGACATGGACGGGCTCTGTGTGAGCCTTGTCAGTTTGGTTGCTCACCTTCCTGGACCTGGAGGGAGTTGGGAGGACCTTGGACTCAACATAGTGTAGAGAACCCTGATGGCTCTTTGGCCTGGAGAGGGAGGGAGTAGGGGTATGGGTGGAGGGGAGGGGAGGGAAGGGGGAGGAAGAGGGGAGGAGATGGCAATTTTTAATAAAAAATAAATAAACTGGAAAAAAAAGACATCTATAGAACATTCCACCTAAACAGAAAAGAATATACCTTCTTTTCAGAACCTCATGGATCTTCTCAAAAATTGATCACATACTTGGTAACAAAGCAAACATCCAATATATACAAAAATTGGAGTACCCACCTGTGTCGTATGGGATCACCATGGAGCAAAGTTAGAATTTAACAACAATGCTAACACCAGAAAGCCTAAAAATTCAAGGAAACTGAACAATCAACTACTGAACCACCCCTGGGTCAAGGAAGAAATAAAGATAGAAATTAAAATCTTCCTTGAATTCAATGAAAATGAAGGCACAACATATCAAAACCTATGGGACACTATAAAAGCAGTGTTAAGAGGAAAGTTCATAGCACTAAGTGCTAACATAAAGAAAATGGAGAAAGCTCACATTAGCAATTTAACAGCACACATGAAAGCTCTAGAAAAAATAGAGGCAGACTCACCCAGGACGAGTAGAAGACTGGAAATCATCAAACTGAGGGCTGAAATCAGTAATATAGAAACACAGAAAACAAAGAATCAAAGAATCCAAGAGCTGGTTCTTTGAGAAAATCAAAGAATCAATGGAACAAAGAGTTGGTTCTTTGAGAAAATCAACAAGATTGACAAACCCTTATCCAAATTACCAAAATCAAAATTGAAAAGATGGACATAACAACAGACACTGAGCAAATTCAGAGAATCATTAAGTCACTTACTATGAAAGTATATACTCCACAAAATTGGAAAATGTAAAAGAAATGGACAATTTTTTAAATAGATACCATATACCAAAATTAAATCAAGAACAGGTGAGCAATTTAAATAAAGCTATAAGTTAAATAGACCTATAAATCACAAAAAAGTAGAACTTGTCATCAAAAACCTCCCAACCCAAAAAAAAGCCCAGGGCCGGATAGTTTTAGTGCAGAATTCTACCAGAATTTCCAAGAACTAGTACCTATACTCCTCAATGTGTTCCACATAGTAGAAACAGAAGAGTCATTGACAAACTATCCTTATGAAGCTACAGTTACCCTCATACAAAAAACTCACAAAGACTAAACCAAGAAAGAGAATTACAAACTAATCTCACTCATAAATATCAATGCAAAAATTGCCAATTAAATATTGGCAAACTGAATCCAAGAATACATTTAAAAAAATCATCCATTATGATCAAGGAGGCTTCATCCAAGAGATGCAGGGCTGGTTTAACATAGAAAAATGTATCAATGTAATGCATCATATAAATAAACTGAAAGAAAAAACCATATGATCATTTCATTAGATGCTGAAAAAGCTTTTGGCAATATTCAACACCTCTTCATGATAAATGTATTACAGAGATTAGTGATACAATATAATAAATGCAATGTACAGCAAGCCAACAGCTAATATCAAATTAAATGGAGAGAAACTCAAAGCCATTCCACTAAAATCAGGAACAAGACAAAGCTGTTTACTCTCTCCATATCTCTTCAACATAGTGCCTGAAGTTCTAGCAATAGCAATAAGACAGCATAAGGAGATCAAGGGGATTGAAATTGGAAAGGAAAAACTCAAACTTTCCTCATCTGCAGATGATATAATAGTGTACATAAGTGACCCCCAAAACTCTACCAGAGAACTTCTACAACTGATAAATACATTCAATGATGTGTCAGGATACAATATCAAGTCAAAAAAATCAGTAGCCCTCCTATATACAAAGGATAAAGAAGCAGAGAGGGAAATCAGAGGAACATCACCTTTCACAATAGCCACAAATTGCATAAAGTATATTAGGGTAACACTAACCAAAGAAGTGAAAGTCCTATTTGATAAGAACTTTAAGTCTTTAAAGAAAGAGATTGAAGAAGATACCAGAAGATGGAAAGATCTCCCATCTCCCATGCTCTTGGATAGGAGGGACCAAAATAGTAAAAATGGCAATTCTACCAAAGGCAATCTATAGATTCAAGGAAATCCCCATCAAGATCCCAACAAAATTCTTTACAGACCTTGAAAGAACAATAACCAACTTTATGTGGAAAAAACCCAGGATAGCCAAAACAATCCTATACAATAATGGAACTTCTGGAGGCATTACCATCCCCGACATCAAGCATTATTACAGAGCTACAGTAATGAAAACAGTTTTGTATTGGCCTAAAAACAGAGACATTGACCAATGGAATCGAATTGAAGACCCAGATATTAATCCACACACCTATGAACAACTGATTTTGATGAAGAAGCTAAAATTAGACAATGGATGAAAGAAATCATCTTCAACACATTGTGCTGACATAACTGGATGTCAACCTGTAGAAGAATGAAAATAGATCCATATCTATCACCATGCACAAAACTCAACTCAAAATGGATTAGAGACTGCAATATAAATCTGACTACACTGAACCTGATAGAGGAGAAAGTGGGAAGTAACCTGCAATGCATGGACTCAGGAGACCATTTCCTAACCCCAGTAGCACAAACAATAAGAGCAACAATGAATAAATGGGACTTCCTGAAACTGAGAAGCTTCTGTAAAGCAAAGTACACAGTCAAGACAAAAAAGGATACGTACTGAATGAGAGAAGAATGGGGTTGATTTACCAACCCCAAATCAGACAAAGGACTGATCTTCAAAATATATAAATTACTCAAGAAATTAGACATTAAAATACTAAATAAACCAATTTAAAAATGGGGTACTGTGCTAAACTGAGAATTCTCAACAGAAGAATTATAAATGGGCATAAGGTTTCTAAAGACATGTTCAACTTCCTTAGCTATCAGGAAAATGAAAATCAAAACAACTTTGAGAAACCATCTTACAACTGTCTGAATGGCTAAAATCACAAACACCAGTGATAGCTTATGCTGGAGAGGATGTGGAGTAAGGGATACACTCCTCCATTTTGCTGGTGGGAATGCAAACATGTACAACCACTTTGTAAATCAGTATGGTGGTTCCTCAGAAAATTGAGAGTCAATATACCTCAGTATCCAGCAATAACTCTTGTGGGACTATTCCCAATAGATGCCCAATCATACTACAAAAGCATTTGTTCAACTATGTTCATAGCAGCACTATTTGTAATAGGTAGCACCTGGAAATGACCTAGATGCCCCTCAATAGAAGAATGGACAAAGAAAGTGTGGCACATCTACACATTAGAGTACTACTCAGTGTTAAAAAAACAGTGACATCTTGAATTTTGATGCAAATGGATGGAAATAGAAAACACCATCCTGAGTGAGATAATCTAGACTCAAAAAGATGAATATGGTATGTATCATTTATTAGTGGATTCTAGCCATAAACAAAAGACATTGAGCCTATATTTTGCGAACCTAGAGAAGCCAAATAACAAGGTAAACCTAAAGAAAAACATATATAGATTCTCTTAGAATTTTGAAGCAGAAAAGATTGGCAGGCAAAAGTTGGGAGCATGGAGTTGAGGGTGTGGTTGGGGGAGTGGAGATGGGGAGAGAGAAGGGAGATGGGGAGGATTGGGTAGAGCTTGTGGGAGTGGGATGGTTGAGATGGAGGAAGGATGGATATGGGAGCAAGGAAGAAGATATCTTAATTAATATAGCCATTTTAGGGTTGGCAAGAGGCTTGGATCTAGAGGGGTCCCCAGGTGTCCATGGGGATGTCCCCAGCTAGGTGCCTGAACTGGCCTTGTCCCATAGCCACACTGATGAATATCTTGAATATAACCATAGAATCTCCATCTGGCTGAGGATGGAGATAGAGACAGAGACCCACATTGGAGCACTGGACTGAGCTTCCAAGGCCCAGTTGAAGAGCAGAAGGAGAAAGAATATGATCAAGGAAGTCAGGACCATGAGGGGTTGGTCCACCTACTAAAACAGTGTGCCTAATATAATGGGAGCTCATCAAGTCCATCTGGACTGGGACTGAATGAGCATGTGATCAAACCAGACTCTCTGAATGTGGGTCATAAGGGGAGCTGACAGAGAAGCCAATGATAATGGAACTGGGATTTGATTCTACTGCATGCATTGGCTTTTTGAAATCCTAGTCTATTTAGATGCACTCCTTCCTAGGCCTGGATGGAGGGAGGGGGGCCTTCGACTCTTAAAATTGGAGAGGGAGGATGAGGTAGGAGATGGAGGAAAATAGGAGGAGAAGAGGTTGAAATTTTGAATGGTATTACTTACATAACAATAAAAAGGCATAAGGAACCTAGAGAAACATAGAAAAAAAGTTGAAATTAAAATCTTAGCATAAAGCAGACAAGTGAGGATAATAAAATGTAAAATATATTTTATTAAATGAAAGAAAGAAAGTGAAATAAAGTTAACATTGGCTTGGATTCTTACTGTGGTACTGAGATATATTTATACAGTCTCAGACTAGCTCATCTAATGCCCATCCTTTGGCCCCTCAGTTCTGAAAGGAGGGCAACATGAGCTACTCTACATGTTTTTCACTGAAGTAGGCATCATATATAACATAAAACACTTACCACAACATGGCAGGTATTGTATTAACAAAGAGAAATTGTTATTTCATTGTTGTAGTAAGAAGCAGTGTCTCTTGTTCGAGCCTCCCAGCTAGCTTATACCTGAAATAATCACATAGAAATTGTATTATTTTAAACACTGCCTGGCCCATTATTTCTAGCCTCTTACTGGCTAACTCTCCCATATTAGTTTAACCCATATCTAATAATCTGCATATCAACACGACGTCATGACTTACCATGAAAGATTCTAACCAGCATCTGTCTCAGGCAGGAGAGTCATGGTGTCTGCCTGATGACTCTGTTCTTCTTCCTAGCATTCAGTTCTGTCTTTACCACCTACCTAAGTTTCTGCACTATCAAAAGGCTAAGGCAGTCTCTTCATTCAACCAATGAAAGCAACACACAAACAGAAGAACCTCCTGCACCATTTCCCCTTTTTCTGCTTAAACAAAAAAAGGCTTTCACTTTAACATAGTAACATTACATATAACAAAACTGTTGTCAAGCGAGAATTACAGTCATAATATTTATATCTATTTTATCTTTTATCGTAACTAAGGAAAATTATAACTATCCATTCTTCAAGTCCATCAAAGACTCCAGAAGGATATAATATTACCTAAGTAAACAAGAAATAAGCAACTTCCAAAACTCTAGAAATGACAGAGGCATCTTGCTGCCTGGACAGTCACCCAAAGTTCTTCTGTACCGTTGGGGCATCCATCTTCAGCCTATAGGCCCATAGCATCCAGCAGACATTTCCATGAAGCAGGAAATTTTAAAGACAGTTCAGTCACTTCTTCTGTGTCCTGCAAACTGTCTCACAGACTCTTTCAAGAAGCAGGAACCCTGAAGGATCATCTCACCTTTAAGCAAGTTTAGCAGTCCTCTCTTTGTGGGTTCTTCATGTCCAGTTTATGCAACAGTCCAGGCAAGAGCAATTTCTTGCCCAAATGGCTAGCAAACTCCAAAAGGACCTCTTCGATGCCCATCTTCCTCTTGAAGTATCTGGTGCTGCCAGGAGCAGACATGTCTCATTATCATGAAAAGCCCTAAGTTATTAAAACAGATTGGTGCCCAACATGATAAACAAACTCCACATAAAACCTGAGAAGGCTTTAAAAGGAATTCTAGACACAAATGTAGAGTTTAACACAGCCATTTGCTGTTTGCTGGTAGGGTGCCACAGAGAAATTTTCCTGACTTAGCAATAGCCACAGGAGGAAAAAACCATGCCTTTTTAAAATGAGGCTTCCTGGGCCCTGCCACCAGTGCAATCTCTGGCTATGGAGCATTTGTGGGCATGGATGTTTGTGTGCCCACTTGGGGTCAGGAACAAAGTACCTGAGACCATGCCTGTGGTTTGGCACTCCCTTCCTGGGTAGGCAGTGGGATCAGATCTACTAGAAAGTAGCAGTTTTGAAATACCAGTTTCTGGGCTGTGCCACCATTGCCACCTCTGGCTTCTGCAGGAGATAGAGCATTTCCATAGGGATTGTGAGTAAAGAGCTATGGTTCATTCAATGGCCACTGGATTCACTATATGCCTAAAAAGGGAGCATTGCACAAGGCTCAGAGGCACAACTGACTCCAAGGCATAAGTAGCTCCACCATGCTAGTGGTGCTCATGGCTCAGAGGCACAAGCAGCTCCGCCATGCTGGCCTGGGTGGGGCAAGCCCACAGTACCTAATTTTGACCTAGGAATGCCACAGCTTAAATTCTTAAGCACTTATCAATTTAAAACTGCAAAGCAAAACTGTTCTTGGACAGTAAAGAATTACAGATTCACAATTAAACAGATTCAGACATAAAAGACCTCTAAAAGGGTCACATTGTTAACTAAATGTATGCAGGCTTAGAAGAGAAAATATAAAGAGTATAGAGACTCATAAAATAAAGTTAATGCTAAAAAGGGCAAAGTCTTTAAAGAGACAGAGTACCGAGAGTCATAAATTTAAAAAAAACAAGCCACATAAAAATGGAAAATTCACAGAGAGTCTGGATTATGTACATTGTGTTTTCTTTAAATTTTTATGCTAAAGGAGCTAAATGCAGAGAGACATTTCATTATATGGGTTGCTAAGCTAAATTAGCATATATGTTCTAAAGGTATCATGACTTCCAAATTCAGGTTTAAGGATATAATGCTTTAGAAAAGAGGGTCTTCTTTTGTTTTCACTGAGGATGAGACCCTATGGATTGTTTCTAGACCAATATGGTATTATAGACCACACCCTTCTGAACGGTCACTGTGAATACCTTCAGAAAATTACTTCCCTCAGCTGCCAACTAAGATGAACCTAGCACACAGGTTATACCATGAAAGACCTAAATAACAGTGCCCCCATACAGCATGAAGCAGTTTGGGGAGAAAAAAAATGCACCTATATTCCCAAATATTGTTTATAAATGTTCTTTTAAATTTAAAGGGGGATATGATATAGATATGAATAATTTGCATTGGTATGGATTTTGTTTTGTTGATATAAATTTAAGGTCAATTTTGTTATGTGTATATGTATTTCTGATCTTGATTAAGGCATTGTGATTGTGTAGTTCATTTAAAAATGTAATGTATAATTTGAAAATATAGGTTAATGGATAATCATCTATAATAGTCAAGTTTGTAGTCATGTTAGATTTTCTAGATGTGCATAGATATATTTCAGATAGGCATTCTTCATATCTTTCAAAGACTACAGAATATGGCATGTAAAATGTTTTAATAACTTAGGGCTTTTCATGACAATGAGACACATCTGCTCCTGGCAGCACCAATCTACTTCAAGAGGAGGATGGCTATCAGAGTCTTCTTATGGAGTTGGTCAGCCATTTGGGCAAGAAACTGCTCTTGCCTGGACAAATACATAAATTGGACATGAAGAACCCACAAGGAGAGGACTTCTGGACTTGCCTAAAGGTGAGATGGTCCTTTGGGGTCCCTGTTTCATGAAAGAGTCTGCGAGACATTTTGCAGGAAGCAAAAGAAAGTGACTGAATTGTCTTTGGAATTTCCTGCTTCATAGAAATGTCTGCTGGATGCTATGGGCCTATAGGCTGAAGATGGATGCCCCAACAGTACAAAAGAACTTTGAGTGATTACACAGACAGTGAGATATCTCTGTCATTTCTAGAATTTGAAAGTTGCTTATTTCTTGTTAACTTAGGTAATATTATATCTTTCTGGAATCTTTGATGGAGTTGAAGGATAGTTATAGTTATCATTTTCCTTACTTATGATAAAAGATCAAATAAATATAAATATTGTAACTGTAATTCTTGCTTGATAACTGTTTTGTTATATGTAATTTTACTATGTTAAAGTGAAAGCCTTTCTTTTTTGTTTAAACAGAAAAAGGGGAAATGGTGTAGAAGGTTCTTCTTTCTATGTGTTGCTTTCATTGGTCAAATAAAGAAACTGCCTTGGCCTTTTGATACAGAAGAAACTTAGGTAGGTGGGAAAGACAGAACTGGATGCTAGGAGAAAGAAGGCAGACAGGGAGAGTCACCATGGAGTTGCCAGAGTCAGACATGCTAAATTGTTCCTGGTAAGCCACGACATCGTGGTGACATACAGATTATTAGAAATGGATTGAATATAGATTGAGGGTTAGCCAATAAGAGGCTAGAGCTTATGGGCTAAGCAGTAATTTAATTAATACAATTTTTGTGTGGTTATTACTGGGGTTTAGCTAGCTGAGTGGTGAGATGCAGCCCGCCATTTCTCCTACTACACATTGTAACAAAAAAATTATGGGTGAGATTCAAAATAACATTTGCCAAGTTTTTCTTACAAAAGTTGTTTTGCTATTTTGTCTTTGGAATAAATAATGACAGATTGTCTGTAAAATAAAATAAAAAATAATGACATCTTTTATTTTGCATGCAAATGGATGGAATTAGAAAACACTATCCTCAGGGAGATAACTCAAATCAAAAAATATGAATATGGTATGTACTCACTCATTAGTGGATACTAGCCATAAACAAAGGACATTGAGCCTATAGGTCATGATCCTAGAGAAACTAAGGAATAAGGTGAACCCAAATAAAAACATATAGGTGCACCTGGTAATTGGAAGCAGATAAAATTGCTAACAAAATTTAGAAGCATGGGGGCAGGGGTAGAAGAAGGGAGAGAAGGGAAAGAGTAGGGGAGAAGGCAAGGTTTGAGGAGAGCTTGAGGGAATAGGATAGTTGAGATGGAGGTAGGACAGATATGAGAGGATGGATAGAGATATCTTGATTTATAGAACAATTATGGGGTTAGCAAGAAACCTGGCTCCAGAAAAATTTCCAGGAATCTACAAGGATGACCCCAGGTAAGACTCTGAGCATTAGAGAGTGTGCCTGTTCTGGCCTTGCCCTGTAGTCAGACTGATGATTTTCTTAAATATTACCTTCATCCAATAACAGATGTAAGTACAGACAGGGACCCACATCAGAGCACTGGACTGAGCTACCAAGGTCCAGTTGAAGAGCATAAGAAGGGAGGGTATGAACAAGGAGGTAAAACCATGTGGGGTTCACCCACTGAGACAATGTGCCTGAGCTAATAGGAGCTCACCAACTACACTGGACTGGGAATGAATGAGAATGAGATCAAACTAGTCCCTCTGAAGGTGGTTGACAGACGGGGCAGACTGAGGGTCCAATGACAATGGCACTGGGATTTGCCTCTACTGCATGTACTGGCTTTTTGGGATCCTATTCTCTTTGGATGTATACCTTGCTCAACCTAGATATAGTGGGGAGGGCCTTGGACTTTCCACAGAGCAGGGTGCCTTACCATCTCTTAAGATTGGAGGTGGTGATGGAGAGAGTGTGTGGAGTGGGAGTGAAGTAGGAGGAGAGGAGGAAGTGGGAATGTGGACTGTTTTTTAAGTAATAAAATAAGAATAATAAAAGAAATAAGTTTCTCTTTCCTCCACATTTCTATCATAATTAATATGAGTTGTATGGATAGAGGAAGTGACATTTTAGAACATTATTTCTGTACACCCTCCATAATTTTCAAAGAGGCATCAATTTCAAATCAGACATCAACATTTTCATCATCATTATCATCATCATCATCATCATCATCATCATCATCATCATCATGCCATCCAAAGAAATAGTTGTTTCATATTCATTGTGTATAAGATTTTTCTCATTTTTAACATATTTATCTCATTTAATTAAATATTGAATGAATCTCATGCTGGTCAAGATGTTTATTAGTCCAGTTTTACAGGTGAGGTAACAAAAAGTAGAAAATCATTTAACTTGCTACCCCACTACTTTTTAGCTAGTAAATAATGGCACATGGTGGCAGAATATAGATTCTGAGAGACTTATAGCTACAAAATGTTCTGTATCTTATTCATTGTACATCCTTTTCTTAAGATTACTGAAAACTCACTATTTGCCATATATATATATATATATATATATATATATATATATATATATATATATATTCAAATAACTATGAACATAAGACACAATCCATTCTTCCATGAAGCTTACCTCCTTGGGGGTGACAGAGATATTAATATAGTTGAATGTAGATGCAATGGCTGGCTGTGTCCCACCACCCAGCTAGCTTTACCCAAAATAATTACACAGAAACTGTATTCTTTTAAATACGGCCTGGCCCATTAGTTTCAGCCTCTTATTGGCTAATTAACTCATATTTAGTAATCGTGTAGCACCACGAGGTTGTTGCTTACCAGGAGAGATCTTAACCTGTATCCATTTCAGAGAGGAGAGGTATGGCGACTGACTATGGCGACTGCCCTGAAGTATCTGCCTCACTGCCTTCTACCCAGCATTCTGTTCTGTTTACTCCGCCTACCTAATTTTCTGTCCTATTAAAGGGCCAAGACAGTTTCTTTATTAACCAATGAAAGTAACACATAGACACTCCTCCCTCAGTTGAACTAATAATATCAGAAAAATGTACTATGCTTTGACATTTTCTGCATAAGTATGGGAGACCTAGAAAAGTTAATAGCATTAAAAGGTAAAGAGACAAAAATCTAAGAAACAAATACAAACACCTAGATACCAGTAAGGAAAATTTCTTATTTTAGGCAACTTTAAAGCAATGTGAGAAATAAGACATGTGTTCAACAATGAGCTCAAATATGAGATAAAGCTAAAACATGATTAGATGTCAAACATAGGCAAGTTCAAGGGTTTTAGAATGATCCCAAAAGTGATGTAGAATTTCTGTAAGGTTCTATCTGGGACATAATGTGTTCTGTGTATAGTTTTATAGGTTATTTCAGTGATGTTGGGAAAATGGTAATAGAGAACAGTGGGGAAATTGTTTTAAGGTGTATTAGAAGTAAGAGTGAGAGGTCTTTGGAAATTTAGAAGAATTAAAAGCACAATAAAATGAAAATATTAAATATGAAGTGGGACCCATAAGATGACTCAGTAAATAGAGAGGTTTTCTTCCAATCCTGATAAGTTCCAATTCCCAGGAATCATGTAAGAAGGAAAGAAACTGTGATTCACTGGTCTCTCTGTATATGTGTCACATGCCCCCCCAACTTACACATATCCTCACAAAAGATTGTTAAAAATAAGAAAAAGCTATAGTTTAGGAAACAGTTTATGATACTAACAAGAATTGTTTCAAGGTAGAGAACCAAACACCACTCAGTATGACGAAAGTTCAAATTTAACTGGCTGGAGACAATCTGGAGAGAAACACTGCCCACAGAACAATCTCAGCTGTAATTTACAGAGAAATTTTAAAGGCAAAAAATAGAAAAACTACATCTGTGTCTGTCTTAATGCTGAAACATTATCCCATCACAATCATTGTTTTGTTTTAGTTAGTTCTCTTTCTCATATGATTTTGCTATAATTTGGCCTCCTGAAATCAATTGTGTATCTAAGATATAATCTAGGATTTGAATATTTTGGGGACACAGGAATGTGTATTGCATTTCAACTCTTTCCTACTCACTAGCACATGTTAAGAATCTGGCTCCAACCATATATTTTTCCCTTCATCTGTAGTAATTATGTCCCATCAACTATAAATTTTCTTCTTGCTGGGATGAATATGAAATGTAAAAATTTCTTCTATACAAACTAACATAGAACATATTACAGACTTATTAAGTGAGCTCTGACAAAGATCAACAATAACCACTCATGCCATGCTTCTCTTTTGCTTCTGAAACACGGCTTCAGTGAAAAGTCCCCACACAACAGTTCACTTTTAATCCATTCACATTTGTGGCCTGTGGAAATGGCTCAACAGTTAAGAATATTTGCTCCTTCAGTGTAGTATAGTTCCCAGCACCCACACAACAAGGCTTGCAACAGCTTGAAGTACAGCTTCAGGGGATCCAATGCCTTCTTTTGGATTCCGTGGTTATCTGCCATATGTTCACAGCACCCTACATTTGAATTACACTCTCACAGGATAGGAATAAATATTCAGTCTTTTATCTTTTCTTAAAGTAACCTATTGAAAAAAAATATATAATATTCCAACAAAGATGTAGACAACAGGATACTGTTCAACTACTGAAAAAAGCAGTGATGTGTGTTACAACATTGATGGTGATTTATAAATTATATCAAATGTAAGAGGTAATATACTCTGTAGTTTTATGTATGTGAATAGTTCGAAGCAGACATAGATGTGCAACAAGCACAGATGAAAAATTTCCTAAGAACAAAATGTTGATACTGGGTAAGATGATAGATGGTCCCAAGTTTCCTGTTAGAGATGATGAAAGTGTTCTAAACCATATTGTGATAGACAACCTCATAAAAAAACAAAATGTTAAAATTTGTATTTTAGAATGGTGACTAAGTGTATGTGATGATTAACCTACATCTTCTACAAGTAGAGGAAGAAATAATTTGCCTTTACACTGTTATCACTGGTAACAGTTCCTGACAGCTCTTATTGTTCGGTATGTGTGTCCCAAATAAATAAATCCAATATAATATGCCATATTATCTTATAAATAGAGGGTAAGGATAGAGATTTTCTTTTAAAGTTGTAGTGATGGATGGTGGGCTGCATCCCGCCACCCAGCTCCCACATGGCTAGCACACCCAAAATAACAACACACAAACTGTATTCATTTAAACACTGCCTGGCCCATTAGTTTCAGCCTCTTACTCACATCTTGATTAACCCATATCTAATAATCTATGTAGCACCACGAAGTGGTGCCTTACCAGAAAGATTCTAGTGTATGTCCATCTTGGGCTGGAGCTTCATCACATCTGGTTCAGAAAGGAGAGGCATGGCAGTCTGCCCCAGAGAGGCAAGGCATGGCAATTGTCTCTGAGAGGAGAGGCAGGGCAATTGTCTGAGCTGTCTACCTCACTTCCTTCTTCCTGTTCTGTCTACTCCACCCACCTATGTTCTAACCTATGATGCCAAGCAGTTTCTTTATTAATTAACCAATGAAATCATCAGATAGATAGAAGACATACCTACATCATAAAGCTACTGACAAGATTTATTTTATATTTATATTACTGATTTTATTAGTTTTTTCTCACAGGAAAAGAGAGTAAAGTACATAGCTAAGCTCTAAAATATTTCTGATGTTTGAATCTGAAAGGACAGTCTAGAGTCAAGGCCACCTGTATGGATACACATGTGGAAATATGTAGTGTGCCTGTGTTCTTCACTGGAGGTGATAAATGGAAGGCTTCTATGGTCTATGTCATTGCAATGATGTGAAATACTTATATTGACTCTTTCCCATGGTAGTGACCACTGTCAAATGGTGCTTCACAATGTCAAAATTTACTAGTCTCAAGCACAACTTAAAAAATGCTTTGTTATTCTCAAAGTTTTTCATAATGCATAAGTATCAAAATGCTATTAATGTTAGTACTATAATTTAGTTATTGTAGCTGAGATAATGTCACTGCTTTTAGGATAGGTTAATACTGTATTATCTTTTGATCAACTCTTCCTTTTCAACTAGTGACAAATTGGACTTTTGTGAAGTTAAAATTAATTTATTCCATAGTCTGTATGAAATAGGTCATTGTAGCACAAATTCTAATTGGTCTTAATAACAAAACTCAGAATCAGCTCTGAAGGGGTGAAAACTGAAGGATTAGGGAAGCAGAGTGGCCAACCACTAGAGTTTTACTTCTACCAATTTGATTTTGTACACAGACTAACTCCTCAGATTGCATCCTAAGACTGTGTGCTGCTCAGATTGCTTACTACTCAGATTGCTCCTCAAACTGACTGTTTCAGACTGCTACCTCAGACTGCAATGAGCTCTTTTCTCCTCTTGCCTTATATTCCTCTTTTCACCCAGTCACACTACTCCTGTCTCCACCTCCCTTGTGCATGTGATCCTAAGTGCTAGGAAAACCTTTGTGTGAGCTTTGTTTCTCTTTTAGACTAGATCAATTTTGTGTAGCCCAGGGTGGCCAACTGTGAGATGATGTGCTTGTACACTGTAAAGATTTGTCACTTATATTGGTTTAAGAAATACTGATTAACTAGTATACTGGTAAGACAACTAGGTAGGGTAACTAGAGTAGGAGAATTCTAGAAGAAAAAAGGCAGAGATGTAGACAAACATAGAGGAAGCAAGATGAGAATGCCTCACTGAGAAAAGGTACCAAGCCTTGTAGCTAAACATAGACAAGAATTATGGATTAATTTATGCTGTAAGAGCTAGTTAATATTATGCCTGAGCTAACAGGCCAAACAGTTTATAATTAGTATAAGCCTTTTTGGGTTTTCTTGGGACTGAACGACTATGGGACTGGGTGGGACAGAAATTTACATCTAGAGTGGCCTTGAACTAATAGATATCTATCTGCCTCTGCCTCCCAAGTCCTGGGATTAAAGGTATGTGCCACCAGCCTGGCCTCTAAAGGTTTAGCTCTGCATTCTGATCTTAAGGTAAGCTATATTTATTAAAACACAAACCAAATGTCACTTCATTTCTGCTTTTATGTCTAAAATAAAAAAGAAGCCTATAACTAAAACAAGAAAAACTACATACCATAAGTATAATAACTGTATACAATATATACAGGCAATAAGTTAACCAACAATGCTGAGTCCAATTGCTTTTGATAAATTCACAGAAAACACTCCATTATCTACATTTTCTTTTTAAGTCCAAAGTGTACCTAATTCAGAGGTCCTTGGAGACCAGTAAGAGGCCCTGCTCCCATGTTGAGGTGATACAGAGAGCCTGCCTTTTTGTCTGCAAGCTCCTTGGAACCCAGCAAGCAAACTGATCCTGTGCTAAGGGGATTCAGAGAGGAAAAGATGGGTAGGCACCAATGCAAAAATTCCTCCAACATCTTGAAAAGCAACATGATAACACTAGAATCCAATGGACACACAACAGGAAGACTTGAACATCCTAACCCAGAAAAAGTAAAAAAAAAAAAAAAATCAGCTTTAAATATATAATGAAAATGATGGAGACCCTTAAAAAGGAAATGAAAAACTCCCTTAAGGAAGGGAAGAAAAGACAAACAAAATGTTAGAAGACATTAATAAAATCCTCAAAGATACCCAAGAAAACCAAGAAAAAGCAATCAAACAGGTAAAGGAAACAGTTTAAGACTTGAAGACCAAAATGGAGGTAAAAAAGAAAAGACAAACCAAAGGATGGCTAGATATGCAAAATCTGGGTAAATGAACAGGAACTACAGAGACAAGTATAACTAAAGAATACAAGAGATAGAAGTAAGAATCTCAGGAACTGAAGATACTACAGAGGAAACAGACTCATTAATCAAAAGAAAACAGCAAATCCAACAATTTCATAACACAAAACATCCAGGAAATCTGGGACACTATTAAAAGAATAAACCTAAGAATAATAGGGGTAGAAGAAAAAAAAGAACTCCAGCTCAAAGGCCCAGAAAATATATTCATAAAAATTATAGAAGAAAACTTCCCCAACATAAAAAAAAGGATATTTCTATGAAGGTACAAGAGGCTTACAGAACACCAAATAGACTGGAACAAAAGAAAAAAAACATTCCCTCACCATATAATAGTCAAGACATAAAACATACAGAATAAAGAAAGAATATTAAGAGCTGCAAAGGAAAAAGGTCAAGTACCATATAAATGTAAACCTATGAGAATTACACCTAACTTCTCAATGGAAACCAAGAAAGCCAGAAGGTCTTGGATAGATGTGCTGCTGCAGACACTAAGTGACTATAGATGCAAGCCCAGACTACTATACCCTGCAAAGCTTTCTTACACCACCAAAGGATAAAAAGACATATTCCATGACAAAAACAGATTTAAACAATATGTAACCACAAACCCAGCCTTACAGAAAGTACTAGAAGGAAAACCTCAACCCAAGGAATCCAACAATACCCACAATAACACAGACATCTGACAACACTCCACCAACACAACTCAAAGGAAGGAAACATACAAACAATGCCACAAATAAATAAACAGAGTTAATAACCACTGGTCATTAATATCACTTAATATCAATAAACTCAATTCACCTATAAAAAAGCACAGTTTAAGAGAATGGATATGAAAACAGAATCCAACATTCTGTTGTGTACAAGAAACACAACTCAACATCAAAGACACAATATCTCAGAGTAAAGTGTTGGGAAAAGCTTTTCCAATCAAATGTACCTAAGAAACAAGCAGGTGTGGCTATCCTAATACCTAACAAAATTGATTTCAAACTAAAATCAATCAGAAGAGATAAAGAAAACACTTTAAAATCATAACAAGAACAATTCATCAAGATGAAGTGTCAATCCTGAATATCTATGCCCCTAATATAAGAGCACCCACATACTTAAAAGAAACATTACTGAAACATAAATCTCAAATCAAACCCCACACACTAATAGGAAATTTGAACACTCCTCTCTCACCAATGGACAGGTCAATCAGACAGAAACTTAAAAAAGAAATAAGAGAAATAACAGATGTAATGAATCAAATAGAATTAACGGATATCTATAGAACATTCCACCCTAACAGAAAAGAATATACCTTCCTCTCAGCATCTCATGGAATATTCTCAAAAATTGATCACATACTCAGTAACAAAGCAAACATCCATTGATACAAAAAAATGGAGTACCCACTTATGTCTTATGGGATCACCATGATGTAAAGTTTGAATTTAACAATTCCAACCCCAGAAACCCGATAAACTCATAGAATCTTTTATTTTATTTATTTATTTTATTTATTTTATTTTATTTATTTTATTAACTACTGAAGCACCACTGAGTCAAGGAAGAAATAAGAAAAGAAATTAAAGTCTTCCTTGAATTCAATGAAAATAAAGACACAACATACAAAAACCTATGGGACACTGTGAAAGCAGTGCTAAGAGGAAAGTTCATAGCACTAAGTGCTCACATAAAGAAAACAGAGAAAGCTCACATCAGAGACTTAACAGCACACCTGAAAGCACTAGAAGAAAAAGAAGCAGACTCACCCAAGAGGAGTAGAAGACTGGAAATCATCAAACTGAGGGGTGAAATCAACAAAATAGAAACAGAAAACAATTCAAAGAATCAATAAAACAAACAGCTGGTTCTTTGAGAAAATCAACAAGGTTGACAAACACCTATCCAAATTAATCAAAAGGCAGAAAACCAAATCAAAAGGCAGAAAACCCAAATTAATGAGATCAGAAATGAAAAAGGGGACATAACAACAGACACTGAGGAAATTCAGAGAATCATTAGGTTTTACTACAAAAGCATGCATGCCTCAAAATTGGAAAGTGTAAAAGAAATGGACTTTTTAGATAAAAACCATATACCAAAATTAAATCAAGAACAGGTGGACAATTTAAATAAACCTATAAGACACAAGGAAATAGAAGCTGTCATGCAAAACATCAACCAAAAAAGCCCAGGACCAGAAGGTTTTAGTGCAGAATTCCACCAGAACTTCCAAGAAGATTTAATACCTTAATCCTCAATGTGTTCCACATAATCGAAACAGAAGAGTCATTGCCAAATTCTTCTTATGAAGCTACAGTTACCCTTATACAAAAAGGCACAAAGATTCAACCAAGAAAGAGAACTACAAACCAATCTCAATCATGAACATAAATGCAAAAATTCTCAATAAAATACTGCAAACCAAATCCAAGAACACATCAAAAAAATCATCCATGGGAGCTCAGTCCTGCACTCCAGTGTGGGTCTCTGTCTCTATCTCCCTCCATGGCCAGATGAAGCTTCTAGGGTGATATGCAAGATATTCATCAGTATGGCTATAGAAAAGGGACATATCAGGCTCCCTCTCTTCAGCTGCCCAAGGAACTAGCTGTGGACATCTCCATGGATACCTGGGACCCCCAGAGAACATGAGCAAGGAAGTCAGGACCACGAGGATTGTGCCCACCTACTGAGACTGTGGGGCTGGTCTAATGGGAGCTCACCAAGGCCAGCGTGACCTGGACTGAAAAAACATGGGATCAAACCAGACTCTCTGAACGTGTCAGACAATGAAGGCTGACTGAGAAACCAAGAACAATGGCACTGGGTTCTGATCCTACCACATGTACTGGCTTTTGGGAAGCCTAGTCTGTTTAGATGTGCACCTTCCTGGACCCAGATGGAGTGGGTTGGACCTTGGACTTCCCACAGGGCAGGGAAACCTGACTGCTCCTTGGACTGGCAAGGGAGGGGGGAGTTAAGGGAAGGAGAAGGAAGTGGGAGGTGGGGAGGAAGTGGAAATTTTTAATAATATACATAAATAAATAAATAAATAAATAAATAAATATCATCCATTATGATCAAGGAGGCTTCATCCCAGAGATTCGGGGCTGGTTCAACATACAAAATTCTATCAATGTAATCCATCATATAAATAAACTGAAAGAAAAAAACAATATGATCATTTCATTAGATGCTGAAAAACATTTGACAAAATTCAACACCCCTTTATGATAAAGGTCTTGAAGAGATTAGAGATACAAGGATCATACCTAAATATAATAAAAAGCAATATACAATAAGCCAACAGCTAATATCAAATTAAATGGAGAGAAACTCAAAGACATTCCACTAAAATCAGGAACAAGACAAGGCTGTCCACTCTCACCATAACTCTTCAACATAGTGCTTGAAGTTCTAGCAATAGCAATAAGACAGCATAAGGAGATCAAGGGGCTTCAAATTGGAAAGGAAGAACTCAAACTTTTGTTATATGCAGATGATATGATAGTTTACATAAGTGACCCCAAAAACTCTACCAGAGAACTCCTCCAGCTTCAGTGATGTGAAATACATACTTTCAGTGATGTGGAAGGATAAAAGATCAATTCAAAAACATCAGTAGCCCTCCTATACACAAAGGATAAAGAAGCAGAGAAGGGAATCAGAGAAATATCACTTTTCACCATAGTCACAAATAGCATAAATTATCTTAGGGTAACTCTAACCAAGGAAGTGAAAGATCTATTTGAAAAGAAGTTTAAGTCTTTGAAGAAAGAAATTGAAGAGGTTACCAGAAAATGGAAGGATCTCCCATTCTCTGTGATTGGTAGGATCAAGACAGTAAAAATGACAATTCTACCAAAGGCAATCTATAGATAGAATGCATTCCCCATCAAGATCCCATCAGACCTTAACATCAAAGTCTATAACAGAGTTACAGTAATGAAAACAGCTTGGTATTGGCTTAAAAACAGAGAAGTTAACCAATGGAATCGAATCAAAGACCCAGATATTAATCCACACAACTAAGAACGCCTGATTTTTGAAAAAGAAGCTAAAATTAGACAATGGAAAAAAGAAAACATCTTTAACAATGGTGCTGGCATAACTAGTTGTCAACTTGTAGAAGAATGAAAATAGATCCATATCTATTACCGTGTACAAAACTTAAGTCCAAATAGATTAGAGATCTCAATATAAATCTGCCCCCCTGACCCTGATAGAAGAGAAAGTGAGAAGTAGCCTGCAATGCATGGGCACAGGATATCACTTCCTATGTCTAACCCCAGTAGCACATACAATAAGAGCAACAGTGAATAAATGGAACCTCCTGAAACTGAGAAGCTTCTGTAAAGCAAAGGACACAGTCATTAAGACAAAAAGGCAACCTACTGAATGGTGAAGATTGTTAACAACTCCACATCAGACAAAGGTCTGATCTCCAAAATATATAAAGAACTCAAGAAACTAGACATTAAAATTCTAAATAACCCAATAAAATGGGGTAGTTAATTGAACAGAGAATTCTCAACAGAAAAATTTCAAATGGCCAAAAGATACTTAAGAATATGCTCAACTTCATTAGCTATCAGGGAAATGCAAATCAAAACAAGTTTGAGAAACCATCTTACACTTGTCAGAATGGCTAAAATAAAAAATACCACCTATGCTGGAGAGGATATGGAGTAAGGGGAACACTCATCCATTGTTGGTGGGAATGTTAATTTGTGCAACCACTTTGGAAATTATTGTGGCAGTTTCTCAGAAAATTGGGAGTCAACCTACCTCAGGATCCAGCAGTAACACTCCTGGGAATATACCCAAGAGATGCCCAATCATCCTACAAAAGCATTTGTTCAACTATGTTCATAGCAGCATTATTTGTGATAGCCAAAACTTGAAAACAACCTAGCTGCCCCTCAGTGGAAGAATGGATAAAGAAAGTGTGGCACATCTACACATTAGAGTACTAGTCAATGAAAACAAAAACAAAAACAAAAAAACAATGACATATTGAGTTTTGCATGCAAATGGATGGAATTAGAAAACACTATCCAGAGTGAGATAACAAGACCCAAAAAGATGTATATGGTATGTATTCACTCATTAGTGGATTCTAGCCATAAACAAAGGACAGTGAGCCTATAGTTCACAATCCTAGAAAATCTAAGTTGTAAGTTGAATCCAAAGAAAAACATGTATAGATTCTCCTGGAAATTTGAAGCAGACAAGATTGCCAGGCAAAAGTTGGGGGCATGGAGTTGAGGGTGTGGTTGGGGGAAGGGGAGAGGGGGAGAGAGAAAGAGAGAAGGGGAGGTTTGGGGAGAGCTTTGAGGAGTGGGATGGTTGAGATGGAGGAAGGAAGGATATGGGAGCAGGGAGGAAGATATCTTAATTAAGGATGCCATTTTGGGGTTGGCAAAATGCTTGGCTCTAGAGGGGTTTCCAGGTGTCCATGGGGATGTCCCAGCTAGGACCTTGGGCAGTGAAGGTGAGGGTGCCTGAACTTGCCTTGTCCTGTAGTCAGATTTATGACTATCTTGAATATCACCATAGAACCTTCATCCAGTGACAGATGGAGATAGAGACAGAGACCCATATTGGAACAATGGACTGAGCTCCCAAGTCCAGAAGAAGAGCAGAAGGAGGGAGAATATGAGCAAGAAAGTCAGGACCGTGAGGGGTAGTTCTACCCACTGAGATAGTGTTCCTGATCTAATGGGAGCTCACCAACTCCACCTAGACTGGGAAATAATGAGTATGGAATTAAACTGAACGTGGGTGACAGTTAGGGTAGACTGAGGGTCCACTGACAATGGCACTGGGATTTGATTCTACTGTATATACTGGCAGTCACTCTTTTTGTGTCCTGCTTGTTCAATTTGAAGAGTAAGCTGTCAGGAGCTGAGGTCAGGGTATTTTTCTTTCCAAGTAGCTTAATTTTGCCACAAAGAAAGTGAATTCCATATGGAGGGGTTTTTGATGCTTAACGTCTTCTCTAAAATATATTGGTATTGTCTGGATCAGACATGTCTCATTGTAACCCAAAAAGCAAAAGAACCTATGCTATGAAAGCATCTTAAATGCCATATTCTGTAGATCTCTGTAGTGTTTGAAGACAAATTTTCTATCTAAAATGTAGCTCTGTTGACCTTGAAAACAAATCTAATACAAGTTTGATTGTAATGACTAACTACAAACTTGCATTTCTTTATATCCTAATTAGTTGGTAACTTTCAAAAACTAGAAATTTGCATTACATTGTTAAATTAGTTGTGTAGGTACAATATTTTGAATAAGATTATAAATGCCTGTGGTGATATGTCCTGCCCATTCTGTAGTGTGGAGCTGCGGGCCGGCTTCCTGCCACCAGCTCCCAACCACCGGCTAGCTTTACCGGAAATAATTGCATGGAAACTGTATTCTTTTAAACACTGCCTGGCCCATTATTTTCATCCTCTTACTCACATATTGACTAACTCATATCTAATAATCTGTGTAATACCACGAATGATGTCTTACCAAGAAAGATTCAGCACCTCTGACCTGGTGGCTGGCTTCATCGGATCTCTCTCCCTGAGGAGAGGCATGGCAGTCTGTCCCAGAGAGGAGAGGTGAGGCAATTGTCTGAGCCATCTACCTCACTTCCTTTTTCCTGTTCTGTCTACTCCACCTATCTAAAACTTGCCCTATCAAAAAGCCAAGGCAGTTTATTAGCCAATGAGAATCCTCCATCATTTCCCCTTTTTCTGTTTAAACAAAAAAGAAAGGCTTTAACTTTAACATAGTAAAATTACATATAACAAGTTATCAAGTAAGAATTACAGTTACAATATTTATATCCACTTTATCTTTTATCATAACAAAGGAAAACTATAACTATCTATCTATTCTTCAACTCCATAAAAAACTCCAAAAGAACATAATATTACCTAGGTGAACAAGAAGTAAGCTACTTTCAAAACTCTAGAAATGACAGAGACACTTTGCTGCCCGGACAGTCACCCAAAGTTCTTTTGTACTGTTGGGGCATCCATCTTTGGCCTACAGGCCCATAGTATCCAGCAGACTTTTCCATGAAGCAGGAAATTTCAAAGGCAGTTCAGTCAGTATCTGCTGTGTCCTGCAGAATGTCTCACAGACTCTTTCATGAATCAGGAACCCCAAAAGATCATCTCACTTTTAGGCAAGTTCAGCAGTCCTCTCTCTGAGGGTTCTCTATGTCCAGTTCATGCAATAGTCCAGGCAAGAGCAGTTTCTTGTGCAAATTGCTGTCAAACTCCATAAGGAGCCTCTTTGATGCCCATCTTCCTCTTGATGTAGATTGGTGCTGACAGGAGCAGACATGTCTCATTGTCATGAAAAATCTAAGTCATTAAAACATTAAATGCCATATTCTATAGTCTTTGAAAGATATTAGGAATGCCTATCTAACTGAAATATCTCTCTATACATATCTAGAAAATTTAACTACCATAACTATAAGCTTTAATATTATCAATGATTATCCATTAACAACCTATATTTCTTAATTATACATTATATTTTTTTTTTTACAACTTTACAACAGAATTGTATTTTCAGCAACTATTTGGATATCAGATTAAACTTTCTAAAAAGTTATACATAATTCAGGTCTATTTTTCCTACCAGTAAGAGCTCTGCTAAGTTACAAAACCCCATAATCACATATTTTTAAAATGAACTACACAATCACAATATCTTAATCAAGATCAGAAATACAAATACATATAACAAAATTGACCTTAAATTTAAATCACTAAAGCAAAATCCACATTAATGCAAATTATTCATATCTATATCATATCCCCCTTTAAGTGTAAAAGAATATTTATAAACAATATTTGGGAACATGGATGCAGTTATTTCTCTCCAAACTGCTTCCTGCTGAATGGGGGCGCTGCTATTCAGATCTTTCATGCTGTAACCTGTGTGCCAGGTTCATCTCAGTCATCAGTTGGGTAAAGTAATTTTCTGAAGGTGTTCACAGCAACCTTTCAGGAGGGCATGGTCTATCATACGATATTGGGATAGATGCAATCCATAGTGTCTCATTTTCTGTAAAAACAAAAAAAGAATCTCTTTTCCAAAGTATCATATCCTTCGATCCAAATTCTGAAGTCAAGGTATTTTCAAGATATCTTTCTTGGATTAGTTCAGCAGCATTTATAAACAAATCTCTTTTAGCAGCTGTTGCTCCTTCCTCAGCATTCAAACAATTCAAAGAGAGCATAATAGTATACAGTATCAAGATTCTCTGTGTATTTTCCATCTTTATGCATCTTTACTTAACCTCTATTTCTTTTATTTTTACTTTTATTTTTTGAGACAGGTTCTCTGTATATCTTTGATCTGGAATAACTCTGTAGACCAGGCTGTCCTTGAACTCACAGAGATCTACTTGCCTCTGTCCCCCCAGTGCTGGGATTAAAAGTGTGCTCTATAACACCTTGAATTCACAGAGATCTGTCTGTCTCTGCCTCCCAGGCATTGGGATTAAAGGTGTGTGCTACCACACCTTGAAGTCACAGAGGTCAATCTATCTTGCCTCCCAAGTGCTGAGATTAAAGGTGTGTACCACTACACCCTAGCTATTTCCTTTTTTCTTTTTTACTTTTAAGAACTTTAACCTTTAGCTTGCATATATTTTTAACACACTGTAAAACATTTAGAGGTTTTCTTCATCTTTGAATCTCTCTATTGTATATTTCTCTTTTTCTGACCACATGAGTCTTTAATTTACTAAACAATATCGGTAAGACTAAAGCCGTGACTTTGGCGGCTTTCCAGCCTACCGGCAGATGTACTTGCTAGAGCCATTCTTATTACCACAACTCTGTGGTGTTTCAAGGTCCCTGCCAGAAAGCAAGCTGCAACAGTGTTAAACAACAATCAAAAGCTCTGTAGTCAGGATCGCCTGCTTGAAAGAGTCAGAGTTTGCCCTGGCAGGATGGCCCAAAAAGCTGGCATTTTAAAACAGCACAGCTTTTTTCCTGCTATGGCTGAAAACCGAAAAACACATGTTCAGACCCAAGAAATTGCTGCTACCAAGAAGCCATGCTTTACTCTATTCTTTCCCAAGCTTTCTCAAGCTTTCCATGGATTCAGTTATCCACGTGGGTGCCATTCTGTAGTGAGGAGCTGTGAGGGCAAGCCTGCTTTTCATCCTGCCCCGCTCCAGGCTGCCGGCTAGCTTATGCCCCAAAATAACTACACGGAAACTGTATTCTTTTAAACACTGCCTGGCCCATTATTTTCATCCTCTTACTCACATATTGACTAACCCATATCTAATAATCTATGTAACACCACGAGTGGTGTCTTACCGGGAAAGATTCAGCACCTCTGACGTGGTGGCTGGCTTCATCGCATCTCTCTCCCTGAGGAGAGGCATGGCAGTCTGTCCCAGAGAGGAGAGGCGGGGCAATTGTCTGAGCCATCTACCTCACTTCCTTTTTCCTGTTCTGTCTACTCCACCTATCTAAATCTTGCCCTAGCAAAAATCCAAGGCAGTTTGTTTATTAGCCAATGAGAATCCTCCATCAAATGCCTGTACACTATGTTCTAACAAAATTTATCTCAAATTTGTATTGATATACAAAATTTATATACAATATACAAAAATCCAATCCAATATAAAATATTTAAAACTAGTAGCTGCTTTAAATTTAGATTCATTAATTTACCTTTTTACCTTATCATACTTATTATATCCTCCCTTTTCTCTTTCCAAAGAATACATCAAATAATCTACTCTTTCATCCTATCATACCTATACCTCCTTTTTTCTTTTCAAACCAAGAACTCTGAATCTAATTTCCTTTGTTTAGCAATTTTCCTAACCATTTCCATTAACAGCTTGTAAACAATCCCCCTATACAATGACAAATATCTATAACCCAATGAAAGACCAAAAATCATCCACTCCACCTTTTGTGATTATAGATATCATGTCCTTAAATTACTTCTTACTGTCTGGGAGTGATGGCATCTTTAGGGGATTATGAAAAGAATATTTGGGGTTAATTGTCAAATCCTTGGAATATTAGGAAAGTAGAGCAAGAATTTGGCAATTAAGAGACTCTTCTGCTTATGATAATATTATACCTGGTTCCAAATAAACATTTACCATATGTATTGATATGATGACATTTGTTTTTTAAGCTCTGTGTAATAGGAAAGTGCAGGGCTTGTCTCAAGTTCTGGCTAGCATAGTCTGTGAGGCTGGATCATCTCAGCTAGCCACCTCGAAATTGTACTGGGCAGTTTGTAGTTCAATGCCAATCTTTAGGCAGTATTTTTTTTATTTTAATCTTTTTACCTTAATAGTATTATCATAGTCTTGATGGAATCATTGTTTGGAATACCATCATCTTTAAGGAGTCTTCAAAGATTGCATTACATCATATTATCCCTTTTTTAAATAACTTTTTCTGGGTAGTTATTCCTTCTTCTTTGGATGGTTATTCGTCCAAAGGTATTTAAATTCCTCAAGATGGTTGTTTTTATTTTCCTGAGAAAACAAAATCAAAACTTGGCCCCAATGCCAATAGCTCATGATTTAAATAAATAAAATTATATATTCAAAAATATTACTTTGCCACAACAAATTGTTTAATCTTCAAAAGTTAAAACCTTTACTAAACCCTTATTATTGAGCAAAAAGGTTGACGTAAATTGATTAATCAATATTCCAGGAATTCCTCTTCCATTTCTATAAACCTATCAGTCCTATTGTCAGGAGTTTGCTCTGCTGTAGTGCTAACTTACTGAAAAATAGTTGCAAAAATTCTATCTCCAAACAAAACAAATTTTGTTCACATTTAAGTGGTTATGTGCATGTCAATAAATCAGTTCCTTGATTTGTAGGTTTTATTTTTAGATTCACCACATCTTTTTTTAAAAATTTGACTCAACAAGAAATAATTTTTCCCTTTTAATTGAATAGAATATTCTCTCTTAAGATTACTCTCAACCATAGCACTTAGGCAGGCAGGGAAAGCTAGGCTGAATGCTGGGAAAAAGAAGGGCATAGTCAGGCAGAAGCCATGGAGCTGCTGCCAGAATTAGACCTGCCAAAACTTGCCAGTAAGCCACTGCCACACGGTGATATATAGATAAATAGAAATGGGTTAAATTAATATGTAAGAGTTAGCCAATAATATGCTAGAGCTAATGGGCCAAGCAGTTATTTAATTAATAGAGTTTCTGTGTGATTATTTTGGGTTTACGTTAGCCGAGCAGCTGGGAAGAGCAAGTGGCCTCCTCCAACAGTTTGCCCTCCCTCTACTTTTCCTAACTCTCTCCCTCTTCCCTAAAATCTACTAAGCCTGTTTCCTCTTTAGAAAAAAAGTGGGCTTACAAAAGATGACTGCTAGTCATACAGAACAAAACAATATAAAATAAGAAAACCCTCATACCATGGCTGGACAAAGCTACCCAAGTGGAGGAAAGGGGTCTCAAGTTGGCAACAAAATCAGAGATATACCAGTTACCACTGTCACACATCTCACAAAAATACCAAGTTAGCAGCCATAACATATATACAGAGGAGGGCCTGATGCAGAGATGTAAAGACATGGTGCTTGCCACTATAATATCCGTGAACCCAGTTTAGATGATTTGTTGGGACATGTTCTCCTGGTGTCCTCCATTCTCTCTGATTCTTGGAATTTTTCTTCCCATCTTCAGTGAAGTACCCCTCTCTCCAAGGAGAAAGACCATGTAAAGACCTCCAATTTAAACTCTCTCTGCATAACATCTGGCAGTGGGTACCCACCATTGCTCCCATCTGCTGCTGGATGAAGATACTGCCTCTCTGAAGATTCATAACAACTTTAGGAATTTATAAAGTTTACATTCTCATAGTCATATCCCAATGTTTAAAAATATTAGGGAAGTAAAATACACACTTGGCAATCAGGAAACTCTTCTGCTTATGGCAATGTTATACCCAGTCCCAAACAAACATCTGGCATATGTGCTGATGGGGACTCTTAACTGGAATTTTGCTTCTAGAAAGACTCAGTATAAGCATGAGTCGGTGAGAGTGTGACATATGCTTTAGAAATGAAAACTATTGGACTTAAAGCCAATTTCTAAGTGAAGTGATTGCTGAGAATCCAGAACAACAGTTAGAAGAATAATAGTTCATTAATATAAAATTCTCACAAACAGAGAAGAAAACTATGCAGCAGGGAGAATTTATGAAGCCAGGTAGTAAAACCTGTACACTAGAGTCATCTCCTCCTTTTCAAATAAATAGATCCACTAGTGTTCACCAAGGAAGACAGAGCTATTAACCCTCATTCAGTGTGAATAGCTAAAGGAGACCAATTCTTCCATTGGGTTCAATATTTTCTAACTGAGACAAAACAATATGTCACAGTACTAAAAGTTTTTTAGCTTTACAGCAGCTATAAAAATTCAATAGGTTTCTAGCAATGAAAAAATAATTCTTGTTAAAAAGTCTTTAAGAATTGTTCATTGTGCCGGGCGGTGGTGGCACACGCCTTTAATCCCAGCACTCGGGAGGCAGAGGCAGGTGGATCTCTGTGAGTTCGAGACCAGCCTGGTCTACAAGAGCTAGTTCCAGGACAGGCTCTAAAAAAGCTGCAGAGAAACCCTGTTTCGAAAAACAAAAAAAAAGAAAAAAAAAAAGAATTGTTCATTGACTGTCATGATATTTTCACTTTTCCCTTTTCACCTGTCCTCTTTCTCTTCTGCAAGCCATATCAGGCTTCACTGATTTCTTCAAATGCCCCTATAACTTTCTCAATCTCCAGTCTTCTCATAGTGCATAGCTTCTACTTCTATAGTTTTATTAAGCTGCATCTCATTTATTCTTGATGCTTGAGCCTTCCCAGTCACTCCTATAGAAAGATTGCCCTAAACTAGAAATCTAGCTATTTTTCATATACACATGTTTATTGTTCTCTATACACTTAAACATTGTTTTTCAAGTCTTTCTCTTAGTATGTTTTATGTTCCAGAAAACTGGAGCTTTTATAAAGAGTAAAATGTTATTTAGTTGGAGTCCGAGAAGTACATGGTATATAGATTGTGATTGATTACTTCCTTCTTGATAAGGATTCTGAAGATTTCTAAGGTAAAGAAAAATCACATGAGAAGGACACATACACAAATTTTATCCTTATTCTTTATGAATGTTTTGTGTGTACTTGTGTGTATGTAGGAAGATTTGTTTTATCTGATTTATGTGTACTTATGTCTGAGTAAAATGTCCAGTTCATTGTAGTGAGGAGCTGCGGGCAGGCCGGCTTTTCATCCTTCCTGGCTCCTGGCCACTGGCTAGCTTATGCCCTGAAGTAACAACACACAAACTGTACTCATTTAAACACTGCCTGGCCCATTAGTTTCAGCCTCTTTTTAGCTAATTCTCCCATCTTGCTTTAACCCATATTTAGTAATTTGTGTAGCACCACAAGGTGATGGCTTACCAGGAAAGATTTAGCATGTATGAACTGGCAATTGGCTCCATGGCATCTGTCTCAGAGAGGAGAGGCATGGCAATTGACTAACTTCCCTTCTTCCCAGCATTCTGTTCTGTCTACTCCACCTATCTAAATCCTGCCCTATCAAAAAGCCAAGGCAGTTTCTTTATTAACCAATGAGAGTCCTCCATCAGTTCATTCCTCTACCACTCTCTACCTTATTCTCCTAAGGAGGAGTAATCTCTTATTGAACCTGAAGCTAGACTGGCAGCCACCACACTCTACAGATCTTCTTATTTCTGCCACCTATGGTTCTATGGTTAAGAGATCATGTACATTAATGCCAAGTTTTTTATGGGAATGATGGAAATTTAACTTAGCCTTGCTTGTTCAGAAAGTATTGTTATCCAATAAAGTATAACTCCATCACATTCAATTATTATTTTAATTCACTGGCAAACTAGCATGACAGCAAAGCCAAGTCTTTAAAATTCTTTAAAATTCCACTAGAAGACTAAACTATTTCAACAAGTCAGTTTCTGACTACTTATGAATCACTTCAGAAAGAAAACTTATTTTGAAATGTTAGATGATACTGGTGAGCCACAATGGCTCTGTATAACTTGAATATCATATTAATTTACTCTTTCTGGATAGAAGTCAGTTTTATATTTTAATCATTTGTTTGTGTTTCAGTTTCCTAAAATTTGTAAATGTTGATGCTTTCATATCCTGAGCTGCTTTAGCTAAATGCACTACATTAAACTGTTCAAGCAAAGCAGCATCAGTATATCTATCTTGGAACAGGACAGAATTTGACTTGAATGTTTTATTCTTGAAACAAGTAAATAGCTTTATATCCTAAATTTTCAAAAGCTATTTTAGAGCTTCATAAGATGGTAAGTCTTCTGGGGCTATGACTTCTATTGTTAAGAGTATATTAGAGCAGAATTTAGTCTTTTAATACTAAATCATGTGAACAGGGATCATCCTCATAACAGTTGTGCCAATACTACTTTTGTGGGCACATTTTACCTGGCAGGTTTGGTGATGAAGTGTATAGGATTTGCATCTAAGTAAGATGAATGAAAGCTTTTCTACCTCAGCAGCTTTTATAGGACCTTCTCACACTCTAGTCGGCAGAGAAGTGTGCATGCACCTCAGTTCCAGTTTTGTTTCTTTATAGCTTGCAAGTAACATGTATCCCTTGAGAGACTATAGAAGGGAAATCATTACACATGATATTAGTTCATTACAAATAATAGAAAACTGTCTTCTAAATTCTCATGTTTTTACTTGTCATTTTGTAGTGTGAAGCGGCGGGGCTGCGTCCCGCCACCCGGCCGCCGGCTAACTTTACACCCGAAATAATTACACGGAAACTGTATTCTTTTAAAACACTGCCTGGCCCATAGTTTCAGCCTCTTATTGGTTAATTCTCACATCTTTCTTTAACCCATATTTAGTAATCTGGGTAGCACCACGAGGTATGGCTTACCAGGAGAGATCTTAACCTGCGTCCATCTCGGAGAGGAGCAGCATGGAGACTCACTATGGCGACTGCCTGAAGCGTCTCCCCAACTCTACTTCCTTGTTCCCACAATTCTGTTCTGTCTACTCCACCTACCTAATTTTCTGTCTCTTAAAGGGCCAAGGCAGTTTTCTTTATTAATTAACCAATGAAAGAAACATAGACAGATAACTCTCCTCCATCATCATTTAGGGTATCTCAATTCTAATCAGAGAAGTTTATATTTGCAGTGACTAATGGAGAGTATAGAGACCCAAGAGCATTCAAGATGTAGAGAATAGATGACTTATTCCTAATCAAATTATTCATACTACCTCTTACAAGGCTTAAGGAACATTGTAGAAGAGGGAAAAGAAATAATGTAAGCACCTGCAAATGGGGATAATGGCTACAAATTTCCATATTTTATACAGGACACAACCAATACAATCATAAACTCATAGAAGGTGAAATTATTTGCACTAGGCATGCACACACAGAGACCTTCTCAATAGTCATTCATCGGCAAGAATGGGCTCATGGGACCCACTATGTTTTTATCAGCTATTGAAGTCCTCTGGAAGAGGGAGAGCCATGGCATTTAGTTGTGTGACTACTGGGTTATTTACCCACTAGATTCAAGTGGATAGTTTCACACTAATGGTGCTATTCAAACTTAGAAGGATACAAACAAAACAAAAAGTTATGAATGTGGAAATGTGATCAGTAGGAAAAAGGGGGCTGACCATCAGAGGAGGTAAGAAAATGACAAGGGATAGATACATCAATCAAAATGAATTGTACACATACATGTTCTAAGTGGACTCTTTGGAGCAGAAGAATAAAAGAAGTTGGGAGAGAGTATTATGAAAGTTGGAACTAGAATAGAGGGAAAGAGCAGGTGCTGGACTACTTTAAAGCAAATTGTATGCATTCATGAAACTTTCAAATGATAAAATGTTAATTCAAACAATAAACAAGAAATAATATTTAAGGTAAAACCCAATCTTGCCTTTTTTCAAATATCCCAAAAATCTAATACACACAAAAATTTGTAAAGCTCTGTGGTACAATACAGTAGAAAAAATTGTAATAGAACTGAAGCAAATGGGTTATGTTAAATCATGATTCACACAGTCAAGAGAAAAAACAAGCAGAGAAAACTAGTCTAGGGGACTCTCAAGTTTAATTTGGAAGGTTTTATTCTGTATTTAATATATGGTTTCTTAAAAAATCCTGAGGGAGCACAGTTAGAGAACCTTAGAAGTTATTGAGAACTCACTATTTTAGAAGTCTAATTTCTTATTTTTATTAGATCAACAATGAAAGTCCTGTTTGATTTTTATTGCAATATTGAAGAGTATTTGTAGAACAGTGGTTTATTCTGCTCTGTTCAATTTCCATAATCAAGTGTGTATTATGCAAATGTAAAGAGGAAGGAAAGAAAGATGGAAGGAATGAAAGGTATAAAAGAAAAGAGAGAGGGAGGAGTGAGTAAAGGAAGGGAGAGTAGGATCAAGAGTCCAACCCATTTTCTTTGCATGATTCTATATATAAATCTCTCTTTCTCTCATGTTTAAGTGCATACAGAAAATTAAGAATTCTATAGAAAACTACATTTCACATCTGGCATGCTATTTTGATTTACTGAGCTAGAAATAGCTCTAAAAAATACTTGCCTTTGCAGACTTGCATAATCAGTCATTTGTTGCTTTCCTCTGCATATCAGCCTCAACTTTCCATTACCAAACTGTCCCCCTCCCCCACTTCCCAGAATTAAAGGAGGTCATAATATATTTCAGTTCATTTTTTTATTCAAAAAGAATGACAGGATTTAAAGACACATTCTTAGAAATGCAATTTAGGTGTTATTGTGGTTCTGTGAGCATCACAAATTGTAACTATAGAAATATATATATGGACAATACAGTGTCCTAGTCACCAAGGTTACAAGGTCAGACTCTGTGCTGCCTGTGTGCTTTATCTGACTTTCTGCTTCACAGAACTTGCTTGTCTTGACAACAGGATACCAAAGGCTGAAAAAATTAAAATTAAAAGACCCTTTTTAAGTGGTCTGTCCCAAACCAGTTGTGTGTAAAACAAATTTCAGAGTAAGCACAAGAAAACCTCTACCTTCATCATACTCCCAACTGGATAGACTACTTGCTGGATAACACCACCTCCCATGCATGCTGTGACAGTTAACAATTGCTAGTAAATCATAAGAATCCTTAAAAAAGTTTTTCCAAGCTCAGATTTCCAGAAAATCTCTACCTACTGCCAGAGATGACTTCAATATTCCTTCTACTTCTCAGACTGTCATCAGCATTTCTTTTATTTTTCTTTCTTTTTAAAATTTAAATATTTTATTTATTTTGTATCCCAGCCAGTTCCCCTTCCCTTTCCTCCAACATTTCCCTCCACATCTTCCTATGCCAGCCTTCATTTTCTACATATAAAGGGTAAGGCCTTCCATGCGGATTCAATAAAACCTGGCTTATTAAGTTGAGGCAAAACCAAGCCCCCACCCCTTGCATCAAGTCTGAGCAAGGCATCTCACCATAGAGAATGGACTCAAAAAAGAAACAGTTCTTGCACTAGGAATAGATCCTGGTCCGACTACCAGTAGCCTCTCAAACAAGCCAAACTACACAATAATCACCCACATACAGAGGGTCTCATTAGACCCCATGCAGTTTCCCCAGCTGCCTTAGAGTCCACAAGCTCCCACTAGCTCAAGTTGGCTGTTTCTGTGGGTTTCCCCATCCTTTTCTTGAGCTCCTTGCTCTTATAATCCCTCCACATTCTCTTTGACTTGACTCCTAAAGCTCAGCTAGTTGCTTGGCTGTGGATCTCTGTGTCTGCTACTATCAGTTACTAGATGAAGGTTCTATGATGACTGTTAGGGTAGTCATCAATCTGAACACAGGGAAGGCCTCTTCAGGCACCTTCTCCACCATCACTTCTTTTACCATGTATCTATGAATTCCTCAATGGTTTGAGAAGTATAATTTTGAGCCCAGTCTTCCAAACCTATCTAGATCTGTTTGTAGTGGGCCCAGTGATACTGGAAAAATTATTTCTTTCAATTAGAGAACAGAATGGATTAACCTCTGTTCCTCCTGTTGTCATGAGTCCATAGGTCCTCCCTTTTGGTTCATGTATATGTATATAACCTATAGAATTCCGAGTCTCTCCAGAAATCAGCACCAGTTGTGTGTTCAACTCCTAAGGAACTCCTGGAATATTTTATGCCTTTGCATTCTTGGTGGGGTTTGACCTGGCCTTAATGTCTCAGCTTACTGGGATCTATATCTGCAAACAACATGGACTTTTACTTTGATTAGGGACGAGCCAAGGATTTTTATTTTAGGCAGTTTCAGCTCCTGCAATTTCCCTTGCAATAATGAGGCCAGTAGCAATGTGGGGCCACTGCTGTGTAGGACTTACACTCAAGGAGTTTAAAAACATAAACTCAGAATAGTTTCTGACTGAGCATTAGGCAAACATCTGTTAGAAATTCAAGAGGGGAAATTTCAAGGCATCTGACCAGCTGTGTGAGAAGAGTGACTGTCACCAAACCTGAATGACTTGCTAGTCAGTTCAGTGTCCAACACACAAGGAAGAGGAGCAACATGGGTGTGTCACTGAGAACTTGAAGTAAAGTCACCACCATGACAATAATGTATATGTTTTAAAGTAATCTATTTGTCTTCCAAACAGCATTTAAATCTCTCAGAATACATTTTCCCAGAGAAAAATTATTAAATAAATACGAATGATTGACTCTATAAGCTACATGCAGGAGTATTCAATCCATAATCCATGAGCAGCATATACTCGGGTTGATACAAGTGAGACCAATAATAAAATAATAAACTTAAAACTTTAGGAGATTATTTTGTATTTTTCCATAACTCGATTGTATCATTCTTGAGTGTGAACTGTGTAATTACAATGTCATATCACTTCCATATTGTCAGACAGCATTAAATTTTAAAGTATGGAATATATTCTATTATATTATTTTTTTGTCTGGATCATTAAAAAAGATCCAGTTTATTGATAACTTAAGTATCTGACAATCAGTATGTTGCCCAACATACATTTTATTTAACCTTTAGGCAACCATTTGAGGAAGACACTATATTCCCATTTTACATAGATCAGAAATGAGACCTGAATTGATTAAAAATCCTGTCTGAGATTATATAACTTTTCATGAAATGCGACTGTAGTTTCTATTCATGTTTAACTCAAAAATCGACATATCTGACAAGGTCACTATACTGCTCAAATGTATTAGAGAAATCATTGTAGTGATAAGCTGAGCAGGCCTGCTTTTCATCCCACCTGGCTCCTGCATGGCTAGTTTTACATCCAAATAATAACACACAAATTGTATTCATTTAAACACTGCTTGGCCCATTAGCTCTAGCCTCTCACATCTTGGTTAACCCATTTCTAATAATCTGTGTAGCACCACGAGGTGGTGGCTTACCTGGAAGATTCTAAACCACGTCCATCTTGGGCTGGAGCTTCATCACATCTGCCTAACTTCCCTTCTTCCCAGCACTCTGTTCTGTCTACTCCACCCACCTAAGGGCTGGCCTATCAAATGGGCCAAGGCAGTTTCTTTATTAACCAATGAAATAAACTCAAACAGAAGACCCTCACTCATCGAATCATGGTTTGAAAACTTTTTATATTTGTTTTCTTCAAACTTGTAAATCACTTTCTCATTCAGTTTTCATGAAAGTTAGCTAATAAGCCTCTGGATATCTTACTTTTACTAGGAATTAGATTAGGATGCAATGATATAGTTTGGCTACTTCATAGCAATCTCAACGAGGCAGTGTTGCTAACTGAAGAATTCTGTACTCTGCATACACATTTGCAGTGATCTCAGTGTGCTTTCAGCTGCTAGCACAGACATCATTAGAATCTAGGAAACCAATTATTTTCAAGTGAACATCAACATGATGTCAAATACAAAGGTGAAGAAGTTACTTTATTTGAATAAAAGTCAATGCATACAAAAACAGTCGATAACAAAATAAACCCAAATTCTGCCTATTGTTGGATACCAAGATTGCCCATGAAGGAAAAAGTTAGAGATATTAAATATTTATCCAAAGAATAAAATAGCCAGATATGGGATTTTGTATATTACCAATATTAAACCTGTTACTAATATATATTAGTATTTATATATTAATGATATAAAACCTTGTTACTAGCAAGTTACTAATATTAATCCTGTCCCCTATCTTTTGTATTTTAGAAGCACTTGTGTGAATGCGTGTTTTGTGATGATTTAGATAGTAGAATTATCTCAATCCTCTCAGACCATATAGCACTTTTGGGGCTTTGAATTTTCATTTTTTCTCAAAGCAAGGCTATCATTGCTTGTACTTTAATGAAATATTATCGATTTTATAACCTGAACTGAAATTAGAAAAAATAATTATGGAAAATATATTTTATACTTTTAAAACTCAAATATGCCTTTTGCTCCAATTGTACTTTGATTCTCCTCCCCTGTGGAAACTATGCAGGCAGTTGATGATAAGCAATAGACTTATTACTTAGAATTATTCTATATGCATGTAACAGTCACTTTGTTAGTATTTATTATAACAAAACAAAAATCTTGTTGTACATTTTCATTCTCCTACATACCACCTTTCTGTGGTCAAAAATTTTAGAAATTTTCTAGTTGGTAAACAAGATATTATGAACTTTCTAATATTCCATGTATTATAGATTTTGTTCCCTCTAAACAGTCCTGGCTCAGTCTAGACCTTGAGCCACACCTCCCTGTGTAGCTCCTAATTACTATCTTTTAACTATAGCACCATCATCTCTTCTAATTTGTTTACTTTCTGTCTTCCTTGTCATCCAGATGCTGAAGAACAGTGGGAATTCACTGCCTTCACTGGCTCTATCCCATTCAATTCACAACAGTTTGCTTTGTCTTCCTAACATGCTATCATCCATTACTGGTGGGAATGAAAACTTGTGCAATGACTTTGGAAATCAGTGTGGTGGTTTCTCAGGAAACTGGGAGTCAACCTACCTCAGGATCCTGCAGTTCCATTCTTGGAAATATACCCAATAGATGCCCAATCATACTACAAAAGCATTTGTTCAGCTATGTTCATAGCAGCACTATTTGTAATAGCCAGAACCTGAAAACAACCTAGGTGCCACTTAGTGGAAGAATGGATAAAGAAGGTATGGCACATATACACTTTAGAGTTCTACTCAGCAGGAAAAATCAATGACATCTTGAATTTTGCATGCAAATAGATGGAAATAGAAAACACTTTACTGAGTGAGATAACCCAGATCCAAAAAAGATGAATATGGCATGTACTCGCTCATAGGTAGATTTTAGCCATAAACAGAGGACATTGAGCCTATAGTTTTTGATCCTAGAGAAGCTAAATAAGAAGGTGAACTGAAAGAAAAACATATATTTATCTTCCTGGATATTGGAAGTAGACAAGATCGCTGGGCAAAGTTGGGAGCACAGGGTTGGGGGTGGGTTGGGGGAAGTGAAGATGGGGAGAAAAAAGGGAGAAGGGGAAGATTGGGGAGAGTTTGGGGGAATGGGATGTTTGAGATGAAGGAAGAGTGGATATGGGAGCAGGGAAAAAGATATCTTAACTAAGAGAGCCATTTTAGGGTTGGCAAGAGGCTTGGCTTTAGAGCAGTTCCCAGGTGTTGAAAGAGATGTCCCCGGCTTATTCCTTGGGCAGCAGAGGAGAGGGTGCCTGAACTGGCCTTCTCCCATAGCCTCACTGATGCATATCTTGAATATTACCATAGAACCTTCATCTGGCAATGGATGGAGATAGAGACAGAGACCCACATTGGAGCACTGGACTGAGCTCCCAAGGCCCAGATGAAGAGCAGAAGGAGGCAGAACATGGGCAAAGAAGTAAGGACTGCAAGGAGTGTGTCCACCCACGGAGATGGTGTGGCTGATCTCATGGGAGCTCACCAAGGAGAGCTGGACTGAGTCTGAATGAGCATGTGATCAAACCGGACTCTCTGAATGTGGCTGACAATGAGGGCTGACTGAGTAGCCAATGATAATGACATCAGGTTTTGATTCTACTGCATGTACTGGTTTTTTGAGAGCCTAGTTGTTTCGATACACACCTTCCTAGACCTGGATGGAGGCAGGAGGGCCTTGGACTTCCCATAGGGCAGGGCACCCTGACTTTTTTTAGGACTGAAGAGGGAGGAGGAGGAAGAGGGGATGGAGGAGGAGGAAGATGGGAGGATGGGAGGAAGTAGAAATTTTTAACAAACAAATAAATAAATATAAATAAATAAGTAGATAGATAGATAGATAGATAGATAGATAGATAGATAGATAGATAGATGATAGATAGATAGATAGATAGATAGATAGATAGATAGATAGATAGATAGATAATAGATAGATAGATGATTGATAGATAGATAGATAGATAGATAGATAGATAGATAGATAGATAGATAGATAGATGATGGATAGATAAATAAATGAAAAAACTAGACATAAGTAACATTTACAAGGAAGTGATTGTGCCAGGGTGGGAGCTTCTAACCTGATGTCATCTACTTGAAAACCCATGTACTTGGTTTACTTCTTATTGTTTAGTTCCTGAGATAAATACCCAAATAATCTCGATTTAAACCCTTGGGAAAAAAAGAATTACACTTGGCAATTTGGAATTGTGACTGGTGTCTTGTGACAATGTTGGAACTTACCTAAATTTCAGGATAAAGTACACAAAAATGTTAGAAAATTGGCAGGAGAACTTCATCAACATGCTTAAAGTATCAGACATGTTGAGATAAAAGATAAGTGTCTCAGAGGAGAATTGATCTCTGACACATTGGATCTTGTGTGTATAATCTCTAGAAGTTCTCATGTAAGGTAATGGATGCTGGCATTATCTAGTCACTTTCTGTTGGTTTTTTATCACATTGTAGGATAGTTGCCCAACTTTCATAATTCAGTGAAATGGATATATGAATAGCAAACCCCAAAGAGATTACAATTAGATTAACTGCAGCAGAAAACACATTAGAAGAAAAGATTGAATCACATACCTACACCTGTACCAATATCCAAAAATATTTAAAATTAGGAACACATACCACACTGTTACTTAGGCTAGTACTACAATTTCTGTTACATTGTGTCAGGGTCCAGCCTCCAGCAGGTTTGCCCATTCCAGAGCAGGGGCTAATCGATTAGAAATATTAGATAAAAGGAACAGAGATGCAAAAGAAAAGAAACAGAGATGCAGAGTAGAACCAGGAGGGCAATTCAATGAATACCAAATTTGCTCACATTTATTTTTCATATGCTTATATATTCCAATCCAAATACGGGGAGGAAGGCAAAAGACCACTTTAATGTGAAACAAAAACAAACAGAGCAATTAGCTGCTTTAAATACCTGAAACACCAAGCAACTATATACTGAGTCAAGCATTTTGTTGTTCAGGCAGGACCTGCAGTGACCACATCTTAGACCAAACATCCAGTAGACAGCCATTCTCTGGGTCATACCTCCTGTTATATCCTTGAATGAGAAAGTACAGATTTGAATTCTGTCTTTTGGTCAAGGTAGAATACATCTACCTCTATGGGTTATCTCAACACCCAAAACACCAAGTAACCACACCCTGGGTCAAGATACCTTGTTTGTAGTTATACCTTAAATCAAATATCTTGTCAATATCCTTGAAAGAGCAAGATAAAGCTTTACTCTGAATCTTCAATCAAGGTGGAGTGGACACACTTCTGTGGGCACCTACAATTTTGGTTTGAAGTTAAAGGATTAAAAAGTTTGAGGACTACAGATTTTTTTGGATAATGTTAATAATAAGGTATTTAGTTCTTCTTTTTTGATTTTTTTGTTTTGTTTTTTGAGTCAGGGTTTCCCTCTTGCTTTGGAGCCTGTCCAGGAACTTGTAGCCCATGCTGACCTTGAACTCACAGAAACTCACTTACCTCTGTCTTCCAAGTGATGGGATTAAAGGGATGCGCTACCACAGTTTGGCTTTTTATTTCTATCCATTTACCTGTGTCCATTTTACTCAACTCTTATTTAATTATATTTTGTAATGCTGGAGACAAACCTAGTCTTGGGCAGGTTTTTCAAGTGTTTTACAACTAAAATACTTCTCTAAACCTAATAAATCATACTAATGAAAAAATAACAAAGGATTTAATTTTCAGATATCAAAATACAATAATTTTCTCATCATTAATCAACATGCCTAGCACTATAAATTCTGTGAGAACACAGGGTTGCTAATGAGCAAAAGTCAGGTCAGTCATAATGCCATCAAGAAGATAAATAGTAGACAATGGGAGGAGAAGATGAAGTTACAATCATAATAATTCTATTAATCAGAATATTTTGATAAAAAGAGACCTCATAATAAGGGGCTTTTTCCATCAGTTTCCACAAATATATATTCTGTCAGCCACATGTATATTTAGGTTTTGTGTTCAGCAGTTCATCTGAGTTATTAAGTAAGTTAAACCTACTGCCTTGTATGCTGTTTAACATTTTGCTTTTTCTACTCAACTGTGAAAAACTTCTTAACTAGGCTTGCCTTCTATTTGACTTTCTTCAATTTGTTTGATCTTTCTCCAACTGGTATTTTCAAAATACTGCTTACTTCTTCCATTTTGAAAACCTCCTAGGAATCCTCGTTGCCTGTGAAAAAGAAACAGAAATGACAAGATTTGTCTCTTCTACTAAAATCCCTTACAGAGAAAATGAGAAAGAAAAGTACACAATCAAAAGAACAAGTTATTAAATAATCTTCAAGCCTGTTCTTAGTAGCAAATAGCTTTGTGGTTAAGCAATATAAGCTCTTTGCTAAGACATAGGGCTACCATCCCAGTTTCTCTACCCAAAGAACTTTGCACTCCTTCAGTAATGTGTTTGTTCTATCCAGTTTTTTTCCTTAATCTACAAATATTTTCCAAAGTTTATTGAGTGTTTGGTTTTCTTGTTAGTTAAGAAACAAATATTAAGAAGAGAGAGGTGTGATTTATATTTCCCAGAGTTGCCACATGGAATTATCTAGAATATCAAACTTAAAAAAAAAAAAAGAACAGAACAGGTGAACATAATCCCTAGTGAAAATGAACAGATTTTATATCTGATCTTTAGGAAAAATAGATAATATATTGATCAAGAAATGTCCTATATTCAGTATTATAAATGAATTCAGAGACTAAAAGAAGTGGCTTATAAAAAATTAATGTCATGAATAGTAATAGTTAAGGGAGTGATGTTGGACCCTACCTTCCATTGTACACAGAATAATGTGAAAATGTGTATTGGAGTAAACATAAATGGTAAAATACTCATGCAGTTATGGTGTTTGTCTTTGTAATGTCATAGTGTGTGTGTTCATTTGACATAGTTTTAAAAGCCCAAGGAACAACGACAATAAAAAGCTCAAAGGTTTTGATCATGTTTTATAACACGTGATTTCTTATGATAAGAAAGTGACAAACACTGTTCAAAATTAGGAAATTTTTTAATCACAAGCTAAAAGTGTTATGTGTATAACAGATATTTTAAAACTAAAAACTCAATAAAAAGGAAACCAATTTTAAAATATGCAAAGGATTGGAGTGCATGTGTATCCATATATAATCAGTAGCAAATAAACAAAAAAACATTAGCATTGTTTATAGTTAGGAAGTACAAACTGTATTCAGGAGAGCCTCCTTGCATATACTAGGGAGGGCATATTAAAGAAAACATGACAGAATTACAGCAGATATGGGAAACTGGTTTTCTCAGGCAGTGATTATGAAAATCCAAAATTGTACAGCATTTTGAACATAAATTTTCTAATTTTAAATTCTAAATAAAGAATTACTACATAATGCTGCAACTCTACTTCTAGGTAAATACACAAGAAAAATGGAAACATAATGAGAAATTTAATTAAGGATGAGAGCAATATATTTATTTATTTAATTTTATTTTCTTAAAACAGTCTTTTGACATATTACCTACCAATTCCAGGTCCCACTCCCTCCCCTCCTCCTGCTTCCCATACCTCCCTTCACAAGCTCCCATCCCCACATCAGAGAGGGTAAGGCTTCCCATGGGCATTCAACAAAATATGGAACATTACGTTGAGTCAGGACTAGGTCCCTCTCCCCTACATGTTTGCAGAACAAGGTGTCCCTCCAAAGATAATATATTCCAAAAAGCCAGTTCAAGCAGTAGGGATAAATCCTGGTCCCACTGCAAGTGGCTCCATAGACTGCCTAAGTCACACAACTGTCACCCATGTTCAAAGTGTCTAGTTTGATCCTATGTGATTTCCCTGCTGTCTTTCTGGAGTCAGTGAGCTCCCACTAACTCAGGTCTGCTGTTCCTGTGGGTATTCCCATCATAGTCTTGAACCCTTTGTTCATATTATTGCTCATCCCTCACTTCAATTGGTCTCTGGGAGCTCAGGCAAGTGCATAGCTGTGGATTTCTGTATCTGCTTCCATCACTTGCTGGATAAAGTTTCTGTGATGACAATTAAAGGAGTCATCAGTCTGATTACAGGTGAAGACCAGTGCAGGCACCCTTTACCCTATTGGTTAGGGTCTTAGCTGGGGTCATCCTTGTGGATTCCTGGGAATTTCCTAGTGCCAGTTTTTTTTTTATTAGTTCCATAATGGCTCCCTCAGTCAAAACATATCTTTCCTTGTTCTCCCACTGTCTTTCCCTCATCTCAGCCATCCCATTCCCTCATATTTTTCTCCCATTTTCCTGCTCCCCCCTCCCCTTCTGCCCTCCCTTCTCCTCTCCCATGCTCCCTATTTTCTCAGGAGATTTTGTCTATTCCACCTTCTCAAGGTGATCCATATATGTCTCTCTTAGGTTTTCCTTGTTACCTAGTTTCTTTGTGGCCATGGACTACAAGCTGGTTATCCTTTGCTTTGTGTCTAATATCTACTTATTAGTGAGTACATGCTGCGTTTGTCTTTCTGAGTTTGGCTTAATTCACTCAGGATTATTTTTTTCTACTACCCATTTGCCTGCAAATTTTAAGATGTCGTTTTTTTTTCCATTGAGTAGTACTCCATTGTGCAATTCTACCACATTTTCTTTATCCATTATTTGGTTGAGGGGCATCTAGGTTATTTCTAAGTTCTGGCTATTATTAATGAAGCTTCTTTGAACACAGTTGAGCAGATGTCCTTGTGTTATGAGTGTAAATCCTTAGGGTATATACACTAGAGTGATATTGCTGGAACTTGACATGGATTGATTCCCAATTTTTTCTCTTGAGAAATCAACATACTGATTTCCACAGGAGATGTACAAGTTTGCACTCTCACCAGCAATGGAAGAGTGTTTTCCTTACTCTGCATCCTCTCCAGCATGAACCATCATTGGTGTTTTTTATCTTAGTCATCCTGACTGGTGTAAGATGATATCTCATATTCATTTTGATTTGCATATTCTTGATGGCTAAGGATATTAAGCAATTCCTTAAGTGTCTTTCGCCATTTGAGATTCTTCTGTTGACAATTTTCTGTTTAGATCTTTATCCCATTTTAATTGTATTATTTGGCATTTTGATATCTAGTTTCTTGAGTTCTTGATATATTTTAGAGATCAGCCCTCTATTTGATGTGGGGTAGTGGAGTTCTTTTTATAGTCTATAGGCTGCCATTTTGTATTATTGACACAATTCTTCATAGACCTCAAATGAACAATACTCAATTTCATATGATTAAAAAAAAACTAGAATAGCCAAAACAATCCTGTACAACAAAGGAACTTCTGGAGGTACCATCTCAGACCTTAAGTTCTACTATAGAGATACGGTAATGAAAATAGCTTGGTATTGGCATAAAAATAGACAGGTGGCCCAATGGAATAAAATCAATGATGGTGATTTTAAACTACACACCTATGAACACCTGATTTTTGACAAAGAAACTAAAATTATACAATGGAAAAAACAGTAGTGTAATAACTGGATGTCAGCATGTCAAAGAATGCAAGTATATCCATACCCTATCCTCAAGCACAAAACTCATGTCCAAGAAGATCAATCAAGGACCTTAATATAAATCCAGCCACATTGAACCTCATAGAAGAGAAAGTGGAAAATAGCCTTAAATGCATGGACACAAGAGACCACTTCTTAATAAAACACCAGTAGAACAGATACCGAGAGCAACAATAAATAAATGGGACCTCCTGAAATAAAAAAAAAAAAAAAAAAAAAAAAAAAAAAAAAAAAACAACTTCTGTAAGGCAAAAGAGAAGTAATTTAAAATTACTTGGTAGAGCATAAACAAATTTTTAAAATATTATTTTGTGTAAAATAAGATGAACACAAGGTAACATCAATTATTTTATCCATCTTGATGAGTATATATTTGGCAATAGAGACAAAACAATATTAATGATTGCCTACATTAGGTGTGTAAGAATTTTGGACAGGAATAATTCTTAAGGACATAAAAATGTGTGACATCTGGTTACAGTGATGATTAAAAATTCAATGAACTTGTAATTAAATTAAACACATTGTTGATCAACTTTATAACTGAAGCAACCCAAAATAAATGTAGACAGAATAAAATAAAACCACTGATACTGGAAATATAATATTAGCCTTAACAAATAATAAAGCATAATATAGTACAATGCAATAATTATATTGTCTGTAAATGAGCTCAATAATCCAATTAATAATCAAAGATCATAAGATATGGTAATGAATATGGGCAATAACTTTTAATGATGCAACCATAGAAAATTTAAGAGTAGGAAGAGATATACTTGTAAGATTAAAGTAAGCCATAAGGTTGAACTATTGTCAATAAAATTCATTTTTATGATGGTATCTCAACATTGTTTTGATTTGTATTTCCCTGATCTTTAAGGAGATTGAGCATGACCTTAAGTGACTTTTGGCCATTTGAACTTCTGTTGAGAATTCTCTGTTCAGTTCAGTGCCCCATTTTTTAATTGGGTTAATTAGCATTTTGAAGTCTAGTTTCTTGAGTTCTTTATATATTTTGGAGATCAGACCTTTGTCTGTTGAGGAGTTGGTGAAGATCTTCTCCCAGTCAGTAGGTAGCCCTTTTGTCTGAATGACAGTGTCCTTTGCTTTACATAAGCTTCTCAGTTTCAGGAGGGCCCATTTATTCAATGTTGCCCTTAATGTCTGTGCTGCTGGCGTTGTACAAAGGAAGTGGTCTCCTGTGCCCATGTGTTGTAGAGTATTTCCCATTTTCTCTTCTATCAGGTTCAGTGTGTTCAACTTAACATTGAGGTCTTTAACCCATTTGGACTTGAGTTTTATATATGGTGATAGATATGGATATATTTTCATTCTTTTTCAGGTTGACATCCAGTTATGCCAGCACCATTTGTTGAAGATGCTTTCTTTCCATCTTACACCTGTCAGAATGGCTAAAATAAAAAACACTAATGATAGCCTTTGCTGGAGAGGATGTGGAGTAAGGGGAACACTCATCCACTGCTGGTGGGAATGCAAACTTGTGCAACCACTTTGGAAATCAGTGTGGTGGTTTCTCAGGAAATTCGGAATCAACCTACCCCAGGATCCATCAATACCACTCTTGGGAATATACCCAAGAGATGCCCTATCATACTATAAAAGCAATTGTTCAACTATGTTCATAGCAGCATTATTTGTAATAGCCAGAACCTGGAAACAACCTAGATATCCTTCAATGGAAGAATGGATAAAGAAAGTGTGGAATATATACACATTAGAGTACTACTCAGCGGTAAAAAACAATGACATCTTGAACTTTGCATGCAAATGGATGGAAATAGAAAACACTATTCTGAGTGTGGTAACCCAGACCCAAAAGGATGAATTTGGTATGTACTCACTCATCAGTGGATTCTAGACATAAATAAAGGTCAGTGAGCCTATAATTCCTGATCCTAGAGAAGCTAAATAAGGTGAACCCAAAGGAAAAACATATAGTTATCCTCCTGGATATTGGAAGTAGACTAGATTGTCAGGCAAAAATTGGGATCTTGGGGGTGGGGGTGGGGTGGCGGTAAGGGGTGATGGGGAGATGTGGATAGAAAAGTGAGGAGGGGAGGATGGGGAGACCCTGGGGGAATGGGATAGTTGGGATGGAGGAAGGGTGGATAGGGGTGCAGGGAAGAAGATATCTTAATTAAGGAAGCCATTTTAGGGTTAGCAAGAGACTTCACTCCAGAGGGTGTCCCAGGTATCCATGGAGATGTCCACAGCTAGTTCCTTGGGCAGCTGAGGAGAGGGAGCCTGAAATGGCCCTTTCTTATAGCCATACTGATGAATATCTTGCATATTATCATAGAAGCATCATCTGACAATGGAGGGAGGGAGATAGAGACAGAGACCCACACTGGAGTGCAGGACTGAGCTCCCAAGGCCCAAATGAAGAGCTGAAGGAGGGAGAACATGAGCAAGGAAGTCAGGACCACGAGGAGTGTGCCCACCCACTGAGACTGGGGGGCTGGTCTAATGGAAGCTCACCAAGGCCAGCGTGACCTGGACTGAAAAAACATGGGATCAAACCAGACTCTCTGAACGTGTCAGACAATGAAGGCTGACTGAGAAGCCAATAACAATGGCACTGGGTTTTGATCCTACCGCATATACTGGCTTTTGGGGAGCCTAGTCTGTTAAGATGTGTACCTTTCTGGACCTAGATGGAGTGGGTTGGACCTTGGACTTCCCACAGGGCAGGGAACCCTGACTGCTCCTTGGACTGGCAAGGGAGGGGGAGGGGAGTTAAGGGAGGGGAAGAAAATGGGAGGTGGGGGGAGGTGGAAATTTTTAATAATAAAAATAAATAAATAAATTCATTTGTGAAGAGTGCGTTTACCCATTGAGACGGTGGGACAGATCTAACGGGAGACCACCAAGTCCAGTTGGAATGGGACTGATGGAACAGGGGACCAAACTGGACTCTCTGAATGTGGCTGACGGCGGAGGAGGACTGAGAAACCAAGGACAACGGCAATGAACATGACCTCTACAGCATGGTCGGGCTCACTGTGAGCCTTGTCAGTTTGGTTGCTCACCTTCCTGGACTTAGGGGGAGCTGGGAGGACGTTGGACTTAACATAGTGAAGGGAACCCTGATGGCTCTTTGTCTTGGAGACGGGTGGAGTGGGGGTATGGGTGGAAGGGAGGGGAGGGAAGGGGGAGGAGATGGAAATCTTAAAAAAAATCATTTTTACAATATATATATATATATATATATATATATATATATATATATATATAGAACGGCTATTTGAACGGCTTTTAGCAATGAAATCAGAATCTGTCTGTGGTACTTAGCTGGATTTTGGAAATTGTTCCCCATGTTGGATTACCACACCCAGCTGTGATCGAAGGGGGGGAGATTTTATCCTGTCTCAACTTGATGTGCCATGCTTGGTTTAAGCCCATGGGAGGCCTGTTCCTTTCTGAATGAGACTGAGAAGGAGTAGATGGAGAGAAGTTGGTGGGAAGCAGGAAGAAAGAAGAGGAGAGAAGGAAAGGGAAACTGGTAGATATGTAAAATAAGTGAGTAAATCTTTATTAAATAAGTCTTTTTAAAATATACTTAGCAGAAGGAGCGAGAACATGAGGGAGAAAGTCAGGAACGTGAGGGGTGCGTTCACTCATGGAGACGGTGGGACAGAACTTAAGGGAGATCACCAACTCCAGTTGGAATGGGACTGATGGATCATGCAACCAAACCCGTCTCTCTGAATGTGGCCAACAGCGGGGGCTGACTGAGAAGCAAAGGACAATGGCGCTGGGCTCTGATTCTTCTGCATGGACGGGCTCTGTGGGAGCCTTCTCAGCTTGGTTGATCACCTTCCTGGACCTGGGGGGAGTTGGGAGGACCTTGGTCTTAGCATAGAGTAGGGAACCCTGAGGGCTCCTTGGCCTTGAGAGGGAGGGAGGGAAGGTATGGGTGGAGGGGAGGGGAGGGAAGGGGGAGAAGGAGGGGAGGGAAGGGGGAGTAGGAGGGGAGGGAGGGAGGAGGAGGAGGGAAGGAGATGGAAATTTTTAAATATAAAGAAATAAACCATGAGGAAAAAAATAAAAAAATAAAGTATACTTATTAAAATAAGAAAATAGATTCTTCTCATAAAATATAGCCTGGTCACAGCTTACCTCCTTATACCTCTCCCAGTTCCTCTTTACCTCCCTTCCCTCCAGATCCCCTCTTTCTGTCTCTCATTAGACAAAAACAGGCTTTGAGAGATAACAACAAAACATGACAAAATAAAATATAATAATTTAAAAGAAAAACCATTACATCACATCTAGACAAGATAAGGAGAAGAGTACCAGGAAACAGGACAGAAATTAGTGACCCACTTGTTCACACACTAATCTGAAAGCTATACTATATATGCAGACAAACTTGTGCAGCCCCATGAAGACCCTGTGTAGGCCATTTCAGTCCCTGTGGGTTCATATGAGACTTGTTCACTTGATTCAGAGGACCTTGCTATCCTGGTGTCCACATCCCCTCTGGATCTCACATAATTTCTACTTTCTCCTCCATGGGGTGCCCTGAACTTTTGGGGAAGGGATTTGATGGAGGTAACCCATTTGGAGCTCTGTTTTACAAGAACGCCCTCTCCATATAATGTATAACTGTAGGTTTGTGCATAGATTCCTATCTGCTTCAGGAGGAAGCCTCTATGATGATGACTGAATGAGACATTGATCTCTGAGTTTAACATAATATCATTAGAAGTCATTTTATTGATACTTCTTTTTATATGTAAAAATAAGAGCAATGTGTGGCTTTATTCTATGTCTCTAGGCTATCTAGTCTCTGGTTCTTGATCACTGAAGCAGTATTAGTTATACATTGCTACTCATGGAGTGAGCCTTAAATCAAATGAGACATTGTTGACAACTCCCAAAAGTTCTGTGCCACTGTTACTCAATATATCTTGGAAGTAGGACAGGTCGTAGGTTAAAGGTTTCATAGCTAGGTTGGTTGAGATGCTGAACACTGAGAACAATTTCCTCTTTCACTTAGATTTGGGGGTGGGATGTTTTGCTTATTAGAGACAGATTTCTCTATGTAGATTTGGCTGTCCTGAAACTAACTCTGTAGACCAGGCTGGCCTTGAACTTATAGAGACCTGCCTGTTTCTGTCTCCCAAATGCTGGGGTTAAAGGTGTGTTACTACTTAGATTTTAATGGGATTACTTGGAAACTAAAATAGCTCATGACAACCACACCTGACAGTCTCTCACTACATTTCCTTCTGCAAATTTGCCTCCTCTTGCCACCCACATGATCCTCCTATTCTTGTCCACATATGCCTTCAGTACACCTATAAAATCCATTATGTTGAGAACCTAGACAACAAAGAGGACCCTAAGAGAGACACACGTGGATCTAATGTACATTGAAAGTAGAAAAAGATAAGAACTCCTGAATCAATTGGGAGCATGGGGACATGGGAGAGGGTTGGAGGGGAGGGAACATGAAGGGAGGGAAGTGGAAAAATACATAGCTAAATAAAAACAATTAAAAATGTAAGTGATATAAAAATCTATTAGGTTACTCCTTCCAGGGAGATCTCTGTGTCTGTGATAGTTTTTTTCACTGTATATAACCTCTTTGAGTCTATGAACTGTAGCTTATCATTTCTTCTTTTTTTTTTTTTTTTTTTTTTTTTTGGTTTTTCGAGACAGGGTTTCTCTGTAGCTTTTTTAAAGCCTGTCCTGAAACTAGCTCTTGTAGACCAGGCTGGCCTCGAACTCACAGAGATCCACCTGCCTCTGCCTCCCGAGTGCTGGGATTAAAGGCGTGCGCCACCACCGCCCGGCTCTTGTTTATCATTTCTTAAATGGCTAATATTCACAAGGAGGTGAATACATATGATATTTATATTTTGGGGTATGGGTTACTTCACTAAGAATGATGTTTTCCTAGTTCCATCGATTTGTCTGTGAATTTCATGATGTCATGTTTTTAAGAACTAAGTAAATACTTCAATTTGCAAATGTACCATATGTTTCTTATCCATTCTCCTGTTGAGGGACATCAAGGTTGTTCCAAATTTCTGGATATTATGAATAAATCAAAAATGAATATGGTTAAGCAGGTGTCCTTATAAGATATACAAGTGTCCTTGTGTATATGCCTAAGAGTGGTATAACTGGATATTGAGGTAGATCGATTCCCAACTTTTAGAGGTACAATAATATTGGTTCCCATAGTGGTTATGTAAGTTCACACTCCCACCAGCAGTGGAGGAGTATTCCCCTTGTTCCACATTCTTTAAAGCATGATCTTCCGTCTGTTTTATAGGTCTTTGACTGAGTACAAGATAAAATCTCAAAGTAGTTATTTGCATTTCCCCAGAGACTAAGGATACTCAACATGTCCTTCATTGTTTCTCAGCCATTTGAGATTACTCTTTTGAGAATTCTATGTTTAGATCTGTTCTCCATTTTTAGTTGGTCTTTTATATCTAGTTGCTTTAATACTGCATATATTTTTGATATTAGTGCTCTAGTGAATGTGGAGTTGGTAAAAAACATCTTTTCCCATTCTTTAGACTGCTACTTTTAGTTTGAATGATGTTGCCTTCTGCCTTATAGAAACTTGTCAGTTTCACGGGGTGCCATTTATTAATCTTTTTTTTTTATCTTGGTGCCTGTGCTATTGACTTTCTGTTCAGTAGTCATCTCCTGTGTCAATGCATGAAAGGTTATTCCAGACTTTCTATTCCATTAGGTTAGGAATACCTGAGTTTATGTTGAAGATTTTGATTCATTTGGAGTTGAGTTTTGTTACAGGGTCATAAATTTCAATTTACTTATATTCTTCTACATGATAACATACAGTTTGACCAGCACTGTTTGTTGAAAATATTGTCTCTTTTTCAATGTATACTTTTGACTTCTTAATAAAAAGTCCAGAAATAAATGGATTTATCTCTGCATCTTCAATTTGATTCCTTTGGTCAAAATTCTGTTTTCATGACAATACCATGCTGCTTTTCTTTATATAGCTCTGCAGTACAGCTTGAAATCAGGAATGGTGAGACTTCCAGCAGATCTTCTAATGTTCAGGATTGTTTTAGGTTTACTGGCATATTTGTGTTTCCACATGAAGTTGAGAATTGTCCTTTCCAGGTTTCTGAAAAAGTAGAATTTTGATGTCAGTTGTATTTAGTTTGTAGATTTTTTTTTGGTAGGATGGCCATTTTTACTTTGCTAATCCTACTGATTCATGAGAATGAAATATCTCTTCATCTTCTGATATCTTTTTTTTTAATTTCTTTCTTCGATGTATTAAAGATTTTATCATAAAAGTCCTTCACTTGCTTGATCACAATTACTCCAATATTCTATATATATTTGAGGCTATTGTGGTAGGCATTTTTTCTATTTTCTTTTATAGTCTTTTTCTTACTTGTCAAAGGAAGGTTGCTAATTTTATGTATTAATTTTCTATTATTCTAATTTGTTTATATTGTTTATCAACTGTGGAAGTTTCCTTATAGAAATTTAGGAATATATATATACATATATATATACATATATATATATATAAATCATATAGTCTTGAAATAAAGGTAATTTGACTTATTATCTTCCTATTCTATCCCCTGGTATCTTTTGGTTGTCTTATTGCTCTAAGACTTCAAGTACTATATTGAATAGGTATAAAGAAAGTTGACAACTTCATCTTCTTCCTAATTTTTGTTTAAATTCTTTAAGCATATATACCTAAGTTTATCTTAGCTGCAGGGTTGCTGCAAATCATCTATATTATTTTAGGATATTAGGATATGTTTCTTGTATCCCTGATCTCTCCAGGACTTTTATCAAGAAGAGGTATTAGAGGTGTTAGATTTTGCTGAATGCATTTACTGAATTTTAGAAAGATAATTTTGCAGTTTTTTTTCTTTCCATCTGTTTTTATGGTTGATTATACTTATCAATTTTTACACATTGTACTATCATTTCATCTACAAATAAAGATACTTTGACTTCTTCATTTATAAATTGTATAACCTTGATCTGCTTCAGTTGTCTTATTGCTCTAGATAAAACCTGAGAAAGCTTGGAAAGAAATTATAAACACAAAAGAAGAGTGTTAATCATGGTTTAATGCCATGGCTCCTTTAAGAGAGGTTTTCACGATTCAGTGGTAGTAGCAATGCTCCCTCCTCCCACACATGCAGTTTTTCAAAGCAGCAGCTTCACAAGCACAAATGGCTCTGGCTCTGTTGGGAAGTTCAACTACGGAGAACTTGAATGGAGTTTGTGGGCCCAGGTGTTTGTATGACCTCTTGAGGTTAGGAGGAAAATGGCTGAAATCATGCCCATGGCTCAGTGTAACCCACCTGGGCAGTCAATAGGATCAGGTATGTTGTGTCTACACAGGCAGGAGAGCATGGTGAATTCCTGCCACCATACACAGAGATATTTCCAGGCCTTGCACTGTGCTTCATGGCACATTTAGCTATTACTCAGATTAAAAGGGTTTATGTGCTGCATGCTCTTTCTCAGAGTTAAAGTGGTGAGTGTGGCTCTCACCTGCCAGTCCCAGAGCTGGCAGTAATAGCACCTCTGCCATTTTGAAAGGCGGAGAGTTTTTAAAGGTTTCCAGGACAGAAAAGGATTACAGATACACAATAGGACATATTCAGACATAAAAGACCAAAAAATAAAAAAGAGTATGTTTTTAAAAATGTACATAAGCTTGAGAGAGAGAAGACAAATAGTATAGAAAGGTATAAAAAGAAGTAAATGGTTTAGAAAAAAATAAAACAAAAAGTCTTCAAAGATACAGAGCACAGACAATCATAGATTAAAAAGAGTAAAAAAAACAAGTCAGGTAAAGATGGGATATATGCAAAGAGTCTGGATTATGTACATTATTGTGTTTTCTTTGAAGTTTTTAACTGTGAAGAAACATTCAAGAGATATTTCATTGTATGGCTGCTAAGCTAAACCAGCATATATATTTTAAAAGTATCTTGATTTCAAAATTTGGGTCAAAGTATATGTTACAATGAAAAAGAGGTTCTTCTTTTGTTTTGACAAAAGATGAGAATCTGTGGATTCATTTCAGACTAATGTGATTTGAGGTCCCAAGAGCCCCTGAAAGGTCACCTTGAACATACCTCAAAAATTACTTCACCCAACAAAAAGCAAGACGCAATATGGAGAAAGCTATGCCATAATTCCCAAATATTGTTTATAAATGTTTGTTTATATTTAAAGAAGAAATATAGAGATTTGCATTGGTACAGATCTCAGTTTATTGATACAAATTTAAGGTCAATTTTGTTATATGTATATGTCTGTTCTTGATTAAGGTATTGTGTCTTTGCAGCTCATTTAAAAATGTAATATGTAATTAAGAAATATAGGTTAATAAATAATCATCTGTAATAGTTCAGCTTGTAGTCATGTTAGTTAGGTTTCTTAGATATATATAGATATACTTTAGTTAGATAGGGATTCTTCCAATCTTTCTGATACCTTCAGAATATGGCCTTTAAAATATTTTAAGAACTTAAACTTTTCATGACAATGAGACACATCTACTTCAAGAGGAAGATGAGTACCAAAGAGGCTCCATATGGTGCTTGCTAGCCATTTGGGTAAGAAACTCCTTTTGACTGAACTGCTTGATGTTATGCTGTATGAACTTGACATGCAGGATTCACAGAGAAATGACTGCTGAACTCAGCTAAAGGTGAGACAATCCTTGGGTGTCACTGCTTCATAAAAGACTGCTAGACATTTTGCTGGACACAGAAGAAAATGATTGACAAACTAGATCCTCCTACAGTATTGCTGGGGGACAATGGTCTATACTCTGTCACTTATATTTTAAATAAATTTTGACTGATCAGTAGCCAGGCAGGAAGTATAGGCAGGGTGACCAGGCAGGAGGTAGAGGTGGGGAAACAAGAATTCTGGGAAGAGGGAAGTACAGTCTTCAGTTGTTAATCAGTGACTACCTCACCAAAAAGGTACCAAGCCACATGGCTAACATAGACAAGAATTATGGGCTAATATAAGTTATAAGAATTAGTTAATAAGAAGCATGAGCTAATGGGCCAATCATTAGATAGACCTCTGTGTGATTCATTGGGACTTAATAGCTGATGGCTATAGGATCTTGCAGGACAGAAACCCCTGACAGCATAGTATTCCTCTGGATTTTAAAACATAGAATTAAGCTAATATTGGTAGATCTGGATAAGTGACTACTGTTTTGGTTTTACATGTGCCTTGATGACAAGGTCAGGTTGGACACTTCAGGTAAAAACTAGCACTGGAAACAAGCTGCAGTGTTTCCAAGTAATCCCATTAAAATCTAAGTCGTAACACACCTTTAATCCCAGCATTTGGGAGACAGAAACAGGCAGATCTCTATGAGTTCAAGGCCAGATTGGTCTACAGAGTGAGTTTCAGGACAACCAAATCTACATAGAGAAACCTGTCTCTAATAAGCAAAACATCCCACCCCCAAATCTAAGTGGAAGAGGAAATTATACTCAGTGTTCAGCATCTCAAAAGCAAATTCAGCAAAACAATGAAGCAAAGATTGTTTATTTCAAATACAAAGTTCAATGTCTTTTCTCTGAATGAATAAAATTGTATTCATAAAATTAGTGTGTAAAAATTCTTGTAGTGGTCAAAACTTATAAGGATTTCATTAATCAAGAACATTGAAAGGTCAAAGAAATGAAAAGAAATCTCTTTAATACCCAACTTAGTATCAAAATTTTTTAGAGGTACAAATGGTCTAAACTACTTCCTGAGAAATCACTTTGCATTGTGGAAGCTTTGAAGTTTCTACAACATCACATTTTGTACAAAAACTGTCACTATAATCAGTGGAGTTGAACTGAAGGCCAAGACACAAATACTCACACCTCTGGATACCTAACTTTTTAGAAAGAAGCCAAGGATACACTCTGGAAGAAAAGACAGCACCTTCAACAAACGGTGCTGGTCAAACTGGATGGCTGCATGTAGAAGAATGCAAATAGATCAATACTTAACCACCCTATATAAAACTCAACTCTAAATGGTTTAAAGATTTCAACATAAAACCAGATACACTAATCCTCATAGAACAGAAAATGAGGATTAGCCTTTTAATCATTGTTACAGAAAAATAATTTCTGAACAGAACATCTTAAAGGAACAGTTAATAAATGGGGCCCTACAGAAATGAAAATCTTTTGTAAGGCAAAGGACATTGTCATTCAGACAAAGTGATAACCTTTATGATATTTGATGCAGGATATTTTTCTCTATAAATGTTGCTTTTATTGCCTAATGAATAAAGTTTCTTTTGGCCCATGGTAAAGCAGAATATAGCCAAGCTGGAAGAGATGGAGAGAAAAAGAGAGAGAGAGAGAAAGAGAAAGAGAGAGAGAGAGAGAGAGAGAGAGTAGGCAGAGTCAGGGAGAGGCCTTGTAGCTGCTGAAGGAGACAGACACCGTAACCTTACCCAGTAAGCCACAGCCTCATGGTGATACGTAAAATAATAAAAATGGGTTATTCTAAGATATAAGTACTAGGTACAAAATGCCTGAACTAATGGCCAAATTGTGTTATAATTAATTCAGTTGCTGTGTTATTATTCAGGTCTAGATGATCAGGAAACAAAAGAGCAGTATCCTTCTACAAAAGGCTTTTTACCAATTGTACATCTGAGAAAGTGTTACTATCCAAAATATATTTAGAAACTGAAAAAAACAGATATCAAGAAAACTGATAACTAAATTTGAAACTAGGATACAGATCTAAATATAGAATTCTCAGAAGAGGAATCTCATATAACTGAGAAACACTTTAAGTAATCTTAATCAAGCTGTGGTATCACATGCCTTTAATCCCAGTACTCAGAAGGCAGATGCAGGTTGATTTCTGGGGTTTAAGACATCCTTGTCTACAGAGAGAAACCCCGACAATGCAGTAGAAAAGAAAAGAAGAAAAGAGAAGAGAAGGGAAAAAAGGGAAGGGAAGAGAGGGGAAGGGAAGGGTAGAAGGGAAAGGAAGGGAAGGGAAGGGAAGTAGGGACGGGAAGGGTAATTCTGGAGGGACGGTCAGGTAGGGACAAGAAGAGTCCTGAGGGACAGGTACCGGAGCCCTCTGCCTTTCTTTCCTTCCTTTCCGTCGGTGCCTGCCTTGCCTGAGGGAATGGAAGGGAAGGGAAGGGAAGGGAAGGGAAAGAAGAAATATCCAGCATTCTTACTGATCAGGGAAATGCAAATCAAATCTTTGAGATTTCATTTAACAACAATCAGAGTGTCTGAGATCAATAAAACAAATCACATCCTATGCAGGCAAGGATGTAAAGTAAGGGAAACACCCAGTCATTTCTCTTGGGAATGAAAACTTACACAGCTACTATGAAAATCAGTGTAGTGGTTCCTTAGGAAGATGCAAACCATTCTATCTCAAGATTGAGGAATACCACTCTTGGGCATATACTCAAAGGATGCTTCATCTTATGAAGGAGACACTTGTTCAACCATGTTCACTGCTTCTCTATTCATACTGGTCAGAAATTGAAGATAAACTGGATGTCCCTCAACAGATGAATGAATAAAGAAAACGTGGTACATTTACAAAGTGGAATATTACTAAGACATTAAACAAAACTTAATTTAAAAAATGAAATCATGAATCTCCAGTTCAAAGTTAGAACTGGAGAAAAATCACCCTGTGTGCAATAACCCAGACCCAGAAAGACAAACATGGCTTGTGTTCACTTCCATATGGATATCAGGCATTAAGTCAATGATAAGCAAGTTATAATTATAGAAGTTCAGTCATAGTGTAAGGGCCAAGTGGGGACAGATAGCTCTTCCTAGGAAAGGGAAATAAAATAGATTGTTATGGGGAAGGGCAGGAAGAGGAAGACAAGGGAATATGGGAGACATAGCTAAAGCTAAGGCCATTTGAGGGTAGAATGAAAGCCTCCTACAGTTGAAGCTTTACATATATATGAAGATGATCTAAATGAATATATAAAATAATAGGGTGGCAATCTCTTGTCACCAAATGATTCCTCCAGTACCAAGATTGGGTTCCATCAAATTGTGTTGTTAGTCAAAGGGTTCTCATGGAAAGCCCCAAACAGCCCGGGTATTTGCCAAGACAACAGTTTGCTTTCCACAAACTTATGTAAATGTTCTACTGCTGAAGATAATATCTATGCAATTCATGAAACACAGAGAAGCCAACCTGTCATCTATCTCCAACCTTTACCCCTACAAGCTAGTGATTTTGGTGCCAGAAGGTACTCTGCACACTCCCAAAAAAGAAATGTAAATATCAACCCAGCTACAAACTCTTTGATCTATAATATTGTCCTGTCTGAAAGATATACTAGTGCAATGATAGAACAAATCTTGGGGGAGTAACCAACAAATATTGGATTTGACTTAAGGCCCATTGAACAAGTTGAAACCCATACTTGATGTTGTTTAGGTGACCAATAACCTGAAACTAGGCAGTCCAGAGAACTAGGGTAAAACCAAATACTTCTGTTATATACTAAAGGAACATAGCAACAAAGCCATTAAAATAAATGGTAATTATTTTCTATTGTAATAATAAATCAATTCATTGTTCAAGCATCATCAGAGAAACTTCTTCCTGAAGAAGATGGAAACAAATACAGAGACACCCAGCAAGACAATGTGCAGAGTGAGAGATGTTGGAACTCTTACTTTTTAAATTGGATAACTCCATCATATTCATCACTCCAGGCTCAGGAAATCCTCCTGAAGAGGAGGCAGAGAAAGTGTAAGAGCCAGAGGCAAGAGAAGATACCAAGGATAGAAAACCTTCTAAGAACCAATATACAGATGAACTCACAGTGACTGAGATAACATGCACAGATCTGTATGGGTCTGCACCAAATAGGGCTGTAGGGTTGGAACGAGAAGTGGCCACGTGCCTACATCCCTAACCCAGGAGCAGTCTACAATTGATAGCCACATGCCTCCATCCCTAAACCAGGAGCAATCATCTACAATTGATAGCCACTTGCAAATAAAAGTTTGCATTCTCAAGTGGAGTCTCATTTGGGAAACAAGCTACTCTTAATGTCAGGCCACAAGACCAGCTTAGTTAACAAACATAAAATTAATTCAGCAGCATCTTTGGAGGTTCCTTGTCTCATAATGTCATGTCAGGGTCTTTTCTTTTATTATTTTCTTTTTGTGTTTTGAATAGTATCTTTTTTATTTATTAAAAATTTCCACCTCCTCCCCTCTCCCCATTTCCCTCCCACTCCCCGACTCCCTCTCCTCCTCCCTCTCCAGTCCTAAGAGCAGTCACGGTTTCCTGCCCTGTGGGAAGTCCAAGGTCCTCCTGCCTCCATCCACATCTAGGAAGGTGAGCATCCAAACAGACTAGTCTCCCACAGGCCAGTCCATGCAGAAGAATCAAAACTCAGTGCCATTATCCTTGGCTTCTCAGTCAGCCCTCATTGTCAGCCACGTTCAGAGAGTCCAGTTTGATCACATGCTCCATCAGTCCCACTCCAGCTGGCCTTGGTTAGCTCCCATTAGATCAGTCCCATTGTCTCAGTGGGTGGATGCACCCCTCACGGTCCTGACTTCCTTGCTCATGTTCTCCATCCTTCTGCTCTTATTTGGACCTTGGGAGCACAGTCCAGTGCTCGAATGTGGGTCTCTGTCTCTATCTCCCTCCATCGCCAAATGAAGGTTCTATGGTGATATGCAATGTATTCATCAGTGTGGCTATAGTACAGGCACCCTCTCCTCTGCTGCCCACAGAACTAGTTGGGGAAATTGGACACCTGGGAACCCCTCTAGAGCCAAGACTCTAGTCAACCCAAAAATGGCTCCCTTGTTTAGGATAACTTCTCTGCTCCCATATCCACCCTCCCTCCATTTCAAACATCCCATTCCCCCAAGCTCTCCCCAATCCTCCCCTTCTCCCTTCTCTCTCCCCATTTCCCTTTCCCCCCCAATCCACACCCACCCCCCTGCTCCCAACTTTTGCCCGACAATCTTGTCAACTTCCAGTATCCAGGAGGATAAATATATGTTTTTCTTTTGGTTCACCTTCTTATTTAGCTTCTCTAGGATCACGAACTATATAGGCTCAATGTCCTTTGTTTATGGCTAGAATCTGCTTTTAAGTGAGTACATACCATATTCCTCTTTTTGGGTCTGGGTTATCTCACTCAGTAAAGTGTTTCTTTTTAAACTCTAATTAACCCAATTTAAAAATCGGGTACTGAAATTTCCTGCTTCATGGAAAAGTCTGCCAGATACTATGGGCCTGTAGGCTGAAGGTGGATGCCCCAATGGTATAGAAAAACTTTGGGTGACTGTGCAGGCAGTGAGATGTCGCTGTCAATTCTAGAGTTTTGGAAGTTGCTTACAATGTACTTCCTGTTTACTTAAGTAATATTATATCCTTCTGGAGTCTTTGATGGAGTTGAAGAATAGATAGATAGTTATAGTTTTCCTTAGTTATGATAAAAGATAAAGTAGATATAAGTATTGTAACTGTAATTCTTGCTTAATAACTGTTTTTGCTATATGTAATTTTACTATGTTAAAGTTAAATCCTTCCTTTTTGTTTAAACAGATAAGGGGAAATGGTGTAAGAGGTCCTTCTGTCTTTGTGTTGCTTTCATTGGTTAATAAAGAAACTGGTTTGGACCTGTTGATAGGGCAGAACTTAGGTAGGCGGGGGGGGGGTTAAACAGAATGCTAAGAGAAAGAAGGCAGAGTCAAAGAGATGCCATGGATCTGCCGGAGACAGACACTGGGAATTTTATCCGGCAAGCCACTGCAACGTGGCGATACATAAATTAATAGAAATGGATTAAATTAAGATGTAAAAATTAACCAATAAAAAATTAGAGCTAAAAAAATGGGGTACTGAACTGAACAGAGAATTCTCAACAGAAGAAGTTCAAATGGCCAAAAGACACTTAAGGTCATGTTCAACCTCCTTAGTGATCAGGGAAATGCAAATCAAAACAACTTTGAGATTCCATCTTACACCTGTCAGAATCGCTAAAATCAAAACCACCAATGATACCCTATGCTGGAGATGTTGTGGAGTAAGGGGAACACTCATCCATTGTTGGTGGGAATGCAAACTTGTGCAACTACTTTGGAAATCAGTGTGGCTTTTTCTCAGGAAATTGGGAGTCAACCTACCTCAGGATTCAGCAATTCCACTCTTGGGAATACACCCAAGAGATGCCCAATCATACTACAAAAGCATTTGTTCAACTATATTCATAGAAGCATTATTTGTAATAGGCAGAACCTGGAAACAAACTAGGTGCCCCTCAATAGAAGAATGGATAAAGAAGGTGTGGCACATATATACTGAAGAGTTCTACTCAGCGGTAAAAAGCAATGATATCTTGAACTTTGCATGCAAATGAATAGTATCTTTTTAAAATTTTTATTTATTTTTCCTTTCTCTCTCCCCATCACACAACACACGCATGTGTGCATGCACACACACACACACACACACACACACACAAACACACATACAGGTTCTTTTTGTACATATTATGACTTGCTTTTTATGTTTTTATGGGATTCTTGAATCGGGGAACAAGTGGGTCTCTGTGTCTGTGTCTACTTATTGTGGTTTTCCTTGATTCTTTTTCTTCTCTTTGTTTAGTCCTCTGATATATTTCTTTTTGTTTAATAATATTTTATTTTTCTGTATTGTCCTTTAGGAGCTTCTTTATAATAAAGGACAGAAAGAGCATGCATCTGATTAAGTGGGGACAGAGGAAGTATCTGGGAGGAGCAGAGTGAGGAGAAATTATAAACAAGATATACTCAATGAAAAACAACTATTTAATAAAAGAAATAAACTAAAACTATTTTTATAAAAAGGAAGAAAATGTTCTATATATTTGTCTTCCAAACACCCATCATCCATTTTCTCTTGAATACATTAAAACCTTATTTCTCTTGACATTCATCCACTAAGCAAATACTTTTAAAATGTGTGCTAGACAATGAAGCTCAAGGTGAACAAGTCATGCATATTTTTGTGTTATCAATGATAATATCTATAGACTAAAAATGGCATCACTTTGTTATCCCTATATTAACCTACTTTCAAATTTAAGTATAAACTTGTTAAATTCAAATATTAACATAAAATATTTTAGTGCATAGGTGTGTATCATTTCCTTCTGCCTATATTAACAAGAAATCTTAAAGTTGTTCCATATTAAAGTGTGAAAATATGCTGAAACTTAAAAGGCACAAAAAGCTATTTATAATGATTTAATTTTGTTATTTTTTCTAGAAAATAACTGAATTTGAGACTTTTTGTGAGGTCATTCATTTATGAAAGCATTTTAATAGATAAGAATAAAATTTTAAGAACTAACTATGAAGGCAGATCAATGTGGGGTTTTTCAAATCAAAATATAGATAATTTAAAATTATACATGTTCACTATCATGAAAATCTGTGTTAACTTATATTCACTTATCTACAATTAAAGATCCTGTTATTAAACAATGCTTCTTTTTTTGGTAATGAGAACTATGTTCCATTTTATTCAAAAGCAATAGAGTACTGGAAAAGGAAAAGGAGATGGAGGCTGAGTAGGACATATTATTTCTAGTTTGATGAATTTACATTTGGAACTCAAATATATTCAGTGACTTTAAATATTTCAATTACATTGTCACCTTTTTGATAGGTATTTTCATAAAATGCCAAAATTAGTTTACAGGAAGTATCTACAAATCATGGAAATTGTAGTAAAAACTAAGATTACTATAGAAAAAGTGAGTGCAAAGCCTTCTAATGGCACAGTACAGAACCGTCACTCAGAGAGCAGAACCACACATACAGTGTCATCTTCTGCAACAGCTTCATTTCCTCAATAACATGTCCCTTAGCTTCTGCAAATGTACTTAAGTGATGGCAGAGTGTGTGACTACAAAGACAGTCTTGTGATGATGCTTATCAATGACGTTTTCCAGACACCTAACTAGCATATTTATATTACCTAATGTATTCACTTCTCTTTTCTAAATAAAAGACCTGTTCATACTTAGTGAATTAAATGGAGTGGCAGAGCTGAACTTTTTTACAATGGAGCCATCAAAACAGTTAGTGTGGAAAGATGGAATTGACAGAATCAAAGGATTTGGATGCCAAAAGATAAGTCATCTGATATGGTTATCAGTAAAGCAGTTCAGCTGGAGGGTTCACAGAAATATTTAAACTGTAGTAATTTGATTAAGAGCAATCAGATTTTTTTATCTTTATGAAAAACAGGATATAATAGCCTTTGCTGGTATCACTCTAGTTGTAGATACCAGGATACAATGATGTTTGCAAGCAATATAGAGGGTACATAAAATTAATGTCCAATACCAATTGTCCTGTCAAGCATTCATCCTTCCCTGACTTCTGAGAGACTATACAGAGAAATACAAAGTGGCCTAAACTTTACTGCCCAATAGAGTGTGTTGGTCTCACTGGAAATGGAAGACATATTCTGCCCCATGAAACATGGACTCAAACCTTAAAAATCTATAATGAATGCCTCTTAAGAGCCCTAGGTCAGACCAACTTCATGATTTCCTAATTTTAGTGTATGCAAGTCAATTTTCAAAAAAGACATGGAGTAGCACATTAATCCTGAGGCTAAAATTATTCCCAGTACAACCAATAAAAAAACTTCCCAGTGATATTTCTTTGTACCAGTGTTTAGAAGTCCAGTTAGAGGCAGAAAAATAATGACCAAAAATTTTTGCCAGGCTTTGTAGAGCAATGAAAGAGGATAATTTATCTAACTTTGAATGTTTAATGGTTAATTTTTCATCCTGCAAAGCCTGAAAATCTGTATTCAGTTGTCATATGGCCATATTTGCTTGGAGAAATCAAGATCTCAGAGTTATGTACATAAACAGGAATGTTACTTTCTTCCCATTTAACAAAGTGAAGCATAGAAGGATCAGGTCCATAAGCCCAATATGTCTCCACAGTATAAAACACATTCATCTGTAGTTCTCTTTCTTGGTTGAGTCTTTGTGTCATTTTGGTATCAAAGTAACCTGTAGCTTCATTAAAAGAGTTTGGCAATGTTTATTCTGTTTTTATTATGTGGAACACTTTGAGGAGTATAGGTACTAGCTCTTCTTTGATGTTCTGATAAAATTCTTCACTAAAACCATCCTTCCCTGGGCTTGTTTGGGTTGGGAGAATTTTGATGACAACTTCGATTTCCCTGCAGTTTATAGGTTTACTTAAATTGTTTATCTGTTCTTTATTTAATTTTGGTATATAGTATTTTTCCAGAAAATTGTCTATTTCTTTTACATTTTCCAGTTTTGTGGAGAAAAGGTGTTTGTAGTATGACCTAATGATTCTCTGGATTTCCTCAGTGTGTTGTGGTCTCCTTTTCATTTCTGATTTTGTTAATTTGGATGTAATCTCTTTGTCTTTTGACTCATTGGATAAGAGTTTGTTTATCTTGTTGATTTTCTCAAAGAACCAGATCTTTGTATCATTGATTTTTGTATTGTTTTCTTTGTTTTTATTTTATTAATTTCAGTCCTTAACTTATTTCCTGTCTTTTACTACTCCTAGGTGACTCTGCTTCTCTTTGTTCTTGAGCATATATGTGTGCTTTAAAATCACTCTTGTAAGCTTTCTCCACTTTTTAAATGTAAGCTCATAGTGCTATAAACTTTCCTCTTAGCACTGCTTTCATAGTATCCCATAGGTTTGGGTAGGTTGTGCCTTCATTTACATTGAATTCTAGGAAGTCTTCAATTTCTTTCTTTATTTCTTCCTTGATCCAGGGGTGGTTCAATAGTTCATTGTTCAATTTCCATAAGTTTGTAGGTTTTCTGAGTGTAGTGTTGTTGTTAAATTCTAACTTTAAACATGGTGATCCAATAAGATACAGAGGGTTACTCCGTTATTTTTTGTATCTGTGGAGGTTTGCTTTGTTACCGAGTATGTGGTCAGTTTTAGAGAAGGTTTCATGAGGTGCTGAGAAGAAGGTATATTTTTTGTGTGTTTGGATGGCATGTTCTGTATATGTCTGTTAAGTCCATTTGAGTCATGACATCAATTAGTTCTCTTATTTCTCTGTTAAGTGTCTGTCTGGTTAAACTATTCAAGGGTGAGAGTGGAATGTGAATGTCTCCTACTGTTGGTGTGTGGGGTTTGATGTGTGATTTAAGCTTTAATAATGTTTCTTTTACATATGTGGTTGCTCTTGTATTAGGGCCATAGGTGTTCAAGATTGAGACTTCATCTTGATTTGTTGTTACTGTTATGAGTATAAATTGTTCTTCACCATCTTTTCTGATTGATTTTAATTTAAAATCTATATTGTTAGATATTACAATAGCTACACCCACTTGCTTTTTTAGGTCCATTTGATTGTAAAAGTTTTTCCCAACCCTTTACTCTGAGGTAATGTATATCTTTGAGGTTGAGGTGCATTTCTTGTATACAGCAGAAGGCTGAATTCTGTTTTTGCATCCAACTTAGCCTGTGTCCTTTTCTAGGTTAATTGAGTCCATCAATATTAAGAGATATTAATGACTTAATGACCAATGGTTGTTAATTCCTGTTATTTTTGGTGGTACTGGCTGTGTGTGTCCCTTTTTTCAGTTTTCCTAGTGAGACGTTATCTGTTGTCTGTGTTTTTATGTGTGAAGGTAGCTTCCATGGGCTGGGGGTTTCCTTCTAGTACTGTCTGTAGCACCGGATTTGTGGATAGGTATTGTTTAAATCTGGTTTTGTCTTGGACTATCTTGTTTTCTCCATCAATGGTGATTGAAAGCTTTGCTGTGTATAGTAGTCTTGGCTTGCACCCATGGTCTTTTAGTGTCTGTAGCACAACTGTTCAGGACCTTCTGACTTTCATGGTTTCCAATGAGAAGTCAAGTATAATTCTGATAGGTGTACCTTTATATGTTATTTGACCTTTTTACTTTACAGCTCTTAATGTTATTTCTTTATATTTCTCTCCATTTTTGTTTTCTTTATTGCCTCTATTTTAGTCTTCAAGACTTGAACTGTTTGCTTCACCTGTTTGATTGTTTTTCTTGATTTTCTTTGAGGGATTTATTGATTTCTTCCAATTTTGTTTGTTTGTTCCTCCATTTCTTTAAGGGAGTTTTTCATTTTCTCTTTAAAGGTCTCGATCATCTTCATAAAGATATGTTTAAAACAGTTTTCTTCTGCTTCTTCTGGGTTAGTATGATCAAGTCTTCCTGTTGTATGACCACTGGGTTCTGGTTGTTACTATGTTGTTTTTTAGGTTGTTGAATGAATTTTTTTATTGGCACCTACCCATATCTTCCTTCAGTTTATTCCAGCAGTTTCTTTGTGTCTTGGTCTAATCCTTGCAGAGGCTTTCTGAATCTTTGGAAAATGTTCTTGATCTGCTAGGTACTGTCAATGCCTATGCCTCAGGAAGCCACTGTGGTCTCTCTTAGTCGGCTCTCTTGGTCTGCTATCCTGGTTCTCTCCCTTGGTTTACTCTTTGTAGTCACAGTTTATGCTTTAGAGTTCCCTCTCTTGATCTTCTTATTTTTTTCTCTTGGTCCTCTCTGCAGGAAACTCTCCTGCTGGCTGTCATTATATGCTGATGCAGGTGGGAAAGAGGCCCAGGGTTCTGTCCCACTATGGAAGGCCTAGAAAGTGTGGTGTCTCATTGAGTGGCTGGTCATTCACATCTTGGTCCTCTCTGTATTGGAGCAAACTGTGTTTCAGAGTTCCACTGAGGTTGCAGGAGGAAGGCAAGTTTGGGTGTGGGATTGGGTTTGTAGCTTGTGGTGGGTCTGGTGGATGAGGATGGTTATTGGGTTAGCCTATCTGCAGTGAACTCTCTTGCTGGCTGGGAAGAGAAGCTGAGGCATTCAGGGAAGGGGCCTGGGGTTTTGCCCCACCATAAAGGGCATAGAGAATGGTGTGTCCCACCAGGTGTCTAGTCACTCACCTCTTGGATTCTCTCTCTAGTGTAGCAAGCTGTGCTTCATAGTTACACTGAGGTTTCAGGAGGATATGTGAGTTTGGGGGCAGGATGGGGCTTGTGGCTTGTAGGGTCTGGTGGATGGGACAAAAATAGTATTTTTTTCCTCATTTTTTTTATTAAAGATTTCCATCTCCTTCCCTCCTCCTCCCCCTTCCCTCCCCTCCCTTCCACCCATACCCCCACTACCCCCCTCTCCAAGACAAAGAGCCATCAGGGTTCCCTTCACTATGTTAAGTCCAAGGTCCTCCCAGCTCCCCCTAAGTCCAGGAAGGTGAGCAACCAAACTGACAAGGCTCACAGTGAGCCCGTCCATGCTGTAGAGTTCATGTTCATTGCCGTTGTCCTTGGTTTCTCAGTCCTCCTCCGCCGTCAGCCACATTCAGAGAGTCCGGTTTGTGTGTGAAGTGGAGGATGGGAAGAGCTTGGGGGAATAGGATGGTTGGGAAAAATAGTATTTTTTATACAATACATTCTGAAACTGGTTTACTATCTTGACTTCTTCCCATTCCCCCTCAACCAACTCCATGTCTCCTTTCTCTATTGTCTTGTAAAACAGTTAGGCAAACAAAACCAAATAAGCAAACCAGAATTTAAAAATAAATAACAGATAAAGCACAAAATCTCAAATACATGCACACAAAAAATATGCATACAAAAACAAAATCTGATAGGACACTCCCACCAGAAACCAGGTAGACTAACTGCAAACCTTCTAAGTGCCCTCTCTTCTCAGCACTGCAATAAATCCCTTCCCAATGCCCACGTCTCCTTCACTAATTCCCTTCCCCACTCCTCACTGCATCTCAGCCTCCAACACCAGCAAACAGTCTCTGGAAACATATCTCCTGAGGAGGCCAGGGAAGCAGACAACACAAATCCTTCACATTCTCTGAAAAACCAGAAAGAAATAGAAACCAAAGAACAAAACAATGATGTAACAAAGACAAACCCTGAAATCAGCATCTGAAACTAACTATAGTCATTCCAAATCCAGATGCCTAGACACCAAGAAAAAAATGCAATTGGTAGCAACCAGGACAATATGTCTCTACCAAAGTCCAATTATGCAATCACCGCAGGCACTGAAAATTACAACATAGATAAAGCACAAGAAAAAAAACTTAAAACCAACTATATAAAAATGAAAGAAATCCTTTAAGAGGAATGATGAATAAATCCTTTAAAGATATCTAGTAAAACAGAAAGAAACTAGAGGAAATTAATAAACCCCTTAAATAAATCTAGGGAAACATAAACAATAAAAAGAAGGAAGCAAATAAAACTGATCAAGACCTAAAAATGATAATAGAAGCAATAAAGAAAATATAAACTGAGGGAATTGTGAAAAAGAAAATATGGAAATTTGGGGAATGAACAGGAATAACACAGAAGATTTCACCAACAAAATACAAGAGATGGAAGAGATAATCTCAGGCAATGAAGATACAATGGGAGAAATGGATATATCAATCAAAGAAAATATTAAATCAAAAAGTCCCAGAACAAAAATCCCAGGAAATGTGGGACATTATGAAAAGACCAAACCTAAGAATAATAGGAATAGAAGAATTCCAACTCAAAGGCTCCAAAACCATATTCAACAAAATTATAGAGGAAAATTTCCCAATGTAAAGAAGAACATGCGTATAAAGGTACAATAAGCATACATAACAACAAATAGGCTGAACCAGAAAAAAAGGTCTCCTTGTCATATACTAATCAAAACACTCAAAATATAGAATAAAAACTACAAAATTTTACAAAGGAGAATGCCAAATAACATATAAAGTCAAATCTATCAAAATTACACCTGATTTCTTAATGTAGACTCTCAAAGTAAGAAGGAAAGACCTGGAAAATATGTGCTTCAGATTCTAAGAGACCACATAAGTCAGCCCAGATTACTACACCCAGCAAAACTTTCAATCATGAAATGACAGAATAAAAAATCCCATAATAAAATTAAGTCTAAATGATATCTATCTACAAAAGGAGAGTTAACAACACCTATGAAATCCCAGGAAACAAATAATTTCATATCTGCAAAATCAAAAGAAGGGAAGAAAACACACACACACACACACACACACACACACACACACACACACACACTGGACCACCACCAAAAAAAACAATGGGAATCAAGGGTTTTTGAATATTGACATCTCTCAATAGCAGTGGACTTGGTCCCCCAAATTAAAAAAAAAAATCATCCTATCAGAATGGATGTGAAAACAGGATTCATCCTTCTACAGCATCCAAGAAACATACCATGACATCAAAGATAGACATTACCTCAGGGTAAAAGGATGGGAAAAGATATTCCAAGCAAATGGACCTAAGAAGCAAGCAGGTTTCAATACTTAACAAAATACACTTCCCACCAAAACTAATCATAATAGATGAAGAAGGACTTTGTGTATTCATCAAAGAAAAATTCCCCAAGATGACATTTCAATTCTTAACATTTATTCCCCAAATGCAAGAGCACACACATTAGCAAAACAAACATTGTTACAGCTCAAATCACATATTGACCTTCATACATGATAGTGAGAAACATCAATACCTCACTCGCACCAATGGACAGGTCATTTTAGACAAATTTTAAACAGAGATATAATGGAGGTTATAAGTGTTTTAAAGAAGTGGAGATAACAAATATTTATAGAACTTTTCACACAAACATGAAACAATTTACCTTCTTCTCAGCATTTCTTGAAATTCTTTACAAAATTGACCACATACTTGGACAAAAAAACAAATCTCAACAGATACATGAAAATTGATATAACTCCCTGCATTCTATCAGAGTAACGTGGATTAAAGTTGAATATCAACAACAACAGGAACAACAAAAAGCTTTTGAACTCAAGAAAACTGAACAAATACATACTCAGTAAAAAATGGTTCAAGACTGAAATAAGAAAATTTAAAGACTTTTAGAATTCAGTGAAAAAGAAAACAGAGCATACCCAAAGATATGGGACACAATGAAAGTGGTGTGAAGAAGGAAGTTCATAGCACTAACTACCTACTTAATAATAATAATAATAATAATAATAATAATAATAATAATAATAATATAATAGACTGGCATTGATGGCACACACCTTTCATCCCAGCATTTTGGAGGCAGAGGCTGTTGGATCTCTGTGAGTTAAAGGCCAGCCTGGTTTATAGAAAGAGTTTCAGGACATTCAATGCTACGTAGAGAAATCCTGTCTTGAAAAACTGGGAAAAAAAGACTTTAAAAAGCAATCTTGTAAAGAAAGATGAATTCGACAAAAGCTTTAACTAATCTGCAACAATCAAGAGCCCACAAACAAAAATAAATTAATTTCAGATCTAAGGATAAAATGCATGTAAAGCCCATATTGAATGATTTTAACACACACAAAAATCAAGACATAACAAATGTTAAGAAAAACTTGAGTGAGTTTATGCTAGCAACTTAGCAGGACACCTAAAAGTTCTAGAACAGAAAGGAATAAGTACACACAAGAAGAGGATAACATAAAAAATAATCAAACTGAGGGCAATAATCAATAAAATATAAATGAAGAGAACAATACAAAGTCAATGAAACTATGGGTTGCTTCTTTAAGAAAATAAAAAATAGACAGCCCTTATCCAAATGAACTAGAAGACAGAGAAAGTATCTCAATATTAATGAAATTAACAATGAAAAGGGGATTTCATAACAGACAGTGAGGAAAAACAGAGAATTATAAGTATATATTGTAAAAACTTGTACTCCACCCAACTGGAAAATCTAAAAGAAAGAGATAAATAATATTTCCATGGTTAAAATATTATGTTCATAGCAGCATTATTTGTGATAGCCAGATCCTGGGAACAATCTAGATGCCCCTCAATGGAAGAATAGATAAAGAAAGTGTGGAATATATCTGCATTAGAGCGGTAAAAACAATGACATCTTGAATTTTGCATGCAAATGGATGGAAATAGAAAACACCATCCTGAGTGAGGTAACCCAGACCCAAAAAGATGAACATGGTATGTACTCACTCACTAGTGGATTCTTGCCATAGAATTGAGCCTATATTTCAGGATCCTAGAGAAGCTATATAGAAAGGTGAACCCAAAGAAAAACATATAGTTATCCTCCTGGATATTGGAAGTAGACAAGATTGCCAGGCAAAAATTGAGAGCGTGGGGGTGGGGGTAGGATGTGGATATGGGGAGATGGGGAGAGAGAAGTGAGAAGGGGAGGATGGGGAGAGCTTGGGGGAATGGGATAATTGAGATGGAGGAAGAGTGGCTATGAAATCAGGGAAGTATATATCTTAATTAAGGGAGCCATTTGAAGGTAGGCAAGAGATTGGAATTTAGTGGGGTTCCCAGGTGTCCAAGGAGATGTCCCCAGCTTGCTCCTTGAGCAGCTGTGGAGAGGGGGCCTGAACTGGCCCTTTACCTTAGCCACACTGATGAATATCTTACATATCACCATAGAACCTTCATCTGGTGTTGGATGGAGATAGAGACAGAGTCCCACATTGGAGCACTGGACTGAGCTCCCAAAGTCCAAATGAGGAGCAGAAGGAGGGAGAACATGAACAAGGAAGTCAGGACCATGAGGGGTGAATCCATTCACTAAGACAATGGGACTGATCTAATGGAAGCTCACCAAGGCCAACTGGACTGAGACTGATGGAGCATGTGATCAAACCAGACTCTTGAACGTGGCTGACAAGGAGGGCTGACTGAGAAGCCAATCACAATGGCACTGGGTTTTGATTATACTGTATGTACTGGCTTTGTGGGAACCTAGTCTGTTTGGATCCTCACCTTCCTAGACCTGGATGAATGGGGGAGGAACTTTGACTTCCCACAGGGCAGGAAACCTTGAGGGCTCCTTGGACTGGAGAGGGAGGGGGAGGAGGGATTAAGGGAGGGGAAGGGAAATGGGAGGAGGGGAGGAGGTGAAAATTTGTATAATTATATAATTTATTAAAAAAATTCACATAAGACAAATGTATCAGACCTAAATCAATATGAAAATAAAAAGCAAAACTAAATAAAAAATATATTATCAGATAAACAATTTAAACATATAACAACTATTGAAATAGAAGAAATCATTAAAATTTCCAAACCCTAAAAAAATCCCAGGAAAAGAAAGTTTTAGCACAGAATTCTACCAAACAAGGAATATTGCTGAATACTCCTCAAATTATTCCACAAAATACAAACGAAAAGAACATTTCCCAATTTATCTAATGAGGCCACAGTTACCCTGACACCTAAACACATAAATACTCAACAAAGAAAGAATTACAGGCCAATTCCCTTCACAAAGAAAGGTGCAAATATACTAGCAAACCAAATCCAAGAAAACATAAAAAAAATCAGAGATGGTTAAATACATGAAAATCAATACACAAAATCCACCATATAAAGAAAACTAATTTTATTTATTATATATAAATACATTATATATAAGTATAGTTTCTTGAGCCCTGTGGGGTGAGGTTTAATGAAGACATTTCTATTTAGGACTGAGTATTCTATGGTTTTTCATTATCTGCATTTTGTCCAGTTGTGGGTCCAGATGGGTGGTTGTTCTCTATGCAAGGCACTGAATCTTGAATACAGAATTATGTCTTTGGGACTCATTTTATTGTTACAGAACAATTGTATTTTGTAGTGATGAGAGCTGCAGGCTGTGTTCCTGCAACCCAGCTCCCGACCACCTGGCTAGCTTATGCCCCAGAAATAACAACACACAAACTGTATTCATTTAAACACTGTCTGGCCCATTAGTTTCAGCCTCTTACTCACATCTTGACTAACCCATATCCAATAATCTGTGTAACACCACGAGTGGTGTCTTACCGGGAAAGATTCAGCATGTCTGACCTGGTGGCTGGCTCCATCACATCTGACCCAGAGAAGAAAGGCATACTAACTTCCCTTCTTCCCAGCATTCTGTCCTGTCTACTCCACCCACCTAAGGGCTGGCTTATCAGATGTGCCAAGGCAGTTTCTTTTTATTAACCAATGAGAGTCCTCCATCAGTATTTGATTTCCCACATAAGATAAAGTTCTTATTTGTAAGACTGGGGAATGTAGCAATGGTTATAGCACTTGTTACTTATGCAAAATATCCAGATTCTGTTTCCAGAACCCTTGTCTGGTGGCTCACAACTGCCTGTAATTCTAGTTCCAAGAGATCTAGCATCTCCTTCTGGGATCTGCAAGCACTTATGCAGACATGTATATACATACAAGCAGTCACACATAGGTACACATAAAGAAAAACAATGATCTTTTTAAAGACAGAGAATATGATTTCTCTTCAGCAGTCACCAGTAATAAGGTTGAGATCAGAGGTGGTCCAGACAAAATATATGAGCTATTCAATAAAACGTTATATTTATGATTTTCTGTACATAATATATATGCACATGTATACATACACATATTTGTGCACATGAATGTCTATATAAAAAAAGATGTATGAGTTTCCATGTTTCTGTAAAATAGGACCCACATATTCTATTATTGAACAGCATGCAGTGTGCATGTAATGCTAAGAGTTTTAAATATTCATGATACTATTTTTATTGGATACTATACAGAATAATGCAAATGTTTATGTTTTAATCTTTCATCCACAAAGTGACTTGTGTTGTAGTTTTGTGTAAAGTTTCAATGCACTTAAATTAAGTAGAGTGCCACTAGTTGGGAAGAAGGTAACCAATGGGAGTGAAGGTGAATAAGAGAGAGTAAAGGAGAGAATACAAAATATATTGCTTATGAGTGTAAAAATGTCATAATAGCACTCATTATCAATATATAGTTAATATACACTAATAATAAAAGAAATCCTTTACAAACCCCATGAAAGTTTCTTACTTAATATTAAGTAGCAGAAGCCTTTATTTCATTAAGGACATACATTTTATTGTCCAGTTAAAAGGTGAAAAGAACACATTGGAAAGAGTACAATAACAACATAATACCCTTCTTTTTCAGTCAACAATTTCAGAAAACTCACATAAATATTACTAAAGGCATGAAAGAGCATGAGTTGCTAAATTTTGTTCTTCAGTTGGATAAAAGTAAGCCTGCCAAGTTTATCAGATTGAATGATGTTCAGCAGGTGGCACAAACACCAGACTCAGAGCAGTGTTTGCAGGGTAAAACAGCAGTGAAAAGAGACAGGTGCAGTTCTTCTGTCATGCAATGGACTCTAAAATAATGAATTCCAATCTAAAAGCAGATTTCAAATTTTGAAAGATGATCATTTGTCTTTGAGAAATGTGAATTCTAAATTCAATTTTAGATAGACTCCCAGCACCCCCTATAACAGTGGTTAGAGATGGAATTATAGCATGTTTGTTGCTGTGTTGTAAGGAAAAGTGACAAGAAGATTGTCTTATCTGACATGTCAAAATTCACCATTGAGGATGCTTCATTCCTCTAATGGTATATCTCAGATTTGGATTTGGAAAACTGTTAGAGAATGTGTGTGTGTGTATGTGCGGTGTGTGTGCATGTGTGGGTGTGTGTGTGTGTGTGTGTGTGTGTGTGTGTGTGTGGTCAACAGTAGCTTCAAAACCTGAGGCTATTACTTCACCCTTCCATTAGGACTACTCCCTTAAGTTACCTGGCCCTACAGGGAGATTCCATCCTACCATAATCCTGCTAAACTGGAGGATAAATCAGAGATTTCTTAACTTTGCCTAGAGAATCACAACAGAAATGTTTGATAAGGTTAATATCTAACCAACAGTAAATTATAACATCTACTCTAATTTAAATTGTTTTATGAAGTACTTTAATTTTTTCTATTGTTGGGCAAGCTCCTCTAACTGAAATGAGATGGTTAAGATCAGATTAGGAACTACCATCATCTTCCATTTGAAGTCCTGTTTTATCCATTTCAAAATGATCGGTTTGATTCTTGACTACACTGATACTTCAGTTCTTTTTTTTAGTTTTTTGCAGTGTCTTAATAGGTACACGCCATTCAGGATTTTTTTGAGTCTATCCTCCTGCTTCAGTCTCCTGGTGCTGACAGGTGTGTGCTGCTCTGTCTCTGGAATATTCCACAACAGGAAGCTGAGATAGTATAATTGTTAAAGTTCAAGGTTATCCTGGACTATAGAATAAGATCCTATCTCAAACAAAACAAAACTTGTTTGCTTTAAATTTTATATCTTTATGTGCTTGATATTGATTGTCAATAATGTCATTTGATAGTTTCAAAAAATTAAGAATTAATCATATTAATATTACCTTAGAACAAATATTATATCTACTTTATATGAATTGGTAGTTCCTTCTTTGAATAAAAGATTTGAAACCATTCTCTTAAAACTGTATCTAGCTATTCATTTTTTTGCTGAAAATACATCCTTCTATTAGGATTCTTTTTAAAAAATATTTATTTATTTATATGTATACAATATTCTGTCTGTGTATATGCCTGTGGGCCCGAAGAGGGCACGAGACCTCATTACAGATGGTTGTGAGCCACCATGTGGTTGCTGGGAATTGAACTCAGGACCTTTGAAGAACAGGCAATGCTCTTAACCACTAAGCCATCTCTCCAGCCCCTATTAGGATTCTTTAATGTAAGTTTTAGAGGTTTTTTTGCAAACTTTCATTAAAATAAACTGTTCAAAATGAAGCATACATCTGGAAATTACAAAAATGCCAATGGAAAATACTTGCAAAATTAGATCAGTGACCATTTTCTTTATATAACAAAACAAAATCACTATAGGATGAAAGAACTACTTAGAGTTTTTTTTAATTAAAAGACTTCCCTTCTTGGAGCTATCTCCCAATATGAACAAAAGTTATAAATTAGGATGAAATAATTGTAAGTCATAACTTAAGTTCCTGTTATTCAAACTAAAGTCAAGGAGAGAGGAGAATTCAATATTAGAAACTGACAGATATATTGAGAATGTATTTTTACAAAGGATATATGCATGGATAAAAATGAATTAGAATTACAGAATTAAAATATGGTTATTATGAGTAGTCATATTGAAAATTTTATTAAAATAAGAGATTTCTAGTGTTTCTGGCCATCAGCCTAGTTCTAAGACAACACAAGCTAAAGATTCTGAGAGGCCAGGTATCCCCTTTATTCACATGTGCATGCACATGGACATAATATACATTTACACTCCTATAATAAATGCATAATTAGAGTAAAAGTAGTATTTAATAACTTATTTTTCTTAGATAATCAGAAGTAGTCCAAGAAGTGGTAGTGAGTGGAGTACAATATTTGAAAATGAATTTATTTATTTTATGTTTTGGGTTTTTTGAGACAGGGTTTCTCTTACAGCTTTGGAGCCTTCCCGTGGAACTAGCTGTTGTAGACCTTAAAACACTGACTTTTCATAGTTTGGCTTTTGAGGAGTTTGGATGTTACTTCCCTGTCAGTATAAAATTTTGCACAATATTAGTGCACTGTTAAATAGAAGACTTTTTCATGGATTTATTTAATTATTTATTATTTATGACTGTTTTATGTATATGTGTATGTGGAAGGGTATAGGCACAGGATTGTAGGTGCCCTTGGAGTCTAGAAGAGGGTTTAAGGTTCCTGGAGCTGGAGTAACAGGTGGTTATGAGCTACTTGAAGTGGGTTCTGGCAAACAAACTGCAAACTTCTGCTAGGGCTATGCTACTTTAACTGTGGGTCCATCTCTCCACCCCTAAGAGGAAAACATTTCCATCACTCCATGTATCATAATGCTCTTTGGATCAAGGATATGCTCTAGTACCAAAAATAAATGGGTTTTTCTTATTATAAGATCGATTGCATTTGAACTGGAAGATACATAAACATTCTGTGAAGTATGATTATTGATAACTACATTTTATGTTTGTATATGTTTACAGCATGTGAGTCACTCAGCAATATTTTAAAACACTGTAGTGTTTAATTAGACATTAAGATACTTGTGGGGCAGGAACTAAATCTGTGTCTTGTCAATGTGCATCTACCATATAGTGGAACATTTAAGCATAATACTAGTCAAATAGATGCTGTTGGTTTTTGAATGAAGGACAGCTAGTCTCAAAGGATCCTTTCAATAAGTATCACTATATTAAACTGTCATGACCCTGCTTCATCTGATTGCATCTATCTCTACCTGACATAATAAGGGTCTGTACATTTGTATCTCTTTATCTAAAATTAGATTCTAAATGTTAACTGCATGATAGACCAGTACATGCGCACAAGAACCTACACACAGATTTAAAAAGTTAGATAAATAAGTAATAGGTACAGACTTATGTGCACAAATTAATTATATATATATATATATATATATATATATATATATATATATATATATATATAAATGAATAGGGAGATGATAGCCAGGACTCAAATGCACATAAAATTATTTTTTATTTCTCTTTATTTTTGGAAGACTGTGCCATGGTGAATTATAAGAAGAAAGAGAAGCCAAAAAAAATTTCAGTGGTTTAAATGGCTTATAGATAATTATCAATTTAGTTTTCTTATCTAAGTAAAATAAATTTGAGGGTAGTAAAATCTCTATCAGAATACAGTATATTAGGCAGCCTGAACCAACCCCCTTCCTCAACCACTGTAATCTACAAGTCCCATGCTACCTCCAAATGAGCAAATCCTCAGGGACAGTGACTGAAGAATGGACCAAGAGTGGCCCTCCCTTCTATAGCTAGGCTGAGCAAGGTGTCCATCCAAAGAGAATGTGCTCCCAAAAGCCAGTACAAGCAGTAGGGATAAATCCTGGTGCCACTGCCAGTGGCCTTTCAGTCTGCTCCTGCCATACAGATGTCATCCTCATTCAGAGGATCTAGTATGTTCCTATGCTGGCCCCTTCCCTGTCCAGCTGGAGTTGGTGAGCTTTACTCAAGTAAACTGTTTCAGTAGGTATCTCTATCATGGTCTTGATCTCTGCTCAGAGTCTCACTCCTCCCACTCTGTGCCTGGACACACACACAATCCAGGTTGTTAAATCAAAAAGCCATATGAGTCCATTATTGTTTAGGTATTGACAACTGCTCTAGAGAATTTAGTTTAGACATCTAAATTAGATATTTATAGTGTGTGCATCTCCAATAGAATGGTGAAGATTTGACAACAGAATTAGTGATTTGAAAGTGTCAGAAGCAGAATTAGCAGATATCATTTAAGTGAACATAAATAACTAGGCTGGGATAAAATGAAGATGATTTATTTTAATCCTCAGTCATACTGAAAACTACCATTTTCATCCTCTGATGCCCTGAATTCTCCATTCTATGCCTTATCTATTTCTTATTGTTCTGTGCTCTATGGGGTCTCCAGAGAATTCTTGAATAATTGAAAAACTTTTATTTCCCCAGTGGTTAAGCTCTGTTCACAGCGGGACTGTAACAGCTTAGTGAATTAATCATTGTGTTCATGTAAAGGTGTCACATTTTAAGATGGAAAGGCATACCATTGACACCATGCAGTCTACCCCACTTAGTTAATTACTTTAAATCATATTTATAATGCAGGGTTTTTTTTCTTGTGCCCGTTGTGGATAGCATGGTATTAAAAATCTAACATATATCTGACCTGTTATCATGATCATAATTCTTTTTTCTTCTAAGCTTATAAACAAGCAGTTAACCCTTAAAATTATGTCATGAAAACCATGTGTGCTGGAGGGTGTATTGCTCATAGGATCATTGCTTATTCTCTTATTTACTTATGCACGAATATTCAAAGAAATAATTTCAGGCACCACGGCATGTAGGAAGTTTCTCCTTGCAACGGTACCTTTTTTGTCTCCTTATTATTTTTCTGTTCTCTGCTGTTATTGCTGTTTGTAGTATATATGTGCATGAATGTCCACTTACTTTACCATAAGGTCTTAAAGATTAATATTACTATTTTGAATACTACTCATAAAACATTGCCTTCCATTCTTGTGATGACATATGGGAAATGGAGCCTCTGGAGTCTCTTTTTCCATTTCTCTGTAGAATGCATCAGATTGTCTCTAGCTTTGGTAAGAAAGATGTGAGTGAGCTGCAGTATTTTTTTGTTCTGTGAGCACAATGAATACATTAATTGTTCATTACTTTACATGGTACTAAAGATGACAATAAAAATGACCTGGCATGTTGCTTTCTGCTTATGTAGCCACAGGTGCCACATGCATTGTCCAGTGTACCAGGGGGTTTGTGGGATTTGATATCCATGGAGATTAAACATTAAAAACATTTTGAATGCCATATTTTGAAGGTCTTTGCAATATTTGAAAATAAGTATCCAGCTGAAATATATGTCTGCACATTTAGAAAACTTAACTAAAATAACTGCAGGTTGGACTATTATAGATGACTATTAACCTGCATTCTTAATTATATATTACATATAAATGAACTGCACCAACATAATGCCTTAATCAAGAGCAGACATACATATAACAAAATGACCTTAATTTATATCAATAAACCAAGATCCATACCAATGCAAAGTACTCACCTCTATAGCATATCCCCCTTTAAATGTAAACAAACATTTATAAACAATCACTTAGGGAATTTGGGCATAGGTCTCTCCAAACTGCTTCCTGCTTTTTGTTGAGTGAAGTATTTTTGGGGGGGTTCACAGAGACTTTCAGAGGGTTTGGTCCATCAAATCACATTTGTCTGGAAGGATTTCACAGGTTCTCATTCAACTATCATAAACCAGGAAGTGTTATTCCAAAACCACATTTTTTTTTTTTTTGCTGCTAATGCTGAATCAGGAAGTCCTCTCTTAAAGGAGCTCCAGTAACCCTGCTTGCAACCAATAACAGAGCCCAACTGATAAAAAAAACTGCTATCTACCAAAAAGTCATGCTTAACTCTGTTGTTTATGTCTACAAATCTTTTCCAAGCTTTCTCAAGTTTTATGTGGATTCAGTCATCCCACAATGGTACACCATTCTGTAGTTGGAGACTGCTCATTTGTTTCTAGCTGCCCAGATCTGAAATAATCACACAGAAAAATATTTTTTCTCTAATATCTTAAACATATTTCTAGATAGCTCTTACATCTTAATTAACCCATTTCTATTAATCTTTGTATTGCCACATGGTAGTGGCCTATCAGTAAGGTTCTGTCCAGTGCCTGTTGTCTGTCTCCCATGGTGACTACATGGCTTCTCTCCCTATTCTCTCCTCCTCTATCTGCTTTGAATCCCGCCTTGCCCCTATTATGCAGTAGGCCCCAAAGCATATTCTTTAGTAAACAATAAAAGCAACACATATACAGAAAGACTTTCTACATCATCAAATAATTAAAAACATTTGACTATACTCCTCTTTAAGAAATATCAGTGACTAGAAAACATGAATAAAGTTTGTTACTGAGCTTTATTAACATAGTATAAGAAGAAATTATTAAATAACACACTTTTTAGACATTGAATTCTTATTTATTCCTTTTGTGGGCATGGTGTGCATGGGTATGCATGTATATGCATGCACACACATCACTATCATGGAGCACATGAAGATGTGCATGAGTGTGCATGGGTTTGCATGTTCATGCATGTACATACTAACCTATTCATGGAGCACATGTGGATTTTCATGAGTGTGCATGGGTATGCATATATATGCATGCACACACATCCCTATCATGGAGTAGATGTTGATGTGCACAAGTGTGCATGGGTATGCATGTGTAAGCAGTCATATACCTCTTATCAATGGGTCACATGTGGTTGTGTATGAGTGTGCATGTGTATCCATGCATACACACCCCTATCATGGAGTGTATGTGAATGTCAGAGGACATATTTGTGGAGTAAATTTCTACCATATGATTTTAGGGCTTCATATTCAGAGCTTGATGCTTTGGGGTCAAGTGCCTTGACCCACTACAATGCCCTGCAAGACCGATGATATTTTTAAATAAAATAATAAATATATTGTAATTTTTACTATAAAGTGAAGTTATAGTATTTTTTATTTAAACTTTTAGTTTTAATTTAATAAAATTAAATCTTTGAATCTGTGAAAATATTCTTCCCACTTATATGTGAACTTTTTGTTTTCCATGGTCATATCTCATCTTCACTCATTGGTAACTTTATTGAAATATTGCTCATGTATTATTAGTATTTGAACAATATATTACCTGTCTTTATAGTGATTCTGACAAAGAATATTGTTGTTAATTTCTTCATGTATATAACATTAAAATTTACATTTTTAAATCCTGTACTCATCAATTATAGTAATAATTTTAAAGCCTTCATAAAGCATCACTGTGAAGGTTCGAATGAGAATGGCTCCATTGGTTCATGTATGGCAGTTCTTAGTCACCAGGGACTAGAAATGTTTGAGAATTAGAGGGTTAGGAGTTGTGGATTTTTTTTAAGGAATTGTGGTTACTTGAAGTGGTCTGTGAGATGTCAAAAACCCAGGCCATGTCTTGCCCTCTTTTTGTCTGCTGCTAGCTACCTGTGGATTGGAATCTAGAGCTCTCAGTTACTGCTCCAGCACCATCCTTCTCTGCTTCCTACCATGGTGTGTGATGAACTAACCATTGAAAACACTAAGAAATACTTCAGTTGAATTATTTCTTCATAAGAGTTGCCTTGGGTCTCTTCACAGCAGCAGAACAGTATAATACAGTTGTACAACAAGCCTTATTTGAACATTGCTGTTTAGGACAAGATTATGTAAATTAAAAGAAAAATCACCTGTAATTGTAACTTCCTCAAATAACTACTATTAACATGTTCTTTACTGTACATCTAGTTTTATATGTAGTGCTGTAATTCATTTGATCATGTCTTCTAGTAGCACTTGCTTTCATATTCTTCCAAGGTAAAGTCCTATTTGAATTATATATCTGTAGGTAGTAGTTACTAAACATATTCATTAATGGTTTGTCTATAAACTGTAATGGGATGAGGGCGTGTGGTAATAGAAAATATACATCACATGAGATTGCCAGAAGGCAGAGGTCTTTTCTGCAGGACCATCTTGAGACTGAAGCAACTACTGCTCTGATGCATTATTTTAAGTAAAACAGGCTACTTAAAATGTGGTTCAGTCACAGCCAAGGATATTTTCAAGAGAAGGCATTAAGATGCCTGTGACTAAATACATAAATTTCGATCTTCTAAGGTGCTAAAAATGGAATAGAGAAAACACAATAGCAGTGGAACAGTGGAGGAAAACTCAAAAGATTTGAAACCAACAACCTAGAATACACAGATTAAACAATGAATTCTTGAAAATAAATGAACACATTAACTATGAACAAGTTAGAATGGGCAGACAACATCTGTATCTACTTCATTTTCCTTTCTTTCTCTGGGGCAAGAAAACAAATGTTCCCATTTGTTTAAGCTGTAAGAAATAAGTATTGATACAGCATTGTTACTCCAGCACTGACAATGTCTCAATCATTAGTAGAGTTGCTTTAAAAATGCAAATACAGTCCTTCTCCACTGTCAGCCACATTCAGAGAGTCCAGTTTGGTCCCCTGTTCCATCAGTCCCATTCCAACTGGATTTGGTGGTCTCCCGTTAGATCTGTCCCACCGTCTCAATGGGTAAACACACTCCTCACGGTCTGACTTCCCTACTCATGATCTCCCTCCTTTTGCTCCTCATCAGGACCTTGGGAGCTCAATCCGGTGCTTCTATGTGGGGCTCTGTCATTTTCTCCATCCAACGCCAGGTGAAGGTTCTATGGTGATATGCAAGTATTCATGAGTATGGCAATAGGATCTGGACATTTCTGGCACCCTCTCCTCAGCTGCCCAAGGCCAAGGACAACGGCGATGAGCAATGACTCTACAGCATGGACGGGCTCACTGTGAGCCTTGTCAGTTGGTTGCTCACCTTCCTGGACTTAGGGGGAGCTGGGAAGACCTTGGACTTAACATAGTGAAGGGGAACCCTGATGGCTCTTTGTCTTGGAGAGGGGTGGAGTGGTGGGGATATGGTGTGGAAGGGAGGGGAGGGAAGGGGGGAAGAGGAGGGGAGGAAGATGGAAATTTTAATGAAAAAAAAAGAAAAAAAAGAAAGATATCCAGAAGAAAAAAATGCAAATACAGATATTTTTTTCTAATCTTGATTATTCTCTCTCCTATTTATATCAGAAACAAGAAAAATATAATTTACACAGGGCAAGTGTTTGCTTACACATACACACACTCACACATATACACAAAGCACACACATGCACAGTATACACATACACATACACGAGAGAGTCATGTATATATCATGCAGTCTAATATCTAAATAATTTTTATTGTCTTATATTTTAATTCTTTCTATTTTCTATCCTTTTCTTTCCCTGTTTTCATTTCTTTTTCACTTGCTACTTATCAAACACAATCCCTACAGTAGCCTATGTAAGCTCTCTAAAAGATAAACACTGAACATCATGCAAACTGGGCAAACTGCCACCAATATCCAGCCTAACCTGCTACACTTCAGGTGTCTATATGTTTGGCTAATTTTTAGGTTTAGCTTACTTATTGCAAGCTTTATCATTTCTAAAACAGGCTTGCTGTCTGTCCTGGTTAACTTTTACCATTGGCATAGCTTTAAAGCATTCTGAGAGTGGAGTCTCAATTTGGGCCTGTGAGCATACCTTGGGAAGGAATGAAAGTTGTGGCAACCTGACAGGGAGTTCAGGCTAGAGTCATCTGAGAATGGAGCCTCGAATGAGGGATTGGCTGGGTAAAATTTGATGGAGGAGAGTTATCTGTCTATGTTTCTTTTCATTGGTTAATATAAAGAAAACTGCCTTGGCCCTTTAAGAGACAGAAAAATTAGGTAGGTGGAAGTAGACAGAACAGAATTGTGGGAACAAGAAGTAGAGTTGGGGAGAGCGCTTCAGGCAGTCGCCATAGTGAGTCTCCATGCTTCTCCTCTCCGAGATGGACGCAGTTAAGATCTCTCCTGGTAAGCCACACCTCGTGGTGCTACCCAGATTACTAAAATGGGTTAAAGGGAGATGTGAGAATTAACCAATAAGAGGCTAAACTATGGGCCCATGCAGTATTTAAAAAAATACAGTTTCCGTGTAATTATTTCGGGTGTAAAGCTAGCCGGTGGCTGGGCGGCGGGACACAGCCCGCCGCTTCACACTACAAAAAATTCACCCATGATTTTGTTTGTGGGGGGATCCTCGTGGTTGTTAGTTAATTAGAGGGCTCAGTCCACTGGGAGTAACACCATTCTCTGGGCAGGTGGTCCTGCATTTTCTAAGAATGCTAGCTAGGTGTAATCTGGCCTGTAAACTAGATAACAAGTAGCAAATTTACATTCCCAATATTGTCTTTTATAGGTGAGTTCCTCTGTCAGAGATTGCACAGTGAGGAACAGTAAGTAAGTCTGCCTTCCTTCCTGTCCCTGACTTGCTTTCCCTTAACGATGGTCTGGGAACTGGAGTATTAAGCTTAAGCTTCTCTTTGCTAGGTTTTCTCACAGCAACAGAAAGGTAACTGAAACATTTCTGAAACAGATGAATTGTTCCAAAAACTACATTCTTCTGTAGTAGTACTTGCTTTTATGAGACAGTTAGAATAACCATCATTTTATTTTGTAAACTAAAACTGAATTTAAGAAAACATTGAATATGTCTTAGATGTTGTTAATAATTTTACTAAGTCCCTATCAACTATCTAAGCATGAACTGGAATTAAGAAAAAAATGACTGTGACTTTATAGAAAAATAATATTAACATAGAAAAATACTATTCACAATTATGACTTCATAGAAAAATACTATTCACAATTATGAGCAAAATGTGTACCTCAGTTTTCTATTTTATATAACTTATAAATTATGTTGCAAACTTTAAATTATTTTCTTTATTTTATATATTAATTAGAAGTACACCAGTTATCCCGTCTCTTTCCTCCCTCCAAGACCTCCTCATTAACCCTCCTTGCTTTCTCTAAACTTGGTTCTATTGAGTATAGGATTCCCACCATGATTCTTTCTTTGCCCCCACCATGATTTAGACACTTTCTTCTGTCTAAATGGCACACCATTCTTTAACGAATGGAATTCCTGCAGATTTCTAAAATCAGCTTCCTACATAGAAAGATATTGAATTAAGCTTTTGCAATGGTTCTTTTGAATAGCTATGAAAGCGTAAACACAAACAATCCCACACCAGTTTGGAATTATGATTAATAGAATGGTTGTTTATGTAAAGGGGAAAAACTTACAGATCACCATTCCAGACAACAGCCCTCTGCACAATCAGGAAGGGAGACTAGTCTCCGGAAGAGGAGCTGGAAGCCAGAGAGTGAGCGAGAGCAGTTGCTTGCTTTTTTAAAGGAGAGACCCACGCCTCAATGGGCTGGTATCTCAGCAGCTATTGGCTGAAAGAGTGGAAGGAGCTCCCGCAACAATAGCTATGTGAGTTCATTTTCACACCTGTATTTTGTTTGAAATCCTTTCAGTTAAAAGTAAATTCCCTGAAAAACTTTTCACTTTGTCATGATATGGTGATTCATAGAAAATAATCTCCAAATCCCATACTGAATGAATGAGCTGGTTCAGAGAAAGACTGCCAAGTTCTCTTTCAGGAATTTCATCAGTCACCATGACTCTGGAGAGGAATTAAAAGTATAAAACTAGAAAAGTTATCATTTTTTATATAATGAAGATTCTGTGGTTCAAGAAGAGAGGGTAACTTATTAGTATTAAAGTCCCACCACAAAGTGCAATCACAGAGAGCATGTAGAGTAGATAGGTGACAGAAGATTAATCAAGCAACTACTATGAAACAAGATCTGTGTGCTGATTTCAAACAAGGTTGCCAGCCAGATGAAAAGGTGAAACAGTGCACTCAAGGTTGGCAGGTATAGCTCTTACTGCTTGAGTGGCAAGAGAAAAAAGGGATGGAAATCAAGAAGTAATCAGCTCAGTGGGAGAAATAGATGCATACTGTAAATAAACAATACCGAAACAGGCCCTGGCAACAAATGATTTGTTAATAAATGCTGAAGTAAGTTTATTAAATTGTTGGTATTTGTGTGGAAAAGTAGTTTCCACTTAACAGAATGGAATATAATAAACAATATATACATCTTCACAGCTCTGACAGTCAATGTTTTCCAAGAAGATATATAAGTAACCATAACAGATAAGAAGTTGAAAAAACACTTTGCTTCCAAAATGTGTTTCCTGGAGACCTTAAGTTTATGTTTATATCATGAGCAAAATCATTTTTTGTGAATAATGGTGAACTGAAGAGAGATAATGAGTATTTCAGTATTGGTACTCATTTGGAGATATAAGATACCACTTTTAACACCTTTAGCATAAATCATATGCAGACAGAAAAAGAATTATAGGTATGTTAGATACATGTGAGACCATATAGACCACTTTCCATATACACAAATACTTGAATAAATCAGTGCAGAGTCAATGTGAGTGTGGCATGTGCATATATATAATAACATACATTATCTCCAATAAGGAGAAACAGGATTTCTAGTAAAAATGATTATAAATATTATCAGGGGCAGGTAGAATATATAAGATGAGTCTAGAGTATCTTATAGTAACAATAAAATGATTTTGTATTGTTTATTTATAAAAATTGAATAAATTATATAATTATAAAATAAATTTATAAAATAAAATGTTATTTATAAAATAAGGCATAACACTGGATCCAAGTATCCAAAACTGATCATTCCAATGATGGTACATAAAGAATATTCTCTGTCCTTGTCTATCCATATATGTATATATATATATATAAATTATATATATATAGTGTAACCAACACATAACCAACAGATATACCATATCCTAATAAAATACTCTTATTTTAATATTCCTGTTCTTTGCCAAAGAGCAAGCAAAAGCAACTTAACAAAGAAGAGTTGTTTTGAAGTCACAGTTTAAAGGTGTAGTAGTCCTTGGGCATATCAAGACAAACAGCAGGGGCTTGAAATATCTTGCCACATTTCATCCACAAATCCAGAAACCGGGAAGAAATGCTCATGTATTGATGTTCATGTCTTTCTATTTTTACTGTTCAGTAAACCTGCCTAAAATGGAGTCCTGCCCACTACAGATGGATTGTACCACATCAATTGATGTAATTAAGACAAGATGGCCTGACAAAATTGGGAGCCATGGAGGTCATGGGAGAAGAAGGGTGGAAGAAGAGTAGGGGAGAAGGTGTAGGGGGAGGAGAACTTGAGTTAACAGGATAGTTGAGATGGAGGAAGGACCAGAGATGAGAGCAAGGAAAGAGATATTTTGATTGTGGATCTAACAAGAAACCTGGCACTAGAAAATTCCCAGGAATCCACAAAGTATGATCCCAGCAAAGACCCTAGTGCAATAGAGGAAAGGGGTGCTCAGACTGGCCTTGCCCTGTAGTCAGATTGATGAATATCTTAAAGTCACCATAGAACCTTCATCCAGCAACTAATGGAAACAAGTCAGAGACTCACAGCAGATCACTGGGCTGAGCTCCTAAGTCAATGGAAGAGTGAGAGGAGTGAGAATATGAGCAAAGGAGGTTAAGACTATGATGGGTGCACACACTAAACAGTTATGGAGCTAATGGGGGCTCACCACTTCAGCTGGACTGGGAAGGAACAAGCATAGGTTCAACTAGTCCCTCTGAATGTAAGGTGACAGTTTTATGGCTTAGGCAGAAAGCAGGGCTACTGGCAGTGGCACCAGGATTTTAACCTACTGATTGTATGGCTCTTTGGAACCTATTCTCTTTTGGATGGATACCTTATTCAGTCTAGATATAGTAGGGAGGTCCTTGGACCTTCTCCCAAGCAATGTGCCTTACCCTCTCTGAGGAGTGGATGGGGGTGGGGTGGGAGAGTAGGTGGAGGAAGTGCGGAGGGGGGGGAGGGAGCAAGTAACTGGGGTTTATATGTAAAATGAAAAAGATAGTTTTTTTTAAAAGAAATTATTTAAAAAATTAATCTCCTACAAGCATGCCCAGAGAACCATCTCCCAGGTGATTCTAGTTGTGTCAATTAGCACTGACCATCACAGATGTCCTCTAATCAATGGACTTGTTGCTTATTTTGTGTTTTGTGGAGATGTATAGTGCTTAAAATGTATTTGTGCCTCAAAAAATTGTAATTGGGATAATATCCATTCAATACAAGAAAACTAAAGACAGTGTTAGATGAATGAAGAGCAAATGTTACATGTTATTAGTTTTATTATTCAAATAGTACTTTCTCATGTTAGCCATGTCAAAAGTTCTCAGTTTATTTTCTATGCTCCTCAGTCTTATTATATATCTTTGCCACGTGGACACATAAATGTTTTTAGTCTAAATCAAAGTATCATTTTTACTAGTTTCATGCAACCTCTCCATACTTCCCCATATATTAGACACAGACAAAACTGCTGAGAGATATTTAACAACCACCCCGTTTGTTACTTATGGCCTTACTTCCAATACTTTCCTTTAAATAGCTTGAATTGTTCAGTGTGCAGAAAGACTATGATTTCATTCATGTTCAACATATGGACCTGGATAGTCTTGGCAAATCAATTCTCTTGCTCTTTGAACCTATTAGGACCACCTCCAAACCATGAGTTTGCTCACCTATCATGTTCATGCTTTCTCTTTTAAAGCCTTGGCCACATTTTTGCAAGTACACTTTTGATGTGGTATTCCCCCTCTCTATGCTATAAATATGTTTATTGCCATTGGTTAATAAAGAAGCGCTTCAGCTGTAGCAGAGCAGAATATAGCCAGGTTGGAAGAGATATATAGAGAGAGGAGGTGGAGTCAAGGAGATGCCATAAAGCTGCAGAAGGAGGACAGATGTCAGATCCTTACTAGTAAGCCACAGTCACAATGCTGATACATAGATTAATAGAAACAGGTTAATTAAGGAATAAGAGCTAGCTAGAAATATGCCTGAATCATTGGCCTAACAGTGTTGTAATTAATATAATTTCTGTGTGATTATTCAGGTCTGAGCAGTTGGAAAGAAAAAAGCCGCCTCTTGCTACACACTTTAATGGAAAAAGCTGCCTACCTCCATAAATACTATAGCAACATTTTAAATATATCTTGTTAGAACAGAAAACATGTTCAGTGCTAACATATCCAGCAATTGGAAGCCTTATGCTCTGAAACCAGGCAACCCTTACTACTGCACAGGACTGTGGGAGGCCACACTACTTTTTCTGAACACTGTGGATTTCCCCTTTTCTTTTCTGCTTCCCTATACCTTGTTGCACTATGTTGATCCCACAGGTTTTCACAGTGATAATCAGTTTCTTACAGCAAAACTTAATAATCAATATAATCAATATTATGTAACAATATAATGTATAATCATTATATTGTTACAGTAAGCCTTCATTCAATGCTTGGACCTAGCAAGGACTCTTAAACATTACTGGTCCTCAAATAACAATGGAGAATCTTTTGTTTGCCTTCATGTCAACAAATACTCAAGTGCCCCATATATAACTAGTGTATGTATATAATATATTCACATAAAGAGAGTTTAGACATATAAAGTAGATGTCTGTGTTAATTAGTTGAAAAAATAGAAATAAAGCATCATTACTATGTAAGAAAATGTAACTATGGCATTTACAGGCATACCAGTCTAGGTATGCCAGTTCTACAAAAGGTAAAGCCTGCCCTACATTCATCAGATCAGTACTGCTGTTCAAACTGTGGAAGCTCCAATTTTTCAATTTTGGAGAATAAAAGTCAGCAATGAATGCCCTCCACCCATCAGCAGAAATGCAAAGTTAACCAAGTACCAGATGAGTTGAACTTAAATTTTGTGTGGCTTATTTTATTATCTCTTATAACAGACACGGGATGTTATTATTTTCAGTCTTAGTTTTCATACAGACAGAAAAAACATTTCAAATCTCTCTTGATGTGCAAGACTGAAACATCATAAGCCCAAAATGACAATGTATGATTTGTGTGACCCAGTTACTCATAATTTGGTTGTTCTTGTCATAACAGTCTGTGCTGAGATGTAACAGGACTGTGAGTGAAAAAACACACCAGAATGATGTGATTTAAAACCACAACTAAAAATGTAGGAAGCGAGACTATTCTGGAGTTTTAAGAAGACTTTTAAAACATCATCTATGGACTACAAAACAGGTCATTGATCACATGCCCTAGAAAGGCACAAAATCTGAAATAAATGTGTAGGAGAGATGTCTGTACTCAGTGTGAATATTCAGGAGTCCTGATCTTGAATGATATGGTAATTTAATTTTCAGTTGTTTGAGGTAATTTCCATTTACTAAATTTTACTACAAATGGCCACAGTGATTTATAATACTGATAATAGTCAAAGGTTCCCTTTACCTATGTCCATATCAATTTAAAATTACCAAAAGAAAACTTTAAATGTTCTCAAACCAAAGCACAAAATATAAATACCAACATGGCGAATATATAAATTAGCTATTTATTATCCCAAATTGTATTAATGAATCATAACATTACTTGAATTCCATAAATACATGTGCCTAGATTTTGTCCATTTTTAGTGAAATGAAAAATTGAGCGAAAGGAAGCTGAAAGGATACAGGTAACACATGTTGTCAAAAAAGTTGTTACCAAATAGTGTTCTTGCTACAATATTACATTAGCACAACTTAGGGACTAGCTTTATTCTTTTAAAAGTGTGACTGAGAACAATATGTTATTATCACATGCATATATATGTATGTTCATGTGATAATATTTATCAAATGCATATATATTATTCATTCTAAATAAAACCTGCTAGGTCATGTAATGTTATTGTATGTATATTTGCAGTGCCTACAGTTTGCCGTTGGACGATCAATTTGTGTGCTCTTCCCTGGGGAAGACTACTTCATCCCATTCTCAGCTTTCCTCTGTTTCCTATAATACCTTGTATGGATTTGAGAACTCCTGGGCTCTCCCTGGCCTTTAAGGGACACCATTAAAGACACGCTTTATTGTCATTTGACATTAAGACATGTTATTTACTTGAGAGGTATCAAAACACATAGTACATTAGCCAGCTGTCCTCCATGGGGTCTACAGCTACTACAATCTCGGAAGTGTCCCAGCCTTTGGATGTGTCCCAAGCTTCTTTCCATGACATGACATCTAGTGAAATGACAGTTGTTAAAAAGGTAACTCTGTGGACAAAGTGACAATATTCCTAAAACCCTAGGCTAATTTCTTTCAATTTCTTCTACACATTCAGAATAACTGCTTACATCATCTACAAAGGCATAAATCTTCTCTGAGGAGACATCCATAGGGCGACTTTCTGAATCCCAGAAAAGAAAGATGTATGTGAAACACACACACACACACACCACACCCACACACACACACACACACACTGCCGAAAAGCATCCTTTTAAGTATAATCACTGAACAGAAAAGAGACGCAGCCTTTACTCTCAAGTTAATTCCTAATTGAGTCCAGTGTCTTTTAAAGAACATATTAGAATATTATAAGCCTCTCTCAGTTTCATTTCTGTCTTTTGAAGACCGTATTAGAAGCCTCTCAGCTTTCATCGTCTGTCTTTCTTTATTTTGTTTCTTCTTGCCGGTAACTACTTTCTCTTCGCATTAAATTCTCCCTCCCTCTCCTCTCTCTCTCTCTCTCTGCCTCATCTCTGTCTCTCTTTTTCTCTGTTCTCTCTCTCTCTCTCTCTCTCGCCTCATCTCTCCTCTCTCTCTCTCTCTCTCTCTCTCTCTCTAGTTCTCTCACACACCACACACACACACACACACCACACACATGCAGACTCACACATCTCCCTTTCCTAGCATGTGAAAACTTCTCTGACTCTCTTCACCACCTTACCTCCTCCATTCTCCCTCCAGGACCCCAACCTCTTCATCCCAAGGCTGCCCTGTGCCCTTCTTCCCTCCTCGCCTTCGCTGAGCACCTTCACTGCATTCATTCTCATCCAGGGCTTTGCAGATTCCCGGGCTGTTTGCTGGTGAGAAAATCTTGCTGCAGCTGCAGCAAGGACTTGAGTCCCCCCACCTCACCCCCACCCACCGCGCACCCGCCTTGCGCAAGCGCGCGCGCCGTCGCATAGCCCAGTTGCAAAGAGGGCTAGGCTGGGGCTACTGCTGAGAGGAAAAGGCTGGGAGCGGGGAGGCATCCTGTCCTCCTGCGAGCCTGCAAGGATGCTGCAGGGGACTGAGACCATGGTGAGGTTGCTAACGTCCTCTCCAACCCCCCAGCCGGGGATCCGGGCTGGCAATACCCGGCCCCCTGGGGCTAGTTTCCTGCCAGCGCATCCAAGAAGCCAAGGAGCTTTGAAAGGCATAAAAAGAAAATACAAGGGTGCTGGAAAGGGGGTACTGATCACCAGAGCCGGTCCCCTCCGCAAACCCACGAATAAAGGAGGAAGGGGTTCAGAGGTTGCATAGGAGACACGAAAACCCCAGTCTGCGAACTGGCTCAGTGCCTCCCTGAAGACCTGGGCGCTCTGGTGAGCACCCGCTCGGGAAAAGGAGGCGGCGTGGGGGCGAGGGGCGAGGGACCGGGGGGAGGGGGAGAGGGAAGAGCGAAACGGGAGAGGGAAGAGCGAAAACGGGGGAGGGGAGAGAGGCCCGTGGCGGGAGTGCGCATTCCGGTACCCTATACCAAAGTGCGGGGTTCGGGGATGCTGCGGCCCGGGTAGGGGGCCGGGTGCGAGCTGCGGAGCGCGTGTGGCGCCGGCGTTGGTGTGGATGTGAGCAGCGAGCGCAAGTGAGCCCCAGACAGAGCGGCATGTCTCATCCCTGCGAGCAAGAGCAGAAGCTAGACCCGCCACCACCATCTCTGCATGAACATTATCAGCAGGACAGAAAAACCTCCCCCAGGGCTATGGAGACTGCGGGAAACATCTGGCAGCTGGCGATAGATTGCTGAGGGAAGCAATCATAACCTCAAAGCGCCCAAAGCTCTCTCTCTTTTTTTATTTCTCATTTTTTTCTTTCCTTCTTTCTTTTTCTTTTTCTCTTTTTTGTTTTGTCTTTTGTTTTTTGTTTTTTTTTTTAAATTTTAAGCGCATCGTCCTCAATGCCTCTCTGAAGAGCTTTAGCAAGAGTGTGAGAGAAAGAGAGGAGAGCGCGCACCAGGGGAGAGGAGCAAGGAGATGAGGATTATTTGCAGGCAGATTGTCTTGTTGTTTTCTGTGTTTTGGGGGACTCGCCATGGGAGCCTTTCCAAGCATTGTTCAAATAGGTAAGTAAATGGCTGGGGAAGGGGTGCTTATGTTTGAAGAGAGTTTAAATGAGTTGCAGATAAGCAATCCAGGGAATCCTACAGCGGCGCCTTTCCTTTACAATCAGATCATGCAAGTTTAGATAGTAGACAGGCTAGTACGCCCAGCCTTGACCCTATTCCATCTTGCTTGCCAATATGCTAAATTAGGATTGGGAGAAGTTAAGGGAAAGGGAGAGAGAAGAGAGAGAGAGAGAGAGAGAGGAGATAGCGAAGATAGAGAGAGAGAGAGAGAGAGAGAGAGAGAGAGAGAGATCCTTTGGTTTTTTGGTTGTATTTTATAGCACATTTCTTTAATTAAACTCTTTCCCCAAGAGCAAAAGGAAATATCAAATTCCATTTTATTTATTCATTTTGGTTTTTTTTTTTCAATGCATTTCTTGCTATTCTACAACTGCAGCATTCTCTCTATACAGGAAGAGATTGGGACAAAAGCATTTTCTCTCCACACCTCTTGCCTTGTCTTGCTTCCAAATGACAGAATCAAAAGTTAGATCCTTTTCTAGGAACCTTTGCTTGTTTTATTTGCTTTTGACTTATGCTTTTGCTCCTTCATATTCTTTGGGCACCCTACTCTGTCTCTAACGACCCTCCCTTCCTCCCTTGCTTGCCATTCTCTTCTGTCTGTTGATGGGACTCAGCTATTGAATTTCTTCCAGCCCAGCCAAGCCCAGCCTCAAACACTGCATCATTTTGTAAAAATGTGTGTACTGTGCACAAAACCGAACTGGTTGAGCTGGGTTACACACAAGCACGGGGGAAAACTAGGTTCTCTCTCTTCTAAATCTACTGTCCTGTGCATCCACATTACTTCGTTCCTGTCCCTGTATTTTGATGGAAATCTCCGTTCGTTCTATCTGCATCCTCACTGGTACAGAGAGGTTTCCTGAACTGGCTTCCTGAAGAGGGCAAGTGAAAGAAAGCCAGATAAACTGAATGGTCTCAGAGGTCATTAGGATCATGAACGATTGAATCAAGAAAAAGCTGAACTGCCTTGAAGACTAAAACACTAAGCATGCAGTGCAGGGACAAAGCAGCGCATAGGATATGGCAACAAAGCTCCTTAGTTGCATGGCTGCTGTTGGAGACCTTTGACAGTCCTGGGGCTGGGTCTAACATCTAAAGCAGGAAACACTGTGAAGCTGCTGTCTTTCACAGGTGGTCTCTTCATCCGAAACACAGACCAGGAATACACTGCTTTCAGATTGGCAATCTTTCTTCATACACCAGCCCCCAATGCCTCCGAAGCTCCTTTCAATCTGGTACCCTCATGTGGGATAACATCGAGACAGCCAACAGTTTTGCTGTGACGAATGCCTGTAAGTAAACTATAAGTTACAGCCTAAATTGAAGAGAACTGAAATGAGGTAGTGGATTCCCTTCTTTGTTACAAATTTTCTAGGAAAATAATCAGGATTCCAACAATTGTCTGATGTCAGAGAAAAATCATAGTTCAAAAGGATTAGTCGTTGGTATTTTCAGCTGATCCATATTTCTCCTTCCTGCCTGTTCCCTCCTTCTCTTCTCTCATCCTTCCTTCCTTTCTGTCTTTTAATTTTCCCCTGCCTAGATCACACAAGCTGAATTCTCCTGTAACATTTTAATATTGTATCTGTCTTATGAATGCCAGTGAAAAGTGTACTCAGTCTAGTGTTTTATCCTATCTTGGTTTTTCTGTCTTGAGTTTCACTAGAGTAACCTCCTGACTCCCTTTTAAAGATGTCACAAGCTCTTCTCAGTACTAAAGGCCATGGTGAAAAGGCCAGAAGGAGTGATGATGTGGAGAAAATACATTTAAATCAGCTGGTAGACTAAACATAAGATGCAGTGATGTCATTTGTGGCTCTTCTGCCCTTCTATTTTAGTTTGTAACTACCTCTTGCTGTCTTATGGATCTGGCTGTCCATGAAACTCCATGAGGCCTTACCCTGTTACCAGTCACTTTAGTCTCTGATCAACCTGAATTTTAAAACACACCCAGCTGAATTTTCACACAATGAAACCACATGAGAGACTTCACAATGCTACAAGCAATCAGTTGTACAGAAGTCCCTATCAAGATTCTATGTAAATTGATGTGGAAAAAACTGCCAGCTAGCGGCATTAACATAAATCACTAATATGTAACTCATCCATGGCATTGGGCTGGCTTTTAGTTCAGTTGGTGATGCATGCGATATTTCAGATGCTTCCTCCGTTTTCTGTGCATATCTACTGCCATGCTAAAACAATGCTTCTGACTTGTCTGAGATGTGAAGAAGTGGTTTCTACGTAAAATGGTGAGTGCTTTGTTTCTATTGCACCAAGTTGGAATATCTTTTAATTTAAAATTGTCAGGACAAGAAAATAAACTGAAAAAAGAAAAACATAAAAAGGGGTTTTAAAAGAAGGAAGGTGTCTATTTCATGAGCTAAAGTGCTTGCATTCATATTATTTGTACTTAATTAACTTAACAGATAAGAGGATGATCCTTTATTTTGGAGGTCTGTTTACTACTATATTGTAGAACTTAATTTCATGAAGGTATTGAAGCTTTTGACAGTTTTATAAAATATTGTGGTTATATATTTGTCATGATTCTTATGGCTACTACTATTTTGTGATTATTGCTTATTCATTTTCCTTGGTTACAAAATTAAAATTGGTTTACTTTGTGATGAAACTAATATTGTTTTATTTGGGAATGAAACTAATATTAAAGCAAAAGGGTGTTATTTTAAGGCAAAGTTCATATAAAGTATAGCTAGACTTGTGGATAATCATTTATAAATTTTAGGGGTTATTTTCTTCATACACCAAGTAATACATGAAATATCAACATTTCACACAATTCTGCTCAAAGCATTCTTATTAAGGAGTGATGGTTGCAATTTTTTATTATACATTTATTTTGTGTCTCTCCTAAGAGTCTGTCTCCTAAAAGCTTGAAAACTAATTGATTATGCAATATATTATTCAAAGTAAGGGGACTTTTGTCCACAGTAAATTACATTTGAATACTATCACTTAATTTTGAATGAGTTTTATTTTCACAAATTAAGACCTTAAGAATTAAAATGGTTATACAATGACATTCAGTTTTGTAAATTGTAAACTGCTAATCGTTTCGTACTCCATACCAGCAGTTAACCTCATTTAGCTCATTTTAATTAGTATTATTTTGTTTATAACAAAACATGTATGAAATAAAGTGTTTGTGGCAAAGCATTGTGACATCTGGTTACACTGAAAGGAAAAGAATTCCAAAGTATAAAATATAGAGGATGCTCTTCCTTAATGTGCAATAAAAACAGTAACTTTAGATGTGTTCAAGTGCCATACAATGTTAACAAGCTAATGGTTTTCACACTCATATATAATTGGCTCTGCATAGATGTTTAAGAATACTTCTAAAAGCAAATTGTAAATAAGCAAAAATATTTTTAGTGAAGATATTTCTTTTTTGATAGATTTCTATAATGAATTCCTTAAGATAAACCCAAGATCCATTTGGGAACAATCCATGGAGAGTATGAGTCAGGTGGTTGGTGCTTATTGGGTAGACGGACCCAACACACACACACACACACACACACACACACACACACACGATTCAACTGTGATTACAGGTGAACCATAAGCAGTAACTATAAGTTAATCTCAACTATCAAACTTTATGCCATTGGGTACAAAAGGATAAAAAGAGCTTTGAAATTTAGTATTTGGAAAATTAACATGGGTTTTTTTTCTTTGTAGTGACACAGACTGGATTTTCAAACTTGTTATCTTGGAATGCATATAAATATAATATGTGTTACACTCAATTATTTTAATTGAAATGTTCCGTAATGAATCTTTATAAACTTCTAATCTCCTCTCTGTATGAATAAAGAATACTAGCCAGGGTATATTTAATTTGCTTTTATGAAAACTACACTAACACAAAAAAAAAAAAACAAACAAACCAGACAATAATAAAGTGTGAATTCTCTGTTGAAAAGACATAATCCAATGCTGATTATCAGGACCAAATTAACATCATCTCTCTTAAAAGTATGTCTATCAATAAACCACTCTCTATATTGAGTTTACCAGCTTGTAAAACTGGATATGATTAATTCAAAAAGAGCAATTTTGGGAATCAATACCCTCTCGCTAGAGGAAGCAATAATTTGGACTTCTAATTTTACTGCTAACAATATTTTCTCTTCAACAGTATTTGCATATCTTTAAATTAAAATATTTTTATTTTTTAGCTATTCATATAACTAAGAATTCAAATTTTACAGGATGCTAAAAGGAAATTAGATACAGATAATAAAAATTATAACCATTTTCAATAACAAAAGTAAGTATAAGTAGCCCTTTCCTGCAACCATTTAGTGTTATTGGATATTTACATTTTGTTATTGTATCCTATATAAAGTACATAAGGTGATGAAAACATATTCAGGGATAAATAATAATATGGTCAATGTTTTTTAATTAAATACCATTAATATCTTTTATATAGATTTTAATATAGCTATCTCTGCAAAAAACTGGATAATGTTCTTACAAAACATTTGAAACAACCCCTAACAGGCTACTTAACAGATATTTGCTTGGAGAATAATATTTGTTAAATTTAAGCAAAACTAGTAAATAAAATACTAAGCTATCACCAAATTTTAAATATAATAATATTTGAGAAATTGTGAATTTAAAATTTTTCTTAGAAGCATTATCACATGATTATTTCCTTGATGAATCAGCTATTGTGATATCACGTACTAACATCCAGTCTGTGGAATGATGCTTTAAGTTTAAGATGAACTGTGGGAAGTACATGATAAACAATTTACATGGTCAAAATAGGAAAGAGAGTTATAGGGTTTCTAGACTGATTCCTTCTTTAAAATCTGTATGAGGACTAACTGGTGAGCATGTTTTTAAGTGTATTTTTTTTTTTTTTTTTTTTTTTTTTTTTTTTGGTTTTTCGAGACAGGGTTTCTCTGTGGCTTTGGAGCCTGTCCTGGAACTAGCTCTTGTAGACCAGGCTGGTCTCGAACTCACAGAGATCTGCCTGCCTCTGCCTCCCGAGTGCTGGGATTAAAGGCGTGCGCCACCACTGCCCGGCTTAAGTGTATTTTTTTAATGATGTCCTTATCTTGCTCAATTTGTCTGCCTTAAACAATTTGCTCAATTGTTTATCAGATGATGGTAGGGAAGTTACAATCATTGAAACTTTGTATATTATTCTATAGTAACAATAGAGTGGTTTGATTTTGAGATAGGATAACACTCTTATAGCCCAGACTGGCCTAAACATCGCTATAAAGTACAGGGTAACTTATTTTCCTGCCTCAGCCCTTCTGAGTACTGGCATTAGAGGTGTGTACTAACTTTCCCAATACCAATCACATGTCTATTCTTTTATAGAAGTTAAATCTAACTTCTTTTGGATGACAATTTACTCGCCAAATTAAAATATCCAATGACAATGATAAAAGTAACTGGTTATATAAAATGTAATTGCTTAGTTAATTTAAATCCACAGAAAATATAAAATTAGAGACAATATGTCCATAGGAGTTCCCACTTACACAGTAGTAGTAAAAGCTCACTTATGTTAAAACTATGCAACTCTCATGTCTGTAGTAAAATTCAACAATGCTTAAATACTGTTGTGTATGCTTTCCTTTAGGAATATTGGGCCTTGTAAAAACTAAGAGACTGCATTGGGATATCAGTAATATTCCTAAGCAGGCTAAAGATAAAGCTTTATTCTTCAAAGGAAAGATAGAAAATAGAAAATAGAATTAAGTATACTATTGGTTTTAAAAAATCAGTAGACTGTGATTCATTGGACTTTCATGTTTGGAATTGATAGAAACAACTTACATTGATCTGAAGTAATTGTTCAGTTTTATGATTTTCTATCTCCCCTGTAATTTCCCATTCTAAGATTAATGACAAAAATGTGAGACCCATTGCTTCATTTTGTCATTTTGCAGATGGTAAGTGATTTATAATTTCCTCTGATGTGTTTCTGAGTGATCACAATGGACCATTTACAAATTGTCAGAAAATTCCTTATTTTTTTCCCAAATAGGTGTTCTCTAAGTTTTATTTATTTTGGGAAGAGGAAAACTATGTTCACTTCCTTCCAATGAGAAAGTTCATTTTTTAGTTATCATTTGCCTATTGATAATTCATCTCTCGATATCTTATATACAGAGGGACACCATCATTTATCTGGTGTGGGAGGTCTTCTGTCTATGTGCTGCTTTCATTGGTTAATAAAGGAACTGCTTTGGACTTCTAGCAGAGCTGTAGGGGAACAGAGCTAGGTAGGGAAAACTAAATGGCATGCTGGGAGAAAGGAGGCAGAGTCAGATGGACTCCATGGAGCTGCTAGAGACAGACTCTGGGAATTTTACCCAGTAAACCACTGCCACATGGTGATACACAGATTAATAGAAATGGGTTAAATTAAGTTATAAGAGTTAGACAAAAAGAAGTTAGAGCTAATGGGCCAAGTAGTATTTTAATTAATACAATTTCTGTGTGATTATTTGGTTCTGGGAGGCCGGGATGAATAAGCGGGGCTCCTCCCACATTTATCTGAATTTTAAAGCTATGAGAATGCTTTAGTTTTAGGATTGATACAACATCGCATAAATTTAGTTTGCCCCAAACTAATGTTACATAAACAGTCAAGGCGACAGGCCTTGTTTTTAGGTTTATATCTTTAGGCTCTGAGTAGTTTCTTTGTCGGAGACTTGGTGTTTTTTACCAGGAACCACTCCAGTGATTTTATCAAGAAGCCTCAAATTATAAAAAATATATCCCTACTGAGATTTCTTGAATTGGACAGAAGTAAGAATTTCCATTTATCCTTTCCGTAATTGCAGTATTTTGAGGGAAATAGAGCAAGGCAGTTCTGGGCAATTTGTTCATTAATCGCATGGCAGTGAATAATGGAACAAAGGTTAAAATCATATTATGTAAAGAATTAATCTATTCATTCATGAGATTAAGATAATGGATTTGTCTATTTATTTATTAAACATATTCAAGAAGAGAAATTCTTAAGATACTATGGAAGAAACTCAGAATACAAAACATTGTAAGAGTAGCTGTTACCCTCCATGAGCTCTTAGTGTGGGAGTAAGAGACAATTCAGATAGCGTATAAATTATGGCAGAGCTCTGAAGAGAAAATAAAGCTGTAATATGGAGAAACAAAGAAATGGTAAGAACACCAAGCTTGGCACAACATTTAATGATGCTGGCTAGTCAGGGTTTCAACCTCTTGCTGAGTCATTTAAAGGAGAGGGAAGCACAAGGGTGTGAGTATATGCTACATGAGAAAACATAAAGGTGTGGAAAGCCAAGTCTATTTGAGCTAATATGGTCTAGGAGGAGTATGAAAAGCATTAAGAGGGCATCAGTGTGCTAAGGGACAAGGCTTTGTACATGTACAGAAACTCTATAGCAGTTGCAAGGAGACCTCATGGAAGAAAAAAGAGGACATGTAAATTATTTGAATTGAATAAAGATATGAATTTTACAAAAAGCAATATGGTGGCACAAGAAAACATATTGTAAGATTAAATAATGGAAAGCAGACGTCCTGTTAGTTAAATGTCAGAGTGATGCAATTTAAAGTAAGAGATGCTTAGATTAGAGTAGAAGCACCAGGAAGAGAATAAAGCTCACACACCACAAAAACAAAACTTTCGTCAGGACTCGCTGATTGGTCAGATTTATGTGGAAGGGTGCCAGAAAAGTATAGTGACAATAAAGATTGTCAGCTGATGTCTCTGACCTGAGGCAAAAAAAAAAATGTTTTACTAGTGATGCTGACTAACAGAAGAAGTAGGTACATGGTCAGAGATCTGAGTGAAGATAGAGAGCTTCATGGGGATGGATTGATTATGAGCTGCTGAAGGCGCCCAAAGAAGATGCACAGTAAAAAATTGGGCATGAGTGGATGTCCTGGACCGGCACAGCAGGAAAGGACCGTGGAACATCAGTCTCCCCAAATCGTGCCAATACTTACAAAGTGAGAAAAAAAATGGTCAAGCAAAGGAGTCGGGGGGAAATTGGGGCAGAGAGTCTGGAAGAAAAATTGTGGTAATACTTCAAGTAAAGGAGGACCAGCCTTGTCAAATGCTGTGGAATCACGATCTATAAAGAAAACTGTATCACCCTTGGGAGGTATTTTGATCCGTTCTCTTTAGAGTGTTCATTTGTACTTTTGATCAAGAGAAATTTTACAAACATCTCCTTTATTAAGCCCACAAATATTCTACTAATATTTAATTTCCTGTATATGCTGGTCAAACCCTTCTTATCTTTTAATTAGAAGTAGGAAGGTACAATTATCAGGCTTTTGAACAAGGGAGATTAAATTTACAAAATAAGGATGACAAAGTTACACACAACTCCTTTATCTATCATCACAAGAGACAAATACCTACCCAAATAGGAATTCTTGTGAAAAGTAGGAAGATGAGTGGAAGAGAAAGTCACGTCTTTAGAATTTAATGAAATTTTCATAACAGAACATTTTCATAAATTTTATTTTTTTTCTTTTTTCTTTTTTTTTTCTTTTTTCTTTTTTTGGTTTTTTCGAGACAGGGTTTTCATAAATTTTATAAGAGAACATTTCCCAGTAAATATTAATATTTCGATGTACTTGTATTTTATGTTTCAGAGAAGTTATACAGGTTTTATATATTTTGTTGATACTTCATAGACATATGTTCTGATCTCCCATATACCTGTTTAATTTACACACACAAATCCAAGGTTCTATTTAATAGCCTTAGAAAATCCTAAAAGATGATACTTTTTTAATTTTATTGATTTTTATTGAGCTCTACATTTTTTTCTGCTCCCATCCCTCCTTCTCCCCTTCCCTTCAACCCTCTCTCAAGGTCCCCATGCTCCCAATTTACTCAGGAGATCTTGTCTTTTTCTACTTCCCATGAAGATACGATCTATGTATGTCCCTCTTAGGGTCCTCATTGTTGTCTAGGCTCTCTGGGAATCTTTTAAAGGATGATTATTTTATGTTTGGATTGGCAGAAGGAAAAGAATTTGCCTTCTTTACACAGGTGTGGAGCTAGTGCATCATGTGTGCGTGTACATTTGCAAAGAGATGATTTTCAATGTTTAAGCAGCTTTTCAGTGAGTTTTTCATCACACAAAAGGCCTAGTTCCATAACCCTCAAGGAATCTCCTACCACTTATGTAAGAATTTTTTTTCCTACCTTTGTCAAGTGAGTAGACTATGTTTTATCCTGGTAGCAAAACTGGAATCTTTCTGTATAATCCATCTACATCCTGAGCCAATGGGGAGCATATCCTTAAAGGGAACACCTTTGGTTTTACCCTCCAATCTCTTACTATAGTCTTATGGCCTTTAGTGATTCACTTACTAGAAAGCACATACTTTGTGTCCCCTCTTCTATTTTTTTAAGCACAATTTACCTTCTTTTTTATAATTACTACTTCTGGAACAATGGGTTTTTGAAGGTCATCAGCGACTTACAGAGGATTCAATCCAGTTTTTTGGTGTTCAGTGTCTGCATAATCTACAGGAGACAATTCTGAGGACTCCCTGTTCTCTGACACTCATTTAGCCCCTGATGATAATAATCACAGTACTAAAAAGCTATTAAAGGAAGCTTTGCCCTTGTGTTACCTTCAGTTTTATACAACTATGAAAGGTAAACACAGCTTTTGATTATTTTATCAAAAAAATAACATTTAAAAACACTTAAATTTTGCCTACGGCTACAAAATAGCATTGCTGTAGAATTAAGGCCATTTCTTCAAATCCATTACACTATTTGACAGCTATTTTTGCTGCAATATCTTTTGCAATACAAGATCAACAAGGTAATCATCACTTAGTGTGACTGCAGGTTTCTGGAACCCTAATTCAAATATCAAGAATTTATTTCTAATGATTTTAATTCAAACCAGCAAACATGCCTAGAATTTTACATTACAGTGAAACTTGTAAAATAAATAAGTTGTAGCAACATAATTTCAAAAGTTTAACTGTTGACAGTTGACACTCCCATTATTTTTTAATGCCAATTTTATGCCACAAATGCCAGCATATATAACATAGCTAAATGAATTTTAACTGTTTGATACCCAGGGACCAATGCTCTGTTAATTGGCAAGCCTACATATTTCTACAGGTGAATTCTTTCATTTAAGAATATAAATATTCAGCCGGGCCGTGGTGGCACATGCCTTTAATCTCAGCACTCGGGAGGCAGAGGCAGAGGCAGGTGGATCTCTGTGAGTTTGAGGCCAGCCTGGTCTACAAGAGCTAGTTCCAGGACAGGCTCCAAAGACACAGAGAAACCCTGTCTCGAAAAATAAAAAAAAGAATATAAATATTCATGATTAATTTATCCAGTAAACTGATTTGAGATGTTTTTAGCTGTCAGGAAGGTTCTCCATGGTTGTCTTTCCAATTCTAAATAAATGAAGGGTGGTAGTTAAGGTATATTGACCTATGCTTGAATTGATGAGTTTTTCAAGCACCATTACCCAATCTCACTTCATAAAACTTCCATGTCATCGATGAAACTTTCAGTGCTATATTAGGAATTACAAAGAAAGAATATTTAAACATGTTTACCTCTTTTTAATAATACATTCCATTTCTTCAACTGTAGAAAACACGTTCTATAAACTAGTCAGTATTGGCTCATGTAGTTGTTGCTCACTTCCTTTTATTATGCAGGTACTTGGTCCAAAATGCAGTTTTTGTCATCAGTAATGCTAAATACATTATGCTCTAGGTTATATTAATTTTCATATTTCTATTTAAATGTAACATATGTTTGTGAATGATCAAATGATTTCAGCATCTAAAGAGTTAGCGGACTTGGATGGTCAGGCACAATATTATGGATATTACTTCATTTTACTATCACCATCAGCACTGTGACTGGGAACTGGTATGAATTCGTATAGCAGGAACTCCTGGTGATAAAATTACCACATGAAAAAATGTGGATTTGAGCTTTTAATTGACGTGGTCATATTTTCTCCTTTAACAAATGCTATATATATTTGCAACCTCCAGTATATGGGAATAATTGTTTTCTGTGACCTGCCTGCACTAGTCATTATAGTTCTCTTAAATCATCACTCATCCTGTGAAGTAAAAATGACATCTAATTGCTACTTTAATTTGCATAATTTTAATAGTGAGAAGGAAAATTGTTCTATACTTCAAAGCCTTGTGTACCTCTTTGTGAACTGTCTGGTCTTTTCCTTTGTCATCCCATGCTTTCTTCTTTAAGAAAACATTTTTATATTATAATAATTAACTGGCTGCTATCACCAGGTGGAGGTTCTATGGTGATATGCAAGAAATTCATCAGTATGGCTATAGGAACTGGCCTTTTCAGGCTCCCTCTCCTCAGCTGCCCAAGGAACTAGCTGGAGGTGTCTCCCTGGAAACCCGGGAACCCCTCTAGAGTCAAGTCTCTTGACAACACTCAGATGGCTTCCTGAATTAAGATATATGCTTCCCTGCTCCCATATCCACCATTCCTGTATCCCAAGCATCCCATTCCTCCAAGCTCCCCTTATTCTCCCTTCATGCTTTTCTCTCCCCATCTTCCCTTGGCCCCGTCTTGCCCCACCCTAAAGTTCCCAATTTTTGCCTGGTGATCGTGTCTACTTCCAATATCCAGGAGGATTACTATATATTTTTCTTTGGGTTCACCTTCTTATTATCTTCTCAAGGATCCTGAATTATAGGCTCGATGTCCTTTAATCATGGCTAGAAACCAATTATGAGTGAGTACATCCCATGTTCATCATTTTGGGTCTGGGTTACCTCCCTCAGAATAGTGTTTTCTATTTCCATCCAATTGCATGCAAAATTCAAGATGTCATTGTTTTTTACCGCTGAGTAGTATTCTAACATGTATATATTCCACAGTTTCTTCATCCATTCTTCCACTGAAGGGCATCTAGGTTGTTTCCAGGATCTGGCTATTACAAATAATGCTGCTATAAACATAGTTGAGCAAATGCTTTTGTAGTATGATTGGGCATCTCTTGGGTAGATTCCCAAGAGTGGAATTACTGGGTCCTGGGGTAGGTTATTCCCAAATTTCCCAAGAAACGGCCACACTGCTTTCCAAAGAGATTGCACAAGTGTGATTCCCACCAGCAATGGATGAGTGTACCCATTACCCCACAACATCTCCAGCAAAGGTTATCATTGGTGTTTTGGATTTTAGCCAATCTGATAGGTGTAAGATGGTATCTCAAAGTTGTTTTGATTTGCATTTCCCTGATAGCTAAGGAGGTTGAGCATGACCTTAAGTGTCTTTTGGCCATTTGAACTTCTTCTGTTGATAATGTTCTGTTCAGTTCAGTGCCCCAATTTTTAATTGGCTTAATTAGCATTGTAAAGTCTCGTCTCTTGAGTTCCTTATATATTTTAGAGATCAGACCTTTGTCAGTTGCGGGGTTGGTGAAGATCTTTTCCCAGTCAGTAGGCTGCCTTTGTGTCTTAGTGACAGTGTCCTTTGCTTTACAGAAGCTGCTCAGCTTCAGGAGGTCCCATTTACTCAATGTTGCCCTTAATGTCTGTGCAGATGGGGTTATGTGTAGGAAATGGTTCCCTGTGCCCATTTGTTGTAGAGTACTTCCGACTTTCTCCTCTATGAAGCTCAGTGTGTTCAGGTTAATATTGAGGTCTTTAATCCATTTGGACTTGAGTTTTGTGCATGGTGATAGATATGGATCTACTTTCATTCTTCTACAGGTTGACATCCAGTTATACCAGCACCATTTGTTGAAGATGCCATCTTTCTTCCATTGTGTACTTTTGGCGCCTTTATCAAAAATCAGGTGTTCATAGATTTGTGGTTTAAGATCCGGGTCTTCTATATGATTCCATTGGTCAACTTCTCTGTTTTTATGCCAATACCAAGCTGTTTTCAATACTGTAGCTCTGTAATAGAGTTTGAAGTCAGGGATGGTAATGCCTCCAGAAGTACCTTTATTGTATAAGATTGTTTTGGCTATCCTGGGTTTCTTGTTCTTCCATATAAAGTTGATTGTTGTCCTCTCAATATCTGTGAAGAATTTTGATGGGACCTTGATGGGGATTGCATTGGATCTATAGATTGCTTTTGGTAGAATTGCCATTTTTACTATGTTGATCCTCCCAATCCATGAGCAAGGGAGATCCTTCCATTTTCTGGTATCCTCTTCAATTTCTTTCTTCAAAGACTTAAAGTTCTTGTCAAATAAATCTTTCACTTCCTTGGTTACAGTTACTCCCAGATATCTTATGCTATTTGTGGCTATTGTGAAAGGGGATACTTCTCTGATTTCCCTCCCTGCTTCCTTATCCTTTGTGTAGAGGAGGACAACTGATTTTTGGAGTTGATCTTGTATCCTGCCACCTTACTGAAGGAGTTTATCAGCTGTAGAAGTTCTTTGGTGGAGTTTTTGGGGTCGCTAATGTACACTATCATATCATCTGCAAATAACGAAAGTTTAACTTCTTCTTTTACAAATCGAATCCCCTTGATTCCCTTATGTTGTCTTATTGCTATTGCTAGAACTTCGAGCACTATAGTGAAGAGATAAGGAGAGAGTGGATAGCCTTGTTGTATTCCTGAATTTAGTGGGATGGCCTTGAGTTTCTCTCCATTTAATTTCATGTTAGCTGTCGGCTTACTGTAAATAGCCTTTATTATATTTAGGAATGACCCTTGTATCCCTAATCTCTCCAAGACCTTTATCATAAAAGGGTGTTGAATTTTGTCAAATGCTTTTTCAGCATCTAATGAGATGACCATATGGTTTTTTTCCTTCAGTTTATTTATATGATGGATTACATTGATAGATTTTCGTATGTTGAACCAGCCCTGCATCTCTGGCATGAAGCTTACTTGATCGTAGTGGATAATTTTTCTAATGTGTTCTTGGATTCAGTTTGCCAGTATTTTATTGAAAAATTTTGAGTCAATGTTCATGAGTGAGATTGGCCTGTAATTCTCTTTCTTGGTTGAGTCTTTGTGTGGTTTAGGTATCAGGGTAACTGTAGCTTCATAAAAGGAATTTGGCAGTGACTCTTGTGTTTCTATATTATGAAATACCTTAAGGAGTATAGGTATTAGGTTTTCTTGGAAGTTCTGATAGAATTGTGCCTTGAAACCATCTGGTCCTGGGCTCTTTTTGGTAGGGAGGTTTTGGATAACAGTTTCTAATTCTTCACGACTAACAGAACTATTTAGAGCATTTACCTGGTCCTGGTTTAACTTTGGTATATGGTATTTATCTAAAAAAACTGTCCATTTCTTTTACATTTTCTAATTTTATGGCATACAGGCTTTTATAGTAAGATCTAATGATTCTCTGAATTTCCTCTATGTCTGTGGTTATGTCCCCATTTTCTTTTCTGATCTTATTAATTTGCATGTTCTCCCTCTGCCGTTTGATTAGTTTGGCTAAGGGTTTGTCAATCTTAGTGATTTTCTCCAAGAACCAGCTTTTTGTTTCATTGATTCTTTGGATTGTTTTCTGTGTTTCTATTTTGTTGATTTCTGCCCTCAGTTTGATTATTTCCAGTCTTCTACTTCTCCTAGGTGAGTCTGCTTCTTTTTTTTCCAGAGCTTTCAGGTATGCTGTTAAGTCACCAATGAGTGCTTTCTCCGTTTTCTTTAAGTGGCACTTAGTGCTATGAACTTTCCTCTTAGCACTGCTTTCATTGTGTCCCATAGGTTTGAGTATGTTGTGTCTTTGTTTTCATTAAATTCAAGAAAGACCTTAATTTCTTTCTTTATTTCTTCCTTGATTCATGTGTGGTTCAGTAGCTGACTGTTCAGTTTCCATGAGTTTGTGGGCTTTCTGGGGGTAGCATTGTTGTTAAATTCTAATTTTAATCCATGGTGATCTGACAGGACACAGGTGGTTACTAATATTTTATTTTTGTAACTGTGGAAGTTTGCTTTGTTACCGAGTATGTGGTCAATTTTCGAAAAGGTTCCATGAGCTGCAGAGAAGAAGGTATATTCTTTCCTATTTGGGTGGAATGTTCTATAGATGTCTGTTAAGTCCATTTGGTTCATTACCTCCATTAAGTCTTTCAATTCTCTGTTAGGTTTCTTTCTGATTGACCTGTCCATTGGTGATAGAGGAGTGTTGAAGTCTCCCACTATCAGTGTGTTTGGTTTGATTGCTGCCTTCAGTTCTAGTAATGTTTCTCTTACATATGTTGGTGCTTTTATATTAGGGGCATAGATATTTAGGACTGAGACTTCATTCTGAAGGATTTTTCCTGTTATGAGTATAAAGTGTCCCTTTCCATCTCTTCTGATTGATTTTAGTTTGAAGTCAACTTTGTTAGAAATTAGTATGTCCACACTGGCTTGTTTCTTAGGTCCATTTGCTTGATAAAACTTTTCCCAACCCTTTACTCTGAGTAGGTGTCTGTCTCTGTGGTTGAGGTGTGTTTCTTGTAAACAGCAGAATGTTGGATCCTGTTTTTGTATCCAATCTCTTAGCCTGTGCCTTTTTATAGGTGAATTGATTCCATTGATATTAAGTGATATTAATGACCAGTGGTTGTTAATTCCGGACATTTTTTTTGTAGTAGAGTTTGTATGTTTCTCTTCTAGTTGTGCTGGTGAAGAGTCGCTAGATGCCTGAGTTATTGTGGGCATTGTTGGACTCCTTGGTTTGTGATTTTCCTTCTATTACTTTCTGCAAGGCTGGATTTGTGGCTACGTATTGTTTAAATCTGTTTTTGTCCTGGAATATATTGTTTTCTCCATTAATGGTGAATGCAAGCTTTGCTGGGTATAGTAGTCTGGGCTTGCATACATGTTCCCTTAGTGTCTGTAGCCCATCTCTCCAAGACCTTCTGGTTTTTATGGTTTCCATTGAGAAGTCAGGTGTAATTCTGATAGGTTTCCCTTTATATGTTACTTGACCTTTTTCCTTTGCAGCTCTTAATATCTGTTCTTTATTCTGTATGTTTTGTGTTTTGATTATTATATGGCACGGGGATGCTTTCTTTTGATCCAGTCTATTTGGTGTTCTGTAGGCTTCTTGTACCTTCATAGGAATATCCTTCTTTAGGTTGGTGAAATTTTCTTCTATAATTTTGTTTAATATATTTTCTGGGCCTTTGAGTTGCAATTCTTCTCCTTCTTCTACACCAATTATTCTTAGGTTAGGTCTTTTCATGGTGTCCTAGATTTCCTGGATGGTTTGTGTTAAGAATTTGTTGGATTTGATTTGTTCTTTAATCTGTGAGTTTATTTCCTCTATAGTATCTTCAGAGTCCAAGATTCTTTCTTCCATCTCTTGTATTTTGTTGGTAATACTTGTCTCAGTAGTTTCTGTTTGTTTACTCAGAATTTCCATTTCCAATCTTCTCTCGGATTGTGTTTTCTTCATTACCTCCATTTCATTTTTCAATTCCTATACTGTTTTCCTTACCTGTTTGATTGCTTTTTCTTGTTTTTCTTGGGTATCTTTGAGAGATTTATTTATTTCGTCTACCTTTTTGTTTGTCATCTCCATTTCTTTATGGCAGTTTTTTACTTCCTGTTTAAGGTCCTCTATTATTTTCATAAAGTACTGTTTAAGGACAATTTCTTCTATTTCCTCTAGTAGGGTGTACAATTCTTGTTGTTTCAGGAAGCCTGGATTCTGGTGATGTCATGTTGCCTTTCAGGTTGTTGGAGTAGTTCTTGCATTGGCACCTGCCCATCTCTTTCTTCAAATGGAGCTAGAATAGACTTGGTGTCTTGGTCCAATCTTTGCTGTGAGTGAATCTGGGTGGCTCTCCTCAGAGCCGAAGTAGGAGCTATTCCTTGCAGCACAATCTGAAGGATCCAGCACTCCCTTGCTGGAATCCTCAGACCTGCCTTGCAGCACAATCCTCCAGTGGGTCTTTTGTTTCAGGCTAATGGCTCCTTGCTGTGCAGGTATCTCAGATAAATTCCCAGCTTGCCAGAGGCAAGCTGAGTGAGATAAAGGAACTCCTTCCTCACCACTGACTCCCAGCCCAGGTAAGGACCCAAAAGGGCGGTTTTGTGACCCCTAAGGAGTGGAGGGGTGCTTTAGGGATGCTGGCATGGGATAGGAAGAGAAGAACAGAAGGCTCAGGGAGAAACCCCTGCAGAATGACCAGAAAGAATTCGGGGGTCAAGGAATGTCTGCAGAGACACACTCACCCTCCACTGGGTCTTCTGTTTCAGGCAAATGGCCTCATATCTACTGTTTAATGACATCATTAGCCACTAAAATTTTTTATGTTTTTCCATCCTTGATTTGAGAAGACAATACTACATATTTTCTCTGGTATGTATATTCTAACTTTCATTGTTTGTGCATGTTTGTGAGGGTGCCTGTAGTCTATAAAACTGTAGGTGACAATAAGAGTGGGAGAGGTGTTGGAAAATTCCAAAAGGTCCCTAGACCCGTGAAAGGAAAGGTGGTAGTCTGAGATGAGATAGCACAAGGGAGTATAGGGCAAACAAATCTCAAATAAACCTTGTTTGAAAATATTACCTATAATGAGACTTAATTCTTTGTCTTCATTAGCAGACAGAGGTCAGATAGGTGATTGCATCATAGAAATAAAGAAATGACATATTATAGATAGCTGTTAGGTTAATAAACTATAGGCAGAAGTAGAGACACATATTTTATTGGTAGTTTATATACTGACAGATAATATGCAGTAACTAGACAACTCATATGTAGACGACAGGTAGATAGATGCATATGTAATAAATGAGGGATATATATATATATATATAATATGTATATATGTTTTGCAGATAAAGTAGTGACATATATGATATATGATACACTGATATATACCCTAAACAAGCAAGCTTGTTTAAAATTGATGCAACAGTTTAAAAATCAACTTGTCATAATTGATCCAAATCCATTAATAATTCTAGACATGAAAGTGTTCAGGAAAGCTTCACTTGGCAGTATTTGTTTGAAGAATGAATCATTAGATTAGTAAAGACTATTAGACAAAGACCGTACTTCATGATAACTCTATCTGACTCATGACAATTCTGACTCTAAGAGTTTTCTTTCTACACATAGATTGTTTATGTGTTTTCTTTATTGCTATTTTCTTCTGTTTTTAATTTGTTTTTATTGAGCTATATGTTTTACTCCAGTCCCCTCCCCTTCTACCATCTCCCATGATTCACATGCTTCCAATTTACTCGGAAGATTGTGTTTTTTATTACTTTCCATGTAGATTAGATCCATGTACATCTCTCTTAGGGTCCTCTGTGTTGTCTAGGTTCTCTGGGATTGTAAATTGTAGGCTGTTTTTTCTTTGTTTTGTGTTTAAAAGCCACTTATGAGTGAGTACATATAATATTTCCTTTTTGAGTCTGGGTTACCTCTCTCAATATGGTGTTTTCTAGATCCATCCATTTGCCCACAAATTTAAGAATGTCATTTTTTCCTGCTGTGTATTACTCCATTGTGTTAATGTACAATGTTCCTTATCCATTTTTTGTTTGAGGGACATTTAGGTTGTTTTCACATTCTGGCTATGACAAATAATGCTACTGTGAATATAGTTGAGCACATGTCCTTATGGAATGATTGAGCATCCTTTCGATATATACCTAAAAGTGTAATTGCTGGGTCTTGAGGTAGGTTGTTTTCTAATTTTTTGAGAAATCTTCATACTGATATCCAAAGCAATTGCCAGTTTGTTTCCCACCAGTAATGAAGAAGTGTTCCCTTTACTGCACCACCTCTCCAGCATAAGTTGTCATCATTGTATTTGTTCTTGGCCATTCTTACAGGTGTAATATGGAGTCTCAGAGTTGTTTTGATTTGCATTTGTCTCCTGGCTAAGATTTTGAGCATTTCCTTAACTGTCTTTCAACCATTTTAGATTCCTCTTTTGAGATTTCTCTATTTAGCTGTGTACCCCATTTTCATTGGATAATTTGTTTATTTGATGACAAATTTCTTGAGTTCTTTGTATATTTTTGAGATCAGCCCTCTGTCCAGTGTGAGGTTGGTGAAGATTTCTTTCCCTTTCTGAAGACTGCTGTTTTGTCTTGTTGACCGTGTCCTTTGCTTTACAGAAGCTTCTCAGTTTCAGGAGGTCCCAATTGTTAATTATTTCTCTCAGTGTCTGTGCTACTGGGGTTATATTTAGAAAGTAGTCCCCTGCGCCATTGCAATCAAGTGTACTTCCCACTATCGCTTCATGACATTCAGTGTAGTTGGTTTTAGGTTGAGGTCATTAATTCATTTGGACTTGAGTTTTTTGCATGGATCTAGAGATGGAGCTATTTTCACTCTTCTACATGTGGATATTCAGTTAATCCAGCACCATTTGTTGAATATGCTTCCTTTTTTTTCCATTTTATATTTTTTGCTTCTTTGTCAAAAAGCAAGTGACCTGATGAGTCTCTGGATTTCCTTGTCTGTTGTCATGTTCCCCTTTTCATTTCTGATTTTGTTAATTTGGATCTTCTCTCTCTGCCTTTTGGTTAGTTTGGATAAAGATTTGCCTATTTTGTTGATTTTCTCAAAGAACAAACTCTTTCTCTCATCAATTCTTTGTATTGTTTTCTTTGTTTCAATTTTGTTGATTTCAGCTCTTTTTTTAAAAAAGTATATGTCCCATTTTATTTTTCCAAGGTGTTTTGTCCATTTGAGTAATAACATCTTTAGTTCCCTTATTTCTCTGTTAATTTTCTGTCTGGTAGACCTGTCCAGTGGTAAGAATGGGTTGTTGTAGTTTCCCATTATTAGTGTGTAGGGTTCAATGTGTGATTTAAGCTTTAGAAGTGTTTCTTTTACATTTGAGGGTGTTCTTGTATTTGGAGCATAGAATTCAGCATTGAGATTTCCTCCTGATGGATTTTTCCTGTGGCTAATATGGAATGTTCTTCCTTGTCTCTTTTTATTAATATTAGTTTGAAACCTATTTGTTAGATATAAGGATAACTACACCAGTTTGTTTTTTAGGTCCATTTGATTGGAAATTTTTTTCCCAACCCTTTACCCTGAGGCGATGAATGCGTTTGAGGTTAAGTTGTGGTTTTTTTGTATGCAGCAGAAGGATGGGTTCTCTTTTCATGTACAATCTGTTAGCCTGTGTCTTTTTATAGGTGAGTCGAGTCCATTTATATTAAGGGATATTAATGACAAGTGATTGCTAGTTTCTGTTATTTTAGTTTCCATTGTTGGTGATGTTATTGTGTGTGTTTTTTTCCTTCTTTGGAATTTCCTACTTTGTGATCATCTATTGTCTGTGTTTTTGTGGATGTAACTAAATCCCTTGGGTTGGAGTTTTCCTTCTAGTACTTTGTGTAGGGCTGAGTTTGTGGCTAGGTATTGCTTAAATCTGGTTCTGTTATGAAATATCTTGTTTTGTCCTTGTATGGTGATTGAAAGTTTTGCTGAATATAGTTTTCTGAGCTGGCATTTGTGGCCTCTTAATGTCTGCATAATGCTTGATCAGGACCTTCTAGCTTTCATTGTTTCCACTGAGAAGTCAGGTATAATTCTGATAGTTCTGCCTGTATAGTTACTTGACCTTTCTCCTTTGCAGCTCTTCATTTCCTGTCTTCATTCTATATGTTTATTGTTTTGATCATTATGTGGCAAATAGACTTTTTTTGATCTAGTCTATTTGTTGTTCTGTAAACATATCTTCATATGTCCTGTACCTTCATATGCATAACTTTCTTTAAGTTGGGAATGTTTTCTTCTCTGATTTTGTTATATATATTTTCTGTGCCTTTGAGTTGGACTTCTTCTTCTATCACTATTATTCTTAGGTTTGGTCTTTTCATGGTGTGCAATATTTCCTGGATACTTGATGTTCTGTTTTTGTTATAGTTAATGTTTTCTTTAACCGATGAGTCTATTTCTTCTATTGTATCTTCAGCGCTTGGGATTCTCTCTTCCATCTCTTGTATTCTGCTGTTTTCTGTTTATGCTCGCATTTATGGTTCTTGATTGTTTTCTCATATTTTCCATTTCTGGAATTCCCTCAGTTTCTGTTTTTGTTGTTGTTGATTTTTTTCAATTTTTTGTTTGTTTTTCCTCCATTTCTTTGAGAGAATTTTTCATTTCCTCTTTAAGGGACTCAAACATTCTCCTAAAGTTATTATTTTAGCTCATTTAATTCTGTTTCATCTATATTGGCATGTTCAAGTCTTGCCTTTGTAGAACCACTTGTTTTTGTTGGTATAGTACTGCTCTTTGTGGTGTTGAATGTATTCTTACCCTATCTACCCATCTTTTCATCTGATTGGTATAGTTGGGTCTGTGTCTCTGGTGGTCAGTCTTCCAGGTGCCAGTGGATCCAAGGCTCAGATGGTTGCTCCCCATGGTGCAGTCAGGGCCACAATTCCAGTTACCCTGCACATTGCTCGGCATTCCTGGGGATTGCTCTGCAATCTCAGAGGTAATTTAGTCCTGCTCCAATGGAGGTCGCTGGTTCCAGACCTGTTTCCACAGAGGTCTCTACTCAGACTTGGTCCCTCAGAGATCTCTGACTAGGGCTTGCTCACTCATACCTGCTTCTACAGAGGTTGCTGCCTCAGACCTGCTCAGGAGGAGGTTGATAGCTCAGGCCTCTGGTGGAGATTGCTAGCTTAGGCCTGTTCCCTCAGATGTCCTTGGCTCTGGCCTGCTCCCAAAGAGGTTCCTGGCTTGGGCCTAGTCCCGTAGAGGTCTCTGGCTCAGGCCTGCTTATTTGGCAGTAGCTTCCTTGTACCTACTCCAATGAATGTTGCTGGCTCAGGCCTGTTACCACAGTTTTCCCTGGCTCAGACCTGCTCCTTTGGCAGTTGCTCCGTTGTACCTACTTCTGAGGAGCTTGCAAGGGCCACCTCTAGCAGAGGTCCCTGACTGAAACCTGGTCCTGTAGAGGTCTCTGACTCGGGCCTGTTCCATCATCAGTCGCTCCCTTGTCCTCTTTCTTCTGTTTTTAATGCAAGGGCTAGTGCCACAGTAGTGGAAAGAATGAAGTATTCTAGACAGAAGCAAGAAGGCTGTTATCAAAATGTTCCAATGATATATGAAGCTGATTGATGTTTAAGTGCCTTTTAAATGCTTCAGGAATATAGTGGCATATAGATCTCACACAACAGTCCTGGCTGACATTCAGTTAAAAACAGGTACATTGGGTTGTCATGGAGGCACCGTGTCTCTAAACTCCGTGAAGATACTTTGCAATTCTTGTTGATAAATGTTACTTAAAAAATATGTTTAGTTGGTTCTAATCCTACTGTTCTGTAATCCACTCTTTTTTTCTCTGAAACACAAAAGTTTGGGGGAATAAAATTCAGAAATTATATAGTGATACACTTGAGCCTTGAAAATGATAGGAGGATACAATATGTACTGGAGGCAAACAAAACAAGGGGAAAAGGTAAAGTTCAGAGGAATTTTGGATGAATCAGAATAAGGAGGGCATGGAGGCTTGGCAGACTGCATAGACCAGAGATGATAGTACTGCCTGGGGGAGAGGTTTAAAGTGGAGGACTGTGGACTGCCCTGCAGACTGTGAGACAATGTGATTCCTTATCCTAGAGCAGGAAACAAGAGTTATTTTAAGCAGTTCATAAAATTATTACATGTGTGTTTTAGAAGGAGTCACCACAGCTCTGTTCTTCTCGTCATTCTTGTGTATAGTAAGGCCTGCTCCACTCTCATACAATCTACTGCACTAAGCAACAGCTTCCAGCACAAGAAATGTAATTTTGCTACTCGGTTGCTTCTGGGAAAGCTGTTACTGTATATATTATGTTCACAATTTTTCAGTGAGAACTGTAACAACCAACAACCAATACTTAGCTTGTAACACAAACTATGCATCTTTGCAACTGCAAGCCTGGTCTTTTTAGACCACACAGACTGTAAGAGATCTGGCTGTGTTAAGAAGAAATAAAAACAAAGGCAAGAAAAGTGGAAATATAATCAAATATTCCTATATTGTAATATAGATGCTGGAGAAGGCAGCAAACTCCACAGGTATTAAATTTTGTATGATCTTTTGAATTGTTTTGATGGAAAAATAATCATTTCTTTAGCTGGTGCAAACAACGTATGGCTTAATATTGACTTAACTACATCAACACATATTATATAGAAATAAAAATGAATTTCTAAAAAAATGAGTTAAATAATAATAAAATTTGCAGTTATTTTTAAATATGTTTATATACAATACCACATCCACACATGCATGCAGCCCACAAAAGAGAACAATTACCTGGTTATAGACATACATATAATCTGTAAGGTGATTATTCATTTCTTGAAAATAGTAATGAGTTAGCAGAATAGACTGGGTATCATTTTTAACCTCAGCACTCAGGAGGTAGAGACAGAGGCAGGTGGATCTCTGTTAGTTCCAGGCCAACCTGGTCTACATAATAAATTCCAATATAGCCAGGGATATATAGAAAAATCCTGTTCACAAACACATGGATAAATTCTTTCATGTATGTGTTTTTGGCCAAAGTATTTTTCTTTTCTTTTACACTATTATCTCCCAATTATCTTCCTCAACTTCCTCTGAAATGGAACCCTCTCTACTTTCATGTCATCTTTTTGTTTGTGAGGAGCCTAATAGCTGATAACTTCCGTGATCATGGATCATGGATAACTTACCAGTGACTGTACCATTAAAATTAATGTTCCCCTCTAAGTCCTTGGAGAGAGGAGAATGCGATTAACAACCTCACCAATGCATTTTTTTTGGAAATGGAAAATATATACATACATTTATGAGCATGTGTATATACATTTGAAAATTACTTTACATTTGTATATATAAAGACACACATACCATAAAAAAGCTCTTATATGCATGCATTTTTTGTTTTTGTTTTTTTGTTTCTTTTTTGTTTTTTTTCTTTCTTTTTTATTATTACCTAAAAAAAAATACCATCCCAAATTCCCACTCCCTCCCCTTCTTCCAGTTACCTCCCTCTCCCTTCACAGACTCTCTCCCACTCCTCCAACCCTAAGGGAGTGCCATGCACTCGGCATTGTGGAAAGTTCAAGGCCCTCCCTACTACATCAAGGTTGAGCAAGGTTTACATCCAAAGAGAATAGGACCCTATGAAGTCGGTATATGCAGTAGAGACACATCTCAAGGTCACTATCAGTGGCCCCTCAGTCTGCCCCAGCTGTCAACCCCCTTCAGAGGGGCTTGGTTGTTCCCATGCTCGTTCACTCCCAGTCCAGTTGGAGTTGGTGAGCTACTATTAGCTCAAGCACACTGTCTCAGTGGATGGCCCCTTCATGGTCTTGAATTCCTTGCTCATACTCTCACTCCTTCCACTCTTTAACTGGATCTTGGGAGCTCAGTCCAGTGCTCCAATGTGGGTCATTGCCTCTGTTCCCATCTGTTGTTGGTTCTATGGTGATATTTAAGATAATCATCAGTCTGACTACAGGGTAAGGTCAGTTCAGACACCCTCTCCTCTGTTGCTTAGGGTCTTAACTGGGGTCATCCCTGTGGGTTCTTGGGCATTTTTCTCGAGCCAGGTTTCTTGCTAACTCCATAATGGCTCCCTCAATCAATATATCTCTTTCCTTGCTCTTATATCTGTCCTTCCTCTATCTCGACCATCCCATTCATTCAAATACTCCTCAACCCCCCTTCTCCCCTTACTTCTACCCCCTATCCCCTCTGCTCCCAAATTTTTTTCTGATTAGCATTTCCAGGTGGATCTACATATGTTTTTCTTTAGGTTAACCTTATTACTTTGCTTCTCTAGGATCCTGAACTATATGCTCATTGCCCTTTGTTTATGACTAGTATTCACTTATGAGTGAGTACATATCATATTTGTGTTTTTGGGGTCTGTGTTATATTATGATAATCATGTTTTTATGCCAATACCAAGCTGCTTTCATTACTGTAGCTATGTAATAGAGCTTGATGTCTGGTATGGTAATGCCTCTGGCAGTTCCTTTGTACAGGATTGACTTGGCTATCCTGTGTTTTTTTGTTTTTCCATATGAAGTTGAATATCATTTTTAAAAGGTCTGTGAAGAATTTTGTTGGGATTTTGATGGAGACTGCATTGAATCTCCATTCAATAGATTGCGTTTGGTAAGATTGCCATTTTTACTATGTTGATCCTTCCTATCCAAGAGCATGGGAGATCTTTCCATTTTCTGATATTTTTTTCAATTTCTTTCTTCAAAGACATGAAGTTCTTGTCAAATAGGTCTTTCACGTCCTTTGCTAGTGTTATCCCAAGATATTTTATGTGATTTGTGTCTATTGTGAAAGGTGATATTTCTCTGATTTCCCTCTCCACTTCTTTATACTTTGTGAGGGCTACTCTAGAGTCAAGTCTCTTGCAAAACCTAAAATGGCTCCCTTACTTAAGATATATACTTCCCTGCTCCCATATCCACCCTTCCTCAATCCCAACCATCCCATTCCCCCAAGATCTCCCCATCTTCCCCTTCACATTTTTCTCTCCCAATCTCCCTTTACCCCCATCCCACCCCGCCCCCAAGTTCACAATTTTTGCCCCGATATCTTGTCTACTTCCAATATCCAGGAGGATAACTACATGTTTTTCTTTGGGTTCACCTTCTTATTTAGCTTCTCTAGGATCATGAATTAGAGGCTTGATGTCCTTTCTTTATGGCTAGAAACCAATTATGCATGAGTACATCCCTTGTTCATCTTTTTGGGTCTGGGTTACCTCACTCAGAATAGTGTTTTCTATTTCCATCCATTTGCATGCAAGATTCAAGATGTCATTGTTTTTTATCGCTGAGTAGTATTCTAATATGTATATATCCCAGACTTTCTTCATCCATTCTTCCATTGAAGGGCATCTAGGTTGTTTCCAGGTTCTGGCTATTACAAATAATGCTGCTATGAACATAGTTGAACTAATGCTTTTGTAATATGATAGGGCATCTCTTGGGTATATTCCCAAGAGTGGAATTGCTGGGTCCTGGGGTAGGTTGATCCTGAATTTCCTGAAAAACCACCACACTGCTTTCCAAAGTGGTTGCACAAGTGTACAATCCCACCAGCAATGGATGAGTGTACCTCTTACTCGACAACCTCTCCAGCAAAGGCTATCATTGGTGTTTTTGATTTTAGCCAATCTGACAGATGTAAGATGGTATCTCAAAGTTGTTTTGATTTGCATTTCCCTGATCACTAAGGAGGTTGAGCATGCCCTTAAGTGTTTTTTTGGCCATTTGAACTTCTGTTGAGAATTCTCTGTTCAGTTCATTGACCCATTTTTTAATTGGGTTAATTAGCATTTTAAAGTCTAGTCTCTTGAGTTCCTTATATATTTTGGAGATCAGACCTTTGTCAGTTGCGGGGTTGGTGAAGATCTTTTCCCAGTCAGTAGGCTGCCTTTGTGTCTTAGTGACAATGTCCTTTGCTTTACAGAAGCTGCTCAGCTTCAGGAGGTCCCATTTATTCACTGTTGCCATTAATGTCTGTGCTGCTGGGGTTATACGTAGGAAACGATCTCCTGTGCCCATTTGTTGTAGAGTACTTCCGACTTTCTCCTCTATGAAGCTCAGTGTGTTCAGATTAATATTGAGGTCTTTAATCCATTTGGACTTGAGTTTTGTGCATGGTGATAGACACGGATCTACTTTCATTCTTCTACAGGTTGACATCCAGTTATGCCAGCACCATTTGTTGAAGATGCTTTCTTTCTTCCATTGTGTACTTTTAGCTCCTTCATCTAAAATCAGGTGTTCATAGGTTTGTGGGTCTTCTATATGATTCCATTGGTCGACTTCTCTGTTTTTATGCCAATACCAAGCTGTTTTCAATACTATAGCTCTGTAGTAGAGTTTGAAGTCAGGGATGGTGATGCCTCCAGAAGTTCCTTTATTATATAAGATTGTTTTGGCTATCCTGGGTTTCTTGTTTTTCCATATATTTAGTAACGTGGCAGGATACAAGATCAACTCCAAAAAATCAGTTGCCCTCGTATACACAAAGGATAAGGAAGCAGAGAGGGAAATCAGAGAAGAATCACCTTTCATGATAGCCACAAATAGCATAAAATATCTTGGGGTTACTCTAACCAAGGAAGTAAAAGATCTATTTGACAAGATCTTTAAGTCTTTGAAGAAAGAAATTGAACAGGATACCAGAAAATGGAAGGGTCTCCCTTGCTCTTGGATTGGGAGGATCAACATAGTAAAAATGGCAATTCTACCAAAGGCAATCTATAGATTCAATGCAATCCCCATCAAGGTCCCATCAAAATTCTTCACAGATCTTGAGAGAACAATAATCAACTATGAACATGTTTTTTACTTTAAAACTTATTTACAATTTTTTTTAATTTTTATTTATTTATTAAAAATTTCTACCTCCTCCCATTTCCCTTCTATCCCCCTCCCTCCTCCCTCTTCAGTCCTAAGAGAAGTCAGGGTACCTTGCCCTGTGGGAAGTTCAAGGCCCTCCCCTCTCCATCCAGGTCTAGGAAGGTGTGCATTCAAACAGACTAGGCTCCCAAAAAGCCAGTACATGCAGTAGAATCAAATCCCAAGGCATTATCATTGGCTTCTCAGTCAGCCCCCATTGTCAGCCACATTCAGAGAGTCCAGTTTGATCACATGCTCATTCAGTTCTGATCCAGCTGGCCATGGTGAGCTCCCATTAGATCAGTCACACTGTCTCAGTGGGTGGACACACCTCTCACAGTCCTGACTTCCTTGCTCTTGTCCTCCCTCCTTCTGCTCCTCATCTGGTTCTTGGGAGCTCATTCTAGTTCTCCAGTTTGGGCCTCTGTCTCCATCCATTGCCAAATGAAGTTTCTGTGGTGATATTCAACATATTCATCAGTGTGGATATGGGTCAAGGCCAGTTCAGGCACCGTCCCCTCTGCTGCCCAAGGACCTAGCTGGGGACATCTCCTCGGACACCTGGGAAGCTTTCTAGAGCCAAGTCTCTTGACAACCCTAAAATGGCTCCCTTAATTAAGATATCTTCTTCCCTGCTCCCATATCCACCCTTCCTCCATTTCAACCATCCCACTCCCCCAAGCTCTCCCCAATCCTCCCCTTTTCTCTTCTCTCTCCCCCCGTCCTTGCCTTTTTTTCTTAATGACAGTGTCCTTTGCTTTACAGAAGCTTCTCTGTTTCAGGAGGTCCCATTTACAATTTCTTATTTGAAAAATCAGAATATAAGTACTGTAATCTTGAGATTTTTGAGTATGTTAAAAATATATAGCATAAGTTGGTGAATAGAAAAATAGGTTATCTTTGGATTGTAATTTCATAGGAATATAGAAAAAATGGAAAAATTCTAAAAGCCTGTAACAACTTGTTTGATTCACATTTCTTTGTTTTTCATTTTATACATTTCTGAATCTGTTACTTGTTTACAAAAAGTGTGTGTTTATACTTAGTTTAATTAATTATGGCTAAATTAAAAAATATTTCTTAACAATGTCAATAAATATCGTTTACCTCACTGTATCAACAAGGAAAAGTGAATTAGACTCTAATGCATCTAATTATTAGAGACATCTCAAGACATGTTAGCCAGTATTAGGCCTATGTGACAGAACGCATTGCTCACTTAGCAGTTACCATAGCACTGTTTCTGCTTATACACATCTTTCACTTCAAAATACAAATAGCAGTTTTTGAGTGTAGTGTTGTGCATTGAACTTAAGGCCTTGAGGGTGCTGGGTAAGTGCTCTACTACTGAGTTATATTCCCAGGTTCTGGCTAAAACTGGGATTAATGAAATGAAGTTATTGTCATTCACTGATGTTAGCTCAGGTTTAAAATATAAGTAAATAAAGATTAGGATCAAAGTATTTGTCATTGCCAATTGAAAATTGTAGCTTTCTCAGGTTCTAGGCTTGACTTTCCATGTATTTTTTTATTCTCTAGGGCAGCCCATGAATGAGGTAATGGATTATGGATACCTGGTTGCTTATTATGGGGAGTTGTTTGTGACCACTTGGATGTTTGAGGTTCCACTTTTGACTGGCCCTGTGCCACTTTGAGATTGTATTGCTGTGCTATTTCCATTGAGTTTTCTAACCCCTCTTTAATGTAAACTGCTTGATGAAAAAGATGATAGTGCATTCATAGTGAATTTCTTCCTAGTGTTTGACGAATAATAATACTAAATTAATGCCCAGTGAATATGTAGAAAGAGGGTGGAAGAAATCAGTATTTGGTTAGATGCTGCAGCCAACCTAGCCGTGGTCATCACAGTACCTGGGAAAGGAGGGTAATGGTAAATAGAGACACCAGACTCTAGGGTCACTTCAAGAATGCAGAATTTTTATTGTTTCCTTTGCTGTTTATATATTGTTTAGATAGCTACTAGAGATAACATTGCAGATAGAGCCTGATCAAACAGTATCTTTGACTTCTTAACTGAGTTCTTCCTTCAGTACTTCATTGTTCTTCTGACCTTGTTTTGTTCCAGATGACATGCGTCTTAATTTCTGTTTTGTACCTGCAGTGTTTCTCAGCCACAAGCACATGTGAGTCATGATTTGTGCTTGAGAAAGGATCTGGGGAGCATCTGGATCCCACCAGTTAGATATCACTGCTTTGATACAATGTTATGTGCCCTTTGAAGGTATTAATCACAAGAGATTATCTGCTAGCATTGTTATACAAGAAGTGAAAAGCAAACTTTCATGAGCTTCTACATCTGACTAGAGGAATGGTGAGGGATGTTAAATGACAGTACTGATTTAAATATGTTGTCTGGAAAATTTGGAACCACAAAGACCTGTAATGAAAGTTTGCAAGTCAGAAGGTCACTCATTGAACTTGTCATCCAAACTTGGTTTGAATTTTCTTGTCTCATAAGGATTATTTGAAACTATTTTCCTGATATTGACAAGATTCCTGGACATGGAGAAGATACCCCAGGTCTCTATTTAAAATTATGATCCAAGTTTCAAAAACAAAAGCATTCTCATTCTTACCTCCTGTGTTATTACTATCAATCACTAGGACCTTGTAAAATACCCTTCTGTGCATCTCTGTGAAAATCCCCCATGTATAAAGTACTGAATAAAAATTCACTTTAGGGTTCTTTGTTCCTTGTTCCTGAGTGGTGTATAACCCAGTGATGACCATCAGCAAAATCGCCACCATGTGACAAACACTAGGCTGCATCGAGAAAAAGCCAACATGCTGTACTACTAAGTTCCTCTCTCTCTCTCTCTCTCTCTCTCTCTCTCTCTCTCTCTCTCTCTCTCTCTCTCTCTCTTTCTCTTCCTCTCTATCCCCTCTCTCCCTATTGCACATGCACACCCCATTTCTCTTTTACTTGTTGCCCCTTAAAACTCTTCTGTACATACCCCTCTTCTTCCCCTTTAAATTCATGACCTCATTTTTCATTAATTGTTATTGCATGAATATGTGTATTTATATACACATATATTAGCAAATATAACATGTTAATTTCATACCATGTTACTTGTTTTCAGGGCTAATGATTTGACACTGGACAGTCAATGGGTGTATTCTTTCCCAGAATAGGGTCACCATTCCCTCTTCTTGCTTTCCTCAGCCGCCTATAGTTTGTTGTGTAGGGTTGAGACAATATCCAAAAGTCATCCTCAGAGATAACCCTTAAAATAGATAATTTTTCACAGGTGTACCCAGAGCCCAATCTTTCAAGAGATTCTAGATTATGTCAAGTAAAAAGTTAACACTAACGATCAAAGTGTCATTCTGTAGCCCAGGCTGTCCTGATACTCACATGTAGCCCAGGCTGGGGCTGCTCCTTTCTCAAGCACAATGCCTGGCTCCATTCTACAGTTAACAGTTACCCCACATTGTCTACTCTTAAGAATCTTTCTTGGTCACAGCACTTCATCTGCCATTCAATATCCATCCTCTTCTCTTTAGCACTTCAACCTATTTATTTTAAAGACAATGTCACTACCGTAAGAAAACATGAGAGCAGTGCAGTGGTCTCCAGAAACAGTAGGCTAAAGGTGGAATGAGAAGGTAAGAAGATATGAGATATAGGGAACAAAGTCACTGCCAATCAGGAAGAGTTCTGGTGTTCTACATGAAGAATGAGAAGAGCTGATAGTATTGAAACATAGAGTTCAAACAGGTAGGAAAGAGCACTTTGAACACACTCACTACTCACTACAAAGAGGTAAAAGATGCTTGAGTCAATGGTATCCCTACTGCTTCCACTGATCATTACACAGTCTATAGACATACTAAATCATTACCCATAGCTGCTAAAGAATAATTACCATTATCTTAATAAAGATAACAGTGAAAAAATGGGAAATAACTAAAATTATCAAACTGAAAAATGCTATTTTTAGACCTTACAGGGATGAAAATGATTGCCACCACACCTAGACAAATTCAAGTATATTCTATATTGAGTCTCATTCCTAATCTTAAAATCAGTCTAATAGCTAAAGGACTAGATGTCAGGCTTGCTAGAGATCTTGCTTACAAAGTTATTATTACACTGTTACATATGCCAAGTTGAAAATTGTTCTGTGTTAGTCAGAGTACTCTAGAGGATAGACCAATGGAAGGAAGGAATGAATATATGCATACATATATGCATATGTATGTGTGCATGTGTGTGTATGCATTTAAAAATGTTTTCTGCTTAGTCCATCGAAGGCTGTCTAACATTGATAAGGCTGAGAACTCTGAGGCTAGGGGCCCAATTTGGTGCTGAAAACCTAGAGCATACAAGGAAAGCCATTGGCCTTCAGTCCATCCAATCAGCCCAGCCAAAGTAGTTTCTGATATCAGCTAAAGAAAATGGCGCTAACTAAAAAGTGGCTGTGGTGACATCAAATTTCCAATGGCAAGCTGGTGAAAAGTGCAGGCTTTCCCATGGACCTTCTTTCACCTTGGCTGCCATAGAATGTGCCACAAATAGCCCAGTAATGAAATTCATTCACTGATAATCCTAGAAACTTATCTTTTAGTCTAGTTTGGATCTAATCAGGTAGATAATCTGATTAATGATCATATGCTGTGTCTAGGATTTGCCTACTCCTTACCCAACTAGCAGTTTCCAACACAAATCTCCCCACTCCAGATTCTGTCCTGGGCTTCACTCATATGAAAGGATACCTGTTTTTTTTTTAAAAAAAAAAAATCTGAGATTCTGACAGTGTGTAGATATGTTATTTATGTTGTTATATGATGTAACACATAGGAAATTACTTGCTAGAATTATTGAATGATTTTTGGATACAAAGCTTTTAAAGTTCTTTGCTATGATTAGGTGAATTGTAGTAAAGCCCCAGCAGCATTCATCGAGAAACAGAAAGTAGCTGTGTACATGTGTATTGGTTCAGAATTTTAAAATTTCATCAAGAACCTTGACAACATAGAAGGTTTTAAAGTACATGGACTTAAAGTTATAATTCTTATACCTTTATCTTTCCTTTCTTAAATATTTGTAGTAAGTGTATATTTTATCAAATATTGTAGCATCCTATTTGAAATATTCTCTGAAATAATGATACTAGAGTGTCAAAATTATCCTTAATTTTCTATGGAACACAAAAAAAAGTGGGAAATTGAAGATTACTTTTCTAGAAAATTAACTGCTTCTGAGGAAAATGAGATGCTAGTATTTAAATTACAAGCATTCTGAAAATCTTTAAATGTGCAATCTGTGACTTGGAAGAGAAAAACATCTAGTTTTTTGTTTGTCTTTTAAAGAGGGAAGATAACACAGCAAAGGTCTTGCAGTAGATAAATGGCAGCTTGCCATCAGTGTCCAGTACAAGAGTTTGCATTCTAGACTTCACTGGTTTTACTTTAGGAAAATGGGTATAATAAAATTGAGGTAAGAATTATGGAAATTGCTTTTTGTGTAGGGCTGGATTTGTGGCTAGGTATTGGTTAAATCTGGTTCTGTTATGAAATATCTTGTTTTCTCCATCTTTGGTGTTTGAAAGTTTTGCTGGATATAGTACTCTAGGCTGGTATCCATGGTCTCATAATGTCTGCATAATGCTTGACCAGGACCTTTTAGTTTTCATTTTTTTCCATTGAGAAGTCAGGTGTAATTCTGATAGGTCTGCCTTTATATGGGACTTGTCCTTTTTCCTTTGCAGCTCTTGAAAGTCTGTGTTTATTCTGTATGTTTAGTGTTTTAATTATCATGTGGTAAGGGGACTTTTTTTTATCTAGTCTCTTTAGTGTTCTGTAAGCTTCTTGTAGCTTCATATGCATATCTTTCTTTAGGTTGGGAAATTTTTCTTCTATGATTTTGTTGAATATATTTTTTATGCATTTGAGTTGGTCTTCTCCTTATTCTATCCCTATTATTCTTAGGTTTGGTCCTTTCATGGTGTCTCATATTTTCTGAATTTTGTGTTAACTTTTGTTAGATTTAAATTTTTGTTTGACTGATGAATCTGTTTCCTCTATTGTATCTTTAATACCCGAGATTCTTCTTCCATCTCTTATATTCTGCAGTTTATGCTTGCATTTGCCGTTCCTGATTATTTACCCCTTTTCTATTTCCAGAATTGACCCAGTTTGTATTTTCTTTATTGGCTCTATGGAAATTAAATTTATCCCTACTGCTTGTACTGGCATTTGTGGAACCTATTCTCTTTGGATGTATACCTTGCTCAGACTAGATAAAGCAGGGAGGTCCTTGAACATTCCCCAAAGCAAGTGTGCCTTACTCTCTTCTGAGGAGTGCCTGGGGGGGGGGGTAGATTGGGAGGAGGTACATGGAGAAAATGGGAGAAAGTGAGGGAGTAGAAACTGGGATTTGTATGCAAAATGAAAAAAAGATAGTTTTGTTTTCTTTTTACCAAGGAAAATGCTCTATTAAGGACATGTTTGTGGGATTCACCAGGGTAAGTCTAGACTTGAATGTATGTGATATACATTTAGCATATTCTCATTACACTTCCTGCAAATGTTAGTATTACTATGTCTAGAATCACCTGTGGGGAATCATTTTGTCAATTCCAGTTGATGTGAGACAACTCACCTCAAAGGTGGGTGGACCCATTTTTGGCAGGTAATTTGGGACTGTGTAAGAGGGAGAACATGAACTGAGCCTCAGCAATGCACTCAGCACTGTTTCCTGACAAATATGCACTGTGACCAGTTGGTTCAAACTTCCCTGCCATAATAGACTGTGCTTTGAACAATGCCAAAATAAACTCTTTCTTCATTTGTTTTATCAACGCAAAATGAAGTAAAAGCTCTATACTCCCTTTATTTACCCCACAACTAGTCCCCTTATGTCTCCTAAACAGCTCAGCTACATTTTCTACCACACACACACACACACACACACACACAGAGAGAGAGAGACAGAGACAGAGACAGAGACAGAGACAGAGACAGAGAGATACATATGCATATGTATATATACAAAATGAATCTATACAAAATATAAGAAACAAAAATGAGAAAAAACATATTTCTCTTTCTGAGACTGGTTTAAAATACTCATGATTTTCTCCAGTTGCATCCATTTTCCTACAAAGGACACAGCTTTATTCTTCTTTATGCCTTATATTCTATTGTATGTAAATAGCATATTTTCTTTATCTATTCTCTGTTGATAGACTTCTTGGTTGGTTCTATAAATTAATTATTGAGAATAAAACCAAGGATCAACCCAGGAGTACAGTAGGTTAGTCACACACATAGTAGATCTCTTTCTAGTTTTTTTTTTGAGAAACTTCAGTTCTGATTTCCATGGAAGCTGAACTAATTCACATTTCCGCCAACAGTGTATAAAGCTTCGCATTTGTCCACATTCTTGTTACCATTTATTACTTATTTTCTTAATGACCACCATTCTGACTAGAGTGAGATATATCCACAATGTGATTTTAATCTGTACTTGATAATCGCTATTAAAGATGAACATTTTCAAAATTTATTTACCATTTGTAGCTATCTGTTTAATTTGTTGGCACATTTATTGAATAAATTAGTTTGATTTAATGATATTTAGTTTTTTAGTGACTTATATGTTCTAGGTATTAATTATCTATCAAATGTATAGCTGGCAAACACTTCCCCCATGTGTTACAGGCTGTCTCTTCACTTGATTATGTTTTGTACTCTGCAGACACTTTTGAAATTTAGGAGACCCCATTATAAATCGTTTGCATTACCTTGCCTTTGCTTATATCTGGAAATGCTTTATCTACTTCCTTCTAAAGTGTTTTGTTTTCTAAAGAATTTCAGATCTTACAGTGGTCCATTTGGAATTGATCTTTCTTCAGGATGAGAGATAGCAATCAAGTGACATTATTATATTTGTTTGTTTTGTTTTTTTTTTTTTTTTTGAAAAAGGCTCTCTCTGTAGCTTTGGAAACTGTCCTGGAACTTGCTCTAGTGACATTCTTATAGAGATGGATATCTTGTTTTTCTAACGCTATGTAGTTGGAACGGCGGGGCTGCGTCCTGCCACCCGGCCGCCGGCTAGCTTTACACCCAAAATAATTACACGGAAACTGTATTCTTTTAAACACTGCCTGGCCCATTATCTGTAGCCTCTTATTGGCTAATTCTCACATCTTTCTTTAACCCATATTTAGTAATCTGGGTAGCACCACGAGGTGTGGCTTACCAGGAGAGATCTTAACCTGTGTCCATCTCGGAGAGGAGAAGCATGGAGACTCACTATGGCGACTGCCTGAAGCGTCTCCCTAACTCTACTTCCTTGTTCCCACAATTCTGTTTTGTCTACTCCACCTACCTAATTTTCTGTCTCTTAAAGGGCCAAGGCAGTTTTCTTTATTAATTAACCAATGAAAGAAACATAGACAGATAACTCTCCTCCATCAACGCTATTTGATGAAGATGTTGTCTTTTCCCCAATGAATAGTTTCAGCATTTTTATAAAAAAAATGATGCTTGTTGTACACAGACACAGGCAATATCAGTGACCTGGTGTCCCAGTTGCATCAACTGAAAGGAAAGGATTCGTGACCTTGTCTCCTTAGCCCCAATTAAGGTAGTTATCATCCTGAGAAGTGAATGGCTATAGTTGTTAGTATAAATGAAAGCTGTTGCAAAGAAATCCTGAAATCATGCATTGGAACAGTAATGGAAGCCATGCGTGGTGACTAATGGACAACTGTGAAAGCAGTTAAACTACGTTGCTATTAACAGCGAGAGGCGGAGTACAAACTCAGAATACTGTTATCATAGAAACTTCCAGACCTGGGGAATCTACACAAGAAGCAAGAGTGCACACCACCCTGCATCCCGTAAAAACAAGTAGCTTTCAATCAGAAAAATATTCCATAAATAAAATACCAATGATTTTTCAAACAACAGTGATGATTGGGGTAAAGCAGTAGTCCTTCCCAATACAAATTTTACCATTGGGAATTTTCACAGCAGAGTGTCTTTTCTGCATCATCCTACTTATTATTTTCTCTCTCTCTCTCTCTTTATAAAACAGCTTACATATTGAGAATGTACTTTATTAAAGATCAGATTTTTGTCCAATTGTCTATTTCACAGGTTCTTCAGGGATCTTTAATTTTTGAAGTTTTTTTTATTGTACTTCTTGTCACTGCTGTTATTCACTTTGCTGTGCTCTGCCAGACTTGTTGTCTCTCTACTTTTGAGCTGTTGCAGCTCACTGTTTCTTTCTCTTGCTTTTTCCAAAAAATGATTTTATTTCATAAGTTGCTCACGAGTCCCTTTCACTGTTTTCAGCTTTGAAATCAGTGCATACACATAGCAGAAAAACAGCAATGCTTAGTGTAATGTCAATATTTCAATAGAAATTCTTCATTTTATCTTTAAAACAATAAACAAAACAAGGACGTGAGAAAAGTGATGCAGAAAATGTATCTTGTTTTCTTCTAACTTTTAAATAAAATGTTTATTCCATAAGAATAATCCATAAGGAAGAGGAGATATTTATGTTATACCAATGTAAGGTATGGTACCTATTGCAATTCTGGGTGGAGCTTTTTAATATTTATTGTGCTTACTGGTTCGGATTTAGGAAAAAAGAAAAAGGAAAATTAAGAGATGGTCAGTACCCAGTAAATGTAAATATATTTAAGTTATACTGATTTACTTGGGATTAGTTCATTGGATCAAATGTATTCATGTTACTATCTGAATAAAATAGTAGGGATAACAGGATATTTAGTTATTAAGAATCACAGTGTCGCTGGGCGGTGGTGGCACAAGCCTTTAATCCCAGCACTCGGGAGGCAGAGGCAGGCGGTGACTAATGTGAGTTCGAGGCCAGCCTGCTCTACAAGAGCTAGTTCCAGGACAGGCTCCAAAAGCTACAGAGAAACCCTGTCTTGAAAAACAAAAGAAAACAAACAAACAAACAAACAAAAGAATCACAGTGTCATAGTTTCTAGATCTCATTTCTTACCAGAGCCAATCATTTCTTATGCTTTGTAATATTTCTAAGAATAAAAGAAGTAATAAGGAATTTTATCTTAGAAAATTCATAATCATTTTAAACAATTAAATGAAGTACTTTACTTGAAATTGTACACTGTGATATTTACTTTAAAGTCTTAGTTGACATGATTCCATTTGATGATAATCATATTTTCAGTTAATGTTATGCCAGCTCTTGAGAATTTTCCTCCTGTAGAGTTGCTGTATCCAATTTCAATTAGTTTTTGGTTATCTTAGCATATTTTATTTTGTTTTGTTTGGTTGCTCTCTCTTAGAAGTCTGTACTCATCTAATGAGACAGAAAGGAAATGGATCTGGATGGGAATGAAAGGGAGGAATAGATGGAAGGAAAACTATAATCAAGAAATACTATATGAGAAAAAATATTTGTTCAATAAAATAAAAAATAGAAAGGACTCAATAAATGATGTGAGAATGACATCACAAGCCTATAATTGAGGGATGAGCTGAGATAATTTCAAACTTACAGTCAGTCTGAGATATTGAGGAATACCATCTCCAAAGACCCAGAGTGTGTGTGCTGTTCAGGAATAAAACCTTGCCTAGTCTTCACATCCCCGAGTTCTACCTCTAACACAGAAGATACATATAAAGAAACAAATAAACACACAATGCTCATTTGGACACAACAAGAATGTTAATCTATGTAAGTTTTGTGGAAATCCAGAGTCTTTCAGTGGCTCATCAATAATCTCTCTAATATAAGCACAAAAGAGAGCCTTAGAGTTCATATGTAGTATTTTCTGCTTTCTATACCTGATTCCTTTTTTGAATTATTCTTGAATTTTGAACAAAATGTGAAAATTAATATAATACCATTTTTCAATATTTTTAGGTTGCTTCTTGGGAAGTATATAGGAGCATTATCAACAATTACAGTTTTTACAGCTTGTAGACATTTTATGAACATTTTAAAATCATGACACCCTTCAATTAAATGCTTAGAAGAACACAGTTAGCTATCATTATTGTCAAATCAACATTTAAATAGGTGAACAATAATACATAGGGTACAAAATAAATGATGGTAATTTTTAATGCAATATGGATTTATGCCTTACTGAAGGACAGCTGTAAATATTCCCTTAGCATGTTTAAAAGGAAAGTCATTATTTTTATTTATAATTTATTTATAATTTATAAATTGGGTAGGTGTCTCATAAAGATCTCAAACCATTTAAAAAAACAAAAAGAAAAACAAAAAAAATCACTGTTTACTTTTCTTTATTCTTAGGATTTCTTTGCAACATATTTCAATCTGCTCATTTATCTTTTTAATTTTCATCAGAAAAAAATCAATAGTGATAGGCAATTGAAAACACAGTTATAAGACATTATTAAAATAATATTTTTACTTGATTGGAGGGGGTTACAGCTAAATAAATGATTGATTTTTCCAGAATGTGTGAAACCTTAGCTTCAATGCCAACTCTAGAAAGTCATCACTATTATCATTATATTCACCATCATCTTTATCATCATGATCATAATTATCATCACTTGCTGTGTAATGAAACTGCTCCTGGGTAGATGCAATACATGTATCAACTTACCCCACGTAGGGAGCCCAGTGCATATCAAAATACAGTTACAACCAAAGTCCAACTTGGTGAACCATGAGTTTTATAGGGGTTACTTATCACAGTGTGGGTGAGTGGGTATTTATAGGGGCAATAAAACCCTAAAGCTGAATCATCAAGGCCCACTCACAAAAACTGAGAAACAATAAGCACACTTCAACCCGCAGGCAACTCAAAAGGTTGAAGAATGTCCTACTAAGTGATTCTGGTCTAGACTTCTTCCTGTCTTTGGTATATAGATAGCCATCTCCTCCATCTCTAGAAGGGTAATCTGTATCTTGATCTTTTTTTATAAGGACACCTGTCTTGTTACATTTTGTCCTCCTTTAATGACTTAATTTTAAATAAATCACCCCATCATTATTTGGACTCTGTTTCTGACTATAGCCATAATTTGAGGTACCTAGACTGAGGAGGACTTCAATATATGAATCATATGGGGGCATAACTCTTCCCATAATAGGCCCTCTGAATTCTTTCTCAGGAATTTACATTTTAGAAATGTAATAGCCTAGCATACAAGAAACACAAGGTGTGGCATCCATAGGGCCTGAAGGATACTCATAATTATAAAATAAGTTTGTACACATTGGATCTCTTCAGTGTTATGATTAGGCATTTTCCATGTAGTCCAAGTTTAAGGAATGGCATAGTTCAGAGTGATGTTAACAAGCTTATAATATCAGTATTCTCAACTTTTAAATGAAGAGACTAATGGAAACAGACATCTTTCTTTATACCATCTTAGCAAATTCTAGAAAAGATGGATCTATTAGATGGAAAACGTGTCCAAATTAGTAATTTTTGTATTTTTATTTGGTTTATGTTTAAAAGAGGCTACATTATGTTTGGCCTTTTTATAAGCACCTGCATAGAAAGAACTTGTGTTCTCTTTGTTTGTTAAGACAGGATTTCACTTTGTAGATATGGCTTCCCTGCTACTCAGAACATAGTCCTGGATGGGCTCAAGTTCATGGCAATCCTCTTGCCTTAACCTCCTAATGTTTAGGACTACAGATATTAAATATCTTTCCTGGCAAAATTTTATATTATTTAAAAAAACCTAATAGATACTGAACAAGACATAATCCAGCAAGGTTGGTTGAAAACAGTTTTTTTTTAAATGAGTCTTATAAGCCATGAAGGAAGAAGGATACACACACAACATCATAACAAATTTCTGAATAATTTCACCAATAGTGTTCAGTGTCAATACATACTAAGGAGAAAAACGCTACTTGAGTATTCTTTTATACAAAACTAAGTTCTTTAGATATTAAACCATATCAAGCATGAAAATCTTCAGTGTATCAATTCTACTGTCCTAGCTTCATTTCTATTGCTGTGTTAAGCTAACCTATCCAAACAAAAGGCTACACTAGAGAAAACCTTAGCTGTCAGTTGTAGACTCTAGGCTATCATGTGGGGAATTCAAGGCAGAGAATGTTGAATAGTTGGTCACACCCAGTCAGGAACAGAGATGAATGAAAACATGCATGGTGCTTATTTGCATGTATTCAGTTCCATTTCTCCACTTTAATAGCACCCGAAAATCACAGTGCAGAGGATTGTGCTGCCCAGAGTGGATTGGGTCTTCCACATCAATCCACTAAGCCACAACAATCCCACGTAGACACACTCATAACCCAAGTGACTAAACATCTTTTGTTAAGACTCTCTTCCCAGGTTTTTTCAGGTTGTGTTAAGCTAACAATTAAATCCCACCATGACACCTACCATACTGTTTCTAAAAATAATATTTTTGAAAATGTATTTTAACAAATGTAGTTTGCTCAAATATTTTAATTACTAGTAAGAAACTTGCAATATATATATATATTATATTTTGACATAACTAATGAATATCACTGCAAAATAGATTCAGGTTTCAATTTTACCCTTATATTTAGTAGCATGTGCTTATTATATATTAATACAGTTCAATGTGATATTTGAATACCTGTATACCCCCTAAATTAACTAAATCTCATATCTGTCTATCCAAGCACTGTAACCTGTAACTTTCCTACATGCTATTAATGCGAACTCTATAATATGGGTTACATTTTGTGGTTCCCACATGTGAAAGGTAACATGTACTATTCTAAATTTTTTTGAGTTTCCTGGCTTATTTGACATTGATGCTTTGGTTTCCTTTTCTTTTGTAGTAATTTACTATTTGTAACTGGCTAATATCTCACTGTGTTTTTATGTATTATATTTTTGTTATTATTATTATTATTATTATTATTAAAAATTTCCACCTCCTCCCGTCCTCCCATTTCCCTCTCCATCCCTCCATTCCCCCTCCCTGTCCCTCTTTTTCTAGTCCAAAGAGCAGTCAGGGTTCCCTGCCCTTTGGGAAGTCCAAGGACCTCCCCCTCCATCCAGGTCTAGGAAGGTGAGCATCCAAACAGACTAGGCCCACACAAAGCCAGTACATGCAGTAGGATCAAAACCCGGTGCCATTGTCCTTGGCTTCTCATTCAGCCCTCATTGTCCGCCATGTTCAGAAAGTCCGGTTTTATCCCATTCTTTTTCAGTCCCAGTCCAGGTGGCCTTGGTGAGCTCCCATTAGATCAGCCCCACCGTCTCAGTGGGTGGGCGCACCCCTCGCGGTCCTGACTTCCTTTCTCATGTTCTCCCTCCTTCTGCTCCTCATTTGGACCTTGGGAGCTCAGCCCAGTGCTCCAATGTGAGACTCTGTCTCTATCTCCATCCATTGCAAGATGAAGGTTCTATGGTAATACACAAGATATTCATCAGTATGGCTATAGGATTGGGCCATTTCAGGCTCCCTCTTTACAGCTGCCCAAGGAACTAGCTGGGGACATCTCCACGGACACCTGGGAACACCTCTAGAGTCAAGTCTCTTGCGAACCCTAAAATGGCTCCCTTACTTAAGATATATACTTCCCTGCTCCCATATCCACCCTTCCTCAATCCCAACCATCCCATTCCCTCAAGCTCTCCCCATCCTCCCCTTCTCACTTTTCTCTCACCATCTACCCTTACCCCTTTCCCACCCCCACCCCCAAGCTCCCAAATTTTGCCTGGCAATCTTGTCTACTTCCAATATCCAGGAGGATAACTATATGTTTTTCTTTGGGTTCACCTTCTTATTTAGCTTCTCTAGGATCATGAATTATAGGCTTAATGTCCTTTATTTATGGCTAGTATCCACTTATGAGTGAGTACATACCATACAGTTCATCTTTTTGGGTCTGGTTACCTCACTCAGGATAGTATTTTCTATTTCCATCCATTTGCATGCAAAATTCAAGATGTCATTGTTTTTTACCACTGAGTAAAACTCTAAAGTGTATATGTGCCACACCTTCTTTATCCATTCTTCTGTTGAGGGGCACCTAGGTTGTTTCTAGGTTCTGGCTATTACAAATAATGCTGCTATGAACATAGTTGAACAAATGTGTATTATATTTTTTATTCATTCATCTGCTGATGAGTATTTAGGCTGATACATGTCTTTACTGTTCAGGATATTGCAGTAATAAATATCTCTCCTGTTTTCAGAATCATTATCCTTTGATTGTTGATAATTGATCACAGTATAGATGTTTACTTTTTTGAGGAACCGCATGGAGTACTCTATCAACTTATAATCTTACAATAATGAGTAAACATAACACTAAATTTTACAAGTTAAATGTTATAAGATGGTGTTTTTCCAAACTGAGAACTGAAAATGATAAAGTATAGACAAGCAGGGTGAGAGATGATGTGGACTCCTGGAGGTGATACCACTGAGGAACAAGCATGTTAGCAGGGCCACCAACAGCTCACATTTCCTCGAGATATCCAGTATAAAAAGGGAGAAAAATACACGATAGAAGGTAGGAAACCACAAGTTGAGGAAACAGAAAATAAAGCTATGGAATAACATAACAGGCACAAATAGATATTTGTGCTATAATAAATATACTTGGCAAAGCTTGACTGTATGTTCTAATGTGTTATTACTGTGTGAAATAACTTCAAAATCTAAATGAACTATACACAGTGCAAATTAAATTAAAGGTTAAATATTTGCAATGATATCAAAAACTGCAATCAGAAACTTGAAAGTAAATGGGGGTAAAAGAGGAAGTGTGGTGGTGTGGGGAAAGGAAAGGAAGAGAAAGGAAAAGAGGACAGATTGCAGCAATTAAAATAAAGATGCCCTGTGCTAAGAGTATGCACCTACAGCCTTCAAATGGCTCTGACAGGTGGGAGCATTGTTACTGCTGTGTTCAGATGACAGGACCTGGAAGCATGTTTACCTGCCAGAATAACACAACCTGTAGAAGGACTGAGGCTCTAGCTCTCAGTTTCTTCAGCACCAGATCCACTTCCCTGGGTGTTAGGCTCAGGCCCCTGCTGGTGCATAGAAACAGTCGGTTGAACAGAAGGTCCAGCGACTTGCATCTCCATGCATCTCCATGCATCATAAACCACAAAGCTCTCTTAAATCTAATATACCTGATTTGGAACTCTTCTCTGTATGCTGTGAATATGTTCTCTTACCTTTGGTAAATAAAGAAGCTGCTTTGGCCTATGCCAGGGCAGAATAGAGCTAGGAAGGAAAACTATACTGAATGCAGGGAGAAAGAAGGCAGAGTCAGGCAGACACCATGTAGCTGCCAAAGGAGACGGACACTGGAAACTTATTGATAAACCACAACTTCATGTGATACACAGATTAATAGAAATGGGTTAATTTAAGATGTAAAGTTAGTTAATAAGAAGCCTGAGATAATAGGCCATATGGTGTTGTAATTAATATAATTTCTGTACAATTATTTGGGTCTGGGTAGCTGGGAATGAATGAGAAGTATGTACCAAATATATTGATGACATCTATAAAACCAAATCTATAACATATATTAGTAGGGACTCAGTAAAACTGCAGTAGTGATGATATACCATAATAAATCAGAGAGTTAAATATTGAACTTTGGTGTGGGATTACTCTCTGTATGCTGTGAATATAATTGGTTAATTAATAAAGAAAACTGCCTTGGCCTGTTGATAGGGCAGAACTTAAGTAGGTGGGGGTAAACTAAACTGACTGCTGGGAAAAAGGAAGGCAGAATAGAGAAGAGAAGCCATGTAGGCCCACAGGACCCAGTACCTGGTAAGCCACAACCACGTGGCGATACACAGATTACTAGAAATGGTTTAAATTAAGATGTAAGAGTTAAACAGTAAGAAGCTAGAGCTAATGGGCCAAGCAGCAATTTAATTACTATGGTTTCTGTATGATTATTTTGGGGCTGAGCAGTCAGGAACCAACAAGTGGCCTCCTTAGTATAAAACTCTCCTAGCTGGGCATGGTGATGCATGCTTTTAATTTGTGCACTCAGGAGCCAGAGGCAGGCAGATGTTTGTTATAAAAAGTCTATATTGGTCTACAAGTTTCAGGATAGCCAAGACTACACAGAGAAACCCTTTCTCAAAAAATAAAGTTAAATTGTCCTATATGAGAAACGTCATCATTTCTTTGGTTCATATGTACATGTTAATCAAATACTTGGAGAAAGATTTCAGCATTTTCTTTTACATGGTCTCTCAATGTTTTATATAAAGTTTGAATTCATTAAGGGAAATGTGTGCTATTAAAATTATCTCAGTCAAGCATTGGCTTTTAATTTAATCATAATAATGTTTTTAATCATCACATTGGTCTGAAAATTATCTGATGAAAAGGATTGTGATAAGAGTTGAGAACTAGCTTTTGTTTTTGCCAAGGAACCTAACCCTTCTTTTTGCTATATTACAATAAAAAGCCTGTGTAAAAGCCTACTAATTATAAGACAATATTGATTTGTTTTCCTTAAGGAAACAGTTCAGAACATTGCTATTCATTCCATGACGACCACTCACACCATTGGCAGAGGTTATCTTCTCCTTTTCAGAAAAAACTCTATCACACCTTCTTAGAACTTTAAAAAGTGTATAACCTGTGAGCTGTATGTTAGTGACTAAGAAACAGAGATAAGTGTCAGCATAATTTTAAATGTAGCTTTTTAAAAATTTCACAATTAAATGATCAAATACAGGGGATAATTATGGAAACAATAAATTACTCAAAATTGAGTCCTTCAGCAGTCAGTAAATAGATGATATTCATTCTTTTAAATGAAAACAAAAGCTACTGAAGAATATTTTAAGGTTAAAAGAAGTTTAAACTTCAAACAAAGTATATACAATCTGATCTTAACCAGTTAAGTAAGTGTGCAAAGAAAAATTATGCCTAAAATATGGAATATTCAAGAAATCCATCTGAGTGTGAAGGAAATAAAGAAAATTTTATATTTTAAAAATACCAAAATTATTACTATAATACCACACAAATACTTTTGATTTCAAAAGTTTATTCAGGAGGTTATCATTTTTCCTCTCTATGATAAGTTCTTGAAGACTATAGAACTCTTTAAGGGGAGAGCACCTTCTCTGAGGAAGGCTGTTTAATAGATTAGCATGCTGTTTCTGTGCAGTAGGAATTTCCTGTGGGTGTAAGTTGTGGCCACATGTAAGATTTGAGTAAGTTATTACAAAACACCAAAAGGCTTTAATTAAAAAAATTGCCTAACTGAAAATGTTACAACAACATAAACCCCTTCAACATAAAGACAAATGTTTTACCTTTCAGCATATGCGATATTTACTGTTAACATTTAGCTTCATAGCATCACTTGGGAGAAGGATTTGGGGCATACCTATGGAAGATGATGTTGATTGCATCACTCGAGGTGGGAAGACCAGCCCACTGAGGGCAGCACCATAGATGGGTTCCTGGACTGTTTTAGTGTAAAAGGGTAGTTAGAAGTAGCATGTATTTTATCATTCTTTGGTTCAGCTCCTACCATCTGACTTCTGTACCATGATGTGCCAGGATAAAACTCTTTCTTCCTCAAATTTCTTTGTCAGAATATTTTACTACAGCAACAGGAAATGAAGCTAATTCAATCATAAATTTTAATATTTAAATAAAGTGTCTGAAATATAAGTATGCCATCATAGATATTTCTTATCAATTTTTCAAGCAACTGATTAAATGTAAGTAAGTTGAAGAAATCGCTCATTTAATTCTAGTAAATGTCAAATTTTACAAAGATATAAAGATGATTTTTCATGCTCCATTTCAAAGGTCACTGAAAGTACTATTACTATTACAAAATGACAATAAAGAAAACACCTTTCTTCAAATAATACTTTCCTCAAACAACACCATGCTTTGATTGGCACATGGCTATTACATAAGCAACTGCCCTTAGTAAAGGAAGGCATGGGCCCGGGGCCTCTAACACTGTTAATCCCAATATGCACCTGCTCCCCCTGGGCTGTTAATGCTTGGAGACTTCAGTAGAGAATTGGAGTCAAGTGAGATATTACATATGCCCCTCTTTTCTTATTTCCAATAACCCTGTCTAAGTGATTACCGTACTCAGTTTTGTTACTCAGGGTACCTGGTGAACTGCACTGAGAGTTGGAGAGTTCTCTTAAAGACCTATCTTTTGGCTTCACTAATACCAAGGAGTGTCTCTAATACACAATGATGAGTGTTGATACTGTTTCCATGTAACCGCACCTTTTTCTCAGTACACTTTTACCCAGGATTCCATTAATCTAGCTTTATATGTAGAATCCCTGTAGTTGCCTGTTTTCATTTATCATTCCCGTTCCCTTTTCACTATAATGAAAATGGATTCAGTGCCAAAGAAATGAGTATTACATGTCCTTAGCTAACTCATGGGACTCTTCCATTTCATTTCCAACATAACAGTTAAGGACTGTTGATGGCATAGGGTCACATTTCATTCCCAAAGTTATCTCTTTGATGACTTTTGATTGGGGATTTCAGAAAACAAAAATGTCAGAATTGCTTATTCTGTCAGTGAGGGATTAATCTTGGAGATGTTTCATTTCTACTACTAGCAAAGAAAAAGCCCCTTTTAGTAAAATAATCAGAATATTTGTGCCCATAAAAATGGATTGAAATATAGTGTAGTTATCATTGAAAAGGAACATTAAGGGTTCCTTTTATTAGGATGACTGACCAAAAAATAATGAGTATATAAAACATGTAGGAAGAGGGGGCTGCCTATTTGTCCCAGCCGCTGGCTAGCTTAGCCCCGAAATAACCACACAGAAACTATATTAATTAAATCACTGCTTGACTCATTAGCTCTAGCTTCTTATTGGCTAACTCTTATATTAATTTAATCCATTTCTATTAATCTGTATATCACCACATTCCACTGCCTTACTGACAAAGATTCAGCATGTCTGATTCTGGCGGCTCCATGGTGTCTTTCTGATTTTGTTTTCTTCCCCTCAGAATTCAGTTCCAATATCCCCACCTACCTAAGTTCTGACCTATGAACAGGCCAAGGCAGTTTCTTTATTCATTAATGAAAGCAACACATAGATAGAAGGACCTACTACACAAAAAAACATTATAAGGTTCCAGATAATTTTGAGTTCAAATAGACAGGAGCAGAAATGTAAGCAAGAAATACAAATCAGAGAAGTTCGGGTGCCCTGTGCTGTCCAGAATTGTATGCTAGCCAGACCTTCAACATATCTAGTGGTATGAAGACACCCACTGTTATTTATTATTATTATTGCCATTAAAATTTTAATTATTAGTTTTATTTTTTATATTCCTGTGTTTGGATCTAGAGAGTTGTTTCTTAGATTAAGATCACTTGCTCTTCCAGAGGACCCGGGTTTGAGTCCTACCACCCACATGGAGGCTAGCAGCTTCCTGTAACTCCCATCCCAAGAAGTCAAACACTCTTGTTTGGCCTCCAAGGGCAATGCATGCACAGACATATGTGTATCCAAAACACATACATATAAATTAATAAGATAGTTTTAACAATTAAAGCATAAATTTCTGTCCCACCGTCTCCATGGGTGAACGCACCCCTCAGGGTCCTGACTTTCTCATGTTCTCCCTCCTTCTGCTCCTCATCAAGACCTTGGGAGCTCAGTCCGGTGCTCCAATGTGGGGCTCTGTCATTTTCTCCATCCATGGCCAAGTGACGGTTCTATGGTGATATGCAAGAAATTCATCAGTATGGCTATAGGGTCTAGCCTTTTCCGGCTCCCTCTCCTCAACTGCCCAAGGAACTAGCTGGGGGCATCTCCCTGGATACCCGGGAACCCCTCTAGAGCCAAGTCTCTTGACAACCCTCAGATAGCTCCCTTAATTAAGATATATGCTTTCCTGTTCCCATATCCACCTTTCCTATATCCCAAGCATCCCATTCTCCCGAGCTCTCCCCCATTCTCCCTTTCACGCTTTTCTCTCCCCATCTCCCCTTGGCCCCGTCCCACCCCACCCCCAAGTTCCCAATTTTTGCCTGGCGATCTTGTCTACTTCCAATATCCAGGAGGATTACTATATGAAAGTCAGGACCGTGAGGGGTGCGTTCACCCATGGAGACAGTGGGACAGAACTAACGGGAGATCACCAAGTCCAGTTGAAATGGGACTGATGGAACATGCGACCAAACCAGACTCTGAATGTGGCCGAAGGTGGAGGCTGACTGAGAAGCCAAGGACAATGGCGATGGGCTTGGATTCTACGGCGTGGACAGGCTCTGTGTGGCCCTTGTCAGCTTGGTTGCTCACCTTCTTGGACCTGGGGGGAGTTGGGAGGACCTTGGACTTAACATAAAGTAGGGAACTCTGATGGCTCTTTGGCCTGGAGAGGGAGAGAGGGAGGGTATGGGTGGAGGGGAAGGGAGGAAAGGGGGAAGAGGAGGGGAGGAGATGGAAATTTTTAATAAAAAAATGAGGAAAAAATCATCAGTATTGAGGAAAACATTAAATATGAATAAAAGCAAATAAATCAGAAAAAAGCATAAATTTTATTTTACTTAGTTGAAATACAATTTCATTATTCCAAATTCCTCTGGTCCAGTGATGATCAGTCTTCCTAATGCTGCAACCCTTTAATACAGTTCCTTATGTTGTAGTGACCCTCAACCATGAAATTATTTTCATTGCTATTTCATAACTAATTTTGCTACTGTTATAAACTGTAATGTAAATCTGATACACAACCTCTGTGAGGGTGGTTTGACCCCAAGGTGTTGTGACCTTCAGGTTGAAAACCACTTTTTTAACCACTCCAATTCCTTCCTAAGTCAATAAACTACATATAACTATACAAAAAATCATATATGTGCAACTTTCTAAGTCTCTCTCTGTATATGTGATTATATTATATGTTAAATTATATATATTTTAGGGGTGATCACTTGAAATTGGATAACCATTGATGGAACACATCCACAAATTCTTCTTTTCTTAGTAGTCTTTAATGCCTTGCAATTCTTCATCTTAGAAACGGGTTCTGTGCAGTTTCCCACATTGTCATATCAACTGGCATTGTCATTTTTTAAGTCTAATATATTTCTGATGTTTCATGAGTGTAGCTTCCCTGTCACATGTAGGAGACAAAAGTTCACAGCAGACTCCTTGTTTCTCTTGTTCTTGTTACATGATATTCGCTGAGTTTGAGGTGTCAGAGCTATGTTGTAAAGTATTAGGTGGGACTGGGCACCTCACAATCAGTTGCTCTCTGCATTTGACTAGCTATGGTTTTCCCTAATGGTCTCTGTTGCAACAAGAATTTTTTGATGAATATGAGATCTACAGTTATTTGCAAATACAAGTAGAAATACTTAGAATGTATCTAGAAATTACAATGGATAAGAAAGTAGCATTAGGTTCTCTGTAGAATTCATGACCTTAACCATATCTACTCTTCACTGAATGATGGGGTACTCTTGTGTTTCTAGCCTTTGTTTACATATACAATGTGGGTTCTGGGGTTTAGACTTAAGTGCTCATGCTTGTGCAGAAAAGCAGTTTACTGAGTAACTCCTCTGCGCAGCTCCTGCATTTTTTAATCATAAGGGAGATTAAATGCACTAGGAAAGGTACAGAGAACCAGTTCAGGGACACAGTAGAGATGGATGTGATCACCCTGAAACTGTGTTACTTGGCTTCAGAAACAGCATATCTATGCGCTAATAAAAGAATTATTGCTAAACGTGGTGGTGGTGGTGCATGACTTTAATCCTAGCACTTGGGAGGCAGAGGCAAGCAGATCTCTGTGAGTTCAATGCCAGCCTGGTCTACAAGAGCTAGTTCCAGGGCAGGCTCCAAAGCAACAGAGAAACCCTGTCTCAAAAAACCAAAAACAAGAACAACAACAAAAAAGAATTATTGCTAATAGATGTAAGTTTACACTTCACTTGCCTATTTTATCTGACACAATTATACTTTTCAACAGTTACTAAATAAACTATTTCATAAATACAAGATGATTTTTTTAACTTTTTGTTAAAAATTATAAATGGAGCAGTTCTTGAAAGCATGCAACTGATCTGTGCGGGTTTATTTCTTTATGTTGTGGGTTAAGAAGGTAGGGCCTTAAAGTTAGAAATTATCACCAAAACATGGGTGGTTGATTGACACACTCAGCAAAATTCTCTTTAAAATCTCCCCTGACTCCCTGTCAAACTAAACTGGAAAACTGTCTCAGGTTATTGTCTCATTGCGCTAGTGTCATGGGTTATATAATCAGCCACCTATATTAGTACTCTCCAATGCTCCCAGTTTTATCTGACCAGAATAGACATTCAATTTTTATAGTATCTGACACAAGAATTCCATGAACTCAGACTAATCAGACATTTTTGTAATAAATGAATGAGAATGAAATTTTTTTTCTTTTTTTTTCTCCTCATTTTTTTATTAAAGATTTCCATCTCCTTCCCTCCTCCTCCCCCTTCCCTCCCCTCCCTTCCACCCATACCCCCACTCCACCCCTCTCCAAGACAAAGAGCCATCAGGGTTCCCTTTATTATGTTAAGTCCAAGGTCCTCCCAGCTCCCCCTAAGTCCAGGAAGGTGAGCAACCAAAATGACAAGGCTCACAGTGAGCCCGTCCATGTTGTAGAGTTCATGTTCATTGCCGTTGTCCTTGGTTTCTCAGTCCTCTACTTTCAAAAACATGGGAATTTGAAACTAAAGACTACTATTGTTCAGAGAGTAGAAGAAAATGACAGAGCCCCACATTGGAGCACCGGACTGAGCCCCCAAGGTCCTGATGAGGAGCAAAAGGAGGGAGGTCATGACCAAGGAAGTCAGGACCGTGAGGAGTGCGTTCACCCATTGAGACGGTGGGACAGAACTAACAGGACATCACCAAGTCCAGTTGGAATGGGACTGATGGAACAGGCGACCAAACCGGACTCTCTGAATCTGACGGTGGAGGAGGACTGAGAAACCAAGGACAACGGCAATGGGCTTGGACTCTACAGCATGGACGGGCTCACTGTGAGCCTTGTCAGTTTGGTTGCTCACCTTCCTGGACTTAGGGGGAGTTGGGAGGACCTTGGACTTAACATAGTGAAGGGAACCTTGATGGCTCTTTGGCCTGGAGAGGGATGGAATGGGGGTATGGGTGGAAGGGAGGGGAGGGCAGGGAGAAGAGGAGGGGAGGAGATGGAAATTTTTAATAAAAAATGAGAAAAAAATATAATAAAAAACCTGCTGAAAAATCTTCAAAGTAGATTTTATTTACCAAGGACCTACTTAGCACCTTTCCATTGTATTTAGAGATACTACCAGTTCTTTTTGAAGTACTTTTATGGTGACTTTATAAGATTCAACCATCCTAACGTTTGACCTGAGCAGTTGTGTGCATAGCTAAGCTGATGTTTCAGAGTGAATAGAATTGTTTACTTCCACTTCTCATGATTACACATCCTCAAAAGTGTGACTTTGATAGGTTTTTGAAGTTTTATACTACATAGGAATCCATATTTTGGAAAACCACTCTGCTGATTCAACAAGGTAGTTTTACATTTCATTGGAATAATGGAGTGTGATCATCAGTGTGTATAGATCATATGTGATCTAGAGGACAAAATATAAGGAAAGACTATTTCATATCAATACAGACAACAGCCCCTTTCTTCAGGAAGGAAAGGAGAATCATTTGTTTCTTCCTAAGTGGGACTGGCAGACACTACACACTGCATTGTTACTTTGCAGATAGCCTGGGTTATCTTTGTCATCTAAAAAATAATGAGAAAATGAGATTAAATTTAAAATCTGAATCTGTTAAATAACTTTATCTTTACATTAATTGTCACTGTTTAAGCTGCTTACAAAGAATTTCTCACTTAGAATTTAAAAAGTTGAGAGTATGGTTTTGATAAGGTATCAATTCTGCTCTTTACACATTACAAGAATCAATAATATTTCTGAAAAAAGTGTAGAAACTGGTGAATATATTTTTAATATCCAAATATGAAATATTTGGGTGAATTTCCATTTGCTATGAGTTTATAGGATAAAGACAACGAAATAGTTGAATTTTGCTTCTTTTTAAATCCCCAATTGACATTGGAAAACGGTAGAGTATCATATCACAACAGAAACACTGGAATTAAGTGAGTGAGGGCATAAATTATTTGACACATTTTAAAGAAAGTGTTTGTGAAGTGCTTTTAGAAAGTAGAAGAATATAAATAACTCTATATTTCTACCTCAAATAGGAATGATAGCTCAACACTCTTCCATTTGGCTCTTTTCATCTTTCTTCAAAACAGTATTAGATAATGTCCCAACCACAGGCTTTTGACAAGATTTATGGAACAAAAATTCATATTTTTTCCTGTGGAGAATGCCTTAAATGAAACCAAAATGATCAGAAATCACTCAGCGACTGAAGATAAAGAGCTAATGGCAAAAGTAAAAGAAAGGAATAAAGGTTATGTACAAAGGATAAGATTCAAAATGGCATCAGATTGCTGCTTATCGGCTGTGAATGCCAGTTAATAGACTGGGGACCAGTTTTGTGAAAACTTACAAATCTTAGGTATCTAGATGTATCTTAGGTATCTATATGCTTAACATATGACAAGCAAGACATCCATCCCTGAAGGATGAAAGTAGAACCAGGGTATTACCAGACATTTGTGGACACAGAGAGTTGGTGTCATAACTATATTTCTTTTAAAAACTGACAGGGAAAAGGGAGCATAAAAACACATATTGAGGTAAAGAAACTAAGAAGTAAGGATAGCACTGTGAAGAATTCTCAGGATGCTGTTTGCACAGATCAAGGTTCACCTACTTCTTAGAACCTGGTTTTTCAGAGAGAAGGTCAGACCAGAAGAGAAACAGACCTTGACAAGCTCTTCAGGTTAATCTTAAAGGACAGAATGGGGCAGGCTCTCAGAAAAGGATGAAGAGAGAACACAAAACAAAGGCACTGGAATCTGTAAAAGTGTATTTTTATTCGTTGTCACCTCAGTGGCTAGTTACATTATTATAATAATATAAAACAGATTTCTTATCAAATATGAAGATTGAACTGAATATTTGTGCTGAAGACAAATAAGACTTAGTCATAATTACTGTAAATAATGTGTCTGGGTTGTGTATGAGTTAAAATTCGGTGATTGAACAGATGATTCAGCAGTTAATAGTACCTGAGTTTGGTTCCACACTCATCTTCCCTCTGCTCACAACTGCCTGAAACTCTGACTCTGAGATATGACATCCTTTTTTGTTCTCCAAGAAAACATGCATTTATGGGCACATATTTACACACAATCAAATAAAACAAATCTTTTTGTAAAAGATTAGAACTTTGTATACCAAAACTGAAAGAGAGATTTGGAAACATCACTGTTTACAAAAGTTAATATTAGTTTTAAAAGTCGAATAAAATATTTTGTAGAGTATTAACTAAAGCTTAAGAATATTATTAAATAACACAGTTTGCCAGTAGTTACCATAAAAATCAAACACGATGTTGTCAGAGTTTTGAGAGGGTTGTGGGATGACAAACACAGAGTTGTATTTCTATTTATTGTATTTCTATTTATTGCTGTAGTAGGCAAAACTTCCTTTCTATATGCAAAGAAATAGAACCATTTTATATAGAGGTGCAAAACTAGCTAGAATTAGGGCAGAACAGACGTGAATTTAAGTTTTTTCCCCTCTGTAGATTGCTCTAAATTGAGGTCTAGATTGAGCCCGAAAGATAAGTTAGGTACTGATTCAAATAAAACTGGTGGAAAACTAATTACTTTTTTTAAGGATAGATTTTGGAGGACTGTCAGTGAATACAGCTGCAGCCTCAAGCTTAATTTTTATTACCCTTATACACCCCAAGCCAGGAAAGGCAAAAAGGCTTTTTAAATTCTGATTTAAGGAACAAACAAAAGTTCAAAACATTGAGGAGCAAAATATCCAGTAGGTACACCTTAGGCCAAACATCCTGTTATCTAGGCAAGATGTGCAGCAACTTCACTTTAGGACTGTTGTTTGACCTTGAAGAAGCAAAACAAACTTGATCTTTCTGACCTTAAGTCAAGATGGACCAGAGCCACTTCTGTCAGCTCCCACAGATAGCCCCTGCTCTGACAAATCTTACATGTCCTCTGTCATGTACAGATCCTAGCTTTTAATGCTGATAGATATACATATGAGACTGTGAGTAAAACTAATTACTTTTAACTCAAGAGCAAACTATGCATACTGACAATAAGATTAAATCACTTTATTGTTAGATGTAAAATAAAGTCAAAATGAAGGAAGGGTCCATATATTTTGTAGAATTGTGTGCTTTATTTTCATGTAAAGTAATAGATAACCTAAGGAAATAATATATCTGGATACTTCTTTTAAATATTCCAGATGATATGCAGAGGGAAGTTAAAAATAGCTATGTAAAAAACATAGTCAATTCTTAATACCTATCAAATTTGAAGACTGGGTTGTGCGACTTTCAGTTTTTATAATTTTATTTTCGCATTAGGAACAGGGCTGAAATCAGAAATAAACAAGGAAGGGATTGCTTTAATTAGATTTTTTTTAAAAAATCATCTAAATTAGAGGACTTTTTACAAAAACTACATATGCACTTAATTTTAAAAAATACATATGTATGTCTGTGGTGTATATGTGTGAGTAGAGATGCTTTCTGGCATTTGGTACACATTCACGCACAGATGCCTGTGCATCTGAATGCTGTGCTTGAAAAGTCATTCAGTTTACACTGGGTGTTTTTCTCCATCACTTTCACATTGGGAAATTGATTTCAGGTGCACCTAGAGCACCCCGATCCCAGCAAGTCTATTAAGCTTATCCTGAAATCCCCTTTATCTGTCTCCCCAGTGCTAAGATTACTGATAGCAGCAAAGCCTGCACAATTTTTTACACATTTAACTATATTAGCTGTGGTCCTTACACTAGCATGGAAAATACTTTACACCAAGCAATCTTCCCAACCCTATCTTTGTTGTTGCCTGATTTGGGTCAATTTCTATTTGTCCTGGGAAGAGAAAGAAAATTTCAATGAATGTATTGATTTCCTAGTGCCATTAAGAGTCTTTAAATCAGGGATATGATTTAAACATTTAAACATTCTTCAAACATGAAAGTTGTTTGTCTGTCTGTGTCTGTATATGTACATACATAATCTAAATGCATGGTTAAAATATAAACCTGTTGGTGTGTTCTTCCCTGGGGAAAGACTATTTCTCCAGCTCTCAGAATTCCTTAGTTGCCTGTAGTTCTTTGTGTAGCGTTGAGGCCTCTTAGGCTTTTCCCATTAACTTTTGCATGTCTGTTACTGTTGTCTTTTTCACTTCATAGTTATTCAGTATCAAAGAGTTACCCTTGAAAACATGCATACTAGTAAAATAATCCAGTCAGAGAATGGTATATATGCCTGGTGTGTGTGTGTGTGTGTGTGTGTGTGTGTGTGTGTGTGTGTAAAAACAATTAATGATATCAAGAGGCCATGACTTTGAAAGGGGGTATAATATGGGAGGTTTGGGGGAGGGAAAGGAGAAGGGGAAAATGTGTAATTTTACTATAATCTCAAAAATGAAAATTGAAAACCTAGTTGGAGATGAGAAAGTAAGATTTGATTTAGCAAATGAAGTGATAATAGTCCATGCTTTTACTTATCTTATTTAACCATTTAAAATATGTTTTACACATAAGAAAACTAGGGAAATCTGAATCGGGAAATCTGAATAAATTCCCCCGAATGCATTCATTTCCAGGAAGCAGACCTGGAAATCAAGCCCGGTCTGCTTCCTTTTACACTGGATGTATTTCCACTTTTAAAACAAAACAGCATGTGAAATAAAGAAAATATTATGTTCTCTAGAAGACGAAAGCTGCAGATGCTGACACACAATCAGGAACACAATCGGCATTTGGTGCTGTGAAACACTAGGAAGTTAGAAGGCTGAGAGGTCACCTGAAGAGGTCCAGGTGATTCAGTAAAGATACTTATCTTCAAATCTGATGATATAAGTTTGATACCCAAGAAGAGAATAGACTCCTGAAAGCTGTCCCTTGACTTCCACATGGGGTCTGTGTAACAGGCAAGAGAAACCCATTAACACATACAAGTACACACAAATAAATAAATTAAATTTAAAATAAAATTTAAGAAATATTAAATGTTGCAGTCTAGGAAAGAAAAATCTGCAAGCCTGGACAAACCATATTAAACATATTAAAATACCTTAATATAGATGTGGAGAATTAAGAGAAAAAAGGGGGATTTATTCCTTTATCCTAAAGAATTTTGAAAAGAAAGATACTACATAACAAAACAAGTGTTAGGTAACAAAGGGTGTCCTCAGATTTTAGAAAGATGCGCTGAGAAAAGAATGCAGCAATGTGCTAAGCATTCTAAGAAAAGAAGTAATGAAGCTGACTTAAGAAGTTCCCAGGTTGAGGTTTTTTGGCTCACCGAGAGTGGCCAATGTGCTCTCTTTCTTCTGATGTCAGCATAGTATGACAGCCCTTGCTCACAGTCTCTCAGGCCAAATTGCCTACTGCTTTAGAGTCATGGGGCATACAAGGATAATTCATATAATGGCACCATTGATATTTAGTGTAGGCAAACATTTTCATCAAAATGTTTACATGGCAGATAATTAAGATTTCATCACTACATTATAAGGCAATTTTATCATTAATTTATTCTAAACTCCTACCTCTGCAGAACACAAGTGAAAAGAGTGACCATTAATATTCCCTCATTTCCTGGTTTTGGTTTGTGATACAATCTCACGTAACCCAGGATACTCTTGGATTCTTTATGTAGCTGAGCATTATCTTGAACTCCTGACCTCCCTGCCTTCATCCTTCAAGTGCTGGGATTTATATGCATGAGCCTACATACTCATTAAAACTGTCAGTGTATGCATGGCTTTCTGTGTGTATGTGTGCATCTGTGCAGGTACATGTATTTCTGTGCATGTGGCATTAGAGACTGAAGCTAGAGCTTTACACAAAATAAACAAGTTCTCTGTTACTGAGCTATGTCCTAGTCCTCAATTGTTTTAATATGAAAATGTTTATAAAATCAAGTTAAATAAATGTCTAATTAAAATAATTTATAAATAAGCATCATTATGCTATAAAGCTCACTAAACTCCATCAATATAGTAACTAGATCTTATTTTGGTTATCAGTAAATGGAATTCTCTGAATTTGTCTCTTCTTTTAATGTTGATTGTGGTCTGGACCCATGTACCATAATCTATATCTTGATTTTCATCTGCTTGAATGTGCCTTTTAGTTATATTTTCCATTGAATCCCCAAAGTCCTCACATTATAGATACAAATTGCATTGTTTGTTGTGCAATTGTATAAGCCCATACTATATAGTATATATGTTCTGTAATGCTAAAATGTGTGTGTATGATTGATAATTTTATTCTTTTTCGCAAAGCTGTTAGGTAAATATTGTCTCAAATAAGAGTTCCTGCAGGTTGAGAAATAAGCTTTACTATAATATTCTTGAGGTTCTGTTTTTCTAATATGCAGAACACAATAGAATCAATTGGTTAACTTTCATTTTGTTTAATAATGCCCCAAGGATCCAAGCACTTCATTGTCTCTCCAAAAAGACAAGCAATTATAAGAGCACTTTCAATTATTTTATTCACATTCATATTGGCACTATTTGGGAGATAATTTGCCAATATTTGAGTGATAATTCAAAAAAGAATTAAGCTAATGCCAAACTACCTGTCTGTAATTTGATTTAGCAAATATTTTAACTTTTTCTCTTAAGAAGAAAAACATTTTACTTTATGAGTGTACATTTTGGGTATGTTTTGTGTTGTCTTTTTTCTTTAGTTATCATTCACATACAGGCTTGGTTTAATAAAGGTAAAATTGTAATATAAACTAGTGTATTTCTTAGTCTTTATGCCAATATAAAAAATGAACTGCCTCAATATTATCACAGAATTGCAAGATTGTTGAGCTATCGCAGCACTTTCACCAATCCCTCTGAGGCTGCTCGGTGTTGTGATAGCTGTGCACTGTGGCAATCTTTGGGCATTAAATGTGTGACTGATGTGCAGTACGGCAGGGATCCAGGATAGGCGGTAACTACTGCAGTCGCATGTGAAATTTCTTAAAAGGAACATCCTGATCACACATGACTTCAGATCTTTTCCAAGAAATGTGTTTCCTTCACATGGAAAAAGCCTCATAGACACTCCATTGCAGATACCTGGTAAAATATCTTAGTCAGAGTACTTTGTCCAATAATTGTTAAATGACATGAAAAAAATAAAAGAATGGATGGTAGGAGACCATAAGTCTGTGGTTCATAATCTTTAACAAACATGCATCTAAATGTTTAATGATTAGCTTAAGAGTCAAATTGCTTCATGAGGTAGGTGATTTTATTCGCATTTCATGTAAAGAATCTAAGTCTTCTATTATACAGATTATACCCAATCTGTCTGTCTTTGATTCCAGATATTTAACTCTGATTCAATTTTAGAGTTATATTGACCATAGAGAGTGGGGTTCTGACAAGTTAGGGAGGAAACTACAAAAAGCAAGATATAGAAACAGGAATGTCAGGAACTGGAAGTAGGGAACTTCTGGAAGTGAAAACACTAGTACATAAAAATGTGACATATCATAAAACAAAAATTAATAGTGCCACTTTCAATAGGGAAAAAATAAAATGTATTAAGAGATGCTAGTTTTCCAGTCATCACTGGAATTAAAAACTTTAGAGAATTATTTCTCTCAAAATAACATAACATTGAGAGATATAAATATGTACCATCTATTTATTCAACGTGTCCTTTAATGAATTTCATATATATATATATGTGTGTGTGTGTGTGTGTACATATATATATGTATAAATTATATATATGTATAAATATGTATATATTATACATATATATGTACATATATATATGTATAAAATTATATATATATATATATAATTTTAATGAAAATAAATGCCAAGCTTTATCGCCATTCGTTATCAGGAAGCAGTTCTGCTTGGTTGCAGAACTTCTTGCTTGTAGAGCATGTTGGATCTGAGGTCTGATTTTGTCTTCTGCTAAATAGAAAATGAGTGGTTAGTCAAGTGAAATTCTGTCATCTATCAAAATCACGTGCTTTTCCATCATCTGTTCTTATGTGAATTTAATGATTTTCTATATGGATCAAAAGTGGCAGCTGTTCGTAAATCAGGCTGCGTACATTGAGATAACATTGAACATGAGCCAGGATGTTTTAAATGAATTAATGGCAGTATATTCACAACCACAGATCTTTATTTTAGAGAAAAAGTGAAAATGCTTAAATACAAAAACAATTTATTAATTTATATGATTATTATGCATTGATCCATTCAAAAGTGTATGCTTGTATGGGCCAGGATCTATGATATGTTTAACTATATTTTTACAAAGTGTATTTTCTGTAATAACTGGAAAACAAAAGCCAAACAACATATTTTGCAACATCTGTAACTATCAGGAAAATGCAATTTAAAATTACTTAAACTTTTATTTTACCCAAGGCAGAATGGCTAAGAGCAAAACAAACAATAAGTGATGAGTAGTATTATGAATGTGTATGTGGGGAAATGGCAATAAAAACAAGTGCAGGCACTATGGAAATCAACATGGAGATTTTTGCTGCGGGGAGGAAATAATAGCACAGGCACTGTAGAACTCAGAGCAGAATTTCTTCAAAAAGAGGAACATCAATCTATAATGTGACTACTGAAATACCCCCAAAGAATTCCACATCTTTTTATAGAGATACCTGCTCAGTCATGATCACTGACCCACTAATCATAATGTCTGGAAATGGAAACAGCCTAGATGTTCAATAACTAATGAATAGATAATAAAAATATTCCATATTTACACAATGAAAAGTTGCTCTGCTATTAAAAAAACAAAATAACACAGAGAAACCCATTCTTGAAGAAAATAAAATAAAATAATGAAATTCACAACTAAAGTGAAGGAATTGGAAACAATTATTCTGAGTAAGGAACTCAAACTCCAAATTAGATAAATCATGTATTTTCTTCAATTTGTGGACACTAGCTTTGACTCTTCAAATATGTATGTTTCATTTGGGATATCCACAGAAGCCAGGAAATTATGAAGGGACAACAGAGAAGGACTGCCAACAGAAAAGCAGTAGAAATCACTGGTATAAAGGAAATAATGGAAAAGGAAGGGTTAAATGGTAAAGGAAGAGAGAACATGGAAGAGGAGGAAATATGGTAATAGTAAAAGTATTAGAATGACTTGATTACTTCATAACCTCTTTTAAAATTTTTTAAATGAAATTTATTTATTTTGTACATGTATATTTGTGAGTGTGTGTGCATGCACATGTGTGCACAACACACATATAGTCAGGGGACTACACCAGAAAGTGTTCCTACAATGTGGGTCAAAGAGATCAAATTGTGGTCTTTGGGCTTGTTATCAAGGGCCTATATGCACTGAGCCACCTCTACGCTGAGCTTGATGATTTTGGGGGATAGTCCAATATCAAAGATATTATGGGAAACTTGATAAAGGCAATATACAACAAGCCAACAGCCAACATCAAACTAAATTGAGAGAAACTCCCAGATATTCCACTGAAATCAGGAACAAGACAAGGCTGTACATTCTCTCCATATCTATTCAATATAGTTTTTAAGATCCTAACTAGAGCAATAAGACACAAAAAGGAGATCAAGGGTATACAAATTGGAAAATAAGTCATACTCTCACTGTTTGCTGATAGTATGATAGTTTATATAAGTGATCCCCAAAATTCTACTAGGTAACTTCTACAACTCATGAACACCTTCAGTAATGTAGCAGGACACAAGATTAACTCAAAAAATGAGTAGCCTTCATGTAAACAGATGATAAAAGAATAAGAGAAGCAACACCCTTCACAATAGACACAAATTGCATAGGATATCTTGGAGTAATTCTAACCAAACAAGTGGAAGACTTGTATGACAAGAACTTTAAATCTTTGAAGAAGACACCAGAAAGTGGAAAGATCTCCCATGCTCTTGGGTAGGCAGAGTTAAGATAGTAAAAATGGCAATCTTACCAAAAGCAATTAAAGATTCAACGCAATACCCATCAAAATCTCAGCAAAATTCTTCACAGACCTCGAAAGAACAGTACTCAACTTTATATGAAAAAGCAAAAAAAAGAGGCCTTTGTCTGAGAGCTGCTTGGCCTGCAAGGGGACCTGACAGTCGGCAGGAGGATCCATCATTCTTTGGGGTGAGTGAGGAGTGAGTGCCCGAACCGCGGCAGCTGCCCGGAGAGGGACCTCCGACTCTCCACAACTCCCCCTGTCACCAGCACACTTCCTGCTCTTCCTGCAGGGGTTATTCTCCCCGGATACCGCCTCTCTCTCCCTGTCCCTTCCCAGCTTGCACCCAGAATCCTCCCCCCCTTCCCCTTCCTCATCCTCCCGTCTTTGGGGCCACAAAATCCCACAGCTCAGCCTGTTTGGGCTCTGAGGACCTGGAATTGAGTGCACCCAGGCCGGTGGGAGGTCCCCTCCTTCATTTGACTGCCCGGGGCAAGGTAGGCTTTTGTCTGAGAGCTGCTCGGCCTGCAAGGGGACCTGACAGTCTGCAGGAGGATCCATCATTCTTTGGGGAGGATACATCATTCTTTGGGGACACCAAACACCTCCGCGCTCCTTTTGAAGGAAGAGATGGGCAGGCGCCAATGCAGGAGCTCCTCCAACAACATGAAAGGCAACATGACATCACCACAAGCCAGACATCCCGAAACAACAAGAATTGAACACCCTACCCCAGAAGATATAGAAGAAACCGACCTTAAACAGTACTTTATGAAAATAATAGAGGACCTTAAACAGGAGGTAAAAAAACTGCCATAAAGAAATGGAGATGACAAACAAAAAGGTAGACAAAATAAATAAATCTCTCAAAGATACCGAAGAAAAACAAGAAAAACAAGAAAAAGCAATCAAACAGGTAAGGGAAACAGTACAAGACCTGATAAATGAAATGGAGGTATTGAAGAAAACACAATCTGAGGGACGACTGGAAATGGAAACTCTGAGTAAACAAACAGAAACTTCAGAGACAAGTATTTCCAACCGAATACAAGAGATGGAAGAAAGAATCTCGGACTCTGAAGATACTATAGAGGAAATAAACTCACAGATTAAAGAACTAAACAAATCTAACAAATTCTTAACACAAAACATTCAGGAAATCTGGGACACCATGAAAAGACCAAACCTAAGAATAATTGGGGTAGAAGAAGGAGAAGAATTACAACTCAAAGGCCCAGAAAACATATTCAACAAAATTATAGAAGAAAACTTCCCCAACCTAAAGAAGGATGTTCCTATGAAGGTACAAGAAGCCTACAGAACACCAAATAGACTGGATCAAAAAAAAGCATCCCCACGCCATATAATAATCAAAACACAAAACATACAGAATAAAGAACAGATATTAAGAGCTGCAAAGGAAAAAGGTCAAGTAACATATAAAGGGAAACCTATCAGAATTACACCTGATTTCTCAATGGAAACCATGAAAGCCAGAAGAGCTTGGATAGATGTGCTACAGACACTTAGGGAACATGGATGCAAGCCTAGACTATTATACCCAGCAAAGCTTGCATTCACCATTGATGGAGAAAACAAGATATTCCAGGACAAAAACAGATTTAAACAATACGCAGCCACAAATCCAGCCTTGCAGAAAGTAATAGAAGGAAAATCACAAACCAAGGAGTCCAACAACGCCGACAATAACTCAGGCATCTAGCGACCCTTCACCAGCACAACTAGAAGAAGGGAAACACACAAACTCTACTACTAAAGATGACTGAAGTTAACAACCACTGGTCATTAATATCACTTAATATCAATGGACTCAATTCACCTATAAAAAGGCACAGGCTAAGAGACTGGATACGAAAACAGAATCCAACATTTTGCTGTTTACAAGAAACACACCTAAACCACAAAGACAGACATCTACTCAGAGTAAAGGGTTGGGAAAAGGTTTATCAAGCAAATGGCCCTAAGAAACAAGCGGGTGTGGCCATACTAATTTCCAACAAAGTTGACTTCAAACTAAAATCAATCAGAAGACATGGAAAGGGACACTTTATACTCATAACAGGAAAAATCCATCAGAATGAAGTCTCAATCCTGAATATCTATGCCCCTAATATAAAAGCTCCCACTTATGTAAAAGAAACACTTCTAGAACTCAAGGCAGCCATCAAACCACACACACTAATAGTTGGAGACTTCAACACTCCTCTCTCACCAATGGACAGGTCAATCAGACAGAAACCTAACAGAGAATTGAAAGACTTAATGGAGGTAATGAACCAAATGGACTTAACAGACATCTATAGAACATTCCACCCAAATAGGAAAGAATATACCTTCTTCTCTACGGCTCATGGAACCTTTTCGAAAATTGACCATATACTTGGTAACAAAGCAAACTTCCACAGTTACAAAAAAAATATTAGTAACCACCTGTGTCTTATCGGATCACCATGGATTAAAATTAGAATTCAACAGCAATGCTACCCCCAGAAAACCCACAAACTCATGGAAACTGAACAGTCAACTACTGACCCACACCTGGGTCAAGGAAGAAATAAAGAAAGAAATTAAAGTCTTTCTTGAATTTAATGAAAACAAAGACACAACATACTCAAACCTATGGGACACAATGAAAGCAGTGCTAAGAGGAAAGTTCATAGCACTAGGTGCCCACTTAAAGAAAACGGAGAAAGCACTCATTGGTGACTTAACAGCACACCTGAAAGCTCTGGAAAAAAAAGAAGCAGACTCACCTAGGAGAAGTAGAAGACTGGAAATAATCAAATTGAGGGCAGAAATCAACAAAATAGAAACACAGAAAACAATCCAAAGAATCAATGAAACAAGAAGCTGGTTCTTGGAGAAAATCAACAAGATTGACAAACCCTTAGCCAAACTAATCAAACGGCAGAGGGAGAACACGCAAATTAACAAGATCAGAAATGAAAAGGGGGACATAACCACAGACACAGAGGAAATTCAGAAAATCATTAGATCTTACTACAAAAGCCTGTATGCCACAAAATTGGAAAATGTAAAAGAAATGGACAGTTTTTTAGATAAATACCATATACCAAAGTTAAACCAGGACCAGGTAAATGCTCTAAATCGTCCTGTTAGTCGCGAAGAATTAGAAACTGTTATCAGAAACCTCCCTACCAAAAAGAGCCCAGGACCAGATGGTTTCAATGCGGAATTCTACCAGAACTTCCAAGAAGACCTAATACCTATACTCCTTAAGGTATTTCATAATATAGAAACACAAGAGTCAGTGCCAAATTCCTTCTATGAAGCTACAGTTACCCTGATACCTAAACCACACAAAGACTCAAAAGAGAAAGAGAATTAAGGCCAATCTCACTCATGAACATTGATGCAAAAATTCTCAATAAAATACTGGCAAACCGAATCCAAGAACACATTAGAAAAATTATCCATTACGATCAAGTAGGCTTCATCCCAGAGATGCAGGGCTGGTTCAACATACGAAAATCTATTAATGTAATCCATCATATAAACAAACTGAAGGAAAAAAACCATATGGTCATCTCATTAGATGCAGACAAAGCATTTGACAAAATTCAGCACCCTTTTATGATAAAGGTCTTGGAGAGATTAGGGATACAAGGGTCATTCCTAAATATAATAAGAGCTATTTACAGCAAGCCGACAGCTAACATCAAATTAAACGGAGAGAAACTCAAGGCTATCCCACTAAATTCAGGAACACGACAAGGCTGTCCACTCTCTCCTTATCTCTTCAATATAGTGCTTGAAGTTCTAGCAATAGCAATAAGACAACATAAGGGAATCAAGGGGATTCAATTTGGAAAGGAAGAAGTTAAACTCTCATTATTTGCAGATGATATGATAGTATACATAAGTGACCCCAAAAACTCCACCAAAGAACTCCTACAGCTGATAAACTCCTTCAGTAATGTGGCAGGATACAAGATCAACTCCAAAAAATCAGTCGCCCTCCTATACACAAAGGATAAGGAAGCAGAGAGGGAAATCAAAGAAGTATCACCTTTCACAATAGCCACAAATAGCATAAGATATCTGGGAGTATCGCTAACCAAGGAAGTGAAGGATTTATTTGACAAGAACTTTAAGTCTTTGAAGAAAGAAATTGAAGAGGATACCAGAAATTGGAAGGATCTCCCCTGCTCGTGGATTGGGAGGATCAACATAGTAAAAATGGCAATTCTACCAAAAGCAATCTATAGATTCAATGCAATCCCAATCAAGGTCCCATTAAAATTCTTCACAGAGATTGAGAGGACAATAATCAACTTTATATGGAAAAACAAGAAACCCAGGATAGCCAAAAAAAACTTATACAATAAAGGTTCTTCTGGAGGCATTACCATCCCTGACTTCAAACTCTATTACAAAGCTACAGTATTGAAAACGGCTTGGTATTGGCATAAAAACAGAGAGGTTGACCAATGGAATCGTATAGAAGACCCAGATCTTAAACCACAAACCTAGGAATACCTGATTTTTGATAAAGGAGCCAAAAGTACACAATGGAAGAAAGAGGGCATCTTCAACAAATGGTGCTGGCATAACTGGATGTCAACCTGTAGAAGAATGAAAGTAGATCCATATCTATCACCATGCACAAAACTCAAGTCCAAATGGATTAAAGACCTCAATATTAATTTGAACACATTGAGCTTGATAGAGGAGAAAGTGGGAAGTACTCTACAACAAATGAGCACAGGGAACCGTTTCCTATGCATAACCCCAGCTGCACAGACTTTAAGGGCAACATTGAATAAATGGGACCTCCTGAAGTTGAGCAGCTTCTGTAAAGCAAAGGACATTGTCACTAAGACACAAAGGCAGCCTACTGACTGGGAAAAGATCTTCACCAACCCTGCAACTGACAAAGGTCTGATCTCTAAAATATATAAGGAACTCAAGAGACTAGACGGTAAAAAGCCAATTAACCCAATTAAAAAATGGGGTGCTGAACTGAACAGAGAATTCTCAACAGAAGAAGTTCGAATGGCCAAAAGACACTTAAGGTCATGCTCAACCTCCCTAGCTATCAGGGAAATGCAAATCAAAACAACTTTGAGATATCATCTTACACCTGTCAGATTGGCTAAAATCCAAAACACCAATAATAACCTTTGCTGGAGAGGTTGTGGGGTAAGGGGCACACTCATCCATTGCTGGTGGGAATGCAAACTTGTGCAACCACTTTGGAAAGCAGTGTGGCGGTTTCTCAGGAAATTCGGGATCAACCTACCCCAGGACCCAGCAATTCCACTATTGGGAATCTACCCAAGAGATGCCCAATCATACAACAAAAGCATATGCTCATCTATGTTCATAGCAGCATTATTTGTAATAGCCAGATCCTGGAGACAGCCTAGATGCCCTTCAGTGGAAGAATGGATGAAGAAACTGTGGAATATATACATGCTAGAATACTACTCAGCGGTAAAAAACAATGACATCTTGAATTTTGCAGGCAAATGGATGGAAATAGAAAACACTATTCTGAGTGAGGTAACCCAGACCCATAAAGATGAACATGGGATGTACTCACTCATATTCGGTTTCTAGCCATAATTAAAGGACATCGAGCCTATAAATTTGGGATCCTTGAGAAGATAATAAGAAGGTGAACTCCCAAAAAAAGATATAGTAATCCTCCTGGATATTGGAAGTAGACACGATCGCCAGGCAAAATTGGGAACTTGAGGGTTGGGCAAGACTGGGCCAAGGGAAGATGGGGAGAGAAAAGTGTGAAGGGGAGAGCAGGGGGAGCTCGGAGGAATGGGGTGCTTGGGATATAAGAAGGGTGGATATGAGAGCAGGGAAGCATATATCTTAATTTAAGGAGCTACCTGAAGGTTGTCAAGAGACTTGACCCTAGAGGGGTTCCCAGGTTTCCAGGGAGACGCCCCCAGTTAGTTCCTTGGGCAGCTGAGGAGAGGGAGCCTGAAAAGGCCAGTTCCTATAGCCATACTGATGAATTTCTTGCATATCACCATAGAACCTCCACCTGACGATAGATGAAGAAAATGACAGAGCCCCACCTTGGAGCACTGGACTGAGCTCCCAAGGTCCTGATGAGGAGCAGAAGGAGAGAGAACATGAGAAAGAAAGTCAGGACCGTGAGGGAACCTCCAGCTGGCGACAGATGGGGAAGGTGACTGAGTCCCACATTGGAGCACTGGACTGAGCTCCCAAGGTCCTGATGAGGAGCAGAAGGAGCGAGAACATGAGGGAGAAAGTCAGGAACGAGAGGGGTGCGTTCACTCATGGAAACGGTGGGACAGAACTAATGGGAGATCACCAACTCCAGTTGGAATGGGACTGATGGATCATGCGACCAAACCCGTCTCTCTGACTGTGGCCAACAGCGGAGGCTGACTGAGAAGCAAAGGACAATGGCGCTGGGCTCTGATTGTTCTTCATGGACGGGCTCTGTGGGAGCCTTCTCAGCTTGGTCGATCACCTTCCTGGACCTGGGGGGAGTTGGGAGGACCTTGGTCTTAGCATAGAGTGGGGAACCCTGATGGCTACTTGGCCTTGAGAGGGAGGGAGGGGAGGTATGGGTGGAGGGGAGGGGAGGGAAGGGGGAGAAGGAGGGGAGGGAAGGGGGAGGAGGAGGGGTGGGAGGGGGGAGGAGGAGGGAAGGAGATGGAAATTTTTAAATATAAAAAAATAAACCATGAGAAAAAAAAACAAAAGGAAACCATAAAAAAAAAGAAAAAGCAAAAAAAAAAAAAAAACAAAAAAAAAAAAAAAAAAACAAAAAAAACAAAAAAAAAACCCAGGATAGCCCAAAACAATCCTGTACAATAAAAGAACTTCTGAGGCATCATAATCCCTAACTTCAAACTCTACCACAAAGCAATAGTATTGAAAAAAGCCTGGCATTAGCATAAGAACAGACAGGAGGAGAAATGGAACCCAGTAGAAGACCCGGATATTAATCCACACACCTTCAAACACCTGATTTTTTGACAAAGAAGCAAAATAATCAAATGGAAAAAAGAAAGCATATTTAACAAATGGTCCTGACATAACTGATATCAATATGTAGAAGAATGAAAATAAACCCATATCTATCACCTTGCACAAAACTCATGTCCAAATATATCAAAGACCTCAACATAAACCCAGCCACACTGAGCCTTATAGAAGAGAATGTGGGAAGTACACTGGAACGCATTGGCAGAGACCACTTTCTCAATATAACCCCCAAAGCACAGGAACTGAGAGAAACAATAACTGGGACCTTATGAAACTGAAAAGCTTCTGTAAAGCAAAGGTCAACAAGACAAAACAACAGCCTACAGAATGGTAAAAGATCTTCACTAACCCCACATCAGACAGAGATCTGATCTCCAAAATATACAAAGAACTCCAGAAATTGGTCATCAAATAATACATAATCCAATTTAATAGAATGGAGTACAGACCTAAACAGAGAACTCTCAACAAAGGAATCTAAAGTGGCTGAAAGACACTTAAGAAAATGTTCAAAATCCTTAGTCATCAGAGAAATGCAAATCAAAACAACTCTGAGATTCCATCTTACTCCTGTAATAATGGCGAAGATCAAAAACACTGATGACAACTTATGCTGGAGCAGTTGTGGAGAAAAGGGAATACTTCTGCATTGCTGGTGGGAATGCAAGCTGGTACAACCCCTTTGTATGTCAGTGTGGAGATTTCTCAGAAAATTAGGAAACAACCTTTCTCAAGACCCAGCAATACCACTTTTGGGTATGCATCCAAAGGATGCTCAATTGTGCCACAAGGACATGTGCTCAACTATGTTTATAGCAGCATTGTTTGTCATAGCCAGAACCTGGAAACAACCTGAATGCCCCCTGACTGAAGAATGAATAAGGAAAATGTTGTTATGTGTGTAAATGTTTACAGAATTTACACAGCAGAAAAAAAATTATGACATCTTGGATTTTACAGGAAAATGGGTGGAGTTAGAAAACATTTTGAGTGAGGTAACCCAGACACACAAAGACAATTATCACATGTACTCACTCATAGGTAATTTTAAAACATAAAGCAAAGAAAACCTGCCTACAAACCACAATCCCAGAGAAATTAGACAACAATGAGAACACTAAGGGAGACTTACATAGATCTAATCTATATGGGAAGTAGAAAAAGACATGATCTCCTGAGTAAATTGGGAGCATGGGAACCTTGGGGGAGGGTTGAATGGGGAAGGAGAGAGGCAGGGAGGGGATCAGAGAAAAATGTAGAGCACAATAAAAAATCAATAGAAAAACAAAAATAAAAACAAAACAAAACAAAAAAAGATGGAGACACACGGGTAGAAATGATACAAAAAATAGCTAGTCATCTTCGTGCCTTATCTAAAACATTATTTAATCCATTTATTTGGGTTTTTTGTTTCTGAATATCTCCTTTCACATTTTCTTTTAAAATTACACTTTATTTTCTCATACTTAAACTGGCACATTCTATGTGTCTTCCTGACTTAGCTCTCTGCTGAGTGTCAGACCACAATGTCTGCAAATATTCTGTCTTTATTCTCATTTATGAATTATTCATACTAGCATTCAGGGTATGTGCCATCACTGCCTGACCAGTGCAGCCATTTTACTCTTAGAACTTCAGGCAAGCCTTATTGATTAAAATACAAATAAAATATTGCTAGTGTGTAAACATGTTCATTGCCAAATGTCTTTCTTTTGATACCCATATAAATCAGCTTGATTTTTAAGTATCCAACCCCTTTTAAAGTTATCACTCTTCTCCATTTTTTGTTATCTTAGTAATTTATATAATTGTATTAATTTATAAACTTTAGAACAATTAAAACCAAGGGGGGCATGTCTTATGTTTATACCTGTCTGTGTCTATGACTTTCTTTATCTATCTCACCTCTCTCTCTCTCTCTCTCTCTCTCTCTCTCTCTCTCTCTCTCTCTCTCTCTCTCTCTCTCTCTCTCTGTTATATGTCAAAAGATATATTCCTCTTTGATATGAAAATATAATTAGGAAAACCTGTCATGGATATCTTTTAAGGCATTTTAGCATTGCACTGTAAGAATAGAGAGGAATAACCTAAGGTTTTCAGACAACCAAACTTAATATATCCAGTAACCTTACAGGAATTGTCAAATTGTAGAGGCTTTTTTTTACAGCTAACTGTACTCCTGGACCAATGGTAGATTTAAAAAGATTCAAAGAAGCAATAGTCTCATCCGCCATGCATTTACCTTTTGTGAAGCAAATGTTCAACTCGTGACCAGTTTCTAATAGAAGTATCCTTAATAACTGGACAGATATGGCTAAAGGTGTTTTAGAGCCTGCTCCACAATTATAATCAAATATCTGGTTCAGAAAAGTGATTAAAAATTTTGAACAATGGAGTAAACTAGTGATAGGGAAATTACCCAAGATCAAATTCATGGAGAAGTAGAATATGCTATTATATAAAGGTAAGCTTTCTATAATGGCCACATCCTGGATTTGTGTCATGTATCATCTTTGAATGTTTTGGACAGGATTGGAGAAATAGGAAAGAAAATAATTTACTAAAGATATGTAGGGCACAAAGGAAGCTTTTATAGAGTTCTTAAAATTACTGACATCAACAGGAAATAGAATGTTAACAAATTCAAAGGCTAGACAATTAGTAACTGAATCTCTGGCTTTTGAAAATGCCAATTCTCTATACAAAAGTATAATTAGTCCATTAAAGGCAAGATCAGCACCTTTTGAGGAATGGATGCAGGATATGATTAATATTGAATCTAATGACCATGATGATGCATGGATAGTAGAAGTGATTTCCAGAGTTTTGAGGTAAATCAAAATGTCTTGTGGTAAACAAAGTTACCTTTAAAGTGATTGTAGACAGAGCATTCCTAGAAACAATGTTTTTTTTTTCTTTTTAAAGAGTGATCAATTCAGAACATCCTTTTCTTCTGTATTATGAAGAAGGTGTGGCAATGAAAGTAGGTCAAGGAGGGATATTCATGGTAATCCTTTGCTGTTGGGAAACTCCTTGAGGGGCCTCCTGCAGGATCAAAGTCCTTCCCAGAGCAATTAATGAACTTACTGCCTATTGTAAGAAACCATACTACTCTGGGTAATAGAACAGCTGTAGAAGAGGGAACAAGAATTTAGAGAAACCATAAAGCAAACATTCTGGCAAACTACTGTAAATGAAAAAAATTAAAAATATGAATAAATGACAATGGCATTGAAGGTCTGGTAGGCACAGGTGTGGACCTAACAAAAATTTCACCATAATCTGTCCACTGAAATTGGCCTCTTCAGCATCTAAAAGTTCAATTTTTAGGGATTGGAACTTTATCTCTGTTAAAGCAGAGTGTGAGGTGGGTCAAATGTATAGGTCAAAAAGACAGAGAGGAATTTAAAACCATATTTGATTAACATAGCAATAAATTTGTAGGGATGTGATTTGTTAGAGAAATGAAATACTCAGATTAATATTCCCCTAATGATAGAAACAAAATATAAATTAATGTATATTTCTAGGGAAAATATTAGAAGATTTTATAAAGAATAATCACCGACCATTCAGATTATACAAGAACAGGGCACAACAACTGCTGATATTTCAATGACAGACAGTGGGTTAACCAATGGTCTTTAGCAATAGAGAAACTGCAGACTTTAGGGCAGCTGGTACAGGAGCAACTAGATGCTTAGTATATTGAAGAGTCAGCCAGCCCTTGGAATTCTCCTGTATTTCTTGTTTTAAAAGCATTCTTTTTTTATAGTTAGTATCCACTTATGAGTGAGTACATACCATATTCATTTTTTGGGGTCTGGGTTACCGCACTCATGATAGTGTCTTCTAATTCCATCAATTTGCATACAAAATTCAAGATGACATTTTTTTTTTTAATCTCTGGGTAGTACTCTAATGTATAAATGTGCCATACTTTCTTTTTCCATTCCTTAGTTGAGGGGCATCTAGGTTGTTTCCAGGTTCTGGCTATTACAAATAATGCTGCTATAAACATAGTTGAACAAATGCTTTTGTAGTATGATCGAGCATGTTTTGGATATAGTCCCAAGAGTGGCCATTTGAAATTATTTTGTTGAAAATTCTCTGTTTAAGATGAATATGGTATGTACTCACTCATAAGTGGATACTAGCTATAAATAAAGGACATTCAACCTATAGTTCATAACCTTAGAAAAGCTATTTAATAATATTAACCCAAAGAAAAACACATATGGACCCACCTGGGGATTGAAGTCTGCCAAGGTCACCTGATAATATTGGAGCCAGATGGTAGAAGGAGGTGGAAGAGGGGAGGAGGACGGGAGTAGAAAGGGTTGAGAAGAGCTTGGGGGAATGGGATGGTTGAGATGGAGGGGGGACAGATATGAAAGCAAGGAGATATCTTGATTGTGGAGCCATTGTGGGATTGATGGGAAGCCTAGCTCTGGAGAGGTTCCAAGGAGTCCATAGGGATAACCCCAGCTAAGAGTCTAGGCAATAGTGGAGAGGGTGCCCGAACTGGCATTGCCCTGTATTCAGATTGATTCTTATTTTAAATATTACCATATACCTTCATCCAGCAACAGATGGAAACAGAGGCAGAGTCCCACATCGGAGCACTGGACAAAACTCTCAAGGTCCATTTGAAAAATGGAAGGAATGAAAATATGAGCAAAGATGTCAAGGTCATGAGGGGTTCATCCACTGAAGCACTTTGCCTGAGCTAATGAGAGCTCACCGACTTCAGAGGGATGGGAAAAGAACAAGCATAGGACCAAGCTAGTCCCGCTGAATGTGGTTGACAGTTGTATGGCTGGGGCAGACTGAGTGGCTACTTGCAATGGCACTAGGATTTGTCTCTGCTGCATGTACTGGCTTTATGGGATCCTATTCTTTTTGGATGTATACCTTGCTCAGTCTCAATGTAATGGAGAGGGTCTTGGACCTTCCACAGGGCAGGGTGCCTTGCCCTCTCTTAGGATTGGAGGGGTGGGGTAGGAGAGTATGTGGAGGGAATGGAAGGAGTGGGAATTTGAATTGGTATACTTTTTTTGAAAAAATCTAATAAAAATGAGAAAAAAATAATAAAAAAACTAGAAAATGGAGAATAGAAACAAATCTAATAGCTGTTAATAAGGTGATTCAACCAATGGGCTCTCTACAGTCTGACATTCTTTTGCCTTCTTTTTTGCCTAATGGATGACCTCGTATATTTATTGAGCTAAAATGTTGTTTCTTTGCTATACCTTTACAAGAAAAAGACAGAGAAAAATTTGCCTTCTCACAGCCAACTTATATTAATTCTCAGACTGCTAAATGTTATCAATAGAAAGTTCTCTGATAGGGAATGTTATGTAGCTCCACCTTATATCAATATTTTGTAAGTCAGCCTTTGGAAATGAGATGTAAGCACTTTTCTGAATCTGTAGTTTACCATTATATGGACAATATTTTGCTCTCTGATTCAAATGTAGATATCTTAGAAAGAATGCTTGAAGAAGTAAAGATAATTTTGTATTGTTGGGGATTACAACTTGATCCTGAAAAAAATACAAAAAAAGATTCTATTAATTATTTAAACTATAAAATAGGTTTACAAAAAATTAGACCTTAAAAGGTACAAATTAGGAGAGATTGATTGGAGTCTCTTAATGACTTACAAAGATTGCTGAAAGACATTTCACATTTATGGCACATTATTGGGATGGGTACTGGTGAACTGATTAAATAACACAAAACCTTAGATGATGACAAGGACTTAAATAGTCTAAGGGAATTATCAGCTCAAGCTGAAAGAGAATTGACTTTGATTGAAGAGAAATTACGGAAGGCAAATGTGGATCATGTGGCTCCACCTCATTTTTACTGTTTTCACTGAGCCATACATTTTACTCTGTTCCCCTTCTTTCCTGTCCTCTTCCCCTCTCACTTCCCCCATGACTCCCATGCTCCCAAGTTACTCAAGACATCTTTCGTTTTCTCTGTCTTGTATAGATCCATGTGAATCCTTTTTAGGGTTCTTTTTGTTGTCTAGGTGCTCTGGGGTTGTGGACAGAAGATTGATTTTTCTTTACTTTATGTATAAAATCCACTTATGAATCAATACATATTATATTTGTCTTTCTGGTTCTGGATTATCACAATACATATTTTTTTTCCAGTTTCATCCATTTGCCTGCAAATCAAGATATCAATATTTTTTTACTGCTGTTTCATATTCCATTGTGTAAATATACCACATTATCTTTATCCATTCTTTGATTGAAGTTCTTTTAAATTGTTTCCAGCTTCTGGCTATTATGAATAAGGCTGCTAGGAACATAGTTGAGCACAAGTCCTTGTAGTATTATTGTGTTTCCTTTGGGTATATAACCAAAGGTATAGTTGGGTTTTGAGGTAGATTGTTTCCTAATTTTCTGAGAAATCACCATATCGATTTCCAAAGTACAAGTTTGTTCCACCTGCAATAGAGGAGTATTTCCCTTACTCCACATCATCTCCAGCATGAGCTGTCATCTGTGTTTTTGATCTTGGCCATTCTTACAGGTGTAAGATGGAATCTCATAGTTGTTTTGATTTGCATTCTTTCAATGGCTAAGGATGTTGAACATTTTCTTAAGTGTCTTTCAACCATTTGAGATTCATCTATTGAGAGTTCTCTGTTTAGGTCTGTTTTATCCATTTACGGATACTCTGCATCTCTGTCAGTGGTTGAGATATAGGCATTTCTTTGCCCAAAGGCCAGTTCTGCCAAGAAGAAAGGTGGTGCTCAACATTCTCTCGGGAATAGATCAGTGTTGCCAGGAGCAATTGTTTCTCACTACCACAGAACTCTAAGTTAGATTAAAGGCTGTTTTCTACAGCTCTTTGAAGAGGTTGAAGATTATCTATCTATACTGAATATAATCTCTATGTATCTAAAGAACCTGATTAACCTAATTATAAATATGACAAACTTAGATGACTATTGATCTATAATTCTCAATACCTATCTAACTTAAAGACTAAGACAATAAACAACTGTGCAATAAATGAGGTAATGACCTTCAAATGTAAACAATGTAGACGTATCTTGATCAGAGGTAGTAATGTACACTGCAATATGGTAAATATATATTTCAATACACTAACAATGTTTTAAACAGAGATAGAAGCATACATGCATACAATATTCAATAAATTTAACTTTGTATCAATATACAAGAATCTATATTAATATAATTGTCTAAAAATAATAACTCACAAATATCAATCTATTATCTCATCATCCAATTAATAACCACAGCAGTCAGTCATATAGACCAGGCAGTGGTGGCATGCACCTTTAATCCAAGTACCCACACTAGTTACTCATGGAAGCCAGGCAGTAGTGGTGCACACCTTTAATCCCAGCACTAGAGAGAAATATAAAACATGAGGAGACGGGTGTCAGACTCAGTCTCATTCTGAGGATTCATGAAGGCAGCTTCACCATTTCGGTCTGTATATGTGAAGAGCCAGTTCTGGATCCTCTGCTTTTCTTATCTTCGGGCTGAACCTCAATATCTGTCTCTGAGTTTTTATTACTCATGCTACAATTACACAAGCCATTTTAATTAGATATATGGTTTGCACAATTTTCTCCCATTCTGTAGATTCTATCATCACTCTGTTTCCATTATGATGAGAAACTCCTTTTCACTTGATACAATCCCATCATTCAGCCTTTGTCCCCCTTTATTAGCCAGTACCATTAAGTAGCTACCTAAGATATGAATTGAAATAGACAATCATAGTATTTTTGCCTGTTCTGGGTTCCATGCACCTGGATCTTGCCTTCAGTTTGTTGTGACTACAGATACAACACGTTCAGGAAATCATTATGTTGGACTATTATTATATATTCATTACTGTTTGGGGTCAAAGGTCATTTCACATTCATCAGAGAAAATAATGTACTTTGAGTTCACCCCCAGTGCTCTGCGACCCTTGTCTACTGTCGTTTTCATAGTGCCCCTCAGTTGAGCACCACCCTAGTTGTTCCTGCCATTATAGCCTCAAATTTTCTCTTTCTTATCCTTTTATTTACTCAGCTCCAGGTCTACTTTACCACATTCTCTTATTCCTAGACAATTACAGTAATCTTTTTACATGTAGCAGTTTCACATTCATCTCTCTAGACATTCAGTTGTACACACCATAATTATAACAGTTTATAAATTACAAATGTATATAAATACACAGATAAATACAAATAGGTAATCATGATTATATACCATATATATTCACAGTTTTGTCTTTTATAATAAAAATATTTTCAATGGCCTTTTAAAAACTATACATTTTCCATAGAGAGTTTCCCAAATCCTTTCTTTATCTTTCATCATTTAGCACAGTCAGAACTCTGTACCTTTATTGATACAGTTTTTCCTCAATAAGGAAATTTAATTTAAATGAACAAATAAATGATCATGCTTTATTACACATACCAGGTATTAGTTTTTCACAAGTGTTGCATGCTGCTATGACATATTTTCACACCCCTTTTGTTTCTCTATAAAGAAAGTATTTTCAGCATGTCAGGTTCGGTGTTTATTGTTTTTTCTAGGGTTTGATCATCTTTAAAACGATAACAGTAAACCAGAGATTTCAGTATCTCCCAGACTTATACCTCTCCACCAAACAGCACAGGTCAACAAAATACAGAACCTGAGACCTGATAGATGTTCATATTGTCCTCCATGTCCCAATTACACAGCTGCCAACCTGCTTAAATTATGGAGATACTAACTTCATGATTTAATAAACATTGTATGCAAAAGTGCTTAACATCACATGATTCCCTTTAACTACCTATGTGACTTTTTTCAGGAATTAAGTGGGGCAAAATCTAAATTTTGCAAATTCATTTTTTCAGAAATCTTAGATGAGTAAAACACATCTATTGTAAGTTGACATCTATGCATCTTTACCCCATGACAAAGATATTCAGACACACCACATGAATTCAGAAAACAAAGGATTACATGTGTAAATTATAGATTCTTGAACCTGTTACCTGTTCTTCCCTCTGCATCAGAAATGATTAATAAATAAATTGTAAGTTAATAAGAAGGTAAGATACCTTCGGGATGATTAGATAATTTAAATTTCTTTTACTGAATATTTTTGCTTCTGGATTCTGAAAAATAATCCAAACTTTTGTATTTATTTATGTTTGATAGTTTCATACATATATGCAAAGTATGATGATTATTTACTCTTGTTATTGCACTGTAATATCCCATTTTCTTTCTCTCTGAATCTTTTTCATGCCAATTAATTCCACCCTACTTTAATTCCTATTCTATTCTTCATGACTCTTTCAGTATGGTTGCTTGTATGAGTATAGGCAGGGGGTTACTTGCAGACTATTAATACATAAAGTGCTTCTGTATACAATAGAACATGTTCACACAATATTTTGTTTGTTTTTAAGTTGAATTAGCTTGAGATATCCTAATTCTCATGGATAATTTATTAACTCTGTAGACTATAATTTCTCTTATACTTAAGAAGTGGGTTGCTGTCTGAAATACTCATCCATTGCAATTGAAAATATCCTGTTGAAACTATATCTGCATATACTATAAACATTACAGTTTAGCAATGCAATATCCACAGAAGGATAGCGTTTTATTTTACGATTCTGTGGCTGAAGAGGTTAAATGTTGCTTACTCCCACTCCACAGCATCTAGACAGGAAATTGTGCAGTATATCACTAGCCAATGGAAAGACTAAGTTTTAAAGTACAGAGATATGAGGTAACTCAGCAGCAATGAGTAACAACTTTTACATACATCTATTAATCTTTGACACCTAAAAATCTAACATACACACATACACCCAAGACAGATAGACAAAAAGACACAGAGAGAAAGAAAAAGAAACAGAAACACCCATATACATGCACACATAGACACATACACACAGAGAGATGGAAACACACTCACATACATACATATACATACACAGAGATACAGACACACACTTACACAGAGTCAGACAGAAACACTCACACACATATTCATACAGAGACTGACACACTCACAAACACACACACACACAGAAACATGCATATACAAAAATAGACACACACAGAGATACACACACACAGAGACAGACACACATACATATACATAGACAGACAGACATATACACACAAAGAAACACACACAGAAGCACTCACAAAGACATAAACAAACACAGACACACAGAGAAACAGACAGACAGATGCACATACACACACAGACCTGCACAGCACAGACACACACAGGAGCAGACAGACACAGAGACATACACAAAGAGACACATGCAGAGACAAATACAATATTTGTGTCCTTGTTTTTCATTAACATTTATAATTTTCACTCTATTGTAAAATTTTCAGATTCTAAATCAGACTGTTTTAAATTTATAGCACTTATATTTTATATTCATAGGTCATTTTAAAGTCCAATACCTTTCTTTATTATGTTACATTTTCGTGAAAAAAAACTGTGATGAAAAAGTATCATGAAAACTGTCATGATTGTCTTCATGACAATATACGCTCCCCAAATGAGGAATGATGTCCAAAGACACTATAAGATTTAAGGAGAGGCTTATCATCTAGACATTTTTGAAAATTATTCCCAGTTCATTAATATGTATTAAATTCTGAATGGACAAAAGTGAATACAACAAGCATAATTTGGTAGAAAAATATTGTCTTAAAGTACAAAAGTGTGTTTGTCATCAATCTTTAAATGCCCCATGCTAGGCTTTACTAACATTAAAACAAGTAAAACTGGTAATAAGTGTATCATTCTTCTCATGTCAGCTGCTGGTCACAAAAGAACTTGCATTGTAAATAGATAAAAAATGTTTAGGTGGAAGCAAAATCAGTGATTTCTGAATTTGTTTTCTAGATGTTATAACAAGTTGCCAAAAACTTGACTTAAAATGATGTCAACTTAATTGTGGAGGATGGAAGTCTGACAGGGTTCTCACCCTGATACAACTCAGTTGACTGGCAGAGCCACATTCTTTTAGTAGCCTTAGTTAAGGGTCTGTTTCACAATTTGTCTTCATCTATAGGTCTCTGGCATTCTTTGTCTCATATCCCATTTTCTCCATTCTTAAAGATAACAATATCATATTTCTCTGGCCACCTCTCTCTCTCTGACCACAGTCATCATTAGTTTAGTTGATATGTGTGATATCAGACATATGTGGGTAATTCAGGATAATCACATCAATGAAGTCCCATTTGTCATGTAAGGTACCATATTCACAGGTTCCTGGGACTAGAACAAAAGAAGTGGAGAAATAGCTTAGAAGGGATAAAGAGTTAAATACACTGCAGAGAATAGGTGATCAATAAAGCCTTTTCTTTGACTTTTACAATAGCTTTAGAATGGATAAAGAGTTAAATACACTGCAGAGAATAGGTGATCAATAAAGCCTTTTCTTTGATTTTCACAATAGCTTTAGAAGGATAAAGAGTTAAATACACTGCAGAGAATAGGTGATCGATAAAACCTTCTCTTTGACTTTTACAATATGTCAGGTAGAGTTAAAAATAAGAATCATAGAATATCTTGGTTTAGTCACTGTAATATGAAGGGGGTGTGCAAGAAAAGCACTGACATGTTAAAACGTGTTTCTTAACATTGATAAATTTCAATCCCATTCTTACAATAGAAATTAAGGACATTTCTTTAAAACTGAGTGTTATGGGGCTGGTGAGATGACTCAATGGATAAATGTTTGCTGCAGGAACATGAAAAGCTAAGTTTGGGTCCATAGCACCCTCTGAAGAGCCTAACATAGCTGTAGAGTTCTCAAAAATGAAGGTGAAGAGTGGTAGAGAAATATACCCAGTGTTGTTCTCTGTCCTCCATACATGCATGCACAAGATTACATATTCATACTTACATGACCACATACACATGCACTCAAAAATTTATAAAGAGAAAGAAAGAATATTCCCATATTTGAGCCTTATGCTCACTCTGGGGACTTTAAAAGCTGCTCATGGTTGTGTTTTGATAAGCACATCAGATGATCAAGGTGCTATCTGTTTACTTCCATACTGCAAGAAATGCTGCTACAGCAACTCAATAGTTATCACACTAAAACAGCTTAATCATGCACCCTGGTATCTGAATCCTGACTCAAACATATTTATAATTTAACATTGACATTTAGTATAAGATAGCACAAATCAGAGTTAACTTAGGGCAAACAAAGTGATTGTGGCTCATGAAAATGTATTTTTTCAAATCAGTTAAGACACTTTGCTTGCCATTTCATAAAGTATACAATTAAAATGAATTAGATATTTGTTCTTTTTTTTAAAAGAGTGATTGATTGCCACTAGGTTGGGAACTGCTAGAAGAGAAAAGAGCTTATTTAGCCCTGAGAAAATATACTCACCCTTTGCCTTTTGTTTCAAGTTAGGAAGGATATAACTTCTGTGAAGTAATGACAAAAGAAGGTCAATGCTGTACATAATTTACAAAGAAAAGTGTTATTCTGAAACAACCATATTCCATTTACTATAACTATGATGCAAACTGAAAAATGGTCCCCAGTACTGTTAATGTGTGACTATAAAGCTACATCACCCAGGCAAATCTGGTTACCCTTCCAGAAACACATTCGCTTCTGCCATGAATTTAGAGCAGTTTTATATGCAGGGCCCAGCTCACTGTTAATCTGCATTACCAATAATAATAGCATGTTCAAAAGTAAACTGCTTATAATTCTGTTACATGCACACCTGTCATCTTAGCACTATATTATCATCATCTCCACAATTCGAATTCTCCTGATTACTATTAAATATATGCAAGTTAATCAAAAGATTAATATAATTGGAAATCAAATCATTTCTTAATGTTTATTATACCTACTGATATAAAAACACAAATATCTTATTTAGTCTGTAACAACTCACATTTAGCAGTTTAATTATAGGATGGTCAATATGTTATTATAAGTAAATTCAAATTCAAATCTTATTTGAAATCAGATTGGATAGTTCATTCCTCTAATTTAATAATCTAACTTAGTTTAATGTTCTAATGATAATCTCTGTACTCTTTTAAAATACATTCTGTTTGCATAAATCTTGATCTGTGCTCTTTAACATTGTTGGAAAACTCAATGCTCCCAAACCCTCCTTACATCATTAATTCTTCTACACTAGCCTCACTTTGACCACCAGTAACCTGGAGATTGTAATCCAGTTCTGGCAGCCATGGTCTGCTACTTCTCTCAATCTATAGGCCTGCTTTTATATCTTAAATGCTGCATAAGCTTTCGTGAGGGCACGTGAACAAATGTCTGTTCAATTCGTCCAGGTGATGATGACAAACCAAAGAAAGAATGCCGGCCAGATATTTCTTAGCAAAACCGTGAGTTTATTGAGGTTTCTTACAGGTGTATAGATGATGGTGGCTGCTTTACTGTCACATTTCAGTGCACATTGCTACAAAAGAAAGCTATAGCCTTCCAACAACCTTTACAAATTTCAGACAGCTTGGCATGTATCGTCTACCCAATAATTGCCTTTATGATCTTGTTGTGGGTCTTAGAAATCTTATAAGATTTAGGATCTTCCTGAATTTCCCATGTCTTATGATTCCCCTCACTTTAGGAATGCATATTTCAATTTTGAGGAAACAGCTATGCAGCACTAAGATGTTCATTTTTCTTCTCATTGTGCATGGATACTTGCTACATGTTTTTTATTCTCAACTTTGTTTTCTTAAGCTCTTCCCAGCACATAATATGTCCACATAAATGCCCCAGCTTATAACTTCTTATGAAGTCATATTCCTTACCTATCTCATTGTACAATATGGCCTACTTTGTCATTGTACTATAAGTCTTTTTTTCATGGTTTATTTTTTTATATTTAAAAATTTCCATCTCCTCCCCTCCTCCTCCCTCTTCCCTCCCGTCCTTCTTCCCCTTCCCTCCCCTCCCCTCCACCCATACCTCCCCTCCCTCCCTAATGGATTAAATAAATGTAGTGCTATGCAGTGAAACCCTGGGGATAAGATTCCTTACTCTAAACAATAAAAAAGTAAATGTGGCTACCTAAACAAGACCCAAACAATAGCAACACCAATAGAAATTCTAAGACAAAAGGGGGTAAATCTCACATGATTGTATCCATAGACAAAGAACTACAACAACTAATAACTTCAGAGAGAGAGAGAGAGAGAGAGAGAGAGAGAGAGAGAGAGAGAGAGAGAGAGAGAGAGAGAGAGAGAGAGAGGTTAGTCTCTCCTAGTCTCTCCTAGGCCCAAGGCTTTTAATTTGTTATCCAACACAAAATTGTCAGCCATGAAATTATATACTTACAAGCAACACTAAATGGACTCAGCAGGGTTCATTTATATATGCATTAGTAGGAATGTGAAACAGTAATAATAAAAAAAAGGCCATCAATTTGACTGGTGGGGAAAGCATATGATAAGTTAGGGAAAGGGAAAATGAGAAGAACTAGATTATTGTCAGTTTAAGAAGGCAAGGAGAGAAATCATGTAAATATATCTTATTTAAAACAATAATTATAAAAGTGTCCTATGCTGTGTTCTGAAGTCAGGGCATGGGCAGAGTGTGATGACTATGTAAGGGAGGATGCTCCATCCTGCACAGCTTAAATTTCAGGAAGTTGGCAGTGGACAGAGCTAGACTGAACACCCTGTTAAACTGATATCTTGAAGAAGAACTTTTTCTCCTTTTCCAAGAGATGTTAGTATTCTTTATTCCTCATTTTTACAGGACTCATGGAATGCTTACATCAACTCAATAGTAATATTATGAATTATGACAAGATGATGTCTCATAATTTACCGCTCATTTTTTTCACATTTATCTTGTAAGAAAGACCTCTATTTTATACATTTGAAGTTCATATTCTTCTTAAAAATTAATATAAATTTTGCCGAGTGGTGGTGTCATATTCCTTTAATCCCAGCACTTGGGAGACAGAGGCAGGAAGATCTCCATGAGTTTAAGGCCAGCCTGCTCTACAAGAGCTACTTTCAGGACTGTTAGCACTGCTACACAGAGAATCCTATTCTAAGAAAAAAAACAAAATACATACATATATATAATTTTTGTTTAACATCTAAGTAAAACATAGAAACTCTAAAAGTAACACAATGTCTTTGAAATGCTTATAATAATTGGTATTTTTTATATGAAAACAATCTATTGAATATGTTTTATATCAAATTATAATATCAAATTTTATTTAGAGACTAATATCTAAAAGTATTTCACTTTTAATATGCTTCCAGACACTTTTAATGTACTCAAAACCAAAGATGGAATTTTAAATAACCATCTGTATATACAATTAATTGAAGTTATGTTTTACATTTGGAATCTATTTTTCAATTACCTGAAAGGTTTATAAATCATGTAATGTTGATGTGTGTGAAACTGAATAATGAATACTGCACATAGTTATTTCTTCTACCTAGTATGTAAATTATTTAATAATTAAAATACATGGAAATACAAATATGAGTTTATATATATACATACATATATAATTCTAGTTCCTTGCATAGTCTATAGTGTATTGACTTTTTTCTAAGGATTTTAAATCAACTGTGTATTTTGCAAAAATAGATGATATGCATGTGAACATTCTGATAAAAAGTGGTAGATAGGTTGATTTTTAAATTCATTCAGTTTGTCAAGGTTAGGTCTTCATACATAAAAAACAGCATTTAGAAGACATATAACTTCCATACTGCTTGATTAAAAGAAAAAGAATGAACTAAATGAAAAAGATAGAAGCCCTGTGGGAAAATGCTGGCTGTATTAGTTCTCAGTCACTGTCAAAAATAAACCACAGGACTTCCCTTTTCCAACAAATTAGAAACTATTTATATGTTGAAAATGATTTTTATAGACTTTCAGGTAAGATATATGAACTGCTGAGTGCTTCTGCATTTGCCTCAAAGATACTACTGCTGGGACTGCACTGCCATCTTAGAGATGGAAGCCAACTGTCTCATCTTACTCCTCAGAGACTTCTCAGAATTGAAGGTTCAAGTGCCTGTGTGAAAAGGGGAATTTCTGCATGGGACCATTTTAAAACACTAAGAAGGCTCTTTCGGGGAGACATTTTCAAAGTAGCTGAAACTAGAGGGCTCACGTCTGTAAAATTTCCACCATAGCTGAACCTCAGGAAGGGTAGTCAATTAATGGTGTTTTGGATAGAGCTCTACTTTTAAGTTAGAGGTATAAAAATGATGGCAACTTACTAGAAATTCCTCTGAAAAAATATAACATTTATTTATATCAAAAATGGTGGAAAACTTCTGTATGACTTTGTGACTTTTTATATTACTTCACTAAAATTGTTCACACATTTTGAATTCCATAAGATTTTGAATACTCAAATCATCTGCATATTGAGACCCTGTAAGAGAATATATTTAGGGATCAAAGGACAGTTTACTATGCTAACTTCCTCTCATAGTTGATTTTTAATAGACAGCTCTGAGGCAGTGTTTTATATCATCACTTAACACCTAAAATTCTGTCTTAGACACACATGCACACAGAACACTGTGTACATAATAAATAAATAAATAAATAAATAAATAAATAAATAAATAAGACCAGGCATGATGGCTCATACCTATAATCCCCAGCACATGGGAGGCATAGGCAGGCACATCTCTGTGAGGTTGAGGACAGCCTAGTCTACAAAGCAAGAGAAACTCTGTCTCAAAAAACAAAAGAATTTTAAAATTAAAAATTAACACCAAAGCTATGAACCTAAAGAACAAAGTAAATATGTGGTGCCTAAACAAATGTATTATCTGGTAGGTCACAGATAAGGTCCAGGTGATAAACGTTTCCTCTTCAGACTTGTAAAATTAATTAGCAATGTTTGATGAAGCAAAATAAATGCAACTTTCTCTAATATGTGGCACTAGTGGATATTTCTAATCATAATGTGACTAGTTAATTCTCTGTCAATTAGGAAGACACTAAAAGAAACCAATAAAATGCAATTTTCAAAAGCTACCAGTAAATTCAAAGTAATTGGTGTCTATATCCCTTTATTTAACCAAAACCAAATCAATACTTCCATCAGAAAATGAGAAAGAGCCAAATATTGTCATGATTTCTCTTAATTTTTGTAATTTAGTCCTCAAATACTGAGACTTTTTTCCCTAAATATTTCTCTCTTTGCACTACAAAAATAGCACAGACATGCAGGATTTGGTATGAAATGTAGGTAATATCTAACTGGGATCTGAATGAAAGGGAGGAAGAACCATGCATGTAAAGAGTTTTGAGATTCAGGAGTGTAATAGCAAAGACCAAGAAAGTTGGGCTGCTGGAAAATTAACACTTATTTTAGCTACTTTGATATTTCCGTATATAAAACTCTTTTTCAAGTTCACACTTTTAACAGTCTACATATTGAAACTAGAAAATGATGGTTCAGTGGTTCCAAGTGCTTGTTGCGTTTGGTCTCAGCACACATATCAAGTGTGTCACAACCAGATCTAACTTCAGTTCCAGGGGATTTGATACCCTGCTTTGGGCTCTGAAGGCACCTACAATGCCCATGCATGCATGAACTCAGGAACGCATGCACACATGTGCATACACACACACACACACACACACACACACACGAATAAAAATAATTCTAAAATATATGTGTGTTGACACTAACAAAAATGCTGAAACCAGGTATGTTTTAGACTTGAAAATTATATAAATCTGCAATATTTATGTCAACATTGAGATATCTCAGGGAGGGGATCTTGGCCTGTACATGTAATTCACTTTGTCTCACAGACATGCCACCTAATCTTTTTTTTCTTTTTCTTTTTTTTCTTTTTTTTTTTTTTTTTTGGTTTTTCGAGACAGGGTTTCCCTGTAGTTTCTAGAGCCTGTCCTGGAGCTAGCTCTTGTAGACCAGGCTGGCCTCGAACTCAGAGATCCGCCTGCCTCTGCCTCCCGAGTGCTGGGATTAAAGGCGTGCGCCACCACCGCCCGGCCCACCTAATCTTTTGAAGGCAAATATTGAGCGATGATTATATTGTGTCTGTGTTCTGACCTTGGCTGTGTACTTAAAGTGCAGAATGTTTCCTGGTGGCCTTGTGGTGGCACTTAATAAATTTCAGATTTTGATATATTTTAGGCTGCTAGATTAGATATTCTCATCACAAAAGGCATGTACTTCATAGCCTTAGAAACAGCACTATTTAAGCCATGATGTAGGGCAATAATAGCAATTAAGAAGTTCTCTATGTATATACATGAGATCCACATGTTGTCCCAATTAAGCTGTATCTTAGGGTAAGTCAATTTCATCTTTGATAATATTTTCCTTCTTGATTCAGATTGTAATGGGCTCCATCTAGTATCTTAATTGTTATTAAGCTAATGTTTCAGAGATTTAAGAAAGTAGGAACAACCAAAAATTGCAATTTTTTATTCACTCTAATTCCACACTAATGATTTTCTGTACAGTTTTCTTTTCATACGTGTTCCCCTGGGAAAAAGAAATACTTTCTTTGGAAGCTAGGTTCCATGTATCACACACTGGCCTCAAACTTGCTATATAGCTGAGAATGACATCAAACTTCTGGTCCTCCAGCATCCATAGCTGTGCTATCATTCTCTGTGTATGGGGGTGTAGAGCACTGAACCTTGGGTTTCATACATGCTAGATAAGTCTTCTACCTATGGAGCTTTGGAGTAGGATTTTTTTTTTATTTTTGACGCTTTGCATTTCCAGCATAGAATTTGCACTCGGCCTTCGTTTAAGCAAGTCTTATAACCTGTTGATAAAAGAATAAATTTTGTGTGAAATCTTCATAATTCATCCTTGAATTTCAGTTTTTAATATTAATTTCTGAGTGTTTTCTTTTAGAGACTCTTCTTTTTAATTGCAATTCAGAATGACCCCAGTGAAGCTCATCATGACATTATAATCAATAAAATAAAAATGTCACTCTGAGATAATTCTACCAAATATCATTAGACTAAAGGTATATTATTTAAAGAGTTAGATAAAATGAAGATAAAATATAAGCATAGAGGGAAATACATGAGGGCTTTCAAGATATACGGATATAAAGATCACAGTTCAGAGTTGCTTTGTAATTCACTTACTCATTTAAAGAGACTCCAATCCTAAATAAGAATGTCATCAAAATATATAAAAAGGTAGAGAGTCTCTCAAGGATTTAGTAAAAATGTTAGACCTCTCCACAGAAATAAAACCAATCTATTTTGATGTGTATGTGTTTTGTGTGTGACAAAAACTCAAATATATATATATATATATATATATATGTATGTATACACACACACACACACACACACACATATATATATATATATATATATTTGTAGTTTACATTTATATATGAGTTTACCCTAAGCTAAAACATTTATCTTACAGCTGGAATACAACCCAATATATGTATGTATGTGTATATATACACATATATGTATATATATATATTAATTATGCATATGTTGAAAGACAGAAGGAGAGAGAATGAAGGAAGTGGATAGAGGAGAAGGAGATGAAGAAATGGGAAAGAGAAAAGAAAGAGGGAGGAAAAGAGAGGACGGAAGTAAAAGGGAGAGGAAAGAGGGGCAAGGAGAAGATCTGACTCACATGTTTATATAAACTAGAAAGTCTAAGAGAATGTGAATTATATGGCAGACTGAACAGAAGAAGGCAGAGATAAACCAATGCTATTGTTCAAATCCAAGTCCAACCTTGTGGCAGACTCTTTTCTTGAAGGAGAATGACAGTTTAGGTTCTGTTGATGTCTCCGACTTATGAGGTGAAAACATGACAATCTGCATTGTTCAGTGTATCTTTTAACCTCTAAATAGGTGCTGGAGATTTTAACTCAAGTCCTAATGATTGCATACCAAATGATCTTACTCTCTGAATCATATGGCCAGCCTAAAAGATATTAATACAGAACAGACATTGTGTCAAATCTTCAAAGTGCTATCCCAGTAGTTTACCATATCTCTTGGATGGCAAGGAAAAGGCTTCTGAAGACTTGGACCAATCACTGTTCCTCATTCACAGGGAAGTTCCAGGCTCAAGTATAATATAAAGTGTAAACCACGATAATGGTTATCTTTGGATTTCTTAAAAAAATTATTTCTTTTATTTCATGTTTAACAGTGCTTGTTTCATGTGTACTACTTACTTGCTGGGTGCCTGCTGAAGTCATGATGCTATAAGATTCCCTGGAATTCCAGTTACAGCTGGTTGTGAGCTGCTATTGGTGTTCTGGGAAAAGAATATGAGTTCCCTGCAAGAGTTGGAAATGTACCTAACTTAGCTGTTGGGCCACCTTGAAGATCTTTATCTATGATTTTCATTTTTTTGTTTGTTTGTTCTATTTTAACAAATATCTCCATGGTGTGGGATAATGCTCTTGTACACTGTAAAGATATGTCACTTGTATTGGTTTAATAAAATGCTGATTGACCAGTAGCCAGGCAGGAGGTACAAATGGGGCAACCAGACTAAAAGAATTCTGGGAAGAGGAAAGCAACCAGATACAGAGGAAACAAGATGACAATGCCTTACTGAAAAGAGATAACAAGCCACATGGCAAAACATAGATAATAAATATAGGTTAATTTAAGTTGTAAGAGATAGTATTAAGCCTGTGGAATACGCCAAACAGTTATAATTAATATAAGTCTCTGTGTTTATTTGGGACTAAATGGCTGTGGGATCAGGTAGGACAGAAACTTCCATCTACATCTCTATTTTCTGGTGTGTAACTCAACAGTAAGATATATGCTTCGGAAGGTCCTGGTTTTGATTCCGACAAATAGAAAACAAATTATCTCCCTAGAGTAGAGGTCAAGAAAGAACTCAAATATTATTCTGTCTTTAGCTTCTCTCATTTTCCTACAGGACTCCTTAGAAGACTCTTTGAGTTTGGAGGGAGTAATCACAATATTTCATGGTATTTCACATGAAATGATATGTACCTATATCAGGCAGTATACCAAGCCATAAGTAACACAAATCATTCAAGGCAGAGGCCTTTTCTGATCAGAGAGAACTGAACAACCCTGTGTTCATTCTGTAAGTTTTCTGAAAAGGTCATCTCAACCACTATGGCCACCATAAAAATGCCTCTTTGTAGAAATTCAAGTCTTAGGTACTAGTTTGTCCTTACCAAAACAGGAATTCTCCAAAACATCAGATTTTCTTTTAAAAAGTATTATTATTATTATTATTATTATTATTATTACTATCATTATTATTATAGGTGAAAGGTACTACAGTATCTTTCAGAACTTGTTTTAGTCAATAGGAATTTTAAAATTTCCTTTTTGAAAACCATAAATCTGTTAAGGAGCAAAGCCTAATTTGTGACCACTGATAGCCCAGAGTTGGGCTTGTCTGGTTCATTAAACATTATAATTAAAGCACAACCTCAAAATCCAATATTGATCTCTAGAAAAAATACAGTATTTTTTACAGTAATTAATGATCTGAGCCAGAGACATAGGTTTTTAAACAAACTCCCCAGGTTTGAAGTGATGAAATCCTGCAGTGAGCTATGACAGAACCCTCAATTTTTGCATAAAATTAAGTCATCAGATAGCCATTGTTCTTAATGGTTAAATACTTTCTACTCACAGAGGAAACAAAAATCTATGCTTCAATTATTCTAACTCTATTTTCTAGTGTTAATTATGAATCTATGCCTTTGAAATCTATAGCTTATTTTTAATAGTGATAGGTCTAGATTTTCCTTAAGACTTCAAAGAATGAAATTTCCCACAAAGGTTACAACTATAAAACTTAAAAAAAGTATGGTTTACCTGTGTACAGTAAAATGCATGTTAATTTTTCAGATATATATTTTGATGGTATTTTTAGTAATCACATATTAAGTTTGTGTAGTGCTTTGTTATTCTCAAATTATTTTATGGAATGCCTCTTGGAAAAAGATAATGTTGGATATTTTTCCTATGCTTATATTCAAAGTTAATCTAACACAGCCCCCAAAAATGTATTTCTGGCACTTCAGAAATATGTTTTGATTAAAAATGTGTTAATCACAGAGTAATGTGCTTAAAGTTAGTACCAAGCTTAGACATCTAGGATTTAAAATTCCAATGCATATTCTTTCTAAATAAAATAATATATATCCTACTCTTTAGAAACTTCTACAGGTTTTCATTTATGACCCATTATCAGAGATCTTAATGAAAATGTTTATATGTGTTATTGTCATTTTACTTGTTACTCTCTGGAATATGGGCTATTTCCACTCTTTTTCTGGACAGAATAGTAAAAGAAAGAAAGAAAGAAAGAAAGAAAGAAAGAAAGAAAGAAAGAAAGAAAGGAAGGAAGGAAGGAAGGAAGGAAGGAAGGAAGGAAGGAAGGAAGAAACCAAACAACCACTAAAACACTAAAAACCACTAAAAACATTAAGTGGTCTTACTTTTAGCTAGTGTGCTCAAAACAAACAAACAAAAAAAGAATAGCTAGCTATTTTAGCTTGATTTATTGACTGGAAAATGTTTATACCAGCCCCACAAATCACAATCCCAGAGAACTTAGAAAACAATGAAGACCTTAAGGGAGACATACATCTAATCTACATGCGAAGGAGAAAAAGACAGGATCTCCTGAGTTAAATTGGGAACATGGGAACTTTGGGGGAGGGTTGAAGGGGAAGGGAGAGGCTGGGATGGGAGCATAGAAAAATGTAGAGCTCAATAAATATCAATAAAAAAGATTTTATTAAGACTGATTACAATAAAAAATAAACTCTTGTAGGTAGTTTCATCTTCTGAGTAGAAATTAGGTGAACAGTATTTTGCGTCTAAAAGCAGTATAACAATAAGTATATGAGTCTTCTTCAGTCTATTTCAGTGGCAAAATAAAAAAAAGAATTTGGATAAAATAAACTGTTTGGGCTAAATGAGATCACATTGAAAACAGAATTCACTCTTCAAGAATTAATACTGCTTAAATTTATGCACCAGTATTTTTTAAAAAAATTATTTATTTTACATGCCAATCACAGTTTCTCCTTCCTTCTCTCCTACTATTCCCTCCCCGTTTCCTTCATATCCCCTCCCACTTACTCCCTCTGGCTTATGTCAAAGATGTAGGATTTGAGGCCTGAAGAGCTTACCTGGCCTATAAAAGCACTCATTATACAAGTATGTGAATCAGAATCTTATCCCCAACACAAATAAAAGCCATTTGGGTGTGGCAGTCACCACGAATCCTAATTCTGGGGAAGGAAACACATTGGCTAGTCCCACTAGCTAACATGGTGAGGTCATCACTAAATAAGACAGCTGCAATAATAAAAGTGGAGAACAAATAAGGGATTCAGCATCAACCCAGAACCTGTACATATACCTACACACATGTAGACTTGTGTACATATGCATATTGCTTCATATCATCAGAAACATAGGAAGGGTAGAATGAAGTATATTGTACTTATATTGCATTGTCAAGAAGCCAACTAAAAATATACAGGCAACTATTAATGTTCATCCTTCACATTCTGCCTTCACTTTGAAGAAATACATTGGTTACTATTTGGTATGTCTTATTTTGATTTCTTTTAAATGGAAAGTCTTTGAGTAGTGTGAGTAGTGAATTAACTATAAATAAATCATTGCAAGCCAGATTTTAAAGGACATTTAGCCTCTGGCCATTACTCATTACTCACGAAATTTCATACAGTATTGTATAATGTAAGCAACATGAAAACACATTTTTATATAATGCTCCAGAAAGGAAAAAAAATCACATTTAATTTAAATATCTTTTATCAAGGTAAATGCTAATTAAGTATAAACACATGATGAGATGTTACATTTCATGGGGGGGTTATAAAAATCGTTTGATCATTAGACCTGTAAACAGGTTTATCTACTAAGTAGTTGTGTTTAAGTTAATATAGAAAAATTGTGTAAATACATTTAATTAACTATTTTAGTACAATCTTAAAGGACAAACACAGTCTTACCTTACAGATTCCAATTTTATTTGAAAATTGTTCTTTTCTACAAAATCAGGAAGGGAGGAACAAGAAGCTCTTACTTTGGGGTTGTCATTAAATAACTCATGGAAAATATTTCAAGGCTTATTAATATATGCTTATTGAAAGCAGAAAAGATTTTCAACATGTACAAGCAGAAGGGAATAGAGATGTAAAGGCACTAGAGTCTATTTGTCTTAGGGTTTCTAATACTGTGCATAGACACCATGAACATGGCAAGTCTTACAAAGAAAAACATTTAATTGGTGCTTGCTTACAATTTCAGAAGCTTAGTTCATTGTCTTCATGGCATGAAGATTGGCAGCATGGAGGTAGATATGGTGTTTGAGAAAGAATTGAGAGTACTATATCTTGATTCACAGGCAGCAGAAAAAGACTGTGTGATACGCTTGGCTTAGCTTGAGCATTTAAGACCTCAAAGCCTACCCCAACAGTGACACAAATTTTCCAACTTGGCCAAGCCTCGTTATATTGCCATCCCATGTGAGCCAGAAAAGCTTCACAACTGTTCATCAAAAATGGATCACTTTAAAAAAGAATCTGAAATATGATAATTAATAAATATCTTATAAAGTGAGAAATGTTCCCCTTACTCCATATCCTTATACTGTACATAGAGCATTCATGTATAACATTTTCAAGTTATTATTTAAAAAGAGGTCATGTTATCAATTAGAATACTATACAGAAGCTACTGAGTTGGAGTAGGTTGTAGAGTTTAGTGTTTCAGCTGTTGCCCTTGGTCTTCAAGAATATATTACACACTCCAGTAGACATCAGACCCTGGGATTGTACCAAATTCTGTGATGGGTACTGTGTTTTTCCTACATGATAAAGTTTAACTTATGAATTAGGTGAATAAGAAGTTAATAATATTTATAATATGAAATTTATCTTTCAACACTAATTAAAACAACATAAACATGGTAAGTAAAATATGTGTGGTCTGACATCTGTTATCTCTTCAACTCACCTTCCTCTTGGAAAGGATTGATTTCCAACCTGCTATCAGCTGTAGATGAGGTCTAGAAATGCAGCAGAACCCAAAGAGTGGAGGGACAGAAGATGACACTGTCACAACCACGAAAATAAATTCAAATTAAAAATACAATTATTAGAGCATAATAAATAAGGGACATGACTTTATAACACTACAAATCTCTATCTATTAATTTCTGTTATAGAGCAATGTGTTTTCTCCACATAGACAAGAACTGGAATAGTGCATAAAAAATTTTCTGAATTTTTTGAAGAGTCCCAGACTGAGAGGACAAATTTCTCTTGGGTGGAACATAAAAATTAAATATAAATTTTGAAACAGCTTAGAAAAAGAAAACAAAACAATGAAAGTTCCTATTTTTGTGGGGCAAAGAAAGTAGTTCATTTAGTCTTTTACTAATGTTTACATTTCAAATAACTAGATTTTCAGCTTCTTTGATTGTAGTAATTTTAAGTATAATCTAATGATTAAAACAAAATACCCATGCTGTTTTCCCATGGGAAAACACTTTCTAAGGCCATGTGAAAGTGCATCGTGTCCTTAGGAGTCCTTTGCATCCTGTCAGCACATCAGTGCACTCCCAGGAACACCTGGAGAAGGATGGTTGGCCTTTATCATCAGTACCATGTTCTCCAGCAATCCTATTACAAGGATTCATACATTAGGAGAAATATCTATATGTATCAGAGTCTAAAAGCTGCATTAAAAAGTTTACAATCAGATGTCTTATAAGCTATTCTTAAACTAGAGATGATATCAGCTCTTAATATCTTGATGTCTTATTTTCAGGAGAGAAAATTAGACTTTCTCATTCTTACTGACTCAGTAGCACTTGTTCTAATCCAGAAAAGAAACTTACTCTTTGCCTTCTGCTAGTCTTTCCCAAACTTTTTTTTTTTTGGTATATCAAACATGTTTTCTCAGAAAAATGTCTCTACCCTGTGACAATCAACTCATTAACCTGAAGAATAATCACAAAAGCTTTGAACTTTAACCTTATAAAATGAGCCTCTAGAGACTTGGGTGTGAAATACCTCAAATGTCCATGGTATTATGTCCACAGCCTTATGTCACCTTTAAAGTTTTATTTTTTTTTTCATTTGTAACCATTACAAGATTCACTGCAGGCTATTGTTCTATGAAGTTATAAATAGAGTACATATAAATAAAAACAAAAGAGGTACAAAGAAAAAAATGTAAGTGGATTGGAATTCTGTTGCTACTTGTTTCTTTTAGAATGTAGTGATGATTTTCAAAGAGGTGAGAATAAAGCTGTTTTCTATATACTATTAAAACAAGACTTTGCCTGAAAAATTTGTTAATGAACCCAGTAATCAATGTTTCTCAATTCCTGAAAAGACATCATTACAAATTTGTTTCTGTTGTTGGAAAAGAAGAATAATAACCCCTGGAAAGAGAAATATATACTGCAATTTTGATATATTTTCCTTACTTGTAATCTATCTTGCAAAAGTCTACAAAGAGATAAAAAAAAAAGAAGAGTCAAACTACCTAAGATATTTTTAATTAATTAATTTTTTTATTATTAAAAAATTTCCACCTCCTCCCTGCCTCCCATTTCCCTCCCCCTCCCCCCAGTCCCCTCCCTCTCCCTCCTCAGTCTGAAGAGCAGTCAGAGTTCCCTGCCCTGTGGGAAGTCCAAGGACCAACCCCCTCCAACCAGGTCTAGGAAGTTGTGCATCCAAACAGGCTAGGCTCCCAAAAAGCCAGTACATGCAGTAGGATCAAAAGCCAGTGCCATTGTTCTTGGCTTCTCAGCAACCCCCATTGTCTGCCATGTTCAGAGTCCGGTTTTATCCCATGCTTTTTCCGTCCCAGTCCAGCTGGCCTTGGTGAGCTCCCATTAGATCAGCCCCATCATCTCAGTGGGTGGGTGCACCCCTCGCAGTCCTGACTTCCTTGCTCATGTTCTCCCTCCTTCTGCTCCTCATTTGGACCTTAGGAGCTCAGTCTGGTGCTCCAATGTGGGTGTCTGTCTCTATCTCCATCCATTGCCAGATGAAGGTTCTATGGTGATATGCACAATATTCATCAGTATGGCTATAGGATAGGGCCATTTCAGGCACCTCCTCCTCAGCTGTCCAAGGAACTAGCTGGGGACATCTCACTGGACACCTGGGTGTCCACTCTCTCCATACCTCTTCAATATAGTGCTTGAAGTTCTAGCAATAGCAATAAGACAACATAACGGGATCAAGGGGATTCGAATTGGAAAGGAAGAAGTTAAACTTTCATTATTTGCGGATGATATGATAGTGTACATAATTGACCCCAAAAACTCTACCAAAAATTACAGCTGATAAACACCTTTAGTAATGTGGCAGGATAAAAGATCAACTCCAAAAATCAGTTGCCCTCCTATACACAAAGGATAAGGAAGCAGAGAGGGAAATCAGAGAACCATCACCTGTCACGATAGTCACAAATAGCATAAAATATCTTGGGGTAACTCTAATCAAGGAAGTGAAGGATTTATTTGACAAGAACTTTAAGTCTTTGAAGAAAGAAATTGAAGAGGATACCAGAAAATGGAAGGATCTCCCTTGCTCATGGATTGGGAGGATCAACATAGTAAAAATGGCAATTCTACCAAAAGCAATCTATTGATTCAATGCAATCCCCACCAAAATCCCATCAAAATTCTTCATAGACCTTGAGAGGACAATAATCAACTTTATATGGAAAAACAAAAAACCCAGGATAGCAAAAAAGTCTTATACAATAAAGGAACTGCTGGAGGCATTACCATCTAAGACTTCAAACTCTACTACAGAGCTACAGTATTGAAAACAGCTTGGTATTGGCATAAAAACAGAGAAGTCGACCAATGGAATCGAATAGAAGACCCAGATCTTAACCCACAAACCTATGAACACCTGATTTTTGATTAAGGAGCTAAAAGTATACAATGGAAGAAAGAAAGCATCTTCAACAAATGGTGCTGGCATAACTGGATGTCAACCTGTAGAAGAATGAAAATAGATCCATATCTATCAGCATGCACAAAACTCAAGTCCAAATGGATTAAAGACCTCAATATCAATCTGAACACACTGAACCTGATAGAAGAGAAAGTGGGAAGTACTCTACAACATATGGGCATAGGAGACAACTTCCTACGTATAACCCCAGCAGCACAGACATTAAGGGCAACATTGAATAAATGGGACCTCCTGAAACTGAGAAGCTTCTGTAGAGTAAAGGACACTGTCACTAAGACAAAAAGGCAACCAACCCTGCAACAGACAAAGGTCTGATCTCCAAAATATATAAAGAACTCAAGAAACTAGGCTTTAAAATGCTAATTAACCCAATTAAAAAATGGGGCACTGAACTGAACAGAGACTTCTGAACAGAAGAAATTCAAAGGGCCAAAAGACGTTTAACATCATGCTCAACCTCCCCAGCGATCAGGGAAATGCAAATCAAAACTACCTAAGATATTTAACAGCATGTTTTATTCTTTGGGGACAAGGACTCTGTAAAAGCTAAACCCACTCATGAACTATGGCTCAGCTCAAAGATGAGCCACACACAAGGATCTAACAAATGTTTGTCTTAATATATGTAAGTCACAAATAACTCTGAAAAGTTATTTGTGTTCTGTGTCACAGCAAAAGTGAATAAAATATATGTGTCACACTAACTGAAGGATAATCAAGTGAACATTGCTAAGTTTTAGTGTTCACCAATACCTCTTTTAAAGGAAAATGTGTATATGTGATTATATATATATATATATATCAAATGACAAACACCTGACTCATGTGTGTAAACAGCACCACAATGATACTTGTTTCCCATGTCAGTTGTGATGTTTTCATAAAGCACATGCCAACCAACATGTCATAGGTGTAATTGGAGAGCTGGCAGATGAATGTTTGAGAGAGATGCAGATGATTTCAAATGTTTTAATAACAAAAACAAGTTCTGTCCATAACAGTACAGAATAGAATGTAGAAACGCTCCCTTATACCCACTCTTCTTGTTGAATTCAATCAGCCTCCTGCTTAGGACTTTGGAACCTGTCACGGGACACAGGTGAGGAGTTAGGCACAAATGAGCTTTGAGTATCCATTCAAGGTCTTCTAAAAGAAAGACACATAAACACAGTTACAAATCATTTTCCTTAAAACATTGACTTCTTTACTGAACATGAGAGGAAGCTGAGTAACTAAATATTAACCGACTTCTAGAAATCAACATTATATAGTGTTGTTATAGTGTTATATATGGTATTTTTATAGTTGTTATATAAAATATTATATAGTGTTGTATTATATAGTGTTGTTACATTTTTTATACTCATTTTTAAATTAAATTAAAGATGAGTAAATATTGCAAAGTTCTCTAACTTTACCTAATTATGCAAGCATGACTGAACAGGTTCCTTCATTTTTCCTATCACTTATTATGACTGTTAGAAAGGACCTTGACTGGAATTAGGCACACTCAGATGAATTCTGTAGCTACAAAGTCCTTCCATAAGCCACTATGCCTTGTCCTCAGTATTCTTCAAATTTGGTGAACATATCTTTCAAACCAGCAATCCTTTAAAAACATATTTAATCTATTTTTAATTATGTGCATTAAGGAGTTCTGTATTTACATGTGTATGGGTGACTACAAAGGCTGGTCGATGGAATCTTTGAGCTGAAGTTAAAGGCTACGATGAGCCACTTGATATAACTGCTGGGAAGCAAAGTCCTTTGCTCTTAGAGCACATCACATATTTTTTTTTACCATCCAGCCATCTCCCAGTCCCAATACTCCTCCTCAGCATGTGGTTGCTTTTAAATCTGGTGAGTGCTGGAAAGAGATCACCAGAGAAAATCAAGCTGACTAAATGTGTGTATTATCATGAATCATGTCATGAGCAGTAGTTCTCATGGCATGTCACAGGAAGGTGGTAGTCATAATAGTTTATTTTTGCATAAACATGCATGACTGATGTAATTTGCACACTAAAGATGTCTTCTACACCCATGGACCTCTTCTTGAAACTTCTGAGTAAAAAGAAGAGAATAAATTGGGCTTTTGGCTTTGTGACAGCAAAGGCCACTTAGGTAAAAAGCTCCATTTGCCTGGATAAATTTCCAAACAATCACCACTAAAATTAGAATGTTGACAGTTTCATCTTCACATTGTCCTTTTCTCAACAACTAACATCCTTCAAAGTTGCTTGCTCACATTGGTGTAAAAACGTGCCAATTAGTCTTTCACCCAAGCCCTTTTAATCTGGAATACTTTAGAAGTAGTACAGTGTACTTAAATTTTAGTGTATTGAGAAGTGCATTCGCCTGCTACCTTAGAAATGATCTTGAGATTTTGAGAACTAAACTTCAAAACACTGTCAAATCTAACCTTCAGATCAGCATTTTTTATAACTAACAGTATCTGGGGGAAGAAGATTTTAAAAGAGTGAAGTTGTTCTTAACACTGCAAGGTTCTGGCTTTCCCTCAAGCACTTAAATGGAACAATTTTGAATTACGTGTCTAACCAGCAATAACTAGAGTTTAGCAACAAACGGACATGGACAAACACTTTATTATTTATTCTTCTCTTATATATTACATCCTATAATCCCTGCAATCTCCCTTCTCCCACAGATCCACTCCTTTTCCTTTCCCTTTAGAAAATGGCAGGCCTCCCAGAGATATCAACCAAACACAGCATATCAAGTTATAAGACTAGGTATATCTCTTCATGTTAAGACTGGATGAGACAACCTAGTAAGAGGAAAGGTGTAAAAGCAGTCAGAGACAGCCCCTGCTCTGACTGTTAGGAGTCCCAAAAGAAACCAAATTACACAACCATTAAATATATGTAGAAGACCCATACAATCTTCCTGATTGTTGGTTCAGTACCTGTGAGCCCCTATGAGTCCAGGTTAGTTGATTCTGTGGGCCATTTTTTTCTGTAGTATTCTTGGTCCCTCTGACTCCTACACATCTTCTTCCTCTTCTGCTCTCCATCTTATGTCTGGATGTGGGACTCTGCATCTTATCCTAGCAGTTGCTGGATGAAGCATCACTGATGATGAATGCTAGGCTGTGGTCTACAAGAATAGCAGACTATCATAAGGATTTTTTTTAGCCTTTTATCTGCAAATCACGTTTGGTTCTATCCTAGATCTCAGGGCTTTCTAGACTCTGCTTCCTGGCCTTCCAAGAAGGGTCAGGTGTGGGCTTCCTCTAGGGGCATGGGTCTCAAGTTGGCCATTCCCTCAAGTTATGTGTTACCCTACGTGTCACTTTTTCTTTTTATCACCTATATTTTTCTTTTTTAAAATATATTTTCAATTAAATATTTGCTATTACTTCCCACCTTCCCTTTCATTCTTTTAACACCTCCTTGTTACCTCTCAAATTGATGGCTTTCTTTATTTGATTATTATTGTTAAATACATACTTACGAATGCAGAAATACACTAACATAGCCAAGTACTTCTCAGCTTTCCAAACCAAGTCATTTCTCTCATTGCAAGAGCAAAAGTTTCATACCATTAAAGAAATTTTGAAGTGGGCTAATTCTTGATATCCTATTAAGTTATCCCTCTTACTAACTCACTTCATATGCTTATTTCCTTGGACACCTATTTCTATATTGATGTATTGGTTAGCTTGTTGTCAGGTGCTTTCCACATTTAGAGTATGTGAAGGGTTGGGCACGTAAACCATCAACCTTTCATATCACAGAGGACCATGTAACAATAACAGATTCAGTTTTCAGAGCAGTACACTCTTTCTACAGGTGCTCTGAAGAGTGTCTCTATCATCTGGAATATCATGGATAAGGTAAATTTAAGCTGTTCCATTTCTTGTAGCCCCAGGTTTCATCCAGCATTTTTAGCAAAAGTTGATGTTGACTTGCAGAGTCAATGTCAGGACTGGGGCATCTTATCTTGTAGAATACATATTCAAGGACTCCTACCTAGGACAATATTCTTGTTTCTAGAACAGAGACCAGATCCCTATTTTTATCTAGCTGATCACTCTTTGACCTGGGTCTTTATGATTGGAAAGTTTTTACATTTATACAGTCTTCTTTGCTTGTAATAGGATTATTAAGCTTCATGTAGTTTACTTTATCTAATAAAAGTGGGGATCTTTTAAAGAAGGAGAAAATTTTAGATTTTCTGTCCTTCCCTATGATGGTTAAGACTTATTGTCAACTGGATAATAAGTAATATCACCTAGAAGTGAATTTTTTGTCATATCAATAGAATTTCTAGATTGTGTTACTTGAGATGGTTTGAACTGTGCTAATTATAAGAAAGTGTCTTACTTGGACTTGTGTTATAGACTGAATAAAAAGAAGAAAGTGAGTACCAAGATTCATATTTCTCTACTTCGTGGTACCAGAAGCAATTTGATCCCCTTCCTTAAACCCCTGCCACCATCTCTTCCTCACCACTGTGATGAACTCTTACATTAAACTATGTGTCCAAATAAATCCTTCCTTCCTTCTTTAAGCTGCTTTTGGCAGATACTTTGAAAAAAATAACTATTTTACCCTTAGATATATTTATAAGAAGTTCATTAAAACCATAAACGCTTTTCAACCTATATCCCCCTGCCTGAGATTTCATTTTGCCTTCATAGTTTTTTCTCACCATCTGTGTAATTAACCAGATTCATGCACACTATCATTTAGTTTCAATTCTGAGAATAACATCTGGAAACATGTGTTTCATTACAAAAAAAATTCTATGAACCTACATTCAAATAAATGCACTAAGAAGTACTCTATAATCATATTTGCTTCATTGATTTTTAGTAGTATTTAATAATATCAAAGTATTGTATAAGATCCTGAAGACAAATTCATGTAGAAGACCCTGCCCTAGTGGGCTTACAATCAAAAAATAGAGAAAATTTTAATTAAAAAAATTGCACAAAGTACTTATTAGCCCTGACCTTTATAACTCCTATTTTCTTCCCAGAACAATCCTTGTAGAAGGAGCTGCAGGCAGGCCTGTTTTTTGTCCTGCCTGGCTCCTGCACCACTAGCTTTACACCCAAAATAACAACACACAAATTGTATTCATTTAAACAATGCCTGGCCCATTTTCTCCAGCCCCTTACTGGCTAACTATCACATCTTGATTAACCCATTTCTATTAATCTGTGTAACACCACGAGGTGGTGGCTTACCAGGAAAGATTCTAGCCTACATCCATCTCGGGTCAAAGAATCATGGCACCTGTCTGACTTAGCTTTCTTCCTCCCAGCATTCTGTTCTGTTTACTCTGCCTAATTTTCTGTCCTATCAAAGGGCCAAGGCAGGATCTTTATTAACCAATGAAAGTAACACACAGACAGATGACCCTCTTCCATCAAATCCTCCACTGACTTTTATCTTTCAGTCATCAATGCTGGGCATGAAGAACTTTTGTAGCCCATGATTCACTGCAGCAGAGATGTGGGGAAAGCTCTGGTCTTAAGCATAAAGATTATTTACTATATCTGGAAGTTTTCATCTTGTACTCATTGTAATTACTGCCAATTATACTTAATTTGTTATAAGTTGGAAATTATAAAAGAATATATAAAAATCACATATATTGACCCCTCAGTTTTTCCTGAAATTATCACATTTTTCTACCCTGTCCTAACTTGAATTCATATTGTAAATGTAAGTATGCAACCACTGTGAAACAACTCGGTTTGGAAAATTGAATTGTTTCTTGTTTCTGGTGATTGCTAAATTACTGAGATAAGAAAATCTTCATTATAGTCTTTTAGAACCTTACCGAGGATTCTTCATCTGTACTCATAAATTTTATTTCTTACAGGTTGTCAATCAGTAATCTTGGAATACTGCATATTTTCTTGTTTGTATGACTAAATAACTGACAGGAACAGTTTATTGTGGATGATATTTTAAGGGTCATCCCATTAAGGAGACACAGAGAAATGGGCGAGCTCTTACTTTGATTGGAGTGGCAAGCTGCTGATCACACCGAGTTTAAGGCAAAAAACAAAGAGATGAGAGCTGATATTCATCCTTTCGCTTTTTGTACTTTTAAAGAAGTTGCAGATGCTCCTCACAGCATGGTGTACTCATGTTCAGCATATGCCTTTTTTGTATATTATTCTCTTTAAATTCCCTCAGAAACACATAAGCGTCATGGCCCCATGTTGGGGCAACATCAGTCTGGGTTCATCCTCAAGGGGGTTCATACCTTCCAGGGTAAAAGGTATGAGGATTAGAAATATAAGGTAGCAGAAACAGAGATACAGAGACACAGAATAGAACCAGGAGGGCAATTTAGTGAATACTTAATTCACCTGAATTTATTTTCCATATGCTTATATACCCAATCCAAAATGGGAGGAAGAAAGAAGGCAAAAGACTGCTTTAACATGATACAAAGGAAAATAAAAGCAATTACCTGCTTCAGTGCCTGAAGCACCAAGCAACTGTATCCAGAGTTAAGTATTCAGTTTTTTAGGCAGGACATACAATAACTACACCTTAGACCAAGTATTCTGTAATCAGCCACCACCTGGCTCAAACCTCCTGGAATGTCCTTGAAGCAGCAGGCATAGGCTTGAATTCTCTGACCATTCATCAAGGTAGAAAAGTCCCACTTTTGTGTGCCTCCACACAGGGATACACCTTCAATGAACTGATTGTAAATTCCAGTCAACTTGGCAATTAACATTTCTATTAGTAGTTAGCAAAAGCCCCTATTACAACTTTACTAATGCTGGCTAACAGATTATTGACGTCTCCACTAATTTTAAATGTCAAAACGGTCATATTTAATTTGCATTTCGATGTAATCCCATTTCGGTGAGTCTATATACCTAGAGGTGAGTGTATGTGTGTGTGTGTGTTTGTGTGTGTGTGTGTGTGTATAAACAATATATCTTTACAATACTGCATATGAGAGAGATTCAAAATTAGATACACTTTTGAAATGTAAATTCAAGTTTCCACAGTAACAGCATTTCTGAGAAATTATATTGCAACAGCAGTTTACACACTTAGAATCTGTCAGGGCTATAACTCAGATGCTTAAATAAACTTTCCTTCTCTTAGATACTTTATGTAATTAAATACTAGCATTTTGAGTAATGTAAGCAGTTAACCATAGTTACCCTGCAATCTGCTCTCTGGAAGAGGCAGCCTAGCTTTGGAACTAGACAATACATGAGGTTGGAGAGAAACCATTTATTAAAGAAGGGAGAGAAAACTTTCATAATTGCATACAGTGTCTCAGCAGTGAGCAATCATGACGGAGGAAATGCTGGGAAACTACTTGACATTTAAATGCCAATTTAATCAAATTATGCAATCTTTAAAATGTAGCTTAGCATAATGGACTTCCAAAATGGTTTAAAACATAGCTTTCTAAAATGATCTAGAAACTGAGCATTTTGAGGCTCTAAGCAGCCATTTGTACCCATAACTTTAAAGGACTTACTGTGTTGGATCATTATACATAAATTTTACATTTTATCCAAAAATAACAAAAAAATAAACATCTCTAGTGAAAAGAGAGTGATTAACCAGCAATCATTATGCATTAAAAAGATAATGTTCCAAAAAATTTGTAGAGTTAGGGTGTGAAATTTCTAGTTAGAAACCACCAGATAATGAGGAAATATACAAATTGTAACTTCCTCACCATTGTGTTTCCCTTAATTTTAGTAGAAATTAACTCATCCCTGAGTTGCTCCATTTGTAGGACAACAGAGAATTAGCAATTGTTTTAGACTTTCCAATTTGTCCTGTTTGTCTAAAAGTATAAACGGTAAGAAAATAGGTTCCCAGGGAAATACATCCTTCAATTTGGTCCTAAACATCCATAGAAGCTCAACTCTGCATGAATGCTCACTTTGCTTCCAGACTGCTAATCCAATTCCTATGTATCAGGAACTAAAAATATATTAGATCTCATTGCTGTCATCAAGATAATAAAGTCTGTATGTAAAACTAAGTATGAGGTAGAGAACACAGGGTCTGGATTTAGTTCTATAGGCATGGACCAAGTTTAGAGTCTGTGGGCTTTTGTTTATTCATTTTTAAATGGGGGTAATTGAAATTTTATACGATTTATTTAAAGATTAATTTGTACTCTTCTACTAAAAGTGATAATATGTACAGATATTATAAGGGAGCCTTTAACATTACAACCTCAAATTAATTTCTGTTTGTGTGCTTGGTTGATTGGATTGTTTTGTTTTTGACATAGTTTCACCTTGTAGCCCTGATTATTCTGTCATTAAATATGTTATAATCTTTCTACCTCAGCCTCTCACAGATTAAGATCTCTTACAATGAAGCCGGGTGGTGGTGGCTCATGCCTTTAATCCCAGCACTCGGGAGGCAGAGGCGGGCGGATCTCTGTGAGTTCGAGGCCAGCCTGGTCTACAAGAGCTAGTTCCAGGACAGGCTCTAAAAAAGCTGCAGAGAAACCCTGTCTCGAAAAACCAAAAAAAAAAAAAAAAAAAAGATCTCTTACAATGAAATACTGCATAACAACTCATGTGCTGCAGAATATGCCTGTAATGACTCCTGCCATAAGTCAATGACTCCTAATTATATTGATAGAGTTCACATCTTGAACTATGCTGGTTAGCATCTAATAATGTGTCACACTATTTACAGAGGGAGAATTAATCCAAAATTCAATAACAAGTAGAAAGAGGTTATGTACTATACATTAGGACACTGGGACATTCAGAATTAGCCAGTACAAGAGCTCAATTAACATTTGTAAACTGAGAAAGACAAAATAATTAAAGTATAGAAGGAGGATCCCACATGCTTGAAATTCAGATTTCTTTGAAGAAGCTATAGGAAGTTTCAGCCTATAACAGGTAAAGAAAGTTGACTAGCTGGGCGATGGTGGTGCACACCTTTAATCCCAGCACTCAGGAGGCAGAGGCAGGCGGATCTCTGTGAGTTCAAGACCAGCCTGGTCTACAAGAGCTAGTTCCAGAACAGGCTCCAAAGCCACAGAGAAACCCTGTCTCGAAAAACCAAAAAAAAAAAAAAAAAAAAAAAAAAAAAAAAAAAAAAAAAAAAGAAAGAAAGAAAGTTGACTAAGGTTTCAAAAGCGGTCAGATAGTTCTTTGGAAGTGGGAAGTGTTCAGAGTTAAATGCAAGAAGTGAGTCATCAGAAAAATTGGCAGTGCGAGGTATGCAGATTTCCAGAAGCAGTCCTTGTATCCCTTAATTGGTGTGGAATGAAGATGCTTGGGAATTTCAATCACTGGAAACACTGGTCTGAGGTACTACTAAAATGTGTCAGTGTCTGGTGGATTTCTGAATAGAAAATTAAAAGATTATCAGTTTCATAGTTACAGTGTTTGGATGAATAAGCACCTGGGACATTAGAGGTACATTTATAAAAGTATTTTTCAGAGCTTTTGTGCTGCATTCGATAGGATTACTAAGGTTCTGATGTTCCCATTGCTTGGCTTATATGGACTCCTACATCGTCCTTGCTAGGTAAAATTTCCCAGCAGAATTAAAGGCACCATTTTCAATTGAATTTCATGTTGTCACACCGTGTTAGATACTTGTTTTCTTATGAGGTTAATTTGTTGGACTATCTATATATTTGTTTTTGATGTTTACTTTTTCTCCAATAAATTGAGTGGTCCTTTAAAAATATATCCAAAATCTCTATCTCCTGCTTCAGCTTGGTACACATAATTTCCTCTTCCTAATTTCATTTGAATTTCTGTCATAAATACACCTTGACAAAATGTAACTCAGGGCAGAGTTTCTTTTAGCTTACAATCCCACATTATAAACATTATTGCAGAAGGATCAAAAGTGTAAACCTTGAGCAGCTGGTCACAACACATTCACAACCAAGAGCAGAGAAAAAAGAATGTGTGCATACTTAATACTCAGTAATCGTTCTCTACTCTTATTCAGTCCAGGAATGCAAAACTAGGGAACTATACTACCCATAGTGAAGCTGTGTCTTCCCACATCAGTTGATAATCATGTCAATCCCTCATAGATATGCCTCCAGGCCAACCATATCTCATAAACCTCTCCTTTCCCCATTCTTCCATCCAAATATAAAATCTGCACCATCTCTCTATCATTGTATATTTGTGTGTATGGCTTTCTTTCCAGGTGATTCCAGAGTTTGTCAAAGTTAAAAGTTGAACTAATCATTGCATGTGTGGTGGGCATTCCATCTTGAATTTCTTCACACAATCTCAAATTCTCTTTCAAAATTAGTTTCTGCAAAACTTCTATAGCCTATCCCATCTTAGATAGCTTCAAATATACTATTGTTGCTTTAATCTAAGACTAGACAAAATTTTGTCTAAATTCTATGTCACATTAAACATCAAATGTTAATTCTGCTTTCACAGAATTCAATGGGTCTCTGTGTTTATCTCAATCCTTGAACATCTTGAGTTATAAACTATCCACAACTTTTAGATTAGTGTAGCACTTCAAAATGTCCTGAGATCTACTAAGAGCTTTTTTCAACTTCCCATAGCAACTGGCATTTCAACACAAATCACAGACAAAATCACTCTTCAGAATCATAATAGGAGACAGTGGCTTCTCTTTGTCCTTAGAATGAAGTTCCAGAGATTTGCAGATTTTAAGCCTTCTTCCAAGACTTGCTACCCTTCTTGGTAAGGTGTATTACAACTTTATCACTTCCTATTTACCACCCTTCTTGTCAGGTGTGCTACAAAACTATAAGGCTTCTTTATAGGTCTTCACAAATCTCATTTGTTATCTATAAAAGTATTTTCCTTATCTAGTGTTCATCACATTCCTTGTTAAAACTAAGATAAAGAGTTGGGAGTGGCTCAAAGGGTGAACCATTTGCTGTGGAAACATGAGCACTAGTATTAGAAGCTCAAGCACCTATTTATTTATTTATTTATTTATTTATTTATTATTTATTTTTTCCAGTTTATTGAATTCTTTCTTTATTTTTGAAATTAGCCCTCTGTCAGATGTGGGGTTGGTAAAGACCTTTTCCCATTCTGTAGGTTGACATTTTGTCTTTTTGACTGTGTCCATTGCCCTAAATAGAAAGAGATATGAGGAAGAAGAGGAGCAAGAGAACAAGAAAAGGAAGACATCAGGGGCCAACCACCCAGCTATTCAGTAAGTCACAGAAAAAGAAGTAAAAAAGGTATACAGAAATAGAGAAAGATAAAAGCCCAAAGGCAAAAGGTAGTTGGGATGATTTAAGTTAAGAAAAGCTGGCAAAAAAAAACCCTAGTGTTCATCAAAATAAGGCCGGGTGTTCATAACTAAGAATATACCACCGTGTATGATTTATTTGGGAGCTGCATGGTGTCCCCCCAAAAGAGCCAAAAGAATAAAACATTACCCACTGCTCCATATGTGGTATCACATCTAATATTTGTCAGGTTTTTGTAATCCCATAGAAACAAAACCATTATCCTGAAAACGGACACTGCATGTTCATTTCCCATCTGCCCAGACCTGAAAATCACACAGAAACTATATTAATTACAACACTTCTTGGTTGATGACTCAGGCATATTTCCAGTTAGCTCTTATATTTTAAATTATTCAGTTTCTATGAATCTGTGTATCACCACGAGACCATGGCCTATCAGAAAGGTTCTGGATGTCTCTCTCCTTTGGCAGCTACATGGCATCTCCTTGATTCTGCCTACACTCTCTCTATATCTCTTCCAGCCTGACATATATCTGGCATAGACCAAAACAAGTTTTATTCATTAATCAATAAGAGCAATACATATGCAGAAGGACATACCACATCATTATCCTTTATAAATAACTGTGCTTAAGCACCTATTTAAAAAGTTGGAAATTTCCAGTTTGCCTATAACTCAGCACTAACTTCATGGAATGGGAGATCACTGGGACTCTCTGGCTACCAGGCTAGCAAAAAGATGGCTACCATCAGTTCTGTGAGAAAAAGAATGTAAAGGGAATAAGGCAGAGAAGAATAAAGCAGGACACCAAATGCCCTCCTTTTTCACTTGCATGTATACATATATATATCACACACACAAATGAATAATAATTGGTAGATGATAGATAGATAAATAATAGATAGATGATAAATAGTAGATAGATGATAGATAGATAGACATACAGACAGAAATACTCAGTTTTGCAGCTTTTACACACTCTACATTTTATCAGTATTAAATTCACTTACTATGGTTGTTCAGTGTAAGCATGGTGACCACATTTTGAATTTCTTCAATGGTGTAGACAGAAATTTCTGTCTCATCCAATCACACAGCCATTCACTCCCAAGAAACACAGAGGCTTATTATATTAATTATAAACTGTCCTATTAGTTTAGGCTTATTATTATCTAGCTCTTACAACTTAAATTAATCCATACTTGTTTATATAACCCAAGTGGCTTGTACCTTTTCTCAGTAAGGTACACTCATATTTCTTCCTCTCTGTCTGGCTGGTGACTGCATCACTGCCTCTCCTAGTATTCTCCTAGTCTGGTTGCCCCACCTATACTTCCTGCCTGACTACTGGCCAATTAGGATTTTATTAAACTAATATGAGTGACAAATCTTTATAGTGTACAAGAGCATTATACCACAGCATTTTTCTTCTTTTTTTTGTCTTTGCCAAGCAAGACCCTGAATCTAACCTCCTTTGTTTAGCAATATTTCCTAGCCATTTTCCATAATAACTTATAACCAACACACTAAACAAAGACAAATATCAATAATCCATTTTGGGGGGAGATTATGGGTGTAGTTTTCTAGGCTACTTTCTGTTGGTTGAGGACACTGATAATCTTATGGGGACACAAAAAAAATTAGGATTATGGTCAAGTCCTTACTGAAGTATCTGAGGTTGGATTATCTCAGTCAATAGTCTTTAAGCAGTTCTGGATGTAGACTCAGAGGAAATAGAGGTGCTCTGAAATGTTGGATCATCTGGGCCATCCATTCCAATTGGAGATTTCTCAGGGCATCTTCTTCAATCAAACCTTGTCATCCTTAACCAAGAATGAGTCCATAGCTTCTCATTCCGGTAGAAGCAAAAGAAAACCTCTTCTCCAAAATGACATATCTTTTGACTTAAATTTTAAAGTTAAGGCATTTTCAAAATGTATAGGTTCCATTAATCCAGCAGAATTTATAATCAAATGTCTTTTAACAGTTTTTGTTCCTTTCTCAGTGGTCAAATAATTCTAAGACAGCACAATAATAAACAATATCCAGATTCTCTGTGTATTTTCCATCTTTACATGGCTTTTTAAAACTCTATTTCTTTTATTTTTATTTTTAATGTTTACTTTTTTGAGACATGGTTTCTCTGTGTATCTTCTGTTGTTCTGGAATTCACTCTATAGACCAGACTGTCCTCAAACTTTCAGAGATCCACCTGCTTCTACCTCCCAAGTGCTGGGATAAAGGCATGTGCCACCATATCTGACTACTCTATTTCTTTGTTTAAGGACTTTCTCTATCGTTTTTGCTTTCTTTCCCTAGCCTACATATAGTTTTAAGCACACTGTTAGCTGTTTAGAGGTTTTTGTTCATCTTAACATGTCTTTACTGCCCCTATTTTTTCCTGAGCACATGAGTCTTTATTCTGCTAAGCAGCATGGCTATGATTAAACTGCAGCTGTGGTGGCTGGTTCTACCCCAATCTTCAGCTTTTTGAAAGTCTATCTTCATGACAGAGGTACTGGAGCGAGCCACATTTATTGCTACAACTCTGTGTAATTTCTAGGTTCATGTTACCACCAAAAACCTGATGTCAGCTGCTCATAAACACTATATAAGTGTTTGTTGAGTGAACCTCTAAAAAGAGCTGTGAGGGTTTTGTCACTAACTTTGAGTCAGGAAGCATCTCTTAAAGAAGTCATGCCTCTGCTCACTGACAGAAGACAGCCTATGGGGGAAAAAATGGCTACCAAAAAGCTGAGCTTGGTTCTGTTTTTGTCTGCTTAGAACTCAATATTTTAAGCTTTCTCAGGCTTTATGTGGAAATTCTTGCCAAATATTTTGATGCCGTTTGTTAATGGAAGTTTCATCTCATCCAGTCCTACAGCCATTCAGTCTCAAAGAAACACACAGAGGCTTATATTAATTATAATCTTTTTGGCCTATTAGCTCAAGCTTATTGTTAACTAGCTCTTACAGTTTAAATAAACGCATAATGCTTGTCTATGTTTAGCCACATGGCTTGGTACTTTTTCATCTTGCTTCCTCTATATTTGTCTGGTGACTAAATATCTGCCTTTTTCCCAGAATTTTCCTAGTCTGGTTGTCCCCCCTAAAACTGATGTGCCTGCCAGTACCTATTATAATAGTTAACTCATAAGTGATTGGAAATTTTGTTGAATGATTAATTATTCCTGCCATAATGAAATTAGGCATTATTATACATAGTCCTTATTTGCATGTTCTTAAAATTACAAAATACATTTCACATATTTTCACATTCTCAGCGTTCAAAATATTTGAAATATATTATGTAAATTGGTATTTGATGAATTAACATCAGGCTACATCAAACCTAACATATCTTCAAAAAATATTTTTAAGATTAAATGCTGAAAACTTCAATCTATCTCTTTCTCTCTCTCTCTCTCTGTATATATATATATATAAATATATATATATATATATATATATATATATATATATATATATTAACTCTGAAATGAAAGTCAAGTTACAAAACCAAAATTCTGTATAAAGGCTCATTATAGTCAACCAAAGCCTGTATGTGTTTTCATCAGTAAGGGAATCAGAGGCATGAGGGAACTCATTTGTCTCAATCAGTAGTGGAAAAGGAAAAAATATAATATATAAAAACTCCTAGCTAAAGATTTGAATAATTAAAATGTTATAACCAAAACAATTTTGCAAAACATAGGTTAAGCTATAGTAGTACACATAATATATGCAATTTAAAATAACAGTGTTTCTCTTGGCCTCCCTTCTATCCAGCTCATTTATAAGAAATACATTATGAACATTTAAAACTCTTGATTAATAAGCAGAATCTCACTATTAAGTTGTTGCTCTTCTTTTTTATAATTATTATTTTATTACTATTTTATTACTTAAAAATACCAATCCAAATTCCCACTCCATCCCCTCCTGCCACTCCCCTCCCACTACCTCCACAGACCCTCCCACCTCACCGCTATCCAATCCTAAGAGAGGGCCATGCACCCAACCCTGTGGGAAGTCCAAGGTCCTCCCTGCTACATCTAGGTTGAACAAGGCTTACATCCAAAGAGAATAGGATCCCAAGAAGCCAGTACATGCCATAGAGATAAATCCAAGTGTCAGTATTAGTGGTCCCTCAGTCTGCCCCAACTGTCAACCCCCTTCAGAGTTGACTCCTAGTCCAGTTGGAGTTGGTGAGCTCAAGCAAATTGTCTCAGTGGATGAACACCTCATGGCCTTGAATTCTTTGCTCATACTCTCACTCCTTCTACTCCTCAACTTGATATGGGGAGTTCAGTCCAGTTCTCTAATGTGGGCCATTGCCTCTGTTCCTATCTATTGTTGGACAAAAGTTCCATGGTGATACTTAAAATAATCATCATTCTGACTACAGGGTAAGGCCAGTTCAGTCACTCTCTCCTCTATTGCTTAAGGTCTTAGCTTAGTTCATCTCTGGGTGCTTGGGCATTTTTCTAGAGCCAGGTTTCTTGCTACCTCCCTAATGACTCCCTCAATCAAGATATCTCTTTCCTTTCTCTTGTATCTGTTCTTCCTACATCTAGACTATCCAATTCCCTCAAGTTCTCCTCAACACCTCTTTTCCCCTTCCTTCTATTTCTGGTCCCCATGCTACCAAATGTTTGTCTGTTTCCAATTTCCAGGAGGATCTATATATGATTTTCTTTGAGTTCAACATATTACTGAGTTTCTGATGTAGGTGTGTCTTCTATCTATCTGATGATTTCATTGGATAATTAATAAAGAAACTGCCTGGCCCATCTGATAGACCGGCCCTTAGGTGGGTGGAGTAGACAGAACAGGAAGAAGGAAGTGAGGTAGATGGCTCAGTCAGATGCCACGCCTCTCCTAAATTAGTCAGACCGCCGTACCTCTCCTCAGAGAGAAGCCAGATGCGATGAAGCTCCAGCCCAAGATGGACGTACACTAGAATCTACCTGGTAAGGCACCACTTTGTGGTGCTACACAGATTATTAGATATGGGTTAGTCAAGATGTGAGTAAGAGGCTGAAACTAAGGGCCAGGCAGTGTTTAAAAGAATACAATTTGTGTGATGTTATTTCGCATGTAAAGCTAAACATGGCAGGAGCAGGGTGGCGGGAATCCAGCCCACAGCTCCTCACTACAGAATGGCGCCCACGTGGATAATTGAATCCACAGAAAGCCTGAGAAAGCTTGGGGAAGAATAGAGTAAAGCATGTTTTCTTGGTAGCAGCTATTTCTCAGGTTTGGCTTTGCTTGCTAGAGGTAAGAAAGCACTCTCATCTAAGAGAGGCTTCCTGACTCAGCTTTAGCTGCAAAATCTTGCAGCTCTTTTAAGAGGTCCTGCCACGAAACACTTAAATGGTGTTGATGAAAAGCTGAACGTTTGTTTTTCGGTTTTCAGCCGTAGCAGGAAAAAAGTTGTGCCGTTTTAAAATGCCAGCTTTCTGGGCCGTCCCACCAGGGCAAACTCTGACTCTTTCAAGCAGGTGGTCCTGACTATGGAGCTTTTGAGTGTTGTTTAACACTGTTGCAGCTTGCTTGCTGGCAGGGACCTTGAACCGCCACAGAGTTGTGGTGATAAACATGGCTACAGTGGGTACCTCCGCCATGAGGTTGGAAAGCTAAGGAATGGGCTGGATCTAGCTGTCAAAGCCATGGCTTTAATCCTACCTATATTGCTTGGTAAATTAAAGACTCGTGTGGTCAGAAAAAGAGAGATATACAGTAAAGAGAGATTCAAAGACAAAACCTCTAAATGGTTTGCAGTGAGTTAAAAATACATGCAGGCCAAAAGTTAAAGTTCTTACAGTTTAAAAAAGAGAAAGAAAGAAAGAAAGAAAGAAAGAAAGAAAGAAAGAAAGAAAGAAAGAAAGAGGAAGTAGTTTGTTGTGGTGGTACACACCTTTAATCCCAACACTTGGGAGGCAGAGGTAGATTGACCTCTGTGACTTTAAGGTGTGGCAGGACACACCTTTAATCCGAATGCTTGGGAGGCAGAGACAGAAAGACGTCTGTGAGTTCAAGGTGTGGTAGCATACACCTTTAATCCCAGCACGTGGGAAGCAGAGGCAAGTAGACCTCTGAGTTCAAGGACAGCCTGGTCTATAGAGTTATTCCAGGATGAAGATATACAGAGAACCTGTCTCAAAAAGAAAAGTAAAAAATAAATGAAATAGAGGTTAAAATAAAGCCGCATAAAGATGGAAAATACACAGAGAACCTTGAGGAAAATACACAGAGAACCTTGATACTGTATGCTATTATGCTCTCTTTGAATTGTTTGAATGCTGAGGAAGGAGCAACAGCTGCTAAAAGATATTTGTTTATAAATGCTGCTGAACTAATCCAACATAGATATTTTGAAAATACCTTGACTTCAGAATTTGGATCTAAGGATATGATACTTTGGAAAAGAGATTCTTCTTTTGTTTTTACAGAAAATGAGACCTTATGGATTGCTTCTTTCCCAATATGGTATGATAGACCACGCCCTCCTGAAAGGTTGCTATGAATACCCTCAAAAAATTACTTCACCCAACCGATGACTGAGATGAACCTGGCACACAGGTTACACCATGAAAGATCTTATTAACAGCGTCCCCATTCAGCAGGAAGCAGTTTGGAGAGAAATAACTGCGCCCATGTTCCCAAATATTGTTTATAAGTGTTCTTTTACATTTAAAGGGGGATATGATATAGATATGAGTAATTTGCATTGGTATGGATTTTAAGGTCAATTTTGTTATATGTATATGTATTTCTGATATTGATTAAGGTATTTTGATTGTGTAGTTCATTTTAAAAACTAATGTATAGTTAGGAAATATAAGTTGTTACTGGATAATCATCAATAATAGTAAAGCTTGTAGTTATGTTAGTTAGATTTTCTTGATATATAGAGATATATTTAAGTTACATAAGCATTCTTCATATCTTTCAAAGACTACAGGATATCACATTTTAGATGTTTTAATAACTTAGGGCTTTTCATGACAATGAGACACATCAGCTCCTGGCAGCACCAATCTACTTCAAAAGGAAGATGGGCATCGAAGAGGCTCCTTATGGAGTTTGATAGCCATTTGGGCAAGAAACTGCTCTTGCCTGGACTGTTGGCATAAACTGGACACAAAGAACCCACAGAAAGAGGACTGCTGAACTTGTCTAATTTCGGGGTTCCTGATTCAAGAAAGAGTCTGCAAGACATTCTGCAGGACAGAGCAGATAGTGACTGAACTGCCTTTGAAATTTCCTGCTTCATAGAAATGTCTGCTGGATTCTTATGGGCCTGTAGGCCGAAGATGAATGCCCCAATGGTACAAAAGAACATTGGGTGACTGCCCAGGCAGCGAGATGTCTCTGTCATTTCTAGAGTTTTGGAAGTAGCTTACTTCTTGTTCACCTAGGTAATATTATATCCTTCTGGAGTCTTTGATGGAGTTGAAGAATAAATAGATAGTTATAGTTTTCCTTAGTTATGATACAAGATAAAGTAGATATAAATATTATAACTGTAATTCTTACTTGATAACTGTTTTGTTATATGTAATTTTACTATGTTAAAGTGAAAGCTTTTCTTTTTTGTTTAAACAGAAAAAGGGGAAATGATGTAGGTGTGTCTTCTATCTATCTGATGATTTCATTGGATAATTAATAAAGAAACTGCCTGGCCCATCTGATAGACCGGCCCTTAGGTGGGTGGAGTAGACAGAACAGGAAGAAGGAAGTGAGGTAGATGGCTCAGTCAGATGCCACGCCTCTCCTAAATTAGTCAGACCGCCGTGCCTCTCCTCAGAGAGAAGCCAGATGCGATGAAGCTCCAGCCCAAGATGAACGTACACTAGAATCTACCTGGTAAGGCACCACTTTGTGGTGCTACACAGATTATTAGATATGGGTTAGTCAAGATGTGAGTAAGAGGCTGAAACTAAGGGCCAGGCAGTGTTTAAAAGAATACAATTTGTGTGATGTTGTTTCGCATGTAAAGCTAAACATGGCAGGAGCAGGGTGGCGGGAATCCAGCCCATAGCTCCTCACTACAAGTTTCTCTAGGATCTTGAACTATAGACTTGAAGTCCTTTGTTTATACCTAATATCCACTTATGCATGAGTACATACCATATTCGTTTTTGGGGGTCTGAGTTACCTCACTCAGGATAGTGTTTTCTAATTCCACCCACCTGCATGAAAATTCAAGATGGCATTTTTTTTAACCATTGAGTGGTACTCTAAAGTGTACATGTGCCATACTTTATCCATTCTTCAGTGAGGGGCATCTAGGTTGTTTCCAGGTTCTGGCTATTACAAATAATGCTGCTATGAACATAGTTGAACAAATGTTTTTGTAGTATGATTGAGAATCTTTTGGTATATTCCCAAGAGTGGTATTGCTGGATCCTGAGGTATGTTGACTCCCAGTTTTTTGAGAAACTGCCACACTGATTTCCAAAGTGGTTGCACAAGTTTGCATTCTCACCAGCAATGCATAAGTGTCCCCCTTGCTCCACATCTTAACTATCAGTAGTGTGTTTGATCTTAGCTATTCTGACAGAAGTAAGATGGTATCTCAGAGGTTTTTTGTTGTTGTTGTTGTTGTTGTTGTTGTTGTTTTTTTTTTTTTTTTTTTTTTTTGATTTGCACATTCCAGATTGACAAGGAAGTTGAACAGGTCCTTAAGTATCTTTTGGCCATTTGGAATTGTTCTGTTGAGAACTCTCTGTTTAGTTCAGTATACCACTTTTTAATTGAGTTATTTAGAATTCTAATGTCTAATTTACTGAGTTCTTTAGATATTTTGGAGATAAGTCCTTTGTCTGACGGGTTGGTGAAGATTTTTTTCCCCATTCAGTAGGCTGCCTTTTTGGCTTATTGACTGTGCCCTTTGCTCTACAGAAGCTTCTCAGTTTCAGGAGGTCCAGTTTATTCATTGTTGCTCTTATTGTCTGTGTCACTGGGGTTATATTTAAGAAGTGGTCTCCTGTGCCCGTGCATTAAAGGTTACTTCCCACTTTCTCCTCTATCAGGTTCAGTGTGGTCAGAGTTATATTGAGGTCTTTAATCTATTTGGACTTGAGTTTTGTGCATGGCGACAGATATAAATCTATTTACATTCTTCTACAGTTTGACATCTAGTTATGCCAGCACCATTTGTTGAAGATGCTTTCTTTTTTCCATTGTATAATTTTTGCTTCTTTGTCAAAAATCAGATGTTTGTAGATGTGTGTATTAATATCAGGGTCTTCAATTCAATTCAATTCAATTGGTCAACATCTCTGTTTTTATGCCAATACCAAGATTTTTCATTACTGTAGCTCTGTAATAGAGATTGATGTCAGGGATGGTAATGCCTCCGGAAGTTCCTTTATTGAAAAAGATTTTTTGGGCTATCCTTGGATTTTTGTTTTTCCATATGAAGATGATTATTGTTCTTTCAAGGTCTGTGAAGAATTGTGCTGGAATTTTGATAGGAATTGCATTGAATCTATAGATTGCTTTTGGTAAGATTGAAATTTTTACTATGTTGATCCGTCTTATCCAAGAGCATGGGAGATCTTTCCAATTTCTGGTATCTTCTTAAATTTCTTTCTTCAAAGATTTAAAATTTTGTCTAATAGTTGTTTTACTTCCTTTGTTTTACCCCAAGATATTTTATGTGATTTATAGCAATTATGAAAGATGATGTTTCTCTGATTTCCCTCTCTGCTTCTTTATTCTTTGCGTATAAGAGAGCTACTGATTATTTTGAGTTGATCTTGTATCCTGCCACTTCACTGAAGGTATTTATCAGCTGCAGTTGTTCTCTGATAGAGTTTTTGGGGTCAGTTATATATACTATCATATCATCTGCAAACAACAATTCCTTTCCTTGATCTCTTTCTGTTGTCTTATTGATATTGCTAAAACTTCAAGAACTATGTTGAAGGGATATGGAGAGAGCAGACAGCCTTGTCTTGTTCTTGATTTTAGTGGAATGACTTTGAGAAGTGATTCCACTAAAATATATACAGCAAGCTGTCACCTTGCTATATATTGCTTTTATTATATTTAGATATGATCCTTTTATCCCTAATCTTTACAAGACCTGTATCATAAAGAGGTGCTGAATTTTGTTAAATGCTTTTTTTGCAGCTAATGAAATGATCATATTTTTTCTTTCAGTTTATTATATGATGGATTACATTGATAGATTTTCATATGTTGAACCAGCCCTGCATCTTTGGGATGAAGCCTACTTGATCATGATGGATGATTTTTTTTATGTGTAGTTGGATTTGATTTGCTAGTATTTATTTTATTGAGAATTTTTGCATCAATGTTCATGAGTGAGATTGGTCTGTAATTGTCTTTCTTGATTGAGTCTTTGTGTGGTTCTTGTATGAGGGTAACTGTAGCTTCATAAAAAGAGTTTGGCAATAAGCCTTCTCTTTGTATTATGTGGAACACTTTGAGGAGTGTAGTATTAGATATTCGTAAAAACTCTGGTAGAATTCTGCACTGAAACCATCTGTCCCTGGGATTTTTTGTTTGGGAGGATTTTGATGACAGCTTCTATCTCCTCATGGCTTATACATCTATTTAAATTGCTCCCCTGGTCTTGATTTAATTTTGGCAGATGACATATATCTAAAAAACTTGTCCATTTCTTTTACATTTTCCATTTTTGTGGAGTACTGGTTTTTGTTGTCAGATCTATTGATACTCTGAATTTCCTTTGTTCCATTGTTATCTGGATGTTTTCTCTTTACCTTTTGATTTGTTTGGATAAAGGTTTGTCAATCTTGTTGACTTTCTCAAAGAACCAGTTCTTTGTTTCATTGATTCTTTGTATAGTTTTCTGTATTTCTATTTAGTTGATTTCAGCCCTCAATTTGACTATTTCCTGTCTTTACTCCTCCTGGGTGAGTCTGCTTCTTTTTTTTTTCTAGAGCTTTCAGGCATGCTATTAGGTCACTGATGTGAGCTTTCTCTGTTTCCTTTATGTGGGTACTTAGTGCTATGAACTTTCCTCTTAGCACTAGTTTCATAGTATTCCATAGGTTTGGATTAGTTGTGCCTGTATTTTCATTGAATTCAAGGAAGGTTTTAATTTCTTACTTTCATTTCTTCCTTGACCCAGGGGTGGTTCAGTAGTTGACTGTTCAGTTTCCATGAGTTTGTAGGCATTCTGGCAGTACTATTGTTATTGAATTCTAACTTTACTCCATGGTGATCTGGTAAGACACAATGGATTACTCCATTTTTTTCTGTGAATGTTTTCTTTGCTACTGAGAATGTGATCAATTTTAGAGAAGGTTCCATGGGGTGGTGAGAAGAAGGTATATTCTTTTTTGTTTGGGTGGAATGTTATATAGATGTCTGCTAAGTCGATTTGCTTCATTATACCTGTTAGTTCTCTTGTTTCTCTGTTAAGTTTCTTTTCTGAATGATGTGTCCATTGGTGAGAAAGGAGTGTTGAGATCTCCTATTATTAGTGTGTGGGGTTTGATGTGTGATTTAAGATTTAGTAATGTTTCTTTTATATATGTGGGTGCTCTTGTATTAGGGGCATAGATATTCAGAATTGAGACTTCATCTTGATGATTTTTTCCTGTTATGAGTATAAAGTGTCCTTCTGCATCTGTTCTGATTGATTTTAGTTTAAAATCAATGTTGTTAGATATTAGGATAGCCACCCCTGCTTGTTTCTTAAGTCCATTTGATTGGAAAACCTTTTCCGAACCCTTTACTCTAAGGTAGTGTCTGTCTTGTGGTGTGATTCATGTAAACAGCAGAATGCTGGATCCTGTTTTTGTATCCATTCTCTTAGCCCGTGTCTTTTTATAGATGAGTTGAGTCCATTGATATTAAGTGATATTAATGACCAGTGGTTGTTAACTCTGATTTTCTTTCAGTACTAGTGTTTGTGTTTTTCCCTTCTTTAGTTTATGCTGGTGGGGGGGGGGGTTATCAGCTGTCTATGTTATTGTGGGCATAGTTAGCTTCCTTGGATTGAGGTTTTCCTTCTAGTACTTTCTGTAATGCTGGGTTTGTGGATAGATATTGTTTAAATCTGTTTTTGTCACTGAACATCTTGTTTTCTCCATCAATGGTGAATGCAAGCTTCACTGGGTATAGTAGTCTGGGCTTTCATTCATGGTCTCTTAGTGTATGCAGCACATCTATCCAGGATCTTCTGGCTTTCATGGTTTCCATTGAGAAGTCAAGAGTAATTCTGATAGGTTTACCTTTATATATTACCCGAACATTTTCCTTTACAGCTCTTAATGTTCTTTCTTTGTTTTGTGTGTTTTGTGTGTTTTGTGTTTTGGTTGTTATATGGCAAGGGGATTTTTTTTATCCAGTCTACTTGGTGTTTTGTAGACTTCTTGTCACTTCATAGGGATATCCTTCTGTAGGTTGGGAAAGTTCTCTTCTATAATTTTGTTGAATATATTTTCTGTGCCTTTGAGCTGAAGATTTTTTTCCTTCTTCTATCCCTATTCTTCTTAGATTTTGTCTTTTCATGGTGTCCCAGATTTCCTGAATGTCTTAGGCCTAGAATTTGTTGGATGTAGTGTTTTTAGTGTAGTCTATTTCCTCAAAAGTATTATCAGCGCCTGAGGTCTTGTATTCCATTGGTTATAGTTGTTTCTGTAGTTCCTGTTTGTTTACCCAGATTTTCCATTTCCCCAGTTCCCTCAGTTTGTGTTTTCTTTATTAACTCTATTTCAATCTTCAAATCTTGAACTGTTTCCTTCACGTTTTTGATTGCTTTTTCTTGGTTTTCTTTGAGGGATTTATTAATTTCTTCTAGATTTCTGTTTGTCTTCTCTATTCCCCTTTATTGATTTTTATAGAGCTCTAGATTTTTCTCTGCCCTCCTCTCTGCCTCTGTCTTCACCCTTTAACTATCCCCCAAGGTCCCAATGCTGCCAATTAACTCAGATCTTGTTTTTTCTACTTTCTACTTCCCATGTAGATTAAATCTATGTAGGTGTCTCTTAGTGTCCTCACTGTTGTCTTAGTTCTCTGGGATTGTGGTTTTTAGGCTGGTTTTCTTTGCTTTATACTTTAAAACCACTTATGAGTGAGTATATGTGAGAATTGTCTTTCTGTGTCTGAGTTACCTCACTCAAAATAATGTTTTCTAGCTCCATCCACTTTCCTGCAAAGTTCAAGCCATCATTATTTTTTTTTTTTGGCTGTTTAGTACTCCATTGTGTAAATGCACCACCTTTTCCTTATCCTTTCTTCAGTTGAGGGGCATTCAGGTTGTTTCCAGGAAAAGCAAAAATCCCAGGATAGCCAGAACAATCCTGTACATTAAAAGAACTTCTGGAGGCATCACAATTCCTGACTTCAAACTCTACTACAGAGCTACAGTACTGAAAACTGCCTGGTACTGGAATAAGAACAGACAAGAGGACAAGTAAAATTGAATAAAAGATCTGGATATCAATTCACACATCTTTGAATACCTGATTTTTGACAAAGAAGCCAAAAATATCAAATGGAAAAAAGAGAGCATATTTAACAAGTGGTGCTGGCATCACCTGATATCAATATGTAGAAGAACAGAAATACACCCATATCTATCACCATGCAAAAAACTCAAGTCCAAATGGATCAAAGACCTCAACAAAAATTCAACCACACTGAACCTTATAGAATAGAAAGTAGGAAGTACACTTGAATGCATTGGCACAGGAGACCACTTCCTTTAGTTATATTTATATAACCCCAGCAGCACAGACACTGAGAGTTAACAATTAATAAATGGGACATCCTGAAACTGAAAAGCTTCTGTAAAGCAAAGGGAATGGTCAACAAGACAAAACAACAGCCTACAGAATGGGAAAAGGTCTTAACTAACCCCACATAAGACAGAGGTCTAATCTCCAAAATATAGAAAGAACTCAAGAAATTGGTCATCAAAAGAACACAAATGGAGTATGGACCTAAGTAGAGAACTCTCAACAGAGGAATCTTAAATGGCTGAAAGATGTTGTAGTAGGAGAGGTGGCGAGTTGCGTCCTGCCGCCCGGTTAGTTTAACCCACAAAATAACCACATGGAAATTGTATTAATTAAATTACTGCTTGGCCCATAAGCTCTAGCCTCTTATTGGATAATTCTCACATCTTGATTAACCCATTTCAATTAATGTGTATCACTACTTGACTGTGGCTTCTCGACATGAGTCTAAACAGTGCCCATATTGGGCAGGAGAATCATGGCATCTGCTACCCTTCCCTTCTTTCCAGCATTCTGTTCTGTCTAGTCTGCCCACCTAACGGCTGTCCTGTCAAAAGGCCAAGGCAGTGTCTTCATTCAAACAATGAAAGCAACAAACAAACAGAAGAACCTCCTACACCAGAAAGACACTTAAGGAAATGTTCAGGGCTGGAGAGATGACTCAGCCCTTAAAGGCTAGTCTCACAACCAAAAATATAAGGAAATGTTCAATGTCCTTCATTATCAGAGAAATGCAAATCAAAACAACTCTGAGATTCCATCTTACACCTGTAAGAATGGCCAAAATCAAAACACTGTTGACAAGTTATGCTGGAGAGGTTTGGGGGGAAAGGAGACACTTCTGCATTACTGGTGGGGATGCAAGCTGGTACAACCCCTTTGAATGTCAATGTGGCGATTTCTCAGAAAATTAGGAAACAACCTTCCTCAAGACCCAGTAATACCACTTTTGGATGTGTATTCAAAGGATGCCCAATTGTGCCACAAGGACATGTGCTCAACTATATTCTCTATTTCTTTATGGGAGTTTTTCACTTCTTCTTTAAGGGTCTCCATCATTTTCATAAAGTTATGTTTAAAGTTGTTTTCTTCACATCTTCTGGGTTAGGGTAATCAAGTCTTCCTGTTATGTCTCCACTGGGTTTTGGTGTTACCATGTTGATTTCTAGGATGTTGGAGGAATTCTTGTATTGATACCTACCCATCTCTTCCTTCAAATGAGGCCAGCAGTGTCTTGGCTTCTTGGTCCAATCCTTGCTGTGGCTGTCTCTTAGGTCCACTCAGTATTGGAGCAGGCTCTTAGTTCCACTCAGTATTGTCACAGGCTGTATTTTGCAGGGTTCCAAGAAGCAGGTTGGGGGCAGAGTGGATTAAGGGCTAGCAGGGAAGATTCCTTCTGGTGGCTAGAAATGCCAAGGGACCTGGCTTTTCTCCCAAGTGAAGGTCTTAGAGAGTTGGGGATTCAGAGTCACAGGTCTGCTGCCTACTAACCTCTTATGTCTCCCAAGTATGGGTGCAGGATGTATGTCAGGGTTCCATGAAGCTCGCAGGGAATGACAAGTTGGGGGTGGGATGGATGAGGGCTAGCTGGCAAACTCCCTGCGGGCAGCTAGAAATGCCCAGGGATCTGGGGAGGGGGCCCCTGGTTTTTCTCCTAATGGTGGTCTTAGGAAGTTGTGGGTTCTGGGCCATAGGACTGCTGCCTACTCAGTCATTGCTCTTCTTAGAGCAGATGTTTTGACTCTCTTTTCATGCAAGCTAAGGATCTTTACTTTTCCTCGTGATATCTGAAGAGAACATTTTATAACATTGAGATGCAGTTTTGTAGGAGAAAATATTCAGTGTAGATATGGTCTAAAAATGTCCTCATTCAAAAAATTCCATGATCCAGGAGTGATATTTTCTTTCTCACACTGGAAAACACTAGCTTCTATATTTACATACGCATGTAATAATACTGAATGACAATAGATGTCTCAAAAATGATGAGCAGCAATTAAAATGACCGTTTGGATACTTTTTTGACTATATATGGCAACTTATCTTACAACTTAAATGAAAAGGCAGAGTAGAGCCCTAAAACTCTGTTGTAACAATATACTGTCTACAAATAAAACTTGATCATGATATACTCTAAAATGAACATATGTTTTTATTGCTGTCCAACATTTGCAAGTTAGAAATAATTTCACAAATATTCAGATTTCAAGACAATATAAAGCACACTGAATCCCCAGGCCACTGGCATTTAATCCCATTTGAGATAAATAACAAGGAAGGTGGGCAAGCATTCTTGAGTTTGTCTCTAACCTTATACACCCATCTCTTGAAATGCTTCATTCACTGACATTACTGCTGCTGAATTCCTCCAGGTACATTTAGAGGCAACTAATGATAGATCATCTGCACAAACATACTTATATAGAGAAAGGTACCTAAAGAGCCAGAATTGAAAACCCTGATATTGACTCACACACCTATGCACACCTAATTTTTGACAAAAAAGAAAAAATTATAAAATGGAAAAAAGAAAACATCTTCCACAAATGGTGCTGGTGTAACTGGATGTCAACATATAGAAGAGTACAAATAGATCTGTATCTATCCGCAAGAACAAAACTCAAGTCCAAATGGATCAAAGATCTCAACATAAATCTGGACACCCTGAACCTCACAAAAGAGAAAGTGGGAAGTACTTTTTAGTGCATTAGAACAGTAGCATAGCTACTGAGAGCAAGAATTAATAAATGGGACCTCCTGAACCAGAGAATCTTCTCTAAAGGAAAGGACACAGTCAACAAGAAAAAACAGTTGCCTATAGAATTGGAAAAAATCTTCACCTGATCAGAATGATTAAGATCAAAACCACTGATGACAGTATGTTGGAGAGGATATGGAATAAGAGGAACACTCCTCCATTGCTGGTGGGAGTACAAACTTTGGAAATCAGTATGGTGATTTCTCAGTAAATTAGGAAACAACGTGCCTCAAGACCCAGCAGTACAACTTTTGGGCATATACCCAAAGGAAGAACATTCTACCACAACTCATACATTTGCTCGACTATGTTCATAGCAACATTATTCATAATAGCAAGAACCTGGAAACAACCTAAATGCCTCTCAACCAACAAAAGAATGGATAAAGAAAATGTGGTTCATTTACACAATTGAGTACTACTCAGCAGTTGAAAAAAAACATGAAAAAGCATCTTAAAATTTGCAGGGAAATGGAGAGAAAAACAAAAACAAAAACGAAAAGAAAACATCCTGAGTGAGGTAACCCAGACCCAGAAAGACATATGTTGCATAAGTGTATATCATACATAAAGCAATGGATAACCAGCCTACAGCCCTCAACCCTACAGATGCTAGACTCCTCTTCAAGAAACAGATGGAAGCAGAAACAGAGATCCACAACTAACCACTGGGCTGAGCTCCCAGAGTACACAAGTGAGTGAGTCACAAAACTCAAGGCTATCCCACTAAATTCAGGAACACGACAAGGCTGTCCACTCTCTCCTTATCTCTTCAATATAGTGCTTGAAGTTCTAGCAATAGCAATAAGACAACATAAGGGAATCAAGGGGATTCAATTTGGAAAGGAAGAAGTTAAACTTTCATTATTTGCAGATGATATGATAGTATACATAAGCGACCCCAAAAACTCCACCAAAGAACTCCTACAGCTGATAAACTCCTTCAGTAACGTGGCAGGTTACAAGATCAACTCCAAAAAATCAGTTGCCCTCCTATACACAAAGGATAAGGAAGCAGAGAGGGAAATCAGAGAAGTATCACCTTTCACAATAGCCACAAATAGCATAAGATATCTGGGAGTATCTCTAACCAAGGAAGTGAAGGATTTATTTGACAAGAACTTTAAGTCTTTGAAGAAAGAAATTGAAGAGGATACCAGAAAATGGAAGGATCTCCCCTGCTCGTGGATTGGGAGGATCAACATAGTAAAAATGGCAATTCTACCAAAAGCAATCTATCGATTCAATGCAATCCCAATCAAGGTCCCATTAAAATTCTTCACAGAGATTGAGAGGACAATAATCAACTTTATATGGAAAAACAAGAAACCCAGGATAGCCAAAAAAATCTTATACAATAAAGGTTCTTCTGGAGGCATTACCATCCCTGACTTCAAACTCTATTACAAAGCTACAGTATTGAAAACAGCTTGGTACTGGCATAAAAACAGAGAAGTTGACCAATGGAATCGTATAGAAGACCCGGATCTTAAACCACAAACCTATGAACACCTGATTTTTGATAAAGGAGCCAAAAGTGCACAATGGAAGAAAGAGGGCATCTTCAACAAATGGTGCTGGCATAACTGGATGTCAACCTGTAGAAGAATGAAAGTGGATCCATATCTATCACCATGCACAAAACTCAAGTCCAAATGGATTAAAGACCTCAATATTAATTTGAATACATTGAGCTTGGTAGAGGAGAAAGTGGGAAGTACTCTACAACAAATGGGCACAGGGAACCGTTTCCTGCACATAACCCCAGCTGCACAGACATTAAGGGCAACATTGAATAAATGGGACCTCCTGAAGTTGAGCAGCTTCTGTAAAGCAAAGGACATTGTCACTAAGACACAAAGGCAGCCTACTGACTGGGAAAAGATCTTTACCAACCCTGCAACTGACAAAGGTCTGATCTCTAAAATATATAAGGAACTCAAGAGACTAGACGGTAAAATGCCAATTAACCCAATTAAAAAATGGGGCGCTGAACTGAACAGAGAATTCTCAACAGAAGAAGTTCGAATGGCCAAAAGACACTTAAGGTCATGCTCAACATCCCTAGCTATCAGGGAAATGCAAATCAAAACAACTTTGAGATATCATCTCACACCTGTCAGATTGGCTAAAATCCAAAACACCAATAATAACCTTTGCTGGAGAGGTTGTGGGGTAAGGGGTACACTCATCCATTGCTGGTGGGAATGCACACTTGTGCAACCACTTTGGAAAGCAGTGTGGCGGTTTCTCAGGAAATTCGGGATCAACCTACCCCAGGACCCAGCAATTCCACTATTGGGAATCTACCCAAGAGATGCCCAATCATACAACAAAAGCATATGCTCATCTATGTTCATAGCAGCATTATTTGTAATAGCCAGATCCTGGAAACAACCTAGATGTCCTTCAGTGGAAGAATGGATGAAGAAACTGTGGAATATATACATGCTAGAATACTACTCAGCGGTAAAAAACAATGACATCTTGAATTTTGCAGGCAAATGGATGGAAATAGAAAACACTATTCTGAGTGAGGTAACCCAGACCCAAAAAGATGAACATGGGATGTACTCACTCATATTCGGTTTCTAGCCATAATTAAAGGGCATCGAGCCTATAAATTTGGGATCCTTGAGAAGATAATAAGAAGGTGAACTCCCAAAAAAAGATATAGTAATCCTCCTGGATATTGGAAGTAGACACGATCGCCAGGAAAAATTGGGAACTTGAGGGTTGGGCAAGACTGGGCCAAGGGAAGACGGGGAGAGAAAAGTGTGAAGGGGAGAATGGGGGGAGCTCGGAAGAATGGGGTGCTTGGGATATAGGAAGGGTGGATATGGGAGCAGGGAAGCATATATCTTAATTTAAGGAGCTACCTGAGGGTTGTCAAGAGACTTGACCCTAGAGGGGTTCCCAGGTTTCCAGGGAGACGCCCCCAGTTAGTTCCTTGGGCAGCTGAGGAGAGGGAGCCTGAAAAGGCCAGTTCCTATAGCCATACTGATGAGTTTCTTGCATATCACCATAGAACCTCCACCTGACGATAGATGAAGAAAATGACGGAGCCCCACATTGGAGCGCCGGATTGAGCTCCCGGGGTCCTGTTGAGGAGCAGAAGGAGAGAGAACATGAGAAAGAAAGTCAGGACCGTGAGGGAACCTCCATCTGGCGACAGATGGGGAAGGTGACTGAGCCCCACATTGGAGCACTGGACTGAGCTCCCAAGGACCTGATGAGCATCAGAAGGAGCGAGAACATGAAGGAGAAAGTCAGGAACTAGAGGGGTGCGTTCACTCATGGAGACGGTGGGACAGAACTAATGGGAGATCACCAACCCCAGTTGGAATGGGACTGATGGATCATGCGACCAAACCCGTCTCTCTGAATGTGGCCAACAAAGGGGGCTGACTGAGAAGCAAAAGACAATGGTGCTGGGCTCTGGTTCTTCTGCATGGACGGGCTCTGTGGGAGCCTTCTCAGCTTGGTCGATCACCTTCCTGGACTGGGGGGGAGTTGGGAGGACCTTGGTCTTGGCATGGAGTGGGGAACTCTGATGGCTCCTTGGCCTTGAGGGGGAGGGAGGGGAGGTATGGGTGGAGGGGAGGGGAGGGAAGGGGGAGAAGGGGGGGAGGGAAGGGGGAGGAGGAGGGGAGGGAAGGGGGAGGAGGAGGGAAGGAGATGGAAATTTTTAAATGTGAAAAAAATAAAAATAAAAATAAAAAAATAAATTAAAAAAAAAATAAAAACAAAAAAAAGAAAAAAGAAAAAAAAAAAGTATTATGAAAACCTAAAAAAAAAAAAAAAAAAAAAAAAAAACCAATAATATGCAACATAGGGGTGAAGACCATGATGGGGAAACCCACAGAATCAGCTTACCTGAGCTAGTGAGAGATCACTGACTCAGGATTTAAAACTGGGTAACCTGCATATGATCAGACTAGACCCTTCGAATAAGGGTGGCAATGGTGTGGCTTGGGCCATATATGGGGCTACTGAAGTGGGACTAAAATCTAAGTCTAATGCATGAACTGGCTTTGTGGTGTCCATTCTCTGTGGAGAGATACCTTGCTCAGCCTAGGCATGGGACAGGGTCAGAAGGGGTGCTTGGTCCTGCCTTAATGAGGTTATGGGTAAGACTTGACTTCCCAGGGGAGGCCTGAATAGCAGATGAGGGTTGGGTTGGGGGAAAGTGGGGGATCTGGAGAAGATGAGGAAGGGGAAAAAGGTATGCAAAAAATAAAAAATAAAAAAAATGTTTGTACTAGCAAAAATAAAATATAGTTACTAAATCTAAACCTCCATGAGGAAATAGTTGAATATATTAAAAAGATGTTGAATACCCATGACTGTTTGTTCAGAACACTATGAATGGTAATTCTATTGAATATTTTCTGGAAGATATTATTTTTTGAGCTTAGAACATAAAAACAGTTAAGTTGTTTGGAAAAACAGCTAAAATATTCTTCTATAGTATTTGATACAGCAGACATGTCTATAGATCTTTTAAATATCTAACATATTGCTTTATATAATCAATGCATAAATTTTTTACTTTCAAAGGGATTCTAAAATTTATCGTATTTTGTGCCTGGAAACACATATTAAAATGTATTTTATTTTCAAACATCTATATTATAAGTTTTGATTTCCTTGGTTCTGTAGAATCATCGTTATTCAAAAAATGCAAAAGCTCTGAGAAAAAAATCAATTTTAGCATGAAAGTGAAATGTTAATATTTCAGCTTTTAATTCTTAGAACATTGTGATTATGATGATTACTATAAGTGATGTTGAGTTATGACTCTCAAAGCCTGAGAGCCTTTTCATTTCTTTCACATACAGACACATAGCCCCATCATAAAATCTTATTAATAATAGCATTTGAATAATAATTCAGGGCTTGACATGATAAACAATGAAAACACAATATGCTTTGTCATCTGTAAAATTCTGATAATTTAGAAAAAAGCAAAACTTTATAAATTAGAATTTATTTTCACTGTAAAAATCTTAGAAGTATTTCCTGAGAACTTAAATGTCATATTACAAACACAACCAAGAGAAGATTATAACAGGAATGGTTCATTCTTCTAGTTTTGTGTTTTCCATCTTACAGTTCAAATGTTTGAAAATCTTTCTCAGATCTTGAAAATAGGCAAAACATCCCAGAATACAATTAATTCAGTAATCTTATCATCTTTTCTAATATCTCCTTCTTATTCTATGTTCTAGAAGAAAAAGAAATACCTTAACATTTGTTTTCATACATGAAGTAGCTAAGATATATGCCTTTTTAACATTTCCATCTTGATGTGGGAGACTCTTCTGTTTGTGTTGATTTCAATTGTTAATAAAGAAACTGTCTCAGCCCTTTAATAGGACAGAAAATTAGGTAGGTGGAGTAAACAGAACAGAATTCTGGGTAGAAGGCAGTGGGGCAGATGCTTCAGGAAGTCACCATATGCAGTCGCCATGCCTCTCCTCTCCCAGACAGACACAGGTTAAGATCTTTCCTGGTAAGTGACCACCTCTTGGTGTTACACAGATTACTAAATATGGGTTAAAGCAAGATGTAAGAAGTTAGCCAATAAGAGGCTGAAACTAATGGGCCAGGCAGTGTTTAAATGAATACAGTTTCCGTGTAATTATTTCAGGTGTAAAGCTAGCCGGGTGGTGGGACACAGCCCCACTACTCCATCTACCCCATCTAGTCACAGTGAACAAGAAATTCTCTTTAGAACTTTATGAAGGGTGATTTACCAAGGCGCATTTACAAATGAGAAGTCTTGAGACACTGGGTGCAGAAGTTGTATTGGCCTCACTTGTGTATGTTTGTGCTTTTTAAATCAATAGGTGCAAGTCAGTTTACCTTGAGAAGTGGCTTCTTAACAAGAATCTGGCTTTTCATAATCCTTTAAGATTCTGTTCTCGTTCTTTGAAGTTCAATATTCCTATAGCATCTCTCTCCTCAGCAGGCCAGCAAGGAAGAAGCACTTAGGCTATGGTTCTCTTTTTAAGTGATGATGAGGAATGAGCATGCACTGACTTTAAAACCACATTTATTGTTTAGATGTAGGCCTGTAAATTAGTTTTATCATTATATAAAATAATATCTTTTAAAAATAAACTGAAGTAATCTGTAAGTTAATGAATAAAAAACTATTTCAAAGCCTAATACACAGTAGCAATATAATAATTGCTCCTTTTATTCCTTCCCAAGGCAAACTACCTGAATGCTTTTCTCTTATGTTCATGAGACGAGAGACATGGGGTTAAAATAGTGGAGCATGTGATCGCACTGAGAGTATGAGAAACTCCGAATTCCAACTTTGTTGCCTAGAAATTACCCTTCCTAAGTTGAATCATCTTATTCATCCAGTGCATTAAGTGCATTAAGCCCAGTATCTTCCTAAATCTCAGGTATCTTTCACACTTGATTTCTTCTGTGCTCCATTATTTCAGTTACCTATTTTGCATTTGTTGATCATGAATTCTGGGCCAAATCGTAGACTGAATACTGAAGAATAGAACAGGCACAGTTTTATCTAATGTTACAAACAGACATTTGACAAGAGGCAAGCAATTCTGAATTCAGATTAAGTGATGACACTTTCCCAGAAGTGTCACATTCTTTAGAATACAGTTTCTATAGCACAGTACAATATCTGCCCAAATATTATTCTGTTACATTTTTATTTGAAGTCATCCTCTTCCAAATGCATTTAAATAGTTTTTAGAAAGACAGCTGTGTCCTTAGTGAAGAAGAAAAGCTTTCACATATTATTTAAATACTTAAAAATGTCTTTTGCTAGCATGAAAAGAATCTTGTAATTATGGAATTGTGTCACACAGCATAAAACATAGTGATAATTAAAAGTTTCCATTAAAAAGTCACTAGAAGGTGAAAATACATCCTAAAATCTTGAATGGTAAGCAGAAAATCACTGGTGCTTTAGTGGCATATATGGTATTTTGTATAGCAGTGATAGGGAAATGATTTGAAGCAAGCATACCTGTTTTGATTTAGAAGCATGGTAGACACTGGCTCCTTATCACCTCTCATATTCCTTGTTGCCAAGGTCTCCTCATTGACAACTTTATTGCTCACTATTAGCAGTATAAAAGAATGATATAATCTTGCCAGCTTCCAAATTACTGCCAAAGAAGTCATCTTTACTCTGAATGAAATACTCCAGCTCATCCTGAGTACTACAAAAAGCCTTCTGCTCTTTCCTTTGGGGTGCTTAGAAGCGAAATGTGCCATGCATCTCCATTATGATAGCCTGATTCTGGAAAGAAAAGTGAAAAGAAGCCTGTATATTTTTACTGAGTTCTTAATTAGTTTAGTTTAGAAGTGAAATGTGCTTTTTGGCTGAGATGTCATAAAACTGGAAGGGAAGCATAAGCAAGGCTGTTCAAGTACAGGCCCGTGATTGCATTCCCATCTCTAATAGCACTGTCCAGAGCAGCTTCCAAAAAGACATCTGAGAGACTGAAGGTCCATAATTGTGATCCAATTAAAGTGAAATAATTTTGCACAGTTTATATTTCAGTTTGTCAATGATTAACTCAGAAATTTTCTGTACTATTACAAACTCACCACTTAGAATCTAAAAGAATAGCATGTACATATTAATAACCTAAGATAATGCCTTAAGGGCATAAATTAATTAATTTTGACCCAACATGCTTTTTCTATCATCTGATTGAAACATTTTCAAATCAGAAAATGAAGAGCTTGTCATTTGAGCATCAAAAAGGTAAATCAGAGGAAGAATGAAAATTGCTGAATTGATATATCCAGACTTTGTGAAGTGTTGTAATATTGATATCATTTAAGAGAACTTAGTTTTGTCCACATGGTTATCATGGGTAATTTGTTAACTGTGTATTGCTGCGACTGCTGGGGTAAAATATGTATGGCCAATAGCTAGGGAGTGGGAGTTTCACCACAGAGAAGTAGGAAGAAGAAATGAGGCATGAGAGAAAGATGCTGGGAGACAAAAAACAAGCAAGACCTGAAGGAAGAGGTATCAGCCATGACCCATGTGGCAGCATGTAGATTAATAGAAATATGTTAAAGTTGTAAGAACCATGCTTGGGATATAGGAAGGGTGGACATGGTAGCAGGGAAGCATATATCTTAATTAAGGGAGCCATCTGAGGGTTGTCAAGAGACTTGACTCTAGAGGGGTTTCCAGGTGTCCAGGGAGATGCCCCCAGCGAGTTCCTTGGGCAGCTGTGGAGAGGGAGCTGAAAAAGGCCAGATTCTATAACCATACTCATGAATATCTTGCATATCACCATAGAACCTTCACCTGGCAATGGATAGAGATAGAGACAGAGCCACACACTGGAGCACTGGACTGAGCTCCCAAGGTTTGATGAGGAGCAGAAGGAGAGAGAACATGAGAAAGAAAGTCAGAACCATGAGGGATGCGTTCACCCACCAAGACGGCAAGACTGAACTAACGGGAGATTACCAAGTCCAGTTGGAATGGGACTGATGGAACATCCAACCAAACCAGACTCTCTGAAAGTGGCTGATGGTGGAGGCTGACTGAGAAGACAAGGACAATGGCGGCGGGCTTGGTCTCTATGACAAGGACGGGCTCTGTGTGAGCCTTGTCAGTTTGGTTGCTCACCTTCCTGGACCTGGAGGACCTTGGACTCAACATAGTGTAGGGAACCCTGATGGCTCTTTGGCCTGGAGAGGGAGGGAGTGGAGATATGGGTGGAGGGGAGGGGAGGGAAGGGGAAGGAGGAGGGAAGAAGATGGCAATTTTTAATAAAAAAAACTTTTCCTTCCAAAAAAAAAAAAAAGAACAAGTTTAAAGCTATAGGTTGATCTTTCATAATTAACAAGAAGTCTCCATGCCATTATTTGGGAGCTGGCTGTTTGGACAGAAAAAGATTCATTACAGTTGATAAAAACCTGTTTGGGAAGATATATAGCAAGACTTTCAAAGTTAACAGATATAACTAGGTAAATACAGAGTGAACAGAAATAACCAGGGCCATCCAGGGTCTACAGATTGCTACAGGATTTCTGGGGGACATAAAGTCCTGGAATTAGTACTGTTTGGTACTCTGCTCCACTCTGCATACCAGGAGATATACCAACAGGATCATCATATATACTAGTGAAAATAAGAGAGTAGTGTTTCCCTGATTGAATGTACACACACACACACACACACACACACACACACACACACACACAAACAAACTTACTTACACACACGTATATGTATACACACATTACATATATATATACATATATATATATGTATATACACACACACACACACACACACACACACACACACATATATATATATATATATATATATATATATATATATATATATATATATCATCCTGTTCCTGTCAGTTGTAAAGAAGATTGTCTCATTGCTTGAGTTTAAATTGTTAACCAATCTATGAAGAGTTATGATCATAATTGTTTTGCTCAGAAGGCTTTGTTAGACTTCTATGTAATAAAACTAACAATTTTCTGAAACTGAGCTTTACTTAAATACTAGTGATAAGTTAATGCACAGAAGAAGGGAAGGGGAAACACATAAGAGCCTCCAGAGACTAGCAGAGACTGAATAAATGGAAATCAGGGGACATAATCAAATTATGAAAGAAATGAAGGTGGTTTTTTATGGCTCTGAGCCAATCAAACCACATCTTTCTACTCTCTCTTCTTTCTTTATTTAATTCAACAGTAATATTGATTTTATTAATTCAATGAATATTGCAAGTTTGAACTGTTGAGCTTAGAGCTGAGTACATAACAGAGAAGTAAACAGTCAAGTTACCTCTTTCAAAAATCGTTGTGTGATTGGGTAGAGCTGTCAAAGTCTATGGCATAGAGAATCAGAGGCTTGCACTTCTGGCATTTAACCAAACAAATAGAGAGAATGAACACACACACATACACACACACACACACACACACACACACACACACACACACAAACAATTGTAAAATGGTGGGGTGCGAATTTGAAGTAGAGTAGGGCGGCATATATGAGAGAGTTTGGAGGGGTGAAAGTAATAACTGTCATAATTAAATTATAATCTTAAAATAAATAAATAAATGAAAATTTATTATAAATTAAATATAAATATATAATATAATACATAAATCAGTATAACAGTATTTAAAATTATAGAGACTAGTCTTGCCATGAGAAATGTAGGGACAGCTGTTGTAAGCACACCAAGTGTAATACGTAAATTACAGAAAGAGAAGACTATATCCTTCCATCTGATCTACATTACTGTAAACACAGCAAAAAAATCACAGGCATTTTAAGCAGGCATGAAATGCCATCCTACTTATATCATTTGTTCTACAGATAATAACTAAGGAGAAAGAAATAGGAAGCTTGTTCTGGGAGATTTTCATAGCCAACTGGACAACAGAATGTCAACACTGAATAAAAAAGAGAATGGAGATAGAACAGATGTTAGATACTAGAATGCATACCTGGCAAGGTTGGCTAATGAACAACATGATGGCAAAGAAGAAAACTAAGAATTGAGAATATTTAATAGATCTTTCTTCTTTTCACTGGAGTGGAATAAAAGAGAGAATTGGCCTATGAAGTAGGTAAAATGTTCTATGTGCCCACCCACTGGCCACTGTTTGGTCTCAAATGGATAAGCAAAGGGAGATTTCAAGCAAAGTGTTGATATTTTAATCTGACCTCACAGGGAAGAAAAGAACAAACTGCCAGTTATTAATCTTTGGAAACCTGAGTGGGACTTACAAAAACCAATTAAGTTATCTAAAGAATGAAAGTATGTGTATTACGGCATGGTGTTTTGTGTTTAAATCTTGCCTAGAGAGGAACATGAAAAGAAAGAACACTAAAGGTCATTTCTCAAATGGGAAGCAAGAGAATGTGTAGAGGATCCAAGGGAAGACTATGTTTGAGGGCAGTGGTGAACTCCAGCAAACTAACACCTTACATGGATTCACTTTTCTCAAGTTCCCCATGCTGCACCTGGCAGGAGTATGTAGTGTCTATATTACTGCTATGTGCCAGTTTCAAATCTTATCACCTCTCCATAATCATTTAATCTTTCATTTATTGTTTTGAATTTTATTTTTATTGTGTACACATAAGGTTTATAAGAGAATGTGCATGTTTGCAAACTGTATAGATGATTTTGTTTGCTCGTTTGGGAACTTTCTGTTGTTTAAGGTTCACTTCATTTTGATTTTTTTTTCCTTAACAGTTTCATTCATATAAGCAATGGTTTGGGGTTGTTTCTCTGCCATCTCCCTGTCTTTTTCACTTCTTTCTCTTTCTGGAACCCTTCTTTCCAATATAGATTTTTCATGAGACAGAGTTGTCTGTCTGGCCTCAAACTTGTGAGGCTCTTGCCTCGGTTTCACTAGTGCTAAAAATACAGAAATGTACCATCCAAATAAGTTTCTTTCATTGATTTAGAATTGTTTTGTGTGTGTTTGCATATACATTTGTGCATGCATGTTATATAGGTGTACATGTGTGTGTTTGCCTATCAAGTACCTATACCATGACTCCATTTTCAAACCCAGATGTTGTCATTCAGCCAGTTGTGTGCATACATTTGATTAATATTGATAGAGTCTGTGAAGCAGTTTGGAATGGAATGGAATGCATAGAGTATTGCCAGGTATTCAGGTGATCCAACACACACTCGTGGGCTATAAATAACATTATAACACCACCAACAACTTTCTAACACTGCAAGAGCAACTCAGGCTCTACAAGGAAATTCTTGCATGTGGGTTTGCACACTCTAAATTATAGTGTCCAGGCTACTGATCTTTCACTTTCTGAGACACCCTCCTTTAATTTCATCTAAAGCTCACGATCTCCTCTCATTCTGAAATGATTTCTTTCCACAATCCTAGCATCAGACATGTCTTTGATCATTCCTCCTAAATCTCATGTTGTCCTTCACAACCACTTCTTTAATGCTATACACTGAATCTGCTTGTTCTCTTTCATTACAGACCATGGCTTCACATTCTTCTGTGGAGTCACCTACTTGAAACTTGGCATGTTAAACTAAATATGTACACAACAGAACCATTGTTTTCTTTCTGAAACTGTACTTGTCTCATAATAACAAAGGAAAATATTTTCAATCTACCTACCGCCCAAAGTCGCGTAACTGCTCTTCATTCATTCACTCAAAATCGGTAACAAAAAGCATGGCGTGACCTTTCCTCTTGTTTCCCTCCTTATTCATTCATCCTACCCAATAATCCACTGAGCTCTAACTAACTTCTATATATCTTCCAGGAATAATCTTCACAGTCTACGCGATCTTATTTTCTCCAGTTTGCCATTATCTTTATCTTTTTTTGTCTGATAGACTGTCCTACTTATTATCTTCTCTGTCTTCAGTCTGATTCTTTGATTCCAATTCCAAATTCAGGTATCAAGCATATCCTGTGGCAAACACTTCTCTTCTATGCTTCCTAACATTCCTTGTCTATCTTTTTAGTTATCTTCATGTCTTGGAGTATGATTTCACATCTCTGTCTTGTCCCCAAGGCTGTGAGTCACTATTCTGACACTATTTTATTCAAAAAGTTTCACAATTATAGACATAAACAAGCATGAGTAGTGTTAATAATAATCACAATAAATAAAGAAATATGCACATGGAGATGGTCAACGTCAAAAATTATATGCCATAACTAAAGAAATCTTACCTTTTTAGAAGCTCACAAAGTATAACAACATAAGAAGAGAGATTCTATTAAAACAGTATCGGGGGAAGCTGGATGACACACTGAATGTGTATGTCATTAGGATGAACAATCCATAAAAAGCTTATTTAGAAGTTTTTTCCAGATCCCTGACCAAACAAAATTTAGTGAAGTTGTTATATTAGACCATAGTGTCCTAGAACCGTAGACTGCAAAAACTTAAAGAAACTCCTGTTTCTGTAACATAAACATATTTACTGAGAACAATTAAAAAGATTAATTTATAAGAGAATTTAATTTAATTTTTAATTCTGTGTGTATGGAGAGGATTACTCATGTCAGTATTGTGTTCAGCGATGGTAAAGGAAACCATGATATCTTCTGGAGCTTGAGTAACAGTGTGGTGCTGGAGTCCAATCTCAAGGTCCACTGCAAGTGCAGTGCCTGTATGTTCCTAAACACTGAGCTACATCTCCAGCCTTCACATGTTTGATTTTTAAAGTGGTATTTGTTAGGAGTCTGGGGTGATGGCTCATTCAATTAAGTACTTATTCTGCAGCCATGAGATCTGAATTTGGATACCCGAAAGTCATTTTAAAAGGAGATATGGTTGGATCCCTGGAGTAAACTGACCAGCCATTAATTAGTTCCAGTCACTGGGAGATTCTGTCTCAAAAGACAAGGTGGAGAGTGATTGGGGCAAATACCTAATGTTGCCTTGTGGCTTTTAGTAAGTAAGTATATAAGTAGCAATAGTAAGAATATAAGCTTCTTGCTCATACACTTGCATGCACACTGGTATGCACATGTTCACTTCAGCACAAACAAAACAAATAAGAAACCGCCTGGGGAGACAGCTCATCAGTTAAAAGAACTTTTGCTCTATAGTAGGACCCAGATTCTATTCCCAGCACCTCCATGGTGACTCACAACCATCGTTTACTCTACTGTCAAGGCTTCTGACACTCTCTTCTGATCTTAGTGACACCAGGCACACATCAGGTGCACATACATGCAGGTAAGATATTCATACACATAAAATAAATAAATCTAAAAAAGAGCAAATTAGAGAAATATTTTATTAGAATGATAAACCTTCATAAAATTAAGTTATCCTAGGAACAGAGAACTAGTAATTAAGAATAAACAGGAACAGGCACTATAGCTTTTTCAGGGAGGCATAAGCAATATGTACTTCTTGAGACACTATATCAAGAACTGACATAAATTTAAAAATGGTATCACTATACCAGTAAGAATTTGAAAATGTTGTAATGCCAGTGGCAGAGAATGCATAGCAACAAACCTTTATCCTTGGCTCAGAAATGATTTAGAAGCTCTTTATCTGCTTTGAGTGCTACATGGGATAAACAAGAAATAGTTTACACTGAGAATTTTTGTATATTATTCAACTTTCATATGAGTTTTCTGCTCCAAATTATACTGTATGTGTTTCTTAAATTCCAGAAACAAAGATTCATAGACACATATGGATACACTATCACCACATACATACCACATAAAACACAAAGAGCAACTGAAAGAAGTAAGGTCAAAATTACTATGGAGCATTTTTTTCTGCCAGAGGGGCTTCTTTAAATTATCACAGGTAGAGCTCTACTAAAACTGAAGCAGTGATTTAAACTATATCTAAGGTAGTGTCAAATTGCCAAGGACTACATGATAAAAATATATGAAAGAGGCTATAAATGGTTTAAACTGACTAAACATGGGTGCAACTGTCACATTGGAAAGTAAGAACATGAAGACTAGAGCTCAGTGCCTAAGGTTCAAATGCTCAGCAAGCCCAGACCAGATCACCAGCATGGAAGAACCTTAAAGTTTAGCTCCAGCTTCATTTTTACATGATCTGCACCTAATGCATGCAATGTCTTTGACAGCAAGGTCTTACAATCTTTTTCTGGTGGGTAGGCAATGAAAATATTATTTTCAGGGCCTCTGGGGTCTCTCTAGATAATATACAAAGACTTTTCTTGTCACTTATATAACAAAAGATCCCAATCTTAATGGATTATAGTAGTTACAGTGATTTACTGTGTATGTCACTTTATATTTAATGCAAGATATAATAGGTTATATTACAGATTATAAATATTTTATCTATTTATATAGTAGGTAACTATGACAATTAACTAGCACTTAATAATTTGTAGTATTATTGATTAATAATTTGTAATATTATTGTTTCTGCTATGTTCCCCTTTGTTCTTCAGTTTTGTACTGTCTTTTGCCCACACTCTATTTGTCTTCATTATTTGTTCTCCACCACGGCCTCCTCCCCCCACCTCTTTCTATGTCTCTGGTCTGCTCCTCCTTTTCTCATAGCTAAGTGTAGTATCTGGCCATTTTCAGTCTTCTACATTCTCTGTCTCTGCTCTGGACTCTTCTAGATACCTCTGGCTGTTTTCTCCCTCATATCTACAATAAAATACCTTCTTCTTAACCATTCCATAGAGTGATCATATAATCAGATTTTACAGTCAGTATCGTAACAAAATATTTACAAGTACTTATGGGAGAAATATTCATTTCAGTTTACAGATAAAGGTATACAATACATTGTGATGGGCAAAGCATAAAGGCAGGAGCAGGAGACCATGGGTCACATTACACCTGCACTTTAGAAGCAATCTGAAAAGGAAGTGAGTCTGAACAAAAAACCTCCAAGTCTGCCCCAGTAACCCCCTTTGGTCATCAAGGCTTCACCCTGAAGGTACTATACTCTTCCCAAATGGCACAACCATCTGATGACCAAGTGTTCAAACATGTGAGCCTCTGGGGAGCATTTTGTATTCAAACCATAACATTTGACATGTAAAGCCCCAGAATTAAATGACTTCATCTGTGTTTTGAGAAAAACAGTGGGTATAAGATGGAAAATGTGAAGGTGTACCAAATTTAAAGAAATGGGTGTCAAAACATGCCTAGTAACAAAGGAAGACCAGGAGTGCGGTGTTAGGAAACAATACAAGGGAAGCATTTGAAAAACCCATCTAAACATGTCAAAACACAGCAGAGGATTTCACCAAACAGAAGGTAAGATGAGTTTTCAGCAATGAAGACTTAGGAGATGATGACGCATGAGAGAGATGAGTTGGAAACTATGTGAAAATGCCCCCCAAAGATGCAGCTGTGAGCAGCTAGTGAGAACACAGGAGGAACAAAGTACAGAAGCTCTGTGCCTTAATAAAGCTGAGTTTCAAATACATTTAGGAAAAGCTCTTAAAAGGAAAATAAGAGAGAATGGTAAGAGCTATGAAGAAGAACAACTGCATTGCTTTTACTTGGTCTATACCACTGTGGCAGTCATATTCAATACACAGCTTCTAACTTGCAACACATGGAGCTAAGACCATGTCACAATACTTGGATCAGATACAAGGCTAAAATTTATCACAAATTATGTCATTATGTGATTTAGTTTATCATCTGCAATATGTATGGGAAATGAAATTTTGCAACTACCTGATGAGAAGGCATGTTTATTCACTCACACCATCAGGTATAAAGTTTAAGATTATCATCATGTGTTTATATTATGGAGTAATTTACATAATATATGATCCAAATTATCTCATTAGTGAAGCAAAATATAAAATGTGCACTTAAAATTATGATTGCATTATTTCATTGAAGACCTCATTCTAATCAGTGTTTATATCCCAAAATATCTGTCGATCTAATATTACCACCTCTATTCAGTGACTATGCAATAATTACTGTTCGTTATTTTATATTAAAAACTAAAATTTGGTTTTCTTTTCTACATTAAGAACATATTCTTATTAAGCTTAGTTAACTGTATTAAATTATTCTGCATTTATATACTTTTATATATACTGTTTGAATACTTATTTGTATGCCAAAAAACAGCAGATGGTATGAGAGATAACCAAGCAAATTTTGATTTTTTGTTTCCAAAGATAAATTTATAATAAATATGGAAATGACTAGGCTATTAAATTTGAATCTATTCAACCAAATGCTATATTGTTCAGGGTTTCACATGAAGAAAATAACATTGAATATTTGACTGACAGCCTGGTCTTACAGATTGAAGACACAATAACCACCTGGCAAGCCAGGACTATCGATTAAAACAGGGGCATGATGTTCAAAAGAATAACACTATAAACGAGAATTTTCAAAGGAAAGTGGATGGTAGAATTCATCCAGAAGGAAATGTTAATTAGTATGTATTTAGTATATTTTCAAAGTAAGAGTAATAGAAGCAGAATGATAGATAACTATATAAAAATCAGTTTATGTATCATGATAAAAAGTAGAAACAGACAAAAGGTTTAAAAGTAAGGCATTATTAAATTTGTAGAAGCCTAGTAAAATAAACTGAAATAGGCTAAATAGTATGGTTAGTACCAGAACAATGGGAAGTTATGAGCTTGCATTGAAACACACAGACGGGGTGAGTTAGGTAGGAGGGCCTTCTGTGAAGTGCCTTAGTTTAAAACCTTTTGAGTACTTAGCTTCCTACATCAAGAGCTAATATTTTGCATTAATGAGAACTGGAGTGCTCCTAGATTCTTTTTCTTTTGTATGATAGAAAGGCAGCAGAGATTGCGTACCACATTCTAGCTCACCAGTGGTTCTCATGCAGCATATGTCGTTCTTGGGGAACTTTTGGAGTTACTAGAGAAATACTGTGAGGAAAATACTGTTCCTACTTTTTCTGAACAGTTTTTCCAGCCTGCAAGTAGGTTCAGTAGCAAAATGGAAGCTGCAGTTGATGACTCAAATTCTAAAGCTAATCACTAATGAGATAACTTGTATTATACATTATGTAAATTAGACCATAATATAAAGACTTTTTTCAGTAGAGTAAAATAAAAGTTATTTGAACCATGGACTGGGGATATAGTTCAGTGGTGAAATATGTGATTAGCATAGGTATAAAATCTTGGTTCAATGGTGAGAATCCAAAAGCAAATGTAAAAAGGTTAAAAAAGTGAATTGATTCAGTTCTTTAATTAAGTGAAGATTAAAAGTCAGCCTAAAACTTATATGAAAACAAGAACATATGAAGGAAATGAATTAAGCTCGGATTGTACCACTCACATAAATGCATCCAAAGTGTTGGAGGGATATCCACGAGGTTGATATCTGGTCCACAGCATGATGTTACTGGATCACTGAAGTTATGGAAATTGAATATTGGAAACCCAAGATACCAATGTTTTCATTATGACAGCTCTACATCTTGAAAAACTTAGAACCAGACATATTGCCTAAACATGCCCTTGAGAATAGTTAATATGTTCCAAGGATTAATTTTAGCTTCTGGGGAGCACAGACTTACAGATGGGTGATCATCCTTGATAGATTTCTTTACAAACTGCTACAGTAACTATCTAAGTGGTATCTGCTGTGTAGAATCTAAACATCATATATCTTAGGTTTCGATGAACTGAGGCATTTTAATCTCTAGAACTTTTACTGCATTATAAGAGAATTATTTAAACTATATGCATAGAAACTGATGTCTAGAAAATGCTGCTTTTGCTTTTTGGATCTTCATAGGATGGTAGATTTATGTGCTCTCATTGAATTTTTGCCATATTATTTTACATCATTTACATCATGAAAAAATGTTATGTTTTCATTATCTCTGAAAATAAGACAACATAATAATAGTAATAATAACAATAATTCAGGGTAAGCAGTGAAATATTAGAATTTGAGCTTTTTTTTTTTTTTACAAGGTTTGCAATGTTACCCTTATATTTCCATGTCAATTCCATCTTGGACTTTTCAACTGAAATATACTCTTTTGTCCTTTATTAAACCCTATTGTTTACAAAAATATCTTGTGTGTGTCCTTTAAAAATGATCAACAGCATCTACTTTCATTTTTATACTATCCTGTTATATTTTTATACTATCCTGTTATAACATGTATTCCTTATCCTTGATTTTTAAGTAAAATAGTAAATACAAATAATAGAAACATCTCTAGATTTATTCCAAAATCTCAGAAATTATATGATCCAGATAAAGCTGTTTGCATGTATTTCTAGAACTTTTAACATTTTAATAATCTTTTTTTTCACTTATATAGGCTGGAAAGATAACTCAGTTAAGAGCACTTGATGACCTTATAGGGGACCCAGGTTTGCTTCGCAGTACCCACAACATTTATCTCACAGCCCCCTGGAGCTCTCGTTCTAAGAGACTTAGTCTGAGAAAAATTACAATGCAGTCCTGTTTTACTGGAGAGAGAGAGAGAGAGAGAGAGAGAGAGAGAGAGAGAGAGAGAGAGAGAGAGAGAGAGAGAGAGAGAGGAATTAATGTCTCCCGATGATTGTAGTATTGTGTATTTTAAAGTGTAAATGAGAAAAAGTCACCTAAGTTTGTTTCATAAATCAGTCATGCCATGGTAAGCAAAACACCTTTGAGAAAGAATATAAACAATCTCCCTCACTTTACAGCAGTGCAAACAGGATTTTCTCTTTCTCCTGATAGTCCTGGCTCAGGATTTGGGGCGATTATTTTAGGGTTATGGTTACATAGTTGCTGCTGGTTCACTCAGTTGCTTATCTCTCAAACCCAGTTTTCTGCTTTCAAACATGATTCAAGCAGACTTCAGAGTTGTGACAAAAAATGAAATTAATACAGAGTAAAATTATAAATAATAAGGCAACAATTTGTTTATCAAACATGGTCAGAATAGATGAGGCAAGCACACAGCTTAGGAAGCAGGCAATTGTTTCATCGATTCCTACTTTAAAAAATGTCAAAGTACATTATTATAGTTTTCAGGCAAGAAAAAATGAGGAAAAAAATGTATCTCTCATTCTTTTTTTAATTCTTTATTTTTTTTATAAAAAATTTCCATCTCCTCCCCTCCTCTTTTCCCTTCCCTCCCCTCCCTTCCACCCATACCCCCACTCCCTCCCTCTCCAAGCCAAAGAGCCATCAGGGTTCCCTTCACTATGTTAAATCCAAGGTCCTCCCAGCTCCCCCTAAGTCCAGGAAGGTGAGCAACCAAACTGACAAGGCTCACAGTGAGCCCGTCCATGCTGTAGAGTTCAAGCTCATCGCCATTGTCCTTGGTTTCTCGGTCCTCCTCCACTGTCAGCCACATTCAGAGAGTCCGGTTTGGTCGCCTGTTCCATTAGTCCCATTCCAACTGGACTTGTATCTCTCATTCTTAAAAGCTTGGAGCATGGGATTTGAGATGTTTTAGATGGTCATGTATTGTTTATTTTAATTAATTTTCTCTTTAATTCGAATTGGCTTTTTAATGCAGAGTTTTAATTTAAACCAGCTTCATACAAGCCTTGACTGTCAGCACAAACTCAAGAACTCACAGTTGACTGCAAAATATATGCACACTTTTCCTGTGTTCCTTATCACAGTTGCTAACAGTTCAATGATTTTCTTTTAAACCTTCAGAGGCTATAAACTTCAAGTGGTTAGTTCTGGAGTATAACAATTGGTGATGGCCTTCTCTTTCTGTTTTTCCCCCAGTCTGTTCCCAGTATTCTAGAGGAGTGTTTGCCATTTTTGGACTCTATGACAAGAGGTCAGTGCATACCTTGACCTCATTCTGCAGTGCCCTGCACATCTCCCTCATCACACCCAGCTTCCCCACTGAAGGGGAGAGTCAGTTCGTGCTGCAACTAAGACCTTCATTGAGAGGTGCACTCCTCAGCCTTCTGGATCACTATGAATGGAATTGTTTTGTCTTCCTGTATGATACAGACAGGGGTAAGTACTATCCTTCTATATTACAGGAGCTCTAACCTTCTGTCTGAGATGCCTTTGTATTATTTATGTGACTTAGCAAAAGCATTTTGATCCTTAATGCTTCTAAAACTAGAAAATAGTTTGGGTGTATTATCAATGTTTTAATTTCAATTCTCAGAAGACGTTTCAAATTTAAAATGCTTCTAGCGAGGCATGGTGACTTTTGCCTTTGATTGTAGCACTTGACAGGCAAAGGCAGAGGCAGACAGATCTCCATGACTTCTAGAATGGTCTACCTATCAAGTTCCAGGCCAGCTGAAAGTGCGCAGTGAGACCCTGTCTCAAAGCAAAGCAAAGCAAGACAAAGCAAGTAACTCCTTATTTCCATGCAAATCAGCTCTACAAGTGTGTTAAATCTGGGTCATAGAGAAAAACAAACCAAGGTGTTTTTTTTTTTTTTTTTTCCCATCAGTGGCAGCTCTCCCAGAACACTCTTTGATTTCTGGTTCTCCAAACTGTGTGCAAACATATCAACTGAGTAGCTCCATTGCTAATTCTCCAGCAGATACCAGCAGGGCATTCACTAGATCAGTCAGTTCCACAGCTGTGTATCTAAAGAATTCCTCAGATCTCAAAATTGAAGGCTCAATCCCAGTGAGACAGCCTTCTGCCTCAGATGCCACCCACCCAACCTTAGGTTGTCTATCAGTGCATTTGATTAACCAGATTTGAGGAGTATGTATTTATCAAACTGCACATTCTGCTTGTTTAATTAGCAGGATCAAATCGCAAAACTCAGGATCACTTTGCTGATGTCTTATATGTTGTAATATTATATAATTGTTCAAGAAGAGATATGTTTGGCAAAGTATGGAGGGGAAAACTTTTCTTCTGACTTGTTTTGGCATTCCTTCTTTAGTCTGTTTTGCTTCTGGTAAGCATTATATTTACAGAACAGTTTTCTGCTCATTGCATAACATATTTCCAGAAATATAACAAATTATATTGTAGATAGTATTGTATATGTGTGTCCCATCTCAAAACAATTTGATGCTCGAGGTGATTTTGGACAGAGAAGAATTTGTTTGTATAGGTGAAGGTTGCATCTTATTTTTCTATGTCTATTTTAGTGACTTTACTGCATTTGTGTTTTATTTTTTAAAACATTTGTAAAACCCATTAAATGCCAATATAAAAATAATTTAGGAGGGTGGCATAGCAGTTACTGCTAAGGAAATTACATATTAATATCAACTCATATAAAAATATAAATGCTGATAGAAGCTCCTTCTTTGAATAATTTTCCAGATAGAATTAAGAATATAGGAAAGGGTGTCCTCAAGGTGGACAGGGAACTTGTAGTATGTACAGTACCTATCATAAGTGCCATCCTCTTCATCTTCTCAATCTTTAGTTGCTAATTACTACACTGGCTAACATTCTGATATCAGCTTCTTCTTTGTTACCTCTTTCAGATAGGACTAGAATGGCATAGATCAAGGGTAGCCATTTCCTAGACAGTGACCCTGAACCAATTGAGAGAGAAATGGTTAATGTATGTGGTATGTAAAAGTGCCATTCTCTTCTTTGTCTTCTCCGTATCTGGTTACTAGTTGCCACACTTGCTAACATTCTGATTTTTACCAGGACTGTGCTGCTTGATTCCCCAACACCATTTTATAGATAAAATTAGGAATGATGATAAAACTAAGATAATTAGCAAGTAAACACAAATGAATTAAGAATCTTTTAGATTCTGTGGAAATATGAGAAAAGATGAATAATTCATCTGTAATGCTTCACTGAAGTATGTACTAGACTAGGAAAAGAAAATCTCCTCAACCCACAAACCAAACACAAAAAATTTTCTTGAAGTCTGAAATTTTCTTTTGGTGTATCCCCCATGAAAACAAGCAATTTTCTATATTATAATGAATGCATCAGAATTTAGAATACATTTTTATTACTAATCCAAATGCATTTAGTTATAAACATTAACTTACATACTTGCTGCCAGTTACCAAGTTTGAAAATAATCCATTTCTGTGGGAGGAATAAAACCTTAAATCTAATTTCACTTTCTTGTTGACCAAGGTTAACAAGGCAGATAAGAAAGATGAGGGTGTGTAAAGAGCCACAAAGAATCTTGTAACTGAAGTAGGAATAGTAGACAGAAATGGACAAGGCATCTTGTTGTCTCCATAGCAGAACTTTTAGATATTGTGATGTTTACTTCCTGCCCTTCTTAACTCACAGGTCCACAGGCTGGTACCATATTGAGTATAAAAAGGGAACAATGTGTTGAGAATAGATAGGATGAAACTGATTCAGTGAGCCTCCCTTTTGTGGAAAAAGAGAAATCCATGTTTTCTTGTTGCATTCTGCTGTTTCTGATTAAGACTGGAGGCATTACATTGAGAAAAAGGTGAAGAGAGAACAAAAGAAAGATAGGAAGAAGGGCTATGAAATGTCAACTCTTGGGCAGGCAGTATTCATTACAATCATGAACTCATAGCATCTACATACACATGCTTAATCCCATTTTGCCATCAATAGTCAGGCATGGACAGTGAAGAGAACCCTACTCCCACTCATAAACTATTAGTTACTTATGGATTCATGGAGTGACAAATCATTACCTTGAGTTATAGAACTACTAATGACACCATTAGGCTGTAATGGACACTTCCAAATAAATAATTACGCTTAGATCAAATGGGTCACAGAGCAAAGCCAATCATGAGCCATGAAAAGGGATAGGTAGGGATAAGGGAGAATTGACAGCAATAAATGGGAGATAGAGGGACATGAACAGAGCATAATCAGAGCACATTTTACTCTTGTATTAAATATCAGGCAATAAAATTGATAAAAATACTGAGCCAATGAAAATTTTGAATGATTTGAAGGTAGATGCTAAAAGTTAACTTGAATGAGTGCTATATCTAACAAGGACTGCCAAAGAAAGGAATTGAGCAAAGAACAAGAAGCAATGGCAAGGTTGGTCACAGAAAGAATAAAGCAGAGAAAATAGCAAAATAAACAGTCATTGACAAAAATCTGAAGATGAATAGGTGTCTTCAGTGAAATTTTGCTTCTTACAGCCTTCTAAATGTTTTCTAGCTTAGTATGGCCTAAATGGTGAAACAAGGGCAGCACATGTCAATCGCTATGAATGGCTCTAGTGGGCATCTGTCTTGGTTACCGTTCTATTGCTGTGTTGAGACACCATGACTAAGGCAATTCTAATAAAAGAAAGTATTTAGCTCTAGACTTATTTACACTTTAGAGATTTAGCCAATTATCTTCATGACTGGGAACATGGTGATACTGTAGAAATGGCTGAGAAATTTATGTACTGATCCACAGACAGGCCTAGGGAAAGAGAGAGAGAAGGAAGGTGGTGGTATGGGCTTTTGAAATCTCAGTGACCACACCCCCTAATGATAGTCTGCCTCCATCAAGAACACACCTACCCCAACAAGGTCACACCTACATGAGTCTATGGGAGCCGTTCTTATTTAAATCACTACAGCCTCTAGCATGACATATTTGGTTACAGATAGATCCTGTGTGACTGTTCTTTGCCTACTTCATTTGGGTGTCATTAATGAGTGTATACTAATCCAGAGCCTGATTTTTTTCCATACTGATTATGTTAAAGCTTTTCTTTAAAAATATTAAATCTATGTGAGGACTTTTTTATTTAATAGAGCTACAAACTTACTTACTTCAAAATTGAGATATTCAAATTTGTCTGAGTTCTAAGATGGAACATGCTAGATTGATAGACTATGGATATCAAAGTTTAACATAGTTTTATTTGAAAAGAACAGGCCACATAGGTTTTCTTAACAATTCTATATTTTGAGTGAACCCATGATCTTCTGAAGCAATGGGTTTCCAAATGGTTAATAATTGCTGAGAAGCCTTTGTAAAGCAATAGCAGCAGTCATTCTGGATAAGGGTTTGAAGAATTGGGGGAAAATTTCCTTGTGGGTCCCTGGTTGATACATTGCCCAAGGAAAAAAAATACATTGGCAAATCTATGTAAATTGCCAAGTCTCAACTAACAATATCCCTTAGGCATTATTCAACATGATACTTAGGGCAAAAAAAAAAAAAATAGCAAAAACTTACTATGTATTGGAATGAAAAAAAATAGTTGTTAGATGCAAAATATAAATTCTCTAACTGAAGCCTTAAAACTCCATGCCAGTCTTTTGCATATCCAAGCAAAATATTTAATCCTGTAGCCAAGACGTGGACAGTAGATGATCTAAGGCCTGTTTTCAAATTCAAGCTTTACAAGTTATTATACTTGACCTTGAAGAAAAGCTCAAATATTACTAGTCTGGAGGTACTTTTCTGTACTGGGAAAAAGTAGAATTAAGAAATATATCTACTGGGTGGTTCATTATGAGTTAAACATTAAATTCTTATAAAAGGAATACTGCATTAGAGACATCATTCTTTTATTGTTATCATCATTATTATCAGCACAATGGCCCCATTATATTTTGAATTAAATCTCCGAATAGATGTCATTCCAACATTGTTGTTGTTGCTGTTTTCAAGACAAGGTTTCTTTGTATAACAGCTCTGACTGTCCTGTAACTCTCCTTATAGACCAGGCTAGACTCAAACTCACAGAGATCCACCACCACCACCCAGCCATTTTAATATTCTTACTCATGAGTTAAAGGTGTTCAGTTGATAGCTAATATTATGGGGAAAAGTTATGGCCATTAAATTCTGTGTGTGAAGTGTTATAATGTAAATTCTTCTCTGTCTCATTAAACATTCTTCAAACTAATTTTTCTTAAGAGCTGAATAACATTACACTATCTGTAATCACCAAGTGTTTAATGTGTAGTTGCTATGTATTTAATGTGTAACTGCCATGTATTCAATGTGCAAGAATCATGTATTTAAAAAAAATTCTGTGTTACTTAACGAAAGTAACCTGTACTGAGTTGAAAATTCCCTAATTGTAATAACAAATGATGCATTAGTCATGTCCAAACATACACATACTGTAGAAAGGAGCGACGGGGCTGCGTCCTGCCACCTGGCTAGCTTTACCTAAAATAATTACACAGAAACTGTATTCATTTAAAACACTGCCTGGCCCATAGTTTCAGCCTCTTATTGGTTAATTCTCACATCTTCCTTTAACCCATATTTAGTAATCTGTGTAGCACCACGATGTGGTCGCTTACCAGGGGAGATCTTTTTTTTTTTTTTTTTTTTGATTTTTCGAGACAAGGTTTCCCTGTAGTTTCTAGAGCCTGTCCTGGACCTAGCTCTTGTAGACCAGGCTGGTCTCGAACTCACAGAGATCCGCCTGCCTCTGCCTCCCGAGTGCTGGGGTTAAAGGCGTGCGCCACCACCACCCGGCACCAGGGGAGATCTTAACCTGCATCCATCTCGGAGAGGAGAGGCATGGTGACTCACTATGGTGACTGCCTGAAGTGTCTGCCCCACTGCCTTCTACCCAGCATTCTGTTCTGTTTACTCCACCTACCTAATTAATTGTCTGTCCTATTGGGCCAAGCAGTTTCTTTATTAATTAACCAATGAAAGTCCTCTATCAACATACCTTACTCATTTTCATTTGAGAAGTCTTAATATTTAATCCCAAAACTGATAGATTCTTTTTTCCCAGAGAAAAACTTCTATTTGGGACAATTCATCTATAACTAGATCTGTCAACTTAAAAATGTCTCTATCAAACACTGTACTCTTTTCATGCTCTGCCACAGATATTTTGATCATTGTTTTACAACATGACTCAATTGAACCCTGAATCACAACAATCTACAGAATAGCAAACAAAATGTTTGTGGAGCATCTGAGATTAAGATCAGAGGAGCAATGTTGAATCCAGTGGAGGGGCCATGTATCAGAATGTTAGAGTAAGGACATCTGAATATACAAATACAGCATCTTTTAAAAACATGGGCAAGTTCACGATCAAAGTAATAGAAGACTGTAATCCTCTTTGTGGGGGACACAAGGGAGGCAGAGATAATTAAAATGTCTGTAAAAGTGTGGATAAGCAAAGAAAGCACACCAGGTAACACCAACTCAAGCATGGAAGGGTTTTCTGTTTGGGGAGAAGTTGGGCTTGAATGAAAGCTGTGCTGCATTGACTTAGTGGGAAGGGGAAGCTAAGACTGGCAGCCTTCACTTAGATCATCTTAGAGTCATGGAGTAGCTTACTTAAGCATGTCCTGAAAACATGTTTGAGACAAGATTAGATAAAACAAGACATCTATGAGACAAGATTTTCCCTTTAATAGTAGAATTTAAAAAAGAAAAATCTATTGAAACCATAGCAATCATGCAAAATTGCTTTCATCATTTCTTGGCTGTTGGTGGTACATGCCTTTAATCCCAGTATTTCGAGTCAGAGACAGGTAAATCTCTAAGTTGAGGCCAGCCTGTTCTACTGAGTGATTTCCAGGACAGTCAGACCTACACAGAAAAGCCCTGTCTTGAAAACAAATCCTTTTATCTTTTCTTTGAGATGATAACTAGGCTTTAGTATCTAAAGAAAACAAACATTGCTACATAAAAGATTATGGTATCACTATTTTCCAAAGTTTTAAGACATTTTCTGTTTAATGGGATCAGATTAAGAGCATATCAAGCATCTTCTACTGTAGAGTGAGCTCAATATTCTTCTTTACTGTTGTTAAGCATGGACTTTTAATTTGAAAGGTGGATGAAAGAATTTTCTGAGAGATCTATCTCACACAGGTTATTCTGCATATTTAGCAGGGGATATACCCACACCTCACCAAAATCAATGTCATAGCGTACAGTATTCCCTGTGAAAGAATACTGTACTCTGCTTTACCCTGTAGGAGACTATTTAGCCCTTAAATAAACTGATGCCATAGAAAGAGATATTTTCTGTGAATATTCATGGTGCTCTCCTTCACTCAATAACTGGTAACTCTTTGGCCTTTCAAAGATGAATGTTTTAAGAGAATATATAAGAGAAATATTTCCACTAATTTTTACTTAGGGAATATTTGAATTATGACTCACTTAAAAATCTGTTCTCTTTGTAAATTAAGCACAACCTTGAAATGCCACCTCAGAATAGAAAGTAAACAGAATCTGAAAATAACATGAACATTTGTCACTGATGTGCACTTATTCTGTTCTTTTTCTGTAGTTTTACCTAGATAACAGTAAAATACCTTAATGTCCACATAGTTTCCTGTAGTTTTACATATTCACAATTTCAATGTCTGTGTAGATTTTCCCTGTGAATTGCATCTTACTTCAACCATTTCACTTACTTCATTTTTTTATTTTAAATCATTTTCATTATATTAACCAGTATTCACTCAAATATATAGGAAATAATGGTAATAAAGGATATAGTTTCCAAGACTGGTAGTGAATACCTGTAATCAGGAGCTTAAGGCAGGAAAAGTTTGAACTAGTGGCCAGCTTTGCCTCATAGAAAGTTCAAGGTGAACCAAAAAAGACCATGTTTTAAAAATATACAGAAACAAAAAAATATCAAAATCAAAATCTATCTTTAAGTCTAAAAACCACACTTTTAAATTAAAGTTATATTAGAACGACCTTTCCCTAGAAGAAATGCATTAATGGACACAAAGGTCATAAGAGCCTGAAACTGTTATTGATTGGGGAAGACAAACCTGGGGGTAAGCAGTAGCCATCTGTGGTAGCTGCATGTTGCCTTCATATTATTATAGTTGGGGAAAGGTAGGTAATGTTTGAAGAGGTAAACAGCAAAGAATGAAACTCAATAACTTAACTTTTTATTTTAATCAAAACCATTCTCTTAATAGTGCCTGAGCTGAAAACCATTGTTTCTTATCCAAAAGCATGGAAAGAAGGTCACTTTAGACTTACTATTCCTCTATTCCTCAAGAGAACATAGTTATATAGTGACAGGATGAAGCCATTGTGTCAGACATTTCAATAGCCAAGGTGTTCATCAAACCCTGAATCACATGACACCAGTGATGCCATATATCCATACAGGGCCCAGACATGTCATCATCAGAGGACCTTTGAAGCAATACAGCTATTAGAAGTGAGCAAAAAGAACATCCCATCTTAGCAAGAGCCTCTTATGCAGCTGCAATTAGTAGAGAATTACAGGCTGCAAAGTGAAATAAATATAATTGAAGTTTATCTAATTTGACATAGAGAAAGATACCCTGAATTCACTCTCTAATATTCTGTGCAAATCAAAAAGTTAAAGTTGTTGAATTATTCAAGATAACAACAGTCAAAGTATAACAACTATAAGGCATGTGAGGACTCACATACATGTGCTAGATCAGTGAGCTTCTGAAATGCCCTGGACCCTGAATGTTGGTAAAGATTTTCCTCTAGAGAAAGAGAACAGTCATGTGGAAATCGCCCTGGAAGTAAGGTCAGCATACACAGTAACATCAGACACTCCACACTCAAGTCTGTATACTTAGAATTTACCAGTTACCACAATTTTTTTCATGTTTTGTTTGGTTGTTTGGTTGTTTGGTTGATTGTTTGGCTTTTTTCCTGGTTTTGTTTTGTTTTTAATGTTTGGCCATGATGTCCAGTCTCCTAGAAATGAAGTTACAGACAGGTGTCAGCTGCCATGTGGGTTCTGACAATTTAACCTAGGTCTTAAGGGCAGTCAATGCTCTAAACAACTGAACCCTCTGTTCTTACATCCACTCTCATGAATTTTCTTAATTTAAGCTGTTAAACCTCTAGAACAAGAATCATTAAACTATAACCAAGGGGCCAGATTTGATCAACATCTACTTGTAAACAAAAATGTTTTTGGAATTCATCACACCCAACCTTTGGCTATTGTCTGTGGCTGCTTTTCCGGTGACATTGTGGAATTGATTTTTTACAATGGAGACTATATAGCCCCCCAAAATATAAAACATTTGCTAGGTGAAAACGTCGATAAATTATTTCTAATAATACTTTGCTGCACCTGTAGAACAGAGCATTGCTCAGCCCTCAGCAGAGAAGCTGCTTCATGCACCAAATGAGAATTAACAGAGTCATGGCCAAACAGTGTACAGAGAGTGAGGGATTTTGGAGCACTTAGCCCTAAATGGATGTCTTTTTCAAAATGTTCTCCTCAAGACTCAAGTATTTGTGTCGGAAAGGAGGAAATACTGTAAGAGAACTTATGGATGACTTCAAGGAAACAGTGTCTTCCAGAAACAGGACTGACACACATGAACTCAGAAACTATGACAGCATGCACAAACCTACATAGCCTCAAACCAAACCCTAGCACCGAGAAAGAGAAATGGACACAAAGTACCTCCTTTAACCAAAAGCTATTTAGGATTGATACCTACTGGGAAAGTGAAAGTCATTTTCCCCAAAAGACTCTTACTGGGTGTATTAGCCACATTCCAGAGCAGGCCACATAGTAAGGCTAATACAAAATGGACTCCGTGCTTTAGTTTGCACTTTTTGTTTGTTTTCCCTTACTGATTGTTTTAGTTTGTTAATTTTAATTTGCATTTCTTATTTTTGTGGGGTTTTTTATGAAGTTGAGGCAGTAGGCAAGAGGAGAGTATTTGGAAGGAGTTTGGGGAGAGAAGATAGGATCAAAATATATTTATGAAATAATTAGTTAAAATTTAAAATATTTACTAATTGGCTCCTTAGAAGACTGAAAAATCTTAATTGAAAATTAAGAATTTTCTTCATTGAAAATTGATTACTTCAATAGAATTATCTTATATAGGGAAGATACTTTCTCTTTATTAAAAATTGATTACTTCCATAGAATCATCTTATACAGGGAAGATGATCAAGTTTATGAGATACATATAGAGATGTGTGCTCTAGTTACTAAAATACAGATTTGCAAAATACAAAATTAACTTCAAAATTACTCATAAAAGCAATTTGGTAAACATTTGTGAAGTTTGTTTTTGATTTTATAGAAGAATGTAATTGTGGATGCCATGGAAACAGGCTTTTTAATATTTAGTATCATCAACATAGGTGTATTGACCATGTTTGACCTAGGTGAGTATTAGCTGTCATTTACAATGAAATATTTTTTTGATAACTGGATAAGTAGGATGCAGCACTTCCCACCTAAAGGCTATTTTCTCATTGTCAGGATTCCACTGACTCATAGGGCTCGTTAAATCTTTCATTTCAAAATACAAACCAAGACTTTTAGGCTTACTATTTGTTTACCTTTATTCATGACATAAGGTCTATGAAAAAGAAAGTCATTTACAAAATAAATGTTTCAGGCATTTATGTGTGTATGATTTATGTGAACATATGAACTGAAGTAAAACTTTACCTAAGATGGCAGGTTATCACCTCAGTCATATATAAGGTGTGTGTGTGTGTGTGTGTGTGTGTGTGTGTGTGTGTGTGTTTGTTTGCCATGAGTTAATTATCAATCTATACATTTTACATTAAACTTGGAATTATTGTAATGTGATAAAATTTCTATGATAAAATTAATTCAAATATTTCTGATATCCTAATTAGATCTGTGTTTGAATGAGCTTTTGCTTCATTTCAATGATTTACACAAAAATTCAGTTAAATAGATTAAAGATACTAAAGATAAAGGTAGATTAAACATATTAGCTCTATGAACTAGCAGTAGTAATACACACCTTTAATCCCAACACTCAGGAGGCAGAGGCAGAAGCAGGTGGATCTCTATGAGTTCTAGGCCATCCTGGTCTACAAAGCAAGCTTCAGGATAGGCTCCAATGATACACAGAGAAACCCTTTCTCAAAAAGTTAAAATGTGGACTTATCACAGCCTCCTAAATCATCTTTCAGACTTCACCCTTACCCAAACTGTATCTTCCATCACTCTCGTTAGCCCAAACCACAAAAGTCATGGTAAATCTCTTCACTCAGGCAGATCACCCAACATGCTCAGGATTTTCTCAAACGCTTCATTAAAAATCCAGAGACTTGCAATAGCATGCCAGGTGCATCCATCTCCAATGCTTGCCATATGCTCATTGTTCTGCCCACAGATGAAAATTTCTTTTCATTTCAACAAATGAAAGACAGACAGATTTCTCTTCCTTTGCTTCTTCAAATCTCTACTCAAAGCTGTGTCCTCACAGCAAGGGCTTCCTGACTACTTCTATACAAGTCCCCTCCCACCTCCTTGCCTTTCTGTGCTTTTGTGTGTAACACACTGAATTTAGTGTCACATGATTAAGTGCAGGTAGGATTTATTTACTGAAACTTGGACAGCATACTCATGGCTATGCCAATGAATAAAAATGTTGTTCTCTAGAGACTTTTAACTGCTAATAGCTCCTCAGAGAAGTGGAGTGTCTTAAGCCCATTGTAGAAAGCTGACAGGTACCATCTTGTGTATGTCATATTCAGATAATCACAGCTTTGTGAGTTCATGAGTACTGTTGTCAACACAGCATTCCATAACACTCCGCTCTTCCCCATCACCTGCCTCTTACATTCTTTTCACCCTTCTTCCAGAATAATTCTACTGACTATCATGACCTTACCCATTTTCCTTCCCCAGTTTTCTTTTCTCTGCCACACATTCCAGCTCTCTTCTCCTGTGCTTTACTTAGTTAATACAGGCAACATTACAGCAGGACATTTGGCTGGTTTAGTCACTGAAATATTCTTAGGATCTAGAATTTTCTATATTCTATATAATTCCATATCTGAGACATTGAAAGTGCTGCAGATATACATTTTTTTTAACATGAGTGAAAATAATTGATAGGAAGAATGAAGGACTAAGCCTGAATATTTGCATCATAATTATCATGGAAAGGATTGGTTCTGTTGCTTCTGTTGGTTCCACTGGTTTAGAACCCGAGAAAAAATCACCCTGTGGTTGGCTTTTCGGTCATGTAGAAACTCACAGCCTTCTGCTATCCCTCACTCTTTATCAAATTTTCTTTATTGAGAAAGCAAGTTGATGTTTTTTCAGATCGTACTTTGCAGTTGATAATGCTGTGTTATGATTTAGAAAGATTTGGAAAGGGTTGATAACTCTAATAACTTGTTTAAAATTCAACAAGCTTAAGCCCAATATATAGTGTGGATTTTGGATGAACCATTCTGAATAGAAATATGAGTAGAAAAGCAAAACTATGAACAAATCAAAAGGACTATTAAATATATCAGAAAAATGTTTTAAGTGGTACCTGAAAATTTTTTAATCATTTATATGATAATAGGAAGTACTTTTACAGCATAACTATGCCAAGCCTGGGGCTACAAGCCTTACACAGACAAACCCATTCATTTGCAATTACGTAGGTGATGCTGTTTTCATTTTACAGAAGGGAAAACTGAGACCCATCATGGCTATAAACTTGTTCAGCATATCACAGGGACTTAGAGGCCAGTTGGACTTCTGAATCTGTGCCATGAACATCTTTGTTCTGCCATGAGGACCTCCACCTTTACTTTAAAACAGAAATAGTCAAAGACCACTGTAAAGAAAGCACACTCTGGACGATTGAGTATTGCACATCCTGGGCAACTCTAACTGTTCCTGAAAGACAAAAAAAAAAAAAAAAAAAAAAAAAATTTAAAAGGGCCAGGCAAAAATCCAAATATTTCTTGCTTTAGAATTTATTTTATTACAGCATGGGCATCTGAGTTCTGCAGCTGCCATGTATGCTCTTTTGTGTGGCCACAGGTGTTGGCTGAATGAAGAGAGCACACAACAGCAGTGACAAGGCAGGCACAGTGGGGACTGCCAGCACAGGAGGTGGTGATGCCAAGCTTACTACTGAGAGTCAAACATATGCATGTGCCAGTTTTCTTCCAAATGCTTTTCTATTTAAGGAAAACAAACTTGTCTTCAATGAGAATGTTCATTTGAAATAAGCATCCATTAAAGTCTTATATTGAATTTTAGGAAATTTAAGCATTGCTTTGGAGTCCATGAGAAAAAAATCAAGAAAAACAAAATGTTAATCAGACTAGATACATTAAATGAAAAAATAAAATCAAATAATGAACAGAAGCTTAAGAGAAATGGGCTCCAGTTCCTACTCTATTGTCATTCTGTGTAATTACATAAATATCTGTGAGTAGTCTGCAGTGTGCTCTGTACTTAGGAAATCCACTTATCAATGCACAGAAAACAGGAGATGATGTTGAGATTTAAATACAGAATACTATGTTTTCAATGTGAGACTGACACTTTAAATAGAGGTTAGACTTCAAAAGAGCATATACGATGTTAATGGAGGCTTTTAGGTAAAAGAAAAAGAATGCATACTGGGGAGAGGAATTGAGACAAAAGGAAGAAGCAAGGAGTTGGGATCAGCAGGAATGATGAGTCATCCACATTAACATGATACCATCCCCAGCAAGCCAGGATCCCTTAAGGGCACTGTGTACTCTGATTCTCTCAGAAACAGAACATACAACTGGTGTTTGGTTAATGCTGAGTGAAAAATATTCTCCTGTGAAGTTAACCATGCCCTAATCAAGGCACTGCTGTAGAGAGGGAAGATCATTGTTCTCAGAGGAAACCTTAAAAAGGAGAGCATTTGAGCTGAGTCAAGCATATAGACTGGGAGATTCCATATAAAATAGAGACACATCTTTCAAGAAAGAAAGAAAGAAAGAAAGAAAGAAAGAAAGAAAGAAAGAAAGAAAGAAAGAAAGAAAGAAAGAAAGAAAGAAAGAAAGAAAGGAAGGAAGGAAGGAGTTAAGGAAGGAAGCCTGGTAGTAAGATCTCAAACCAACAGATAAAGACAACATCACGCACTCACTCTCTACTCCCTCCCCCCACCCTCCCTCACCTCCCTACCCCCTCCCCCCGTCCCTCCTCCACCTACCTCCTTACTCCTGCTGTCCTTCCTTCCTTCCGCCTTCCTTCAGAAGCTTCCTGTAGAGAACATTATGACATTATGGTGTCAAAAAAACTCAATTATTATTATTTGGGAACAGAGGGTGTGGGATAAGGGATTCCGGCAGGGAGGATGAGGTGCTAAGGAGGATGGAGTTAAGACAACTAAGAACTGGATCATGTTTGATTATAAAAGCCCTATGTCAAAATCTGGAAAATTATGCATTATGTGAAGTGATAATAATGGTTATATTAAAATAAATTAACTCATGATTAAAGTTCATACTTTAGACACTGAACTATCATAGAATATTCTATGACAAGAAAATCAACTGCAAAATTCACACTGCAATGTGTAAAATTGAGCATCATGTAGTACACATATAAGCGCTAAGCAGGTATATAGTAAGTACATGAGTCATCAAGTGTGCAGGCTTAGGTCAATGTTTATCATTAGATTTGCTACCAGATATTATTTTTAAATATTTTTGCTTTGGGTTTGATTTTAAAAAAGAAAAATATATATAAGTAACAACTTGAGTTAAGTTTTGAATTCCTACATTTTTTATGTATTTTCAGCACATAGCCCATATGCTAGTGAAACTGTCAATATGTCCATTTCATTCATTAGTCCTTATTATAGTCAGGTATGTGTACAACAAAGATGTTAAGAAGTTCTAGTTTGCTATGAACTTATGGTATTCTTAGCATCCTAAACCAAAGAGAATTAAATTAAATCCATGCTGCTGCCAGGCCTGGATTCTGATGCCCCTTATTTAAAGACAATTTCTAGTTGCTAGCAGATGTTCATGATGGGCTTGCTTTGCTCTATAGACTTTGCGAGTTTCCAAAGAAAAGCTTTTTTTCTTCTTGAAAATATTGTTTAATCAGCACATGTTTGTTAAATTTTATGTGTTCTCTTCATTTGTCAAAATAGATATAAATGCATTTTTAAAACGTTGAGTACTTGGTCATATTTTTTCAGCCTCTCTTCTTTTCATTCAAAGTATTTCAAACATTTGTTTCAGCATTTTCTATGGTTTGGATCTGAAAAGTTCTCTCAAAATCCTTTGTGGTAGAGACTTGATCCCTTAATTTTTTGAGGGTCAGTGGAAACCTAGTGGAGATGGTTTGGTCATTTCAGACTTATTCTCAAGAGATGGCGGGAACCTGCCTGCTTCTTGCCTCTTATTTACTTCCTTGTATGAGACAAGTATTTCTCCTATTATGCATACATGCTTTGCCATCATATGCCATCATAGACCCGAATCAACAGGCCACTTATTTACTAACAAACATCTCTACAACTGTGAGCTAGGATACACTTTCGCTCTTTATAAATATATCCCAATTTTTTTCATGATGGAAAAAGTATGACTAACACTTCATTTCAATTCATAATTCTCCAAATTTAACATTTTGGGTGGGGAGTAGTGAGACAGGGTTTCTCTGTGTAGCCCTAGCTGTACTGAAACTTGCTCTGTAGATCAGGTTGGCCTTGAAGTCAAAAAGATCCACCTGCCTCTGCCTCCTGAGTGCTGGGATTAAATGTGTGCACCACTACCAACTGACTTTAACATTAATTCTTTAAAAAGCTAGTCATCCAAGTTCTTCTGAGTCTAGAATGTCATGTATTCCTAAGAGAATAGCATACAGTAAGAATGATTGGTTCCCTGCCCACTGACTGGGGTCTCACTTCTGGTAAAGGATTCCTCTGCTTACCAAACTGATTTCCTCTAAACTCTATTACAGGTGTTTCTTAATTTTCACAGATATTAAAGTGGAATAATTTCTACTCAGTTTCTCTTTAGATCTAACATAAAATCAGAGCTCCCACCTAAGACCCTTTACATTCTATCAGCATGCTTGGAATTTGTATTCATTTTCTTCTAGTCAGTCCCTGTTGCCATCAGGAAATAATCCTTTCCCATCAAAGCTAATCCTCCTAGAGAGCCCATGGCTTACCTTCTACTTAGAGGTGCCTCCTTTAAATGAGGAATTCGTGGCCCACTCTCTGCCCCACCATTCCTTGTCCCCATTTTCTATCATACACAATCTCCATATACACAGATGACCAAAATTTTATGAGCCAAATATTTTTTGTAATGACTGTGATCTTACACATTTTCTGCTCATCAGAGGACAGAAAAGGCTGTGGATAGAACATCCCATGTGTGCTGTGATGGGACAATGAGAAAATGTGTGATGAGCACAGAATGCAGTGGTATCTCTGGTCCTTTTCCTCCATCTTCAAAGTCATCTACTTTGAATTTCTCAATTTCCATTCCTTTGTCACATAGCTTTCTCCACTGCATATATTTACAATTATAAAAACACAGATAATTCAGGATAATTCCTACATCTTAAACCCTTAATTTAACATGATCAAATCAGGGGAAAAAAATGTGTTCTCAAGTAAGCTAATAGCCATGGGTTAAGAACTGTACATTTTAGGAGAGTACAGCTGGTCACACTGGATAACCCATTATAAAAGTCACTTACCCTGTCTTGGCAGGATATGACAGTCCTGTTTTATCCATTTACGGATACTCTGCATCTCTGTCAGTGGTTGAGATATAGGCATTTCTTTGCCCAAAGGCCAGTTCTGCAAAGAAGAAAGGCTCCAGGTGGAGTGTCTTTGGTGTTCAACATTCTCTCAGGAATAGATCGGTGTTGCCAGGAGTTACTGTGTCTCACTACCACAGAACTCTAAGTTAGATTTAAGGCCATTTTTTACAGCTCTTTGAAGAGGTTGAAGATTTTCTATCTATACTGATATAATCTATGTACCTAAAGAACCTGATTAGCCTAATTATAAATATGACAAACATAGATGACTATTGATCTATAACTTTTAATACCTATCTAACTTAATGACTAAGACAATAAACAACTGTGAAATAAATGAGGACAATGACCTTTAAGTGTAAACAATGTATAAGTATCTTTTGATAACCTTAGGCTATTTGGAGCCATTGAATTTTTCTGATGTTATTACTGGAAAGGCAGGCAGAACTCTGGGGAAGCTATCCTGGAGAGTTTTACGTACTGACGAAGTTAAAATTTGCCTTCCTACCTTTGCTCTTGGTCATCAAAGTCTATAATTTCCTCAGTCTTTTTAAATCTGTTTACCATTGCCTTCTGCAAGGTCTGGATCTCCTGTCCAGTACTGTTCTAATGTCCTCATTGAGGATTCTAAGGTATGAAGTCTGTCCATTAGAGATAATCTCTCATCCTTGAACATAATCTTTATGGCATGTATATTATCTTCTTGGAGAGACATTCTATCAGTCAATCTGCCATACCCCTTCAACAGAGTCCAATTAATACATTCAACAGTGTGAATCCTCTCAAATAATGTTTTAGCACCCACTGTCATGGACTGGGTTTTATGTGCCAAATCAGCCGTTTACTTCTTCAGAGTGCTGAGTCTCTCTCTAAATGAATTAATATTATGTGCCAAATTAGCTGTTTTCTTCTTCATAGTGCTGAGTCTCTCCTTCAATGAATTACTATTAGACTGTACCTTTTACAAAAATAACTCAGTTGACCGAGTCGTCTTAAACAAAGTCTTAGTATCCTCCTTTAGATGTGTAATCTCTTTCTTGTAAAGTTTGGTATCATTCTGTATTGTGTTTAAAAGTACTTCAGCTGACTGAAAATTGTTAGTTAAGATGGTCGTGTCCTTTCTTAGATTTTTAACTTCTTTTTTAAAAAGCCTGGATTCAGTCTGCAAAGACTGCATCATTTTTCTATTGTCAAACCATATTTTTATGAAAAAAAGAGTACAAGAAAAAATGTGAATCCTAGAAATAGCAATGTAGGAGGGACGTCATATGCGTATTGTAAGACTTCACACATGGCGTAAGTGAAAAGGCTCTGGAAACCTTGTACGGTTAGTTTGTCTGACATATTGTTCTTTTTAAATTTAAAATAATGAATCTTATCTGTGGTTCAATCAGTTGGAGTAGGTGTAATAACCAATGTTTGCCAGTAGGTGTCGGGTGCACCTGAATCCACTTGGTTTTAGATGGCTGAATTTAAGGAAACTCTGAAAAATATAACGCTACAAGAGTGGGAGGTCCAACTTCCTATATGCCCGGGGGCATCGCGCAGAGAGAGCTCGCACCTCGGTCCTCCCAGTTTTTCTTCCTGGGGTCCAGGTCACCAAGCCTTAATTAGATGTGATTGGTTGACAGAGTTTCCCCATCATAATCTTGAATGTCTGATACCATTTCCCTCCCTAAAGGAGAAATAGCTATTGAAAACAAAGGAAGATATCTGAAGAAAATGTGAGTGTAAGAAAATGAGGGAGCTCCTCACTGGAACAGCACTTGCCTACTATGCACAAGATCCTGGGTTCATATCCCAGAACTAAAAGTACTAATTACAGACAATACATCTATATTCTAAAATTTTCCATTCAATAGCAAAATTGACTGTCCAATGACCAATTCATTAAAACTAAGTTATCATATGAGTTGAAATTAATGAAAACTACTTTGTGTGTGTGAATCTGTGTGCACGAGTATATGTATGCATGTGCATATGTGTTTATGTACTTTAGTCCAGTCAAAAACTGAGCCCACTTTTGAGACCACATCTAGCATGCAGTTATATGAGTACACAGAAAACATATATCATTAAGTGTTCTCATTTTTGTAAGGGATACAGGAGATTCTATTTTTTCCTTTTTCTTATTTTATAATTTTTCTTTAAGTATTGGTTTTAAATTCATAAAAAGTAATTCTAAAGGAAAGCTAGGTGGTATTTAATATATTTAATACAATATTTCTTCCAAACATATGGCATTTTGACTCTCAGTTATATGCTTCAACAAACCAGAATTTTTTATTTATATAGGATGATTTATAAAAGTTCACAATAATGACTAATATTTGAGTATATTACTACCCAAAGACATCAAGCATTTTTCTCTTTAATATCTATTCATCTTCAATATTTCATTTAAATAAAAACTTTAATTATTTGATTAAAATGCCTAGCATTCATTTAAATATAATGCTGTTCCATCTGAATTAATTCTTATATTGATGTGGTAACCATTTATCCCCACCAATCTATTTATTTGTTTTGTTTTATTATCATTGTGTGAACAATTGGAACTGAGCCATATGAGTACCACAGCACAGGTGCAAGTCTGAGGACGATTTTAAAGAGGTGGCTCTTCTCTTCTATCTTTTCATGGATTTTGCAGATTGGATTTAGGTTATCAGGCTTATGCAGCAAGTTCCTTGAGCTAGTGCATCAGTCCTACACCAGACCTTTTCAACCCATTCACTGATAGAAGAATAGATGTAGAATTACACCTACAGAGATGTTATTCTTAGGACATTTGGATGAAACAAAGTACAACTAGTATAAAGCTTCGTAGATATTATAAGGGTAAGGAAAACAGAGGCATCAGAAAAAAAGCAACACCAGGAACTGAAGACCTGCAGGATTAGGAAGACCTCTTCCTGCTTTGTTCTTAGTGTGCTAAATTCCCAGAAAAAAAAATTCAACTGGCCTCAATATGCCAAAGAAAATTTGCCTTTACACAAACAACTGGAGACAATCAGGTACTCACCTGTAGTCTGTACTGATGATTGTAAACATTGTGCTTTCTCATTATTAACAGGTTTTTTTTTCATTCTAAATGCAGAGGTTTGATTTCATGAATGATATAATTGAGAAAAGAGATCATTTTATGCTGTAGACAAATCCCTAGTGAGATCTTTGTAGATTTCCCATTCTAGTTAAATGAAAACAAAGAAACATTAAGAACACCAAGTAAAGAAGAGGTATTTCACAACACAGACTGACCACTTGATTCCTTTGTGGTTTTATAGTGTAGATCTTGGCTCATGCTCCATATGATCACAGCAAACCAAGCCTAGAATGATGAAATATGTTCACACTCACATACAATAGCTCACATTACAGCCTGAGAAAATCAATCCTTTCTATTTGAGAGTAATCCCATGGAATATAGAATGGCTTCTTTCATGAAGACCCATGTACTGAATGAATGGTCTTCTTAAAGGTGTCAAAGTATCATTATAATAAAAGTAGCAAATACAATTTAAGAGTAATGAATGCCAGACACCAAGCCTGAGATACATAATGATGGCTTGCTTCCATCGTTTCTCGTACAGTCTTTCTGTATAATTATAAAATGTATACCTTACCAATAATAGAAATGGAGGGCTAACTCACAGACTGTTGATAAGATCAGAGAAGTATGTATGATATAGGCTCTGGTGTTAATAGAAGGAAAGAAAGAATCAAACATGTATAGCAAAAACAACCAGCATTCCAAGGTCTAATGTGTCTAATAATAATTTTCATTTTATAGGGTAGATATGTTATTTCATAAACTGTAAGTCTGTAGCATGATCTACAAACACTGACAAATTTGCTACTTCTGAGTTCACGGATTTGCTAAAGCTCATACTTGATATTCTACTTTAAATGTTGTGTATGGAAATATTTCTATCTCACTGCACTTTTAGGAACTGTATAAAAAGAAATTTAAGACTATGTAAGCAATTAAAGATCTCATTTATTTTTTAGATTTATTTATGTTTTGTGTGTGCGTGTTTTGCCTGCAGGTGTGTATACACACATCATGCATGCCAGGGGAGGTCAGAAGCCAATGTCAGATCCCTTAGAACTAGATTTAGGGATGGTTGTAAACCACCATGAGGAGCTACTGGGAACCAAGCCTAGATCCTTTGCAAGAGAAGCAAGTGCCCTTGATACCTGAGCCCTCTCTCTAACCCACTGACTCAAGATTGAGAATATTTAGTGGAGACAGAAACTGAAATTTTCTTCTTCCCCACTCTTTAGACTGGTTCCAGGTTGATGGGGGAGAATTTGTAACACAGTTTCTGTAAGATGATATAAAAGAAGTGAGCATAAGCAAGAGTCATTAATGACAAGAGACTTAGCATTCGCAAAATGAGAGCTTCCTTTTCCTACTTTTGAAAATTCAATCAGCTTAGTCCACAGATATGAGTAATTTTTTTAAAAAAAAGCTGGGTTTTGCTTTGGCTACCCTTCCTTTTCTGCATACACACTCAAGTCACGAGTGGAGTTGTCCAATCTCTAATCCAATGTTATTTTATTCATCTCACTAGTCATCACAAAGATTTGATAGGAGTTCATAAAAAGAAAAGGGTGAGGTGTGATTTTAAATTATCCTCAGAATTCATCATGTATTCAAATTGCTCCAACTGCTGAGCTTCCCAGCAATTTTAGTACCGAACTAGAGGAATATGAAAAACTCCATTTTTCTCTTACAATTTAAAGCTTTCAACAAACATTTTGTCAATGTTAATAATAGTCAGAAATGAACCATGTTTTCTCTTAGGACTCTTTTTTGTCACATGAAATTTCTTCCAGACCACATTTTGATATTTTGACATGAGATCCCCACAGATGAGAGAGAGAGAGAGAGAGAGAGAGAGAGAGAGAGAGAGAGAGAGAGAGAGAGAGAGAGAGAGAGAGAGAAAGGAAAGAGAGAGAAAGGGAAGGAGGAAGGGAGGGAGGGAAGGAGGGAGGGAGGGAGGGAGGGAGGGAGGGAGGGAGGGAGGGAGGGAGGGAGGGAGGGAGGGAGGGAGGGAGGGAGGGAAGAAGGGAGGGGGAAAGGGAGCATGGAATCCAGAGGACTAGTTGAAGGAGACGCTACTTTACCCACTAAGCCATCTTATTATCCCCAAAGTTAAAAGTTACATAGAAACTATATTCCATATAAAAATTTTTCAAGAAAGAAGTTTTCAGGTTTTAAATTTATGCTTTTATCTCTGTCGTAATAAAGGATTTGAACCAATTTATAAAAACATCCAAATGGAAATAAATAGAATATTATTTCAATATTACTGTGATGTGTGCAGTTATCCAAGACTCCTGGGAGTCTGAAGATATTATCTGGAGTCTGTGTTAGCTCAAGCTGAGAAGTGCTACCTAAACCTGTAATCTTAAATAAGCAGTAAAACATTACATATTTAGGCACTGTTACTGGTTTGTGTCCTTCTTAAACTCTCCTCTCTTTCTCCATAGTAATCTAGCATAACTGCTCATGAATAGGAAGGGGACTATTAATGTGTTAAACAAATGTCAATGACTTTGAATTAAAGCAGACTACCTCAGGTTTGAATTTTAGATTCAGAACTTACTGGTTGATTTTTCAACTCCCTAAACTGTGGAGGGGTTTGACAACTGGGGGAAAACAGCAAAGCTATAAAATTACAAAGCTCGGTACTTGGCCCACAGTAGCTGCTTATTAATAAACTACAGATGAGATCCACTAAGGTTTGCATGTGTAATTCTCCACATATATTCTTGGAATAAAATCATTGTAGCATGGTTCTAGAAGAAATGTCTTTACTATGCCTCTTGTTCTCAAATACATAACTGTCAAGGAAGTAAAGAAAATATATGCTCAGCTTTTCACAGCAGCAGCCTAAAAGTATTTTGAACTCAACTTAAAAGAATAATTTTAATGTAAGCAGTTTCCAAATACTTGGAAAAAATAGAAACACAAAATAAGGGAGCCTAAAGTCAAATCATCTCATTTCCAGAGTCACTTTCTGCCTTAGCAACACACAGCTGTTACACTGGGAATTATCCAATTGTACACAGATAGAGCTCTCTCTATTCTTTCTGATAATTCTGAATTCCTTTCAGAGGCATATAAAGCCAATGCAGAAGTATAATGACTCAATAGTGGTCATCATAAGCAAAGATTCAACCAACCAGAACAGCTGCTCATCAGCAATGCCCTAACATTGCCTTCATCATCCATATGGCTATTCCTAACATCATTGAAATGCAAATTGGACTAAAGTTATTTTAACCATAATATTAAAAAGTTTATGAATTTTTCATTAAACGTAAGAGACCTTGAAGTATGTGAAAGATAAAAGTGTCTCTCTTTATGTGTGTGTGTGTGTGTGTATGTTTGTGTGTGCGTGCAAGCAAGCATTCATAATTTTACCTGTCTGCTTCATAATTTAAACAATAAGGTCAACAGAAATCATTATGAAAATGTGTAGTGCTTAGGTTCAAATTTCTGCATTCTTTGAGGCTTCAGTGGAAGAACAAAATAATCATGAAAGTGCTGATTTAAATGTTACAGTATTAGTAGGACTCAGTGGACTTGTGCCTGGACTTCCCTCCTGACTATATTTGTATGGCCATGGTTTGCTGCACCATTCGTTCCTTGGCTCATCATCACCCTGGCATTGAACCTGATGTCAGGCCCTTGAAAGACTGTCAGCATGTGCTGAATGATGTATACTATTTCATAATTACTCCATTTTGATAAAAGTATGTACTTTATTATTCTTTCAGTTTGATTTTATTTAATAATAAATAAAAAATTTCCAGATATTTTTTTAAAGAACTTCATACTGGAGCACTGTATCTATATCACTTCCTCACCTCCCATATCCCTCCAACCAGATACCTGGTCACTTCATTAATTATTATCGTTACATTTATATACACATACACAGGTGTGCATGTGTTTATTTAACATTGATGTTATGTGCATATGTCTAGTACTAACCACTTGGAGTGGAATAATCCATGCTCGTGTTCAAAAAAGAAAATCTAACTCCCCTTCTCTCAGTAGCCACTGACTACCTTTAGCTGTTTATTCAAGGCTGGGTTCAGGAGAAATTTCTTTGTCCATTGTTGTTATGCCAGCTAGCATTGTCATTATGCTATAATTTAGGCAATTATATTATTTCATGGGTACATGTTTCCTATCATGTCTAGGGGACGTTATCTCATATAGAGTTCCTGAGCCTCTAGACAATCTTCCCACCACGTCTTCCATAATCTTCCCTGTGTGGTATGTGTAAAAGTTGCCTTGCAGATCTATTAGCTGAGGTTGAACATTCCATGGTCCAATTTTTCCTTTTTGAATGTTTCCTTAGGTAAGCTTTTAGATAAAACATGGAATTTAAGCTACGTTTTAGATTAGAGTATCGTCAATCATCCATTTAACCAAAATTATCTGATGTGGAATTTCCCTCTTCATTCTGTGATTACCATTAATGAATTTAAAAAAAAAACTGCTTTACACCTATAGCACGGCAGAACTTATGTAGGCAGGGAAAACTAAACTGAATGCTGGGAGAAAGAAAGGCAGGGTTAGAGAAATCATGTAGCCCAGCTGAGCCAGACGGAACTCTAGCCAGTAAGCCACAGCCACGTGGCGAAACACAGATTAATAGAAATGGGTTAAATTAATATGTAAGAGTTAGCCAATAAGAAGCTAGAGCTTAGAGCTAATGGGCCAAACAATGATTTAATTAATACAGTTTCTATGTGATTATTATGGGGCTAAGTGGCCAGGAACCAACCAGTGGCCTCCTTACTACAATTATCGTCCTTGTAGATTTGGTAATTGTGTGTGTGAGGTGACAGGTTCTGAGACTGACAGACAAACATGCTGTAGTTGGCTCTCTATTAGCCCTCCTCTGACTCAGAAGGGAGAAAATCTTGCTACTAGGCCAAGCCATTCATTGAAGCAAGCAGGATTTTTATTTGTTTAGTTTTATTTTTTGTAAGGTAAGCTGAGAAGCAATGCTGCTATTATTCTCCAGGAAAAACTGTTCAAATCTTTAATCTACTAAAACAGCAGTTTTAATCAGACCATGAGAAGGTCCACAGTGAGTTAGACTGAAAACACACTGTGAGGAAGCAACTTAGACTTTCTCTTCATCAACTTTCTCTTAGTAAAGAGAAAGCCACAACAAGAAAAGAACTCCCATTCAACCAAAAGGTAAACAGAGCATTTTCAAAGCCCTTCCCACCCTATCCCCTCACCCAGACAGACAAGACATTATTTTTCTGAGTGCAAGACATCTCAGGACACAAGCTGAAAAGTACTCTCTCCTGAGTATGTTATTTTCATTCTGCCTTTCAGGGGAAGTAATTGGCAGAGAGCACTTAAGCCAGTTGTCTTAGTTGCTTTTGATTTCACAACAAAATTCAGGACAAAAATGACTTGAGAAAAGAAGTCTTCCTTTCTTCCCAGTTTCATAGTACATCCCACTGTATTAAGTTCAGATTCTTCCTGGCCTAAAGGTTGAGATCTTGTTTATGACACAAAACTCTGGCCTGAAAGAACAAATCTGCCCAGGCTGGGGACTAAACATTCTCTCCTATCTGAAGATGAGTTTGGTTCTAGAACTGTCAAAATCTATTTTGTTCTATATGAATTAGTTTAAAATATTTGTCTCTATGATAAATCCATATCCCAAATAATAAATAAACTATTATATGTACCTTTATAATACAAATGTGAAGAGTCATTGAAAATAAGTAGCAGTGATTATATTTTCTCCAATTAATTAACAATTCATAAGGCAGATTATTTAGGCAAGGCTGTGAGAGACCAATGAAGCAAACAGAAAACACACAATGATTTTCCTACCTACAGAGACTCTACAAAAGTCTAATATGGGGGACATTCAGAAAATTGTGCAGAATAGTCTGTATGGAGTAAAAAGTTTCATATAATTCTCCCTAAAAGTTGAAAAATAGGAAAGTGATAAAATCCAGAAGAGTCATATAAGATCATCATATGAATCTCATATTTAATATTTTAAAACATCTATTAATAAAGTTCATTCCCAGAATCAAATGCTGAAATGTGCGATTGTCCATGATTTTGGAATTTCATTCCATGTTTTCTTAATATTAGCATCTAAATTATGACCTTTACTGTAACCTGCACCTATTTAACCACTAGGAGACTGGTCATCCATTTCAAAGAAGATCATCCCCCTGCATATTAAAATAAAACAGGAAAGAAGATGAAATTAACCATATTTAATTCACAAATCTTATATAAAATTTAGTCATTTACAACAAAATAGTACTCAATAAAGCATTTTAGTGATCTACCATTATGATCATGTGACTTTAAAATCTTATTAATCAACCCACAAATTGTACACCATTATTCTAAAATTAAGAGAATTAAGATATTCTGAGTTAGTCTCACCTTCAATGAACAGTTGCAAATATCAACACAAAATCTTCAAAAGAATTCACTGGGTTTCAACACCTCCAGGAAAGAATGAATGAAAAACCAGAAATTGGTAAATGTGGATAAATATTAAAGTTCAGATTAAATAGAATCATGTAAAATACTTTACATAGTGGCATGAGGCATATATTGAAACAACTAAATAACCAATGCTTAAGTTCTCCAACCAATGTGAATTAGCATACAGGACAAATATGTCTATAACTAAAAGAGGAAGTTGGGCAATTTTATTGAAATATGGTATCCTAGTTAGCTTTAACTGTCTGTCAGCTTGACACAGCCCAGAGTTATCTGAGAAAAAAATCAACTGAGACAGTGCCCAGATCAAACTGGACCATGACATGACCTTGGAGATTGTTTTCATTATAGCCTACTGTGGGCAGACGGCACCATTCCATAAGCAGACTAGTTTAGCATGGGGCTAGGAGGAAGCAAGTAAGCAGCATTTCTCTGTGATTTCTGTTATGTGTTCTTACTTCATTTAACCATGAACTGTGAACTGGAATTGTAATTCAAATAAACCCTTTCCCTAAGTTGCTTTTGTTCTAAGTGATAAAAATCACAAGTACAAAAAGAAAACTAGAATATATAGACAGATGAAAGTACTTAATAAATACTGACATCATTCTGAAGATGCAGTAAAATCATAAACATTCAAAGACATGTAGAGTTGCCTAAAAAAACTGACAGTTATCAAAGAAATCTAAGGTACGTGAGACAAATCAGGATAATAATTTCTTGTTATATGTAGTGTGATAGAGAGGTACAATACTGTAATCCTAGTTTCTTTACTTAGGCCAAAGAGTCAATCATAAATTCAAGGTTAATAATGTCTACAATGTCAATTCCAGTCTAAAAACACACAAAAATCCTGATGTTTTCCAGCTGATAGAAAGAAACTCATAAATGAAAGGCCACTCTCACCTTCTCATTCAAAGTTTATGTTAGACTTTAGACTGATAGAGAAGTTTCCACACGACTCAGTCTCTCATAGATTTTTATTCCTCTAGATTCATAGAGAACATGATGAACTAGTGTCAATTGTCACTCTTATGTCTGTGAACCAAAAGTTCCTCTTTAGCAAATACCCAGGTTTCACAAGTAGGGTATAGGTCCCACTGTTCTGCTCTGCTCTGGAAATATAGTTTGCTTCTCAGTCCTAGATCTGAAGGGCCCTTAATTAGCTTTCCCTATGACATGAGCTGGTCTATCTCTTGGGGCATCCTATTTATTTTTAATTTGAAAAATGATTAGTCTTATTTCCATTGACATCCCTCAAAAGAAAAACACCAAAGATAATATTGTGACCCACTGAAGTAAAATTCAAGCTTACATAAGCAGGGTCCCTAAATAGAAGCCTTTAATTTCATTATTACTCAGGGTGACTTTGCTGATCAAAACAGGCAGTCTGCGTGCATGCACAAATACATGTGTACTCACACACACACACAAACACACACACACGCTGCTAAGTGAAGGCATTGTGATATTCTTAACAGTCTTAAATGTCAATTTGAAGAATAGGCTGTTTCTTCTCAAGCACTGTTATTTAAAATGGAGTGGATAGCAGCACTGATGGATGATCAAGGCATTCTGATCACATGAGGGGACTTTGTGCCTTTGAAAATGAGAAAGGAAACATAAAATTTTTTCCCTGTCATTCTCACACAGCTATAAAATGCTGTCAGCTATTCAAAATACAGAACTTCCTCCCAAAATCTGAGAGAATTCATTTTCTCCTTCCACCTGCATTAGTGAGAACTGCAGGTCTGGTGGGAAGTTCTCCAAATTTCTTTATTCCATCCCCCAATCTCTCGCATCTTTTTACTATGCAAACTGTTTCCCCCAACTAACCTGTCAGAGAGACATCTGCTACCTTACAGACGCCAACATGCACTGGTATATGTCACGCCGTGGTAACTCAGTGCCAGCACTGGGGGACAAATTCCCTTTAGCTCTGATAATCATTGAAGATACATGTGTTATCCACCTACCTCTCAATTTCCAAAACTCGTAGCAGGTAACATATAAGCTTCAAAAACTTACATACTGCTAATTTGACATGGTGCCTTGATGGTTGCCTTGCCAGCTTTTAATTAACCTGTCAAGCTCCAAGGGATATAAGCAAAATATGAAGCATCCCTAATAAAAGCTCAGTGCCCTTGAGCACCATTCTATCCCGAGTTTTTCACCTTTCTGTCCCATGCCAGGAACCTAAACGGATTAGATGTAGTACCATTAATTGAAAAATGTGACAGATGATGGGGACCTTAGGAGATGTTTGTGAGATATGCAAATATCGTGTTACTACTGACATTTAAAATTTTGGTTTATATGTACCCTCCCAAAAAAATCTTTTCTGAGATCTGAAGAAGCACATGAGAAAAACTCTTGTCTTGTAAACACCCAGTTAAAATAGCAAATTGCTGTGCCTGGAAAGTATATAACTCATTTTCTGTGCTTTCTGCCCTGAAGAACTTTGGGTGTCCACTGCAATATCCTCGTGCTCTTGGCAGCACTTGGCTCTATTTATCATCTAGAGTTCGTGTCAGCAGATCCAATGGCCTCTCAGAGTGTTGCTCTCCCACTGGGCAGGTGATGAGCTGGACTGATCCATGCCCAAAAGTGCTGAGGGAGCTGCAGCCCAGATGGCTTTCTTGCTGATAGTGTCTCAGGATAGTTTTATTTTAATTCCCCCCCCCCCCTGTATTGTTCATTTAATAGAGAGTAGATTAGAGGAACTTTAGTTTTGAGCATAAAATATTTTTAAATGCATAATTGGGAAAAATGGCACTACTTTAAGGAAGAAAAAATTATAATGTATATTTTCTTCAGTGGAACATGGGGACAAAATTAAATTACTTAAATGCATGCTACTAGTAATATAGACCAATGTAGACTGCTTTGTAGGTCTATCTAAAAATGTACATTTAATATATATTTTATTATTTTTTTAAATTAAATTGTTAGGTAGAAAGTAAGTATCGGGATATGAACTACAATGGAACAGACATAAATGCAACGCAAAGGAAACCAATATCAAAATCTAGAGCTTAAGTTTTAAGTATGCTCAAATGTAAAGAACAATTATTGAGAGAAACAGCTATAGTTGAATATAAACTTATTTCGAGTAAGTTTATACGAGAGAGTTCCTGTCAGTCAAAAAAAAAAATGTTCAATAAAACAAGTAAAAATCTAACCTTGTAATTACAAGTTATGGATATTTATGTCATAAGAAGCATTAGATCTCCTATAGATTATTTGCCAATCATGAATTTGTTCTTTTTCATATGGGAAATTCTTAACCATATGTTTAAAACTTATTCAATTTACCCTAGCAAGTCTTTAAACACTATTTTTCTGTTGAACATGTATGTTTGAAAGTAGCAGTGTGCATTCTTAACATATGTGAAACTTTTACATTTCACCCACTAATAATTAGAAAGAGGAAAGACACTAAAATAAGTACAGTTATCACTATTCTTGAATTTCTCTGTTTTAATTTTATTCAAAGTTAAAAATTAAACAGGCAACAGAAGCAGTTGTGCTCAGAAAATAGAAACCTTTTGATTCCATACACAGAGATGGTGTAAATACAGTTTGTCATTGCTTACTTTTGCACGTTTACTTTTGATGTTTCATACACATATACACACACACACTTATATATCATATACACATACATATACACTCAGGAGAGTATATATACATATATGTATGTATGTATCATGGGGGTGTTTGTTGTGGGGTTATATTCATTCTTGCATTTATCCTCTGGTATCCACCTTCCTGGCCCTTTCCCTTTGTTCTTTTGATCTAGTTTTTCAGAGCCTACACCACTAGTGACAAGTAATACTGTCAACAGAGGTTTATCTGTCCCTCTCCTTTCACAGTCATTTCTAAAAATTCACTTAGAAGCTTAATATTAATTATAAATGGTTTGGCCTATAGTTCAAACTTATTACTAAGTAACCCTTACATTTAAATTAAGATTGTGGCTTTTACCAGTCTGCTGGCTTCTGTTTCTTGGGTGGCTGGCTTGCTTCTCTCCTGATTCCACCCTTCTTTTTCTATTCAGTTTGGCTTTCAGCCAAGTAAATATTCTCCCTTGTTATAGCCAAAACAGCTTTTATTATCAACCAGTTGAAGCAAAATACATTTAAAGCATACAGAAGGGTTCTCCCATAGCAGATACCCACTTCTCTACCAACCATTAATAGTGAATAGCTATTTAGGAAAGGATGGGAGGTACATGTCCTTGATGTACAACTAGAGAGCTTAATCTTATACAGAAATCTATAGCTTCTGTGTACAATGGTTGCAAATACAATGTCATATCTTAAAGGCAGTGTTTCTGACATCCTTCTCTATCCTCCAGATAGATATCCTCTATCCACCTTAATTTTTTTTGTGTGTCCTGTTATGAGATAGTGCTCTTTTACTCTATAAAGATTTGACACTCGTATTGGTTTAATAAAACACTGATTGTCTAGTAGCCAGGAAGGAAGTATGGGGGGGTGGGGGCTGATGAGACTAGGACAATTCTGGGACGAGGAAAGGCACAGTCTATAGTCACCACCCAGATGTAGAGGAGGCAAAATGAAAATGCTGCACTGATAAAAGGTACCAGGCCATGTGGTTAAACATAGATAAGAATTATGGGTTAATTTAAGTTGTATGAGCTAGTTAATAGTAAGCCTGAGTTAACAGGATAAACAGTTTACAATTTGTATAAACCTCTGTGCCTTTTGTTGGGACTGAGCAGCTGTGGGACTGGGTGGGACAGAAACTTCCATCTACAGTGTCCTATTTTTTTTGGTTTTTTTTTTTCGAGACAGGGTTTCTCTGCAGCTTTAGAGCCTGTCCTGGAGCTAGCTCTTGTAGACCAGGCTGGTCTTGAACTCACAGAGATCCGCCTGCCTCTGCCTCCCGAGTGCTGGGATTAAAGGCATGCGCCACCACCGCCCGGCCAGTGTCCTATTTTTTTGTGAAGTTCCCTGGGTCATAGGCATGGGGTAGGATATAAAGAAAGCAATACTTTACGTCAAGAATCACTAAATGTAACCAGTAGTAGGAAAAATATGTTTAAAGAATAATAACAATCACTTTCAGCTTTTAAAATATCTTTTCGCAGTCAGCTAAGAATATCAATACTTTACAAAAATCTATAATAATATTTCTCAGTGGTTAGTGATCTTATAAGATGAAAAAGCAAAAGAACACTCAAGTTCATGCACAAGTAGTGATATTTACAACAGGTGAAGACTGAGTTCATCTTCCATGGGAACCCAAGCCTGGGAACTGATTTAGACATATAGATATATACATGTGCTTAGAAATGGGAAGCTTTCAGGCTCCCTGCTATGTGCGTGTGTGTTTGTGTGTAACCTAGAAAATGAATTGATATATACATATTTGTATTGTTATAAATGATGAGCTTTGGGAATCTATATTGTATATGTGTGTATATCACCTAAGAATATATATGTATATGTATATGTATATGTATATATATGTATAATGGTAGGTCTTGGGCTCCTTATTATTAAGTGTTTGTGTTACCAACATACGGTCATATAATAATTAACCCCCCATCTGTACACACATAGACTCACACAATTTTTATTTATGATAAGGCAAATGTGGTACATCTCATTATGATATGGGTAATATAGGACAAATATTTTCATTCAAGGCAGGAAGAAGAGAGTTATAAGCATTTGTAAAAAAAAAAACCAAATGCACTTTAATTACATTTTTAACCTATAAATGACACTTGTCATAAATTACGTGAGGACTGTAGGCAACAAACTACAGATGAATGAGGTAGCACTGTGACACAATGTCTCATGCTGTAAGGACACTGAAAGCAGAGCTCTAAATCACTTGTTATTATGTTTTATTATTCAGTGCATTAGTAAAGAGCAAATAGCTTATGATGTCATGAAGTTGTTCCAAATGCTTTGAAATGGAATTTCAGTAGAAGTGATTTTTTTTGTAACCCTGTGTAGTTTATTTTCTACTTTTAAGAGCATTGTTCTGAAATAGGAACTGCAGACTTCACTGGAGTGCTAAATATGTTCATGATATCAGAAACCATTAAGAACCACAGTCTAGAATGAGAAAAGAAGTTAATTCTGTAGGTGATTCTTTTCCAATGGTGTGAAAGGTGTACGATAAGGGAAAGAGAGAACAGCATAAACTCATATGAAGGCTAAGTCTGGGTAGCCTTGCAAAGAGTCCTGAAAAAATAGGTGTCTTCCTAAAAGAAATAGTAACCATGTCTATAGTTTAAATACAAAACACCAGCATGGGTTTATGTTTTGAATGCTTGATCCCTGGCTGTAGTTATTCCAGGGCCTGACTGTTGCAGGTGGGTTACTTAATGTGGGCTTTGAATGTGGCCATCAGGAAGAGGCCTGACTGATGGAGGTGGGGCACTAGGCCATCGAAAGTTCCATCTGTTCCTCCTTTCTTAGCAGCCTCTACTTTCTGTTTGGTACATGTAAATAGCACAGCCTCAGGTTATGACTGTCAAGAGACTGCAATCTCTCTGAAACTGTGAGCAGAGAGAGTATCTTGCTCCTCTGAATTGTTCCTGCTGGGTATTTCTGGCACAGCAATGAGATCATAACTAGGACAGCAAGCATGGGCACAGTCACACGTTCACTGATGAGAGTCAGTTCTGAGAGAACCAGTGTGGATGTGTGAGCACATGAGGTGCTTAGGAGAATAGAAAAAAACAGGGAAAGAATTAAATAAGGGAATACTCAAAGCATCTGTGTTTTATCTTAAGGATAATGGCAATCCACTGAGGAGCTTTAAAGTTCGAGAATAAAAACACTGTGGAGAGATTTGAATTGGGAGGGAGACACTAAGGTAGAGAAAATGGTAGATAACTCTGCAGTCATTTGTAAGACTGAGATATATGTTATCCTCAGTAAAATACACAAGCAAATCCACAGTATACTAGAAAGCCATGGCTTAGAGAGTTAGAGTCGACTATTTTACTTTTCTTACCAAATTTCTGGTTGCTGCAATGTACCAAGCATTGATATTTCTTTCAGTGACTTAAATAATTCAGACTTACTCAAAGGAAGCAAAGCAGGAGATTCAGCAAATGGTGAGTTGCTTTGTAGTTGAGAATCCATGCAAGAAAAACTGCCAGATTCGCACCACCTTCAGAGAAGCCTGTTTCTTTCTTTTTTATTTATTCTCTCATATATTGCATCCCAACTGCAGTTTCCTCTCCTGGTGCAGGAGAATTGTCTGTATTCTGTCAATCTTGTTTTGAATAAACACTGACTGGCCAGGCAGGAAGTATAGGTGGGTCAACCAGACAGGAAGTAGAGGTGGGGCAATGAGAACAGAATTCTGGGAAGGAGGAAGCCCATTCTTCCCATTCATGTCCAGATCACTGAAGAAGCAAGATGTGAGCTGCTCACTTGAGAAAGGTAGCGAGCCAAGTGGTTAACGTAGATAAGAATAATGGGTTGATATAAGTTATAAGAGCTAATAAGAAGACTGAGCAAATGGGCCAATCAGTTTATGATTAATGTAGAATTCTGTGTGGTTTTCTCTGGGACTAAATGGCTGGGGGACCGGGTGGGACAGAAACCCCAATAAACCTGGCCATCATGTTACACTCTCCCCCTAGTCTCTTCCCCTTCCTTTTCTCCTGGTCTAGACCCCCCCTCCATCTCACCTCAGAAAAGAGCAGACTTCTTAGGAACTTCAACTAAACATGGCATAATATTGCACAATAATGACCAGGTACACACTATCCCATCAAGGCTGAATCCAGTTAAGAGGAAAAGGGTCACATAAGTAGGCTAAAAAGTTAGTAACCCTTCTCCCACTGTTATGAATCCCTTTTTCCATAGGATTACATAAACTTCTACTTGAACCTTCCTGATCCTTACACTACCACCCACTACTCTCATGGTATCTATTCATTTCACCCTCCCAGGGAGATCCTTGTATACTGCTTTGTGCCCTCCTTGTTACTTAACATTTCTAGGTCTGTGAATACCATGATTATCTTTCATTTTACAGATAATATCCCTTATAAGTGAGTACATACCATGTTTGTCTTTCTGGGTCTGGGTTACATCACTCTGGATGATTTTTTTCTACTTATATCTGCCTGCAAAATTCATGATGTGATTATTTTTAAGAGCTGAGTAATACTCTACTGTGTAAATATACCACATTTTCTTTATCCATTCTTCAGTTGAGGGACATCTAGTTATTATGAATATAGCTGCTATGAACATAGTTGAGCAAGTGTCATTGTCCTAGAAAGAAGTATACTTTGGTTATTTGTCCAGGAGTTGTATAGCTGGATCTTAAATTATGTTTATTTCCAAAGCCACTATACATGTTTGCACTGCTATCAGCAATGGAGGAGTATAACAGCGCTTTTTTTCTTTTCTTTCTTTTTTCTTTTTTCTTTGTTATCAATCTGCTGGTTCCCAAATCATGATATGGAAACTTCTTAGTGGTTTTGAATGCTCAACCTAATTTAAGCTCTTTTCTGGCTATTTCTTTTAATTTAAATTAGCCTGCTTCTATTTATCTACCTTTTGCCTCACAGCTTTTTTAACTTTTCTTTCCTTCTGTATATCTTACTTTCTCTGGCTCTCATGTAGGGCTGGCTGGCAGCTACCTGGCTTCATGCCCTGGATGTTCCCCTCTCTTTCTCCTCATTCTCTTCTCTTTTCTTCTCTCCTCGTTTTTGAAGCTAGATTTCTCCTCCTATGTATTCTTTCTGCTAGGCATCCCCACCTATCCCTCTCTCTGCCTACCTATTGTCTGTTTAGCTCTTTATTAGACCAATCAAGTGCCTTACGCAGATAAGCTGAAACAAATGCAACACATCTTTACATAATTTAACATGCATTCTTACGTTTCTAAACAAATGTAGCATAAACAAATGTAACACACCTTTACCTGGTTAAACAAATATTCCAGAACAGAGGAGTGTTCACCTTGTTCCACATCCTTGCCATCATCAGATGTCACTTTGTTTTTGATCTTAGCAGAGAAACCTGTTTCTAGTAAGCATAATCAACAAACATATCCAGGTTGAATATAGTGACTTCTTGATATCCTACATCATTTTAATGAACTTGTAGAGCAGTTTCTTTCATTAGAATTTCACTGTGAGTCAAATCCTCTTTTTTTCTGTAATATTTGTTCACTGCAATAGAATTTAATAACTTCATATATTCATCAAACTTATCCATTATCCTAAAATCAAATATAGTATAGTTCACTTTATCAAAGTCAACTTTCTTGTTTGTCTATGTGAATTCATTTATGTAGGTACTTTCAATAAATAAAATCTTAAATCTGTTCTATTTTAAAATCTTCTCACAAGACCCACATAAGTGTGGGAAAGCTGTGGTGTTTGTTATGTGTGTTGGCAGCAATGAGTAAGATTTGGAAATTGTAAGCAAAACTAGTTTCCATGGTAAACAGCTCATGTACTGCAATACTCATTTTAGGCATACATTTCAAAATGGGAAAAATATCCAACTCCCTTCAAATACTGTTAAATGTGGAATGTGAATGCGGTCAGTGTTCTCATTTCTCCATCAGGTTTTGAAGTTCAAGAGAACAAGTTAAGGATCAGTAAATACTTAAAGCTTAAATACATGGGAAATAAAAACTATATCAAAAGAAATGCTCATTTTTACTATAAAATTTTTGCTTATGTGCATCATGGAGCATGACTTTCCTCTCAGCATTTTAAAAAGATTTAAGTTGAACTAAATCTCAGTCAATGTATATGGTTGGAACTCTGAAAAGTTTGTCTTAAAAAGAACTCATAGTTTTTGTTTTGTTTTGTTTTGTTTTGCCTTGGCCTTTGTTCTTACAAGGTAAATGTTCATGTTTGATTTTGTTAAACGAAGCAAGAAGCACAAAATAAACCCAACACATTGTACAGAAAAAGAAGACCAAGATGTACACAAGATTATGAAATACAAATTTAGAAAAGAACTGTAGTAAGTGTATGTTTTACAAATTTAAACATGCCTTGCCTAAGATTCCAATAGCTCTGTAATTAACATTTCTTAGTTTTAAAATGAATTCCAAAATATATGTGAAAAAATAAAAAATGTTTGCTTCCACATATGACCTTCTGAATTTTAGTCTATAATAATAGAACATATATTAAAATATAGAATGGATATATACAAGAAGTCAATCCAGAAACTTAATCAGTTAATGTCAATCATTAAGTAAATATGACATGAAATAGCAATAGAAATCTCATTTTACTAGTGTAGCAAGAATTCTAATTGGTATTAATAATAAAAGCCCAGAGTCAGATATAGGTGTTATTGTTGAAGATCAGAGAATCAGTGCAGCCAGTAGAGAGATTTTTTTTCTTCTACCAGTGCTCAAAATGAAGTGGGCAATCCTGTCCTACGACTGTCTCCTCAGACTGCAACCAAACCTCAGACTCACTGAGTTCCTGTCTCCTTCCACGTTATAGTCCACTCTTTCTACCGAACAACATTACTTCTCCCTCCAGCTCACTGGTGCTGGCAATGAAGGAGTGTGATCCCAAGTGCTGAGATCAACTTTGTGTGAGCTTTTTCTCTTTCAGACAGATTCAATCTTGTGCAGCCCAGAGTAGCCATGAACTAATAGAAATACCTATATTTCTGTCTCCCAAATCCTGGATTAAAGGTATGTGCTGCCATTCACTGATTTCTACTGGCTTAGTTCTGTACTCTGACCTTCTAGCAAGTTTAATTATTAACACATAAACAAAATATCACGACATGCTACTAATAAAATTATAATAAAAAAATATCATACTGAAATTTAACCATTTAGTCAACAAAAAAAAATCCAAGAAAAAAATTCCAGAGGATGAATTTAGGAATAAAAGAACATTTGAAAAAACAAAATCTTGTTTTATAAAACTAAAAGGAGAAGAGCACAAGAAATAGTCTAAATGTTGATACATTCATGAGAAAGAAAGTCAGGACCGTGAGGAGTACGTTCACCCATGGAGACGGTGGGACAGAACTAATGGGAGATCACAAACTCCAGTTGGATTGGGACTGATGGAACATGAAACCAAACCAGACTCTCTGAATGTGGCCAAAGGTGGAGGCTGACTGAGAAGCCAAGAACAAAGGCACTGAGCTTTGACTCTTCTGCATGGACAGGCTCTGTGGGAGCCTTCTCAGCTTGGTTGATCACCTTCCTGGACCTGGGGGGAGTTGGGAGGACCTTGGTCTTAACATAGAGTAGGGAACCCTGATGGCTCCTTGGCCTGAAGAGGGAGGGGGGGTATGGGTGGAGGGGAGGGGAGGGAAGTGGGAGGAAGAGGGGAGGAGATGGAAATTTTTAAATATAAAAATAAACCAAAAAAAAAGAAAAAAAAAAGAAATGAAAAAAAAATACCCATTGATATAAAGTAAATAGATTTTAGCATTGTGAAGGTAAATAATTTAGAATCTTAACTCCTAAATTGTGCTAAACTACAGGACAACAAAATAAACTTGCAGAAAATTTGATTCACAGGTCCTTAAGTTTTACTTCAATAACATAAGAGCGCACAAACAAGCATTCTAATAGTGACCATTAGAAGATAACATGCTTGCTTGCAGAAAATCGTGTTTGAATGAAGTGAAGCTTTCCAATACTAGTACATAGGCAAATCTGATCAAAACTGGAGAATCTTTACTATGTTATTCTTCATGAGGAAAATGACTCCTGGGATCAACACAGAGGCTTGGCTTTCTTGTTCAGCCCTGGTAGGAGAAGAAAAAGCAGAAGTTTTCCCCTGAAAACTGAGTGATCAGCAATAGTCACTCCAATCCATCACTATTCATTGTCTACAATTGTTGTTGGTCCAGAGAAGGAAGGGGGAAAAAAGAACCTTTGGGAAAGCTGATTTAGCTCAGGACAAAGACAGCCATTTCTATAGTATATTTTGATGAAAATGGGACTGGGAGCCATTGTTTCTCATCACAAGAGGTATTATTTGTAGCTAAAATGCTCTCTGCATTACAGAGAGAATAATCCCCAGATTTGAGCCACAAAGCAATGGCAGGCAGACTAGCAGAAGGCCAGAATCTGTACTTCCATTTTAAGCAAGACAAGGCAGGCAATTAGTGGGGCTAAAAGGAAGGGGTTGAGTTAGCAGGGGTCTATATGGGCAGTGGCCTACCTTATTTCAGAAGGGTAAGTACATCCATATCAAGATAAAAACATGAGCGCTCCCAAGGTTGCCTATGGGAGAATAGAGCAAATAAGCAACAAATTAACCCCGGGGAAACTGAAGGTTCATGAGGAAGAACCCAATTGGTAATAGACCAAGAATATCAGAACCAGACAAGGAGATGCTGAGGAAAAGGCTCTCCTTTTCTCTCCTGCCTACGAAGGATGCTAGTTTTACTTAGACTGAAAAACCTCTGTAGTAACCAAATGCTAACCAAAATGAAGATCTTTAAGCATACAGTAATAATTAATGAAGAACAAGCACTAGGGTTTAGTTAATTTCTCAAAAAGCTCAGCTATCAACATGTGGAAAGAAGTAGCTAATTCTGCTCTGGGAGAAGGATAAAGAAAACTATTTGACATGCAACCAAGTGTCAAAAACACAACTTGGATTCAAGCTCCACAAAAAGCAGGCAAGGTGCTACAAGCCTGTAAACCCAGCACTGGGCATGCAGAAGCAGGAAGATCTGAATTTAAGGTCATTCTTGGCTACAAGGTGAGCTTAAGGCAACTTGGATACATGAGACCTTGTCTCAAAAAATTATCAAAAATCTTATAAAAACCATAACTTCTATTAGTATTTTTTCAACTGATTATTATCAGAGAGATATTTTGTTTTCTGTTCAGCATATGGTTGTTGATCACTAACTCAATCAGAAACTTATACTTTAAAATATTGACTACTACTTCATTGTTTACTATGAATGTTTCCTTTTAAGTGATACAGAATATATTCCTTAGCAAAATATATCCCACAAGTTGATTTGTTGCCAAATATCAACATTTATTTTATTAGCTTCTTTCAAAGTACATTATTAAATGATAACCATATTTTGATAATTTAGAATAGGCTTATTAAATGAGTTAAAATAAAAACTTAAGTGTTATGTAATGTTATATATGTATCATGCACACACAGACACTCCGGCATTTTGTAATGCCATTTGTCAGCATAGACTTTAACTAGGTATATTTTATATTTGACCTTACATTACAGTGGTGTATTATTGAAATATTTAGACAAGTTCTTCCAGTAAAAAGGAAAAGCCATCTACCAGGTCTCAAAAAATAGGCATCTCTATGTGTATTTTAATATGTTTATTGTATAGTCTAGTTATGTCTTGTATGAAAACAGGTTTTATTTTACATTTAATGGGTCTGTGTCCTGACCTCTTCACTTCCCGTCTCTCAAATGGTACTCATGTGACCATCTATGTGGAAGTTAAAAATTCATGAGGATGTAAGAGAGATGTTATTGGTTCTACATTACAGAAGATGGAAGTACTTAGGCTTTAAGTTAATTATCTCAGTAAAGTCTGAATATTCATTTGGCTAATATTTTATGCTTACCTGCATAAATCAATTTATCTTTATTGTACATATATTCAGACATATTCTCACAATCTTTGAAATATGTGAATCTTTTAGATAATACTATCATAGTTCATTAAGTATAACAAAGGCCATTTATTACACTGTTAATGTGAAAACTAAACCTCAGGGAAAAGTTAATTATTTGTTTTAACTACAATAAGGCATAATTGAAGTAATTAAATCAATGGGATCTTATGAGCAATAGTTTAGAACAATGTTCACAAACAGCTAAATAAATTGAAGTGCTATTCCATCATAATTTCACTTTTAATTTGTTAAGCAGCACACATTGTGTATCTTCCAAATAAGGAACATTCTTGAACTCCTAATGAGTTTTTCTTTAAAAAAAGTGTCAAAAAAAAAAAGCTTTGAGCTGGCAGGTTGGACAGATAGGTGATTCTAATTGAAGCCATACCAAAAGAAGTACAGGACAATGGCTATTATTATCTTAAAGGTTGTAGTTGAGAATAGCTCTCTTGTATTTTTGACCTTTCCTAGATCTGAAAAAGTCAATAGGTACATTTGAGGGATAACAAGAAGGACATTAACTGTCTACTCATATGCTACATCTGGTTAAATTTATTGTAGTGTGCACCATTGACTGCCTATGCCTGTCATTTTTATTTAAAGCTTAAACCACACATTATGCACATAGTAATTGTTATTTAAATTTTGGTTAATAGCTTCACAAGATATAACTTCTTATAATAACATGACTTTGAAGAATATAAAACTGATTGTTAGAGTGCATATTATGATTTAAAGATGTTTTTCTTCCATAAAAACATATTATTATAAACATCAAATGTCTCATTGCCATGCAATTAAAAAAAAAAAACAGACATGTACATTCAACTGTAACAGAAAATGACAGGTTTATATTTAAAGGAAAGAAAGCAGAATTTCTTTCTGTTTTAGTTTTACTTCTGCTGTTGTAACAACTACCCAGATTGGGGAAAAAAAAATCCTAGGGAATTAAAGGGCTTATTTGGCTTAATTCCATCACTAAGAGAAGGGAAAGGCAGGAACTCAAACAGCTAGTCATATCACAACCCTACAGTCAAGAGTCAAGGAGAACAAAGACATCATTGCTTGCTTGGTCTCAGATAGCTTTCTCTTTTCATATTGCCTAAGACTCCCACTCCATGACCCCACCCCACCCACATCCACCCTTGTCTAGGGAATAGGGCCACCTACCATGGGCTGATCTTCTGTTACATCAATTAACAATCAAGACAATAGCACTTATATGTGCCCAGTGGACAATCTGATCCAGATAATTCCTCATTAAGACTTTCTTCCCAGGTAATTTTAGGTTGTGTCAAATTGACCTTAGAAACTAACCAGCACACTTACTCAACTGATTTCTTAGAATAGGGTCTTTCTACTGTAAAAGAAACAAATGATTTATAGTTAAGTTGATCACTCCTGCACAGAAAAGTGACTATATAGTCGATGGAACAGGGGACCAGGCCGGACTCTCTGAATGTGGCTGACAGTGGAGGAGGACTGAGAAACCAAGGACAACGGCGATGAGCATGAACTCTACAGCATGGACGGGCTCACTGTGAGCCTTGTCAGTTTGGTTGCTCACCTTCCTGGACTTGGGGGGAGCTGGGAGGACCTTGGACTTAACATGGTGGGGGGAACCCTGATGGCTCTTTGTCTTGGAGAGGGGCGGAGTGGGGGTATGGGTGGAAGGGAGGGGGGGGGGGAGGGGGAGGAGGAGGGGAGGAAATGGAAATTTTTAATAAAAAAAATGAGAAAAAAAAGAAAGCCTTGAAAGGAATTGTTAATTGTTCAAGGGGGCAAATAAGTTGTAGCTAACAAGCATTTACTAGAGGAAAGCAGTGAAGTACTATAAAAATAAGTAAATGTCTTATGGATGATTAATCAGTTTTAAACTTCTGGGCACACGGTGGGAGCTGGCAGCAAACTAATGGCTTCCATGAAACTGTTGATCTCTTTTGTGGATGGGTGGCAAGTATGCTATACTTGAAAACCATTTCTACATGAAAGGCGCTGAGGGATACAACAGAGAAGACAGCTGCAGAAGGACTTTCAATTATGTGACTGGGACACAGCAGTTTTCCATTTTCCAAAGAGAACATAAAAATGATTATTTGAAAAAAAAGCCTTTTTGGTAACTGACTATAAGATGTAAAAACATACTGGTACTTCGCTTTCGGGTATCTAAAGCAACTGGCCTCAGAGACTGGATATACCCCCTCAAACAAGAATTTTACTCCTCTGACCTGTGCCTCCTTCCTCTTCTGCTGCACTGGGACTGCAGCTCCATTATACCTTGTTAAGCTTTACCTGTGCCTTGGGCATTTAAACTCAGCCTCCGACTGAGTCCTCTGCCCTGCCCACTAATGATGCTTCAAGTTAACCCTTTGTTATCGTGGTTACTCTCAGCTGGACTTTCCAGTTGTCATTTTATTTATGCTAACCTTGTAATTTGGCTATTTTTAAAAGAGTGTACACTAACCCAGAGTCAGAGGACTGTCCTACCAGGCATCTGTATTCAGTAATAAATTAATGTAGCTCATCTGTGGAAATATTGATCTAAGAAGAGAAAATAGAAAAAGTAGTGAGCTCAGCAGTAATCTGGCAAGTTGCTGCTGGCTGATACAGAAAACAGCAAAAACTCAGTGTCAAAGACTCCATCCATGAAGTCTTAGCAACATGACTCCCTAGGCATGGTCTGAACAAGATGATACCAGTCCATGTACTGATGTGAAAGGGGGGAAAGGTCATGAGGCCTAAGCCTAAACCAAGTGCCATGAGAGACTAAAGAATGTGCAGGGTGGGAAAAATAGTCTTCCCCAGGAAAGAGCACACCAATTGGTATTGCAATTCAAATTATCAGCCCTGAAAACATATCCATACAAATATTATAGTGATGAGTAGGTTGTATTTACGTATTTAGGGACATACATACACACACACCTCCAACAACAAAAGCAACACTTAAAGAAAAAGAAAGCATGAATTTAAGATAGCAGTGATGGAGGGGTGGTACAGGAAAGTATTTTGAATGAAGAAAAGGAAAGGGGAAATTGTGTAATTATAATCTCACAAATAAAAAAATTAAAAATACAAACTTGTAAACAAAACAGCATTGGCATCCATCTTAATTTCCAAAACACCTAATTAGCTCAAGAGGAAAAAGGAACAGCAGAGAAGAAAGATTGTCACAAAAAGACCAGAAACCAAAGATGGAAATATTAAAGCACAAAAGCAAAGTCAAAGGATTGCCAAAAAAAACCTAAATGACTAAATTAGAGCAATAGGACATAAAACCTCCCAACAAAACTCTCTAGGATGTTAAAGGTCATTCTTTGTGATCAGCTGCACTTCCCTCTGGCTCTGGACTTTCTTGATCAGAGTAATTGCTAATAGCTTAAGAGCTGATCCCATCCTCAGACATTTACATTTTAATGAGGATTTGTGAAACTTTAAAAGCCTTCTAGACACAAAGTGTGCATCCCATTACCCAATGGCAGAATGCCAAACTCTGCTAAGGTTATTCTGTGGCATAGTATTTTCCTCAGGAACCTAAATGTGACTTAACTGGAAACAAAGGGCTTGACACAATCATTCCATTTAATCAAGAAATTTAGGGGGAGATCTATGTTATCTAAGAATCAAAGGTGAGATGTGAAGGGTAAGAGAGGCATAAAGACATTGCTAAAGGAATTCAAAGCTTGCCTTACATTTATATAATTTTAATTTTTAAATTTTTTATTTGCATATTTATTTTTACATTTCAAACATGGTTTCCCCTCCCACCTCTCCTCCTAATTCCTCCCTCTACCTCCCTTCTGGCCCCCATCCTCTGTTCCTCCTTTTATATTCTGAAAAGTGCCCTCCCATGGATATCAACCCAATATCAAGTTGCATTAAGACTAAGAGCTTTTCCTCCTAAAAGGCTGGATAAGACAACCCAGTATGAGGAATGGGGTCCCAATGCCAGCAAAAGAATCAGACACAGCCCCTGCTCCACTGTTAGAAGTCCCACAAGAAGACTAAGCTATACAACTATAAGATATAAGCAGAGGGCCTAGATCAGTCAGTTCCTTGCAGGCTCCCTGGTTGCTGGTTCAGTCTCTGTGAGTCCCTCTAAGTCCTGCTTAGTTGATTCTCTGGGTTTTCTTGTGGTGTCCTTGACTGATTTCTCTCCTTCAACCCTTTCTCCCCTCCTTCCACAGGATTTCTGGAGCTCCACCAAAGTCCGGCTGTGGGTTTGTGTATCTATTTCCGTTAGTTGCTTCTCTGATTACAGTTGAGCTAGGCACCCATCTATGATTATAACAGAATATTGTTAGGCTTCAGACTTCATTACATTGTCTTTCTTTTTTTTTTTTTTTTTTTTTTTTTTTTTTTTTTTTTTCTAGTTCAGGCTATGTATAGCCTGTTGCTAGGAGTCTTAACTGGGATCATCCTTCTAGGTTCTTGGGACTTTCTCTTTCACTAGGTTTCTATCTCACCCTGATATGCCCCTCTTTTTCAAAGATCTCTTTCAGTACTCTCCCCCATCCTCCGCCTGATACCTTGTTTCCGTCACCACCTGCCCGCAGTCCACCCACAAATCCATTCTATTTTATTTTTCCAAGGAGATGCAAAAATCCCCTTGAGCTTTCCTCTCTGGGTCTGTGGATTATAGCATGGTTATTCTTATGGTTATTCTTTACTTTAAAACTAATATTCACTCATAAGTGAATACATGCCATATTTATCTTTCTGGTTCTGGTTACCTCACTCATGATGATTTTTTTCTAGTTCTATCCATTTGCCTGCTAATTTCATGTTGTCTTGAAAATATAATCACAACACTTTCCCTTTTCCTCTCTCCTGAAACTCTTCCCTTGCTCCACACCCTCTCTGTAGCATTACTAATAAAAACCCAGAGTCAGACATGGGGATTAAAGCTAAAGATCAGAGAAGCATAGCAGAAAGTCACTAGAGAGAAATTTTCCCTCTATCAATGTTCAGACAGAAAGAGTGATCCTCAGACTGCCTAGACTGCATGAAACCTCAGACTCCATACTCCAGTGAGTTCCTGTCTCTTCCCCTTTCTATACCTCTTTCTACCCAGCCATATCCACTCCTGTCTCTACCTCTCCAGTGCTAGAATTAAAGGCATGTGACTCCCAAGTACTGGTATTAAAGGTGTGAGCCACCACCACCTGGATCTGTTTCTGGATCAATCTTGTAAAGTCTTGAACTCACAAAAGGTGGATCTCTTCTGCCTCTCTTTCTCCTGGGATTAAAGAAAGGAGTGTGATACCACTCTCTGACCTCTAGTGGCTTAGCTTTGCATTCTGATCTTCAGGCAAGCTTTATTTATTAAAATACAAATAAAATATCACTAGAGATATCCTCTTTTCTATTATTTTTGTCACATGTGTACATGTGTTATATGTGTATGTGTAAATATATAAATACAACCTCCTGATTCTTTCCACTGTGCCTAGTGTATATAAGATTTCAGAACTGACAAGGTTGTATTATATAACCAGTTGGGTGCTATTAAGGGAGGGAAAGAAGAGTCACCTGTTTGAAGTATACAGACTTCTTTTTTCTTGCAGTTTCTGGGCCAACAATTTGGGACTTCTTTTATTTTGAAGTTAAAATGAATAAGCTTCTAGCTAAATATAATAATATGACTTCTTTTCTACCATTTTCTCCACTGAGCTACTAAAAAGACAGTAAAAATGTATATAAGCAATTATTGACACAGTGGTCATACCTATGTGAACAATGTGGTGGGAGAACAGGATGGAAACTGAAAGAGAGAAGCCACAGATTTGGGTTGGCAGTCCAGGTAAAGATGATGCTTATAAAACAGAGGGACACAACAAAAAAAGGAATCCCCAGATTCAGAATGCAGAGGCTGATGAGGTGCACACTTTCCTTGGATAATGAATATTGCTACTATGACTAAAGAATGGAGCATTGCTGGAAAGTTTGATTTGTAAGTCCAAGTGCTCGTAGCTCAGTGGTTAAGATCACATGCTTCCTTTGCAAAGGAGGGTTTGAGCTCTCAGACCAATGGCAGCTCTTGTTCTGTACCATTTTCTCGTCTCCATAGCAGCCAGGAGTCCATGTGATGCATATACATATACTCAGGTAAAAACCTACATAAAAAATAAAAATAAAAAATGTTTTATTAAAAAGTTAAACTCCTTATTAGTTCCCTAAACCAGGTCACTAATATTTGCCCATTTCACATCACATATAAATCTGCATTTTTACTTTTAGAGAGAACAAATAATAATAATAGGACGATTTTGAGGACATGAATTATAATTTGGTAGCAGATGTAGAAATATGAAAACCATTCGAGAGGAATTTTGTGTATTCAATATCCCTCTTCTTATGAATTTCTCAGTTCCATGCTTGTATTAGCATACCCCAATGATCATTTTGAAAGGAAAAAATTCCTTAATGAAAACCTTCCATGAAAGTAAAATAGAAAATATTTTTGAGTGAAAATATTTCAGTATAAAAAATGAAAAAATATTTATACTGGCGAACGGTGCAGACAGCAGGAGTGGCTGCAGCAGCAACAGCTGCAGGATGTGGACCCATGGTCTGTGTTGAAGTGTTAGCAACACGCTGTGTTGACATGACTCGTGGAACCTGTGAGGAAGCTGGTCTCATATTACTACACCGAGCATGTTCTGGAATGAATGAGGCCTGGCACCCTGAGCAGTCCAGTGAGGACTTGGTCTTAGTTGAGCAATTTGGCTGGGAGGATAGTATGCAGCACGGTTCTGAGTCTGTGGGATAGCTGCCATGAAGTAACCTGAAGGAGGTGCTAGCTAGTAGGGGTTCATCACGGGGTTGGGCACAGCTCTCACACTTGCCATTCTTTGCATGTACTGGTTAGTGAGGTGAGCCTGGTGCTCTTCTTTATGCTGAGCTAAAGCTACATACAGTGGCTTCGTGGCCACAATTCTGCCATTCATTTCCGTAACTGCTTTAGTGGCTTCTTCAGGGGAAGAGAAACATACAAAACCAAACCCTTTGCTGCAACCACCCTCCATCATAAACTTTGCACTGGTGATGGTACCAAACGGAGAAAACTATTTCCGGAGACGCTCATCATCAATACCATCATCAAGGTTTTTCACATAAGGGTTAACACCCTGGTATCTGGTGATCCTGTCTTGCTTCATCTGCTCAAATTTGTGCTTAAGTTCCATCTGCCGCTCCACTTTTTTTCTGAGCTCGACCAACATAAATCTGATTTCCATTGAGCTCCTTTCCATTCATCTCATCCACAGCTTTCTTTGCATCTTCATGTCTTTCAAAGCTTACAAATCCAAACCCTTTGAACTTTCCGCTTTCATCAGTCATTACTTTCAAACTTAAGGAGTCCACAATCCCCAGCAACATCTTAATGAACAGCCACAAGTTACCATGCAACAGCCTGCTGTTCACGTGCAAGGTCAAGAACCTCTAACTGCTTCCATGTTGGCATCTGCCCCCCCTCAAGAGCAAAAGCAAATGTTGGGTGAACGGCTGTTTCCTCTTATTCAAGCCATGCACCCCATTCTTGCTGGTAAAAATCACTGGCATGCTTTTGGAGATTGATAACTCGGAATTACTTCACATGCTTGAGTCTCCAGATTATCTCCTCTCAAAGGTTGATGAAGCTGTAGCTGTACTACAAACCCACCAAACAAAAGAGGTTGCCCAGAAGGCAGTGAACAGTGCCACTGGTGTTCCAACTATTTAAATTGATCAGGGACCACGAAAAGAAACTCGTGCTTCACAGAAGAAAAAATATCTAAACATCGAAAAATTTAAATATTATGAAAAAACATGCAAAATATAAAATAAATAAAAAAAGGAAAGGAAACTTTGAACCTTATGTACCGAGCAAATGCCAGGTCTAGCAAACAGTGCTAGTCCTAGATTATTTGATTTAAAACAACAAAAAATACAAAAAAAATAGTAAAATATAAAAACAAATTAATGTTTTATAGACCCTGGAAAAAGAATTTTCAGCAAAGTACAAAAATTTAAAGCATTTCTTTCTTTAATTTTGTAATTCTTTATCGTGGAATAGCTTGGGATGTCAGTTCTGTTTTAAGTAGCAGAACTGATAACTAAGCAAGGAAACGTAATTTGGATTATAAAATTCTTGCTTTAATAAAAATTCCTTAAACAGTGAAAAAAATGAAAAAAATATATTAAAAGCCTATTTTTCAGAGAGGGTAGTCTGACTACAAGGTAAGAACATGAGTCTACAAAGGACACACAATGACCAAAAAATAACATTTTTAAAATTAAAATTGAGATAGCCAAATATTAAAAAGCACTGACAAATAGAATTAACAAAACCTCTCAGAAGAGGCACTAAAGGCAAAGATAGAACAAATGGTAAACTTAAAAGAAAGTTCGGTTTGATCCATTACAATGCAAGCCAAGTGGTAGTAATTCTTAGAACAGAGAAAACTAAAAGTTTCATAAGAGCTTTCAAAATGAACAAATACACAGATGTCTCAGTATGCAAATGGAGAAAAAAATCCTTATTCATATCATTATATAATTTGAAACCGCTGCCATAAAGCATAAATTCAACTTCTTACAGAGAACATGGAAAATGGTTTACCATATTTAAGAATGTAGTAACCTGCTATATTACTGAAGGTGTCTAAGGAGGGAGTGGGGGTATGGGTGGAGGGGAGGGGAGGGAAGGAGGAGGAGGAGGGGAGGAGATGGCAATTTTTAATAAAAAATAAATAAACTGGAAAAAAAGAGAGAAAAAGAGTTGTTGGAGTTTGCTGTAGAATTTTTGGAGTCACTTACGTATACCATCATATCATGAGCAAATAGTGAGAGTTTGATTTCTGCTTTTCTGATTTGTATTCTCTTGATCTCTTCTTGTTACCTTATTGCTCTAGCTAGAACCTCAAGAACCATACTGAATAGATATGGAGAGAGTGGACAACCTTGTCTTGTTCCTGACTTTAGTGGGATCGCTTTGAGCTTCTCTCCATTTAACTTGATGTTGGCTGTTGGCTTGCTGTATATTATCTTCTGAGTAAATTGGGAACATGGGGGTCACAAGAGAGGGTAGGAAGAGGGAGGAGGGAAGGGAAGCAGAAGCCATTTTATGAAAAAGAGGAAAGTAAGAGGATTTGTTGAAGAAGATAAGATGGCCCAGTCTCATAATGCTAAATAGTATAACATTTATATACTATTTAGCACCAAATCTCATCTAGAAATAGCAATGCAATACTGAGAGTGTACACGCCTAAAACTTTTAAGAGTTCCAAATTTAGCCAGGCAGTGGTGGCGCACGCCTTTAATCCCAGCACTCGGGGGGCAGAGGCAGGCAGATCTCTGGATCTCTGAGTTCGAGGCCAGCCTGGTCTACAAGAGCTAGTTCCAGGACAGGCTCTAGAAACTACAGGGAAATCCTGTCTCGAAAAACCAAAAAAAAAAAAAAGAGTTCCAAATTTGCTCTGAGAAATGGAAATTAGGTTTAAAAATGAAATATTTTTGCTTTTCTCTTTTTGTAGATATAGTTGTCTTGCTACACAAGGTATATATACAAATTTTATCTGTCTACTATCAATGTGTTTTAAAAATTCTTTATTCTTACTAATTTTATGGACTTTAGGGAAACTTAAATATGTAATATTTTATTTTTTTTAGGTTTTGAAAATGTTTTTCTTAACCCTCCCCTCACACACACATACATCAAATTTAATTCTATTGCTTATTGTTCTCTATTTATTTACAAAGAAGAACTCTATTTATTTACAAAGAAGAACTCTACAATGTATATTTCATTTACATCTTGGTCACTTTTTTCCTGAATTCTGGGCTTTCCTCTCAGTAAATTTTTCACATTTCTCTCCTATTTATCTTAGAAATTTTTTTTACTGCTTGTTGCTTACTCCTATTTACAACAAATAATAACTTCAGTAAAGTACACCATTAGATGGCTCAAAAGGAGACAGTTTACAGAAACCTAGGTCTATTATCATTCACTGTGTACACAGGGTATGTGAGATGCTCCTGGCCTACAAATATGCACAACATTTTACTGTATTGAGTACTGTGATCATATAGTGCATTGGTAAGGATTCATTTATCTATAGTTAACTAAAAATGCTGTGTTACTATTTGATATGAAGGAAAAATGGGAGAAAGTGAGGACATGGGACAGTGGCTCTCAGGTGTGAAAGTATGAGGTCTTGAATTCAAATCCTCAGTATCCAGGGTTAAGGGACAAGGCAGGTACATTCAGAGAGTTCTCTGGGCAATCAGCATAGCTGAACATAATAAATTAAAGAACAATAGAGAAAGACTCTCACTATTCTTTGTCTTCTGCATGCATACACACACTTGCATACACACATTCACATATACAAAAAACATGGTATGCATGTTTTCTTCATCAAAGAATTTGTCTTGTCTTTCTCTTTTTATGCTATAATCAATTATAAATTATTAATCTTCAATTTTTGTAATAACAGCCATAAAAACACACAGTGTATAGTTCTGTGGACATATTTTCTCTCATTATATTCTCATTCTACTTGCTTTTCCTGATGTTCACATTTGAGACACAACCACAGTCTTTCTGCATAGAACTCTTTATGGTCAGGATCTTGTTTATCACTGTATCCAACCTCCACATGGAGAATAAGGACAATTATGCCAATGTGGGAATTCTCCTTTGAAATCAATATTTCCTTCTAAAATATTTAGAATACCTCATAAAGTCGGTTTAGAGGTAGCTGTTATTTTTAGTAACCTCTAAAATATGGAATTAAAAGTTAGCAAACACACATAGTTATAACATGGCTTTGCTTTTCAATGTTCTTACTGTGAATATTTTAATTGTCACAAAATGTATAAATGCAACCTGCTGAGTCCATTCAGTGTTGCTCTTACACATGTGTTTAGGGATGACCAATTTGGATTGGATAATATATCTCTCATCCCTAGAGAAGTTTAGTTCTCATTTTCTCAGCAGATATTGCTTGTTTTTGGCCTTCATCTAGAGACAAAGCACCGTTAGATTGCCCCCTTTAGTGTTGCGTTGTCAACTGGTATTGCCATCACTCAGGTCTGATCTAGTTAGCTCTGTTGTTGATATTTTATGTGTGTAGCTTCCCTTTATGACATCTAGAATATGTTATCCTATAGCAGAGTTCCTGATTATCTGGCTCTTGTGATCTTTCTGCCCCCTCTTTTTCCAATGTTCTCTGAGCCTTGGGTTTATGGGTTCTGTTACAGATGTACCAACTAGAGCTTGGTCCCCACAATCAATTATTACCTGTATTGTCAACAGTTGTGACTTGCTGTAATGTCTCCATATGTTACAAAAGTAAGCATCTTCAATAAGGGTGAAAGCTACAATTATTTGTAGATTTAAGCATTAAGAATATAAGTAAATATTATACTGTTTTGTGAAAGTGGTAGCAATAGGTTCTCCTCTAAGATTCATGAGCTCAATATTCAAATGTAGTTAGCTAGGTTTATAGTACCAAGCATGAATTACCTTCTATTGAGTTGCATTATGTCCAATTAGATGGGTGTTGGTTACTGTGCAGACAGAAGCACCACTATTGCACCATTAGAGATATACTGTCATGCTAGCCATTATTATGTTTCATAGAGGGCACAGGTGGGAAGATTATTAATAGTATACAAGGAATTACATATATTTATAGTATTTTTGTACAAACTGTGTTTTAGTAGATTCACTGTCCCCCTCATCTCTCTCATATACATTACCATTCTTATAACCTATTCCTACTCTATTTTCTTCTTTCAATTCCAATGTTTCCTTTAGGACACCCCATCTTCCTTTCCCCTTATTTTACTCTTTCTTGGTCTTCATTCTCTTTTATATTTAACTTCTTTATTGACTCTTCAGGAGTTTACCACCATGCACATGAAATTTGCTCACCTCATGGTCCCCCAACCCTGCTACACACAACCACAAAAGGAAAGAAATCAAAGCAAGCAAACAAACAAAAGCAAAAACAAAAAGCAAAAGCAAAACATAACAAAAACCACAAAAGAAAAATCTCTTTGCTTCTCCTTCTTTCCTGCCTCTCCAACTCCTTGACATTTGTCCTGGTGGTATTGGAGGTGTCAGTGTGTCATATAGTATACCTTTTTTTCCCATAAGTCTTACTGCAAATATTCATTACAGTGAGTCACTGGTCTAGTTCAAGTCCTCTGATTTCTGGTACAACATCATCACTGGATACTCACCAGAACTCCTCTGGGATATCTTGTGGTTGCCACAAGTCTTGGAGATCTTGTGAGCATTGATCCACAGGACCAGTCCCTTCACAAACTCCAGCAGGTCCTAGATGGGTTAGGTGTTTGGGTGGATCAACCCAATGCTTGGCTGTGGGCCTGAGTGGTAACCAACCTGGTCAGTCAAGGCACCTGGGGCACCCACCTCAGCAAAGGAGTGGAGTCAGCTCCCTTAAATGCATTCCCTTAGTGTTGACTCACCCTGTCCTGTGGTGACGGGGAGGTGCATCTCTCTCACATGCAGGAACCAGCTGTCTTGTTATAATATCCAGCAAGAGAGATCAGGTTTCTCAGGGCTCGCGAAGGGCGGTACCAGCTCAGCATGGACCCTGACATGGCCTTCGGCAGCATCTTGGGCTCAGACAAAACCTGGTTCTGGGTGGAAATGGCCAAATGGGTGGAAATGGTTCTGGTGACTGAATGGCTACCGGACAACACTAAAGCCTCAGGTTGTGTCCTAACCCTGGGTCTCTTTGTGACCTTTGATAGCAATGCAAGAATGGGACTTCAGCACAGACATCTGCTGTGGTAAGACCATGGACCCCGAAATGGTCTTCAGCAGCAGATGGATCTAGATGTCACCACTGCCCCAGCAGTAGTATGGGCTTGAGACCCCAACATGGTCCTGTATCTCAGGTGTCTAAACAGACTTCGATAGTAACAGGTGCAATGGATATCAGCACAGACCCTGGCTGCAGTATGGCCACGGACCCTGACATGCATCTGCATGCAACTGCATCTCTGACCGTGATGTCACCATGACATTGAGTAGCAGCACAGGCCACTCAGAATGGATGCATCCTGGCCCTCGGACACCAACCTGGACTCAGATGACTGATCTGACCCTGGGCGTCCCTATGGTGCTGGGTCACAGCAGGAGTCACATATGTCAATCCAGACCCTGGCAACTAGAGGGCCAAAGACCGGGACATGGCCCTTGGCAGCAGCCTAGGCCCAGATAGAGGCTCTTAGCCTTTTTTCTTATAAGACCGCCAGAATGCATGATATTGTCCTTTACCAATAATGGTGGTTTACCATTACTGACTCTTAATAGTCTCACTTAGTTCTCTCTGAATCCTGTATTGTTTCTATTTAATGAGAAAAAAGTTACTTTTTTCTTTTTCTTTTACTCTTTGACAGCTTCTCACTTGTATATCAATTTTTAATTATTTACAGTCCTCTTTTTCTACTCCACTCTCTCCCTGAGATCCTTATTTCCAACAAATCTCTGTACTAATTTCATATCTTTGTGGGGGGGGGGGGGGCGGCACTGAAGCTAATTAGAGTTACTTGCACAAATGTGGGTGGGAGGTTATTTACTGGAGCATGTGCAATTTAACAGTGACTATACCACTGAAGATAATTGCAAACTTCACTCCAGCAACTATTAATTGCCAACAACCTCTCAGAGAGTGATAGTCTGCCATGGCTTCTCTCCAGCCCATGATGACTACATTTCATCATATGAAATGCAGAACTTTTCAAGTAACCATAGAAACAGTAAGATCTTGAACTGTGGGATATTTTCATCTCTTTCTGACACTCCTGAGACTACCACTGTTTACTTTGAATCAGAGGGCAGAGCTAGTTACTAGCTGACCAAAATTAGCCATAGAGGTTTTGGAGAATGAGGATGTAGAGACACAAGAAATAGTAGGATTGAGCTTAGAAAGTTCCACAACCCTTTTGGATTCAGGAAGAAGACAGAGAGGAGGTCACTGGTCGTTTCTCCTCTGCTTCTCTGATCCTTCAGGTTTTTACCCAAATATCTGACTCCCTGGTTTTTATAGATTAAAAATAATTGTGTCAATGCTTTATTGAATGCAATGGCCACTTTGTATTCAGAAGACACATTTTTGCTCCCCAGATCCCCATCCTCTACATTTTTTCCTATCCTTCTCCTCCAGTGCTCTGGTTCCTTAGGGTAAACTACTCCATTAGCATTTACTCTCTTGGCACTTTGGCTAATGCTTAATTTCTGCATGGTCCTCTGCAACAACAACTTTCTCTGATTTAGGCTGGGAACAACACTAACCTACAGATAAAAATTTAAACATTTACAAGGCAGAATAACAAGATGACCATTTAGGAAAACAATAGTAGTCATATTGCTGGTAAGTTTTAAGACTCCTGGGCATGGTGTATTGACCAGATTTACAGAATCAGTCATAAATTCCCTCCTAAATTTAAGGAACCAAATCTAAGAAACCCCTATACTGTTTCCTCCTATGCAATGTATTAAATCTAATTAAGATCCCAGAGCTTCATCTACATTTTGTAATATTGATAATCTCTTTATGAATGTTCTAACACATGGTCTCCATGGATTTAATATCATCTTTCTCTCTTCATGAGTTTGGTTTGCTTCTCTTTGTTTTGGATTTCAATTTATTTAGTTTGGAAGAACTACTTTATAATCTACCCAAGAGTTATAGTTAGAATAGGAAATCCTACTCATGTCTAATATCATATGGTGAAAGAGTAGATATACTATGAAATATATATATAGATAGATAGATGATAAATAGATAGATAGATAGATAGATAGATAGATAGATAGATAGATAGATAGATAGATTCTTTTGTTTTCCCCCTATTTCTTGGCCTCTTCACTGTGCTTCTATTAGAGTTCAAAGTTGGAAGACAAACAGAAATAATCAAAACAGTATCTATTTCCCCCCTTAATACTCATTTCAGAGTTTATAATGCCTCTCTGATTATTGTTATTTGATCAGAAGTAGTTTAACCAAAACAGGAGAATGAGAGGGACAGTCAAGAACGTTCAGTGGGAATCTGCCACCCACCCTGAGAACATGAGTTTGATCCTTAGGATCCACATAGTGGAAAGAGTATCAAATCCTGAAAGTTGTCTTCTGTCCATGTACCTGCTGTAGTATGTGTGTGCATCCACAAGGTTAGTTATCTAATTAAATAAAATGCAATAAAAGCAAATTGAGATACAGCAAGGTCTTTGGTCATGCTTTTAATCTACTTATTTGTTTTAAACATTATGAAACAAGATAATTGACAAACAGATATAAACAATATGGAAATATATACTTAGGTATACCTTCCTTCTCCAAGAATATGAATAAATGCATCTGTTCTGCATCATAAATAAGACGATGGACACTCAATCTATAAATCCCTTGGAACTTATAATTGCTTATTTTAAAGTATTTTAATTAATAAAGATAACATTTGGTACCAAATAGGAAATGAAGTCTGTAGCTTATTTTAAAATTAAAAATAAATAGCAACTTGTACTTGCTACTACACTGCTGACTATTGAATCAATGTCAGAACAGCTTGGCCATAGGTAGAAGTTGCAGCAATTTTATTTAGTTATGTGTTGGAAGTCAGCTTGCCTTAATTTCTTCCCCAAGGAAAAGGATTATTGGGAGGAATATATCTACCTGAGTCAGGGCCACATCAGCATTGTTTTCCCAGCCATCTGTCCACTTACAGGGACATCTTAAAGGCTTTTGCACAATGATACCTATTATACAAGTCAATTTAATGAGCCCACGATGGTGAAAGCCTGCCCTTAAAAGTCCATTCCATTAGGTCCTGGTGCCAAGAGGCCTTAAGCATGATTGGAGGAATGAACACCATTTCAATGCTAAAATAGGAGCTCTCAGAAGATAAGCGGGCAGGGGCAAGAGTATCCTCAAGAGACTTTCTAAAGCATTCCTGGTTTCTACCTTCTACCTGAGTAAAAGTTAGAAGTCTGAAGAAGAGACTAGATATAAACTTTAAAACCTCTCTGGTAGATAGTCAAATGATGTCACCCCTCCTAGAACCTTCCAGAATTTCACTCTATCTGTAAAGACAGAAGGAAGTTTCTGCATTAATCATAGCAATGAAATTTTATTTTTTTTTATTTTTTTTCTTTCTCATGAAATTTTAAAGCGTTTGTAAGATGCCTTTTTCCAGAATGTTTGTTCAAGACAGTCTCACACTATAGTCCAAGACGGCTTTGAACTTGTGAACTCCTATCTCAGCCTCCAGAGTGAGGGAATTATAAGCATATGCTACCACCCCAACTTCCAGAAATAGTGTTTATGAAAAAATGGAATGCCTGAAACTGTATTTAAGCATGCCTAAATTGTTATTAGTGTTTTATTTCTTATATAGGGACTGCCTTTGAGGCTACTTGGCATGTACTACAACACCAATTTCATCACCATAATTTTTAGCAAATAATATACAAGACACCAACTATGTAGATAGAAGTTGAGGATGAGTGCAGAGTTTTTTGGGTGTAGAGATTCCAGTCTTCTCAATGTAGAAGTCTTTAGGTACATGGTGAACAAAGGGTGAGATGACTGCTGTGGAAGTAGGAGAGCAGGGGTTAAGGAAAGAGTATAAAGCACAACACAATGTTCACTTTTTCTTTAGCAATCTATGACTATGAGAGAAAGAAATGAATACTCATATTGCTCCCCATGTGAAAGACAGAAGCAAGGAGACCTTTAAGTTCTCAATCTCTCATCTCCTTCTTCTCTTACCCCCATCTCCTATGCTCTGTTGGTCTTCCAAGTCCCAAATGTCACGTCCCTGGAGGTAGCCTCTGGTTGCAGCAATTTCAGAACTCTGGCCTGATGGTGAGCAAAGGTCTGCAGAAAATATGCCACTCTAAAGAGGATATTCTTAAGAGCCAGCTCTAAGTGAGAGACAATGTGACTTTCATTATATCCTTACTTATTCAAAAATAAAAAATAAAATAAAATAAAATAAAGGAAAAGCATTCTGAGAATAATACAAGACACTTAAATTTGATTTATAAGCAATAAATAAGTTCTTAATGTGTATTACAAATGTTAAATAGAACTTATTAAGAAGTACTTTGTGTTCACATGAGATGCAAGCTTAACTGAACACCTTCCACTTTCAGTCTGTTTCTAGTAATCTTTGACACAGGCCATGTTACAAGTACACAAATGACATTGCGATTTGTCATCAGTTTCCCCGGTAAGACCATCCAATGGACTGTATTTCACTGAGGACAACATCTGTAGTTTGTTCATTGACATCTCTAACACCTCACCTCTCCCTCCTCTTCTTTTACTTTTCTGGAAAGAAGCTTGTGTGTGGGTGTTAGAGCACCCTATTTCCTTAGCACCGTTGTGAGCACCTAACAGGCTGGGAGAGAGCAGAGGAGCAGAAAAAAAGAAGTCAAAGAAAGCTTCCAACATCATACTCCTTCAAGGAAGATAGTTCTATTCAGCTAGAAAGTATTCATTTATTCACAAGTACTTTTCACTTCCCGCATGGAATCAGCAATGGTTCTTTTCTCTGCCATATTGCCTACTGCTGGTAAAATCCCTTCTCAGCAACTGCTTGTTTGTCTGCCCTTTCTAGGTCACATACATGATTCTTTCCCATTTATCTGATAACACTGATACTTAAACTAGGCTTTGTGAATGTGTGATTGGAAGTAAAAAACTACGTAAGTTGTCTTCAGACACTGTTTTCTCAGCCATCTCTGTCTGCAGACTGGTGCACCGAGACCTAGACACACTATGGTTGTTCAACTGGACACGTGGTGCCTCCCAACTTCTTGTCTGCTGTAGTGCTAATCATTTTCCTTTAAAGAGATTTATAAAACCTCTGAAACAAACTTATTTCCTCTTCTTTGAAATATTGGCCTAATTAAGCTTTGAGAAAGAGGAACAATGTATTAATTTGATCTCTGTCGCTGTGATAAAACATTGACCAAAACTTGGAGAGGAATGAGTTTATTTCAGCTTACAAGTTACCATATATCAACAAGGGAGACTACCAGGAACTCAAGGCAAGAACCTGAAGAAAAGCACTGTCATAAAGGAATGCTGTTTACTGGCTACTGGCTACTTCTTAGGACTTTCTCAGCTGCTTTTCTTATCAGCACAGGACCACCTGTCTACAGATTGCACCATCCATCTATTCTGGGCCCTTCTTCACTTATTGGCAATTAAGGAAATACCCATTGTCATGCGCAACAGCCAGTCTAATAGAGGTGATTCCTCAGCTGAGTTTCTTCTTCCCATACAACTCTAATTTGTGTCAAATAGAAAAAAAATCTCACATGGAGTAGATAATCAATATTCTTTTCCTTTCTTTCATGTAGTGAGGACTAAATCAAAATAATATATAAACTCAAATAAAATTCTAGAATTCTGATTTCACCTTTTCTGAATTATCCTGCTCATGAATGAATAGTATTCTGTTTCAGGAAAGGAATACTAAATAATCACAAATAATTGTGAGTGAGTATCATGTCTCTCTATCTCAGCTGCAGAATAAATAACAAGATCAGTCTAAAAAGTGAAATGTTTCATATTTATAAGAATAAATGGAAAGAAATGGAGCTAATAAAACCACGTCTATCCTAGTCACATTTAGATAATAGATTAATTGGAGATCTTCAATATTGTTTCCACAATATAATGTGTTTCATATTTGGCATTGCTATTGATTTCTTAAAGTGTTTTCAGGAACTTAACAGTTGAATAAAATCTATCCTGTTAATATGGAGTCATTAAAGTGCCAAGAATAGTTCTGCAAACTGTAGAAGATTTCTAGAAGGCGATAAAGTCTGTCATGTCTCCGTCTTGAAGCTAGACTTTTTGTTTTCTTGGAGAAAAGGAGCTTGGTATGTTTCAAGATTGGTGAGAGAAGCCAAGACTTTCAGGCTATGCTACAATGTCTTAGTTTCAATATAAGAGAAAAGTGGTGAGTCATTGAAGACTTTGACCTTCATTGGCTAGAACAGAGAATGCCCTAGTTTGATTTGTAACCTTGAATGATACTAGCTTTGTGGAGAATGTGGGTGTGAGAAAATAGTATATATTGTCAAATGCATGTTAGTGATTAGAATGCTATTATCCCTTAGTTGATGATACCTGTACTGCTCAGAATTGCTAATATTTCTATTAATGCACTTACAGAATGTTAAGAACAGAATCATATGCACAACGACCATTTGTGGAAATTAACACAGTATGGTAATTATTTCCAAATAGGATTAAATTATTTGCCAGTCACAGTTGCTTTCTATGTAGCCTTGAACTGCTTAACCTCTCTGAACTTGATCTCTTGATTTTCAAAATGCTAATAATGATAAGGTTCGTTTAAGATTTAAATGAGAAAGCATTTACTAACTGCCTAGCTAACTGGCAGTTATTAGCCAAATGGCAAACATGACTCATTGCTTTTATTTCCAGGTTTATATTAATCAAAACAAAAAATTAAGTACATTTTTCAAATGATGACTCATAAGAACATGGAATAGATGCAAAAATAAATGTACAACAGAAATTGTACTTATATTATTCTATATATTATACTCCCAGATAGTCCTAGCACATTTCTCAATGGTATACAGTCTCTACCAATTAGCAACTAGAGATTCCTGACAACAGATGTAGATCTTATTTCTCTTTTGTTGGTGGACAAACAACAACCTGTTCCTTTGCACAATACTTGGGCAGAAATGAGCATGTGCCCTGAGTAAATCTGGTGCATCTTAAGCACGGGATTAGGAAGACTGTTTTTGCTAGACTGGATAGATGGGTAAAGTTAATTTGTGACTACCACCAATTTATTTTGCTAAATGGCAGAGATTCATAGTCCTGATAACACTGTTTAGGATATTAAACCAAATATCACTGAAAGCTAGCATTTCCACTGAACATCTCCTTTTATAGGAATCAGTACATTTCTCTTTGCAACATACATGCACCAATATGTATGATAGAGCAATATGACTAAAGGTAACTTCTCAAGATATTCAAGCATCAGTGTACAACTACACTGTCCAGCAAAACCAATCCTTACAGATTTTTTTTCAGAAGAGGAATTTTGAAATGATTTCAAGTTCTACCAAGCAATATTGCTCTTGAGTCTTTCACATTGTATAAAGGTAGAGGAGAGTGCATTTCTTTCCTCAGAGCCTTGCTTTTCTACTATCTACTCTATACCTGTCCTCTCATATGACTCTTCACCTCCCACTACCTACTCTATACCTGTCCTCTCACCTGACTCTTCACCTCCCACTACCTACTCTATACCTGTCCTCTCACCTGACTCTTCACCTCCCACTACCTACTCTATACCTGTCCTCTCACCTGACTCTTCGCCTCCCACTACCTACTCTATACCTGTCCTCTCACATGACTCTTCGCCTCCCACTACCTACTCTATACCTGTCCTCTCACCTGACTCTTCGCCTCCCACTACCTACTCTATACCTGTCCTCTCACATGACTCTTCACCTCCCTCATGGCAGGCCGCACAATTTCAAGAGTGCTCCCCATCTGTCCTGCTGCATTCTTTTAGTCAGCAGTTGATGCTGCTTCAGCTGTTTCTACCGAAGTTTCAGCACAAACTCTTCTCCATGCATTGTCAGGTGCTTATGAAGTGTTTCTATGAATGAAAAATGACTGACTAAACAAAAGCCAGTGGGGATATGTCCTAAGAGGACTATAGCTTTTTCTTGTCCCTTCTAAAGTATTGATGGAGAATAGAAATAATTCTGGCTTTGTATAAATATTCAGTAAATGTTTAAAGAAATACAGTGACTGCCACGGACCGCCTCTCGTGGAGACCACCGACCGCGGGAGAACAGGGGTGAAGGCTAGGAGAAATCAGGAATCTGCGAGGAAATGACAGACAGACACACTCAATAAGGTTGAATATTCTGCTGTAAATTTACTGAAGTTCAAGCATCAGTTTTATAGGATCACAGAAGGAAGTTGGCAAACAAATTACATGAGAAGAATGATTATAGGCAATAATCAAAAGCTTTACATGAGAAAAATTGATTACAGACAATTGATTGTTTCCAGTATGTCTTGTGGTTAGGGCACAGGTGATTTCTTCTTTGAAATCAGTCTCACACCACTAACCAACTATTTTCTCATAGCCCTAAATCATATCTGTTCTCATAGTAACCCAAAACACCATTCTTTAGGGTTATACTCCCAAGGCTTGCTCCGATGGTGAATAATTGGTTTCTTAATGTCAAGAATCCTGCCTTTCTCTCTTATCTAAAATGCACCTGGGGGTTTCTCATTCTGGCTAGCCTCTACCATCATGAGCTCCTTTTGTTCTAGGGTATCCATAAGTTTTCCCAGAGAGCGAGCCAGAGTCCAATATGTCTCAGTAGTTTGATTATTATTATTGGTAATGTCCTGGAACTTCTTGATCTGCTGGCAAGATAAAAGAACTATACAGAAACAAAGAAGGAACAGAAAGCTCAATACAGCGCCAGGGCTAGCGAAGGCGAGTTTGCTGATCCGGAATCATGACTGTGGCTGATTGCCAGGGAACTGCCTGGGGCTCAGCTCCTGGGAGCGCAGACCCCAACCCTTCAGCGTCGCTCCACCTTAGCGGCATTTTTCTGCTATACAGGCGTGACAGCCGTGGGCGTAGCAAGTGACTTCAAAGACTATAATCTTAAGACCATGATTCCTAAGAAATCTTCCAGTACCTTTCAAGTAGGTTTAATTTAACAGCATGCCAAAGTATATTTATCCACTCACCTAGGCCGTAAGGCTTCAGGTGCTTCCATGGCTAGATTTATTAAAGCATAATCCCTCCTTACTATGAAGTATGTCCTACTCTTATATCATGTTTTTTTATCCCAAGTTCGCACTCTAAATATGTAAGAGACTGCATTATGTAGAAAGAAGAAATATTGCACAATAAAGAAAATATGGTTCCTGGGTTTGTGGTGGTCAGAAACTCTGCTCACATATCCTAGGTATATGACATTGGAACAAACCCATCACATGCTTCAGTGCTTTCTTCTTAACAGAAAAAGAACCTAATCTAATTTGAAAACAGTGTATATACCATATAGAATAATATATAATTGAAGAGTTCAGGCTCTGATCCAACATCTCAATTCTGGCTCCTCTACCTACTATTTTTTATTATATCAGGAAGTTCTTCATTATCTCAAAACCATAATGTCTTCATCTGTAACAGGAAAGTGTTAATTATACTAATCTCATCAGTTAGCCATGGATGACTCAGATAACTCGCTGTCTTGGAGTCTTTTTGCTCTGAAGAGACACTATGACCACAACAGCTCTTATAAAGAAAAGCACTTAATTGGGACCTGCTTTTACAGTTCAGAGGTTTACCATCATGGTAGGGACCTTGGTGGCATACAGGCAGACATAGTGCTGTGTAGTGATGAGGCAAGCAGGCCTGCTTGTCATGCCACCCGGCTCCCACATGGCTAGCTTTACACCCTAAATAACAACACACAAATTGTATTCTTTTAAACACTGCTTGGCCCATTAGTTTCAGCCTCTTACTGGCTAACTCTCATATCTTGCTTTAACCCATATTTAGTAATCTGTGTAGCACCACAAGGTGGTGGCTTACCGGGAAGGATCTTAGCCTGTGTCCATCTCGGAGAGGAGAGCCATGGCAACTACTTGATGCGTCTGCTTGACGCTGCTTTCTTTCTCCCACAGTTCCGTTCTGTCTACTCCACCTACCTAATTTTCTGTCCTATTAAAGGGCCAAGGCAGTTTCTTTATTAACCAATAAAAGTAACACATAGACAGATGACCATCCTCCAGCAGTGCTGGAGAGGTAGCTTAGAGTTATATCTGGATCATCAGGCAACTAGACCTGACTTGAGCATTTGAGACTTCAAACCTTAAACTCTAGTCACACACCTCCTCCAACAAAGTTACACTTCCTCCAACAAGGCCACACCTCCTACTAGTGTCACTTCCTATGCACCTCTGAGAGCCATTTTTATCCAAACCATCCACTCACAATTTTTCTAAAACTTGGACAATGAGATAGTAGTATCAAAACAATGATCACTTTAATTAAAGGATAACATGATGGAGAACTAAGAGTTTTTTGAGTATTTCCTATTTCCCAGGGCTACTCTAGAAGTCAGAGTATTGATAGAATTTTGATTCTCACGGGATTTATATATTGTCATTTGTATAGAACTAATCAAACGTTTCTGAAGTCTGAATGTTACTCCACTGTTGTTTCTAGAGTAAACTGAAAGTAGTAATTTTTTTAAATATTTGTTGTTTATATCTGTTCATCTTTTTTATAGCTAAAACATGGCTGAGATGTTGGGTATGAATGGTGTATCAATTGTTTTCATGCATTACTCCATAAAGATGACACCTCAACCTTTCAAAACTTTTTACAATGATTTTCGTAAACAATAGGATGAATTGTACTTAACAATATTTGTACTTACTGTACATAAACTGATTCTTACATAATGCATTTGGAATATGTTTTAGAAATAAAATTAAAAAGTTCTATTTATAGTACATTTACATACTTGTGGATTCTAACTAACCTTGCAGATTAACAACAGAAAAAATTTTAATAGTTACGTTTATGTGAAGAGCACTAACAAAGAAATCTACAAGCACAAAGTAAGTACTCTATAAATATCTGTTTACTGAATGGTGAACACATCTAACAGACATATCATAAACTACCATATTTAATTTACAGAAATCATTTTGTTTGTTAGTTTTGTATTTTAAATTAAGCAATATAGAAACCTCAACAAGCTCACCTGAAAAGTCTAAAATCCTAAGGAAATATCTGTTTTTCTATAAAAATGCCCAGTTAACCACACTACCAATAAAACTTCAAAAAAAAAAAAAACTTAACTATCCTCAAAAATTAATATTAAGCAGAAAACAGAGTGGAATTGAAATAAATTATAAAAAACAAAGGAATACTCTAAAATATTGAAACCTACAAAAATTATGTCAATCACTTTAATTTCTAATACAAAATGAGCACTAGCAGAGGTACCAACCTCTACTTGTCTGATAAAAATAAAACAGAAATAGAGATAGACTTAGAAGGACAAAAGGCAATCAAGTTTGCTTTTTTTTTTTTTTGGTTTTTCGAGACAGGGTTTCTCTGTAGCTTTGGAGCCTGTCCTGGAACTAGCTCTTGTAGACCAGGCTGGTCTCGAACTCACAGAGATCCGCCTGCCTCTGCCTCCCGAGTGCTGGGATTAAAGGCGTGCGCCACCGCCGCCCGGCTCAAGTTTACTTTTAAAACATAGTTGAGTCATTGAAATTAGCAAAGTAAGGATTTTTTTTTTTTAATTGACTGCAGGTGCAGAATACAGGGAGAGAAGGTCCAGAAAATCATGAAGTACCAGCGTTTTTCTACAAATGGTGATGTTTACTTTGGAAATATGAGTTGGAAGTACATGCACCATGCTCATGAATTTGTGCCAAGAGTAGTAGAATTAAAGGTCTTCTACTCAGAGTATACGTCATTTCTCCTCTATGAAAGCAATGTGTTTTCCACACTCAGAGAATGGCCTGGGTAACTGTACGCAAAGCAGTGAGTCACATCTCTGGCTGGTGGTAATTCCAACTCTTAATGCTTAAAAATCATTAATACTTATAAGCCAGGTAGTAGTGGCACATCCTGTAATCCCAGCACTTTGAGAAACAGAGTATTTATCCCACACTGTAACAGTGACACAAAAAATTTACCTGTTTCACAATTTTCTCCACCTAAAGATTTCACTCATAAGCATAAGGTGAAAGCTTCAAGCAGTTAGGCAACAAACATAGTCTTACCAACCCTTCATGTGCTTTGCAGAGGACAAAGTGGTTGCTGGATGTCCAAAGAGCCAGCAGCAGTAATGTGTGATGTCCTTCTGCACATGTGTTGCTTTATTGGTTGATGATTGGCCAGTTGATGGTTGGCCAGTGGCTTAGCAGAGTGAAGCTAGGTGGGAAATCCAAACAGAGATAAAAGACAGAATGGGCAGAGTCGGAGATGCCATGTGGCTTGCGAAGGGGACAGTAACTTAACAGAACCTTATCAGTATGCCACAGCCTCATGGATATACACAGCTAATAAAATTGGGTTAATTCAAATGTAAGAGCTAGCTAGAAATATGCCTGAGTCATTTTCCAAACTGTGTTATAATTAATATAGTTTTTGTGTGATTATTCTGGTGTGACCATCTGGGGAATGAGTAAGTACTCTCTGCCTACACAGCAGGACACAGAAGGTGGGCACAAAAGGCTCTTGCTAATTACCAGGCACAAATAACCTTCAATCTGTGATGTTGACATGCATTTAATATAGCCTTTGGAAATTGCTACAAGCTTGATACGTCTTGTGTATTCAAACTAAACTCTTCACCAGTTTTGAACTTAATTTTTTTATGATTGCCTTAGCAAAATCAATTTATATGAATTGGGTTAAATTTTATGTTCATGCATTTTAAATAGTAAAGTGGGTACCATGGAAGAATTTGGTCCCTTCATCTTTCCAAAGTACATGGGTTACAGAAATAAAAAGTAGCCATTTGAGCTGAAATACTGTGAGTTTATTTTAGCATGTAATTTGTCCCTTGAGAAATAGTGAAAATTTTTATAATTTCAGGGAAAATTAAGGAAACTAAGAGTAAGAAAGTGGAAACAATTCTTTACATATTGATCTGCTTGTCTATGAAAATTATGGAAGTTGGTGAGAGTGAGATCTGTTGTTACTCTATGGTTGTGCTGTGAATTCTGCTTGGCTTCTTACTACTCATATGACAAGCAAAAGGCATCTCTACATCTCAGGTTCCTCATCTATAAAATCTAGCACGGTTACATGCCCATTTTCAAACTATTCATAGCCATGCTCAGCACAGCATGCATCCAATCAATATTTACTCTTATTAATTGCACCCTTATCAGCAAACAGGGAATCACAATTCATTACTGAAAACATATTTACTATAATCATTAATCTCTCATACACTTAGCTGGAAAGTAATTATGATTCATATGTGTGCTTTAAATGTAATGTTTGTGGGAAGCTTTTTTATCTCTGAAAAGTATTTAGGTGAAGCACTCTAGAGTAGAGTTGAAGGGAGATAAAATTTCATGGCATCTATATCCTTTTATGTGCAAAGATTATCATGTATGATGTTATTTAAAACTTAACCATAAAATTAAATTAGTAGAAGTTGCTATTTCTTCAATGGGTGAGTTTCAAGAGGTAATGTTGAAAAGTTAAAAGGCTACAGCAGATGAAAATAATTAGGATAAAGCTTTGCCATAGTAGACTAGATCTCTATCCATTATGGCTGACGTTTTTATAAGAATCTGCCCATACAAATACTTTATACAAAATAATAACATATGCCAGTTAAAGCAAACAGAGTGGAATCATACAGTTCCAAGCCACATCATACACAGATGGGCAGTCAACACTGGGAGCTCTGAGAGAGGGAAAACAAGCTCCTTCTGCAACCCTCAGAGGAGTGCTGCCCATCTAACACATTGATTTCAGATTCTGATCTCCAAAATTGTGAGGCAGCTTGTTTATGAATTTGAAGTAATCTGCTACCATAGGTTCCAAGAAATAAATCTGCATTTCACAAATAAGAAAACGTAGGACCAAAAGTAAGATATGTATCCAATTCACAAAGCTAGAAGATAAATAAACCATTACTCAATTTAAAATTCCATTGTGACACTTTCTTCCCATCAACCCATCAACCCATCATGACGGTCAGCTCTCCTGTCCTCATATATGCCAGCAACTGGAACTTGCTGTCTTTTTCATAGAAAGGAAACAAAAGAATGAAAAAACTGGTTCTCTTTGTCAAGCATCACATGGAAAATTCACATATATTATCTCCCTAAAAGATATGCCACAGTTTTTCCACATAGAAATCATCTAAACCCACAGAGATTTTTTTTAACTACTTGCCAGAATGACTCCTTTTCCCTGGCTTGGTTTCATATGTTACCAGGTTTTATCCTTTGTTAAGGACAGTCTAAAGCACTGTGTCAGCATCACAAAATTTAGAGCTTTTTAAAAGCATATCATGAATGCAGTAGCACTTTCAAGAATAATAGGATCTGGACAAGTATAGGTCCAATTGCAGAATGTAGTTCTGATGATTGGATATGCCATACGTAGCCCATTATCCCACCCAGAAAGTAACTAGTAGACTATTAAACAAAGGGAAAGGGGATGCAACTTCCATGACATCAGGCCTTGAATTTCACTGCTCTGTTGGTCTTGCTATCCTACTTATTATTTTAATCATGTGGCCTTTCTTCTACCATCCCATACTTTCCACCAAATTTATCATTAAACTGAATATTTATTTGAGAACTCATTGTCTTTATTTCCCAACAAAATGATATGGAAATTTAGACTCAAAAGGTACATTGTAGACTCTGCTTTCAGTAAAATATTACATAAAGAAAGCCCAAAAGTCTAAATGAATATATCAAAAGTATACAGAAGCAATTTAATGTTTTTTTAATGTTTCTCTTTCTGAAGAAATTATATGTAGGTCTTTTTGAGTTTAGATTTGTAGATTTGATTAGGCATGTCTCCCTAAGTCTTGTGATGAAAAGAAATTAAACATGCACACAGCAAGGAAGAGAAATAAGCAACCACAGCACACACTGTACTGGGTCACTGTCTGATTGCCTGAGGCAAAGCATGACTTAGACACTTAGCAGAGACTAATCACAGTAGTGATTTCACTACTGCTCTCAAGTATCCAGATATTGCTCAGAACCATTGAGATGATTGCAGTTATTTCAACTTCCCTCCCCATGGAATTCCCCCGAACCAGGAAAACAATTTGCATTACAAAGATGTACTGAAATGCTTAGCTCTAAGTCAGGCCATCGCTTTGTAAAGAGAATGTTATTTTAACTCCAATATCATCTTTCATGCCTCAAAAGTAATAAGGCTTGACAAATAATAAAAATGCACCTTCATGACTAGTATGTAATAATATCCAAGATAAAGTTTAAATAAGGGAAGGTGCTGCCAAGAGTGTTGCCTGAGGCCAGTTCTGAAGTAGACCAAAGGTATCTGGATTTTATTGGCCTTTTCCTTTTCCTTTGTTCAATTTTACTGAATTACTTGTAAGTGAGAAAAATGTTAGATAGGACAAGTGTTTATTTCTGCAAGTTGATGTCTAGAAAGTAAACATATTTCAACACTTTTGTGTTTGTAGCACTTAGCAAAGTGGCAGGTAAGTGTACACTCATAGAAAGCACTGATTTTTCTGTCTGAACTTTTGCTTTTGCTAAATTTGGTAACATGCTTCTACATTGTAAGTTTCCTCAAATTTGACCGGGTTTGGATAATGGGGAAGTTAATTAAAATAAATTATGATGAATTTCCAATTTAGATTTATTTAGCTCTTTGATACATATTAATTAAATATCTTCTAGCATAATAATGCTATAAAACCAATAAAGGAGTAAAATAATGTGGGAAAAAAAGATGGGGTAAGGGTCAGTGTGTCATGGTTCATGCCTATCACCACAAGGTAGCATGTTAAGGCAAGAGGATCTTAAGGTTGTCCTAGCCTACACTTACTATGCTATATAACCAGTGCCCCTAATTGATTATTAATTGGAACGTAATACAAATTATAGGTTATTTGCAATAACAATGCAATGTATATTAATAAAATATATTTAGAAGCAGGGATGTAGGTTGGTTGGTAAAGTGCTTGACTAGCAGGGATAAGGCCGTGGAATGGATGTCCAACACTGCAACAATAAGACAAAATAAAGAATGGGGCATGATGATCAAAGCTTGTAATCTCAGCATTAAAAAGGTAGACATGGGAAAATTATCCTTGGATACAGGAGAAATTCCAGAATGGGCTGAAACACATGGGACCCCTGAAGATGATAGGTAGGTAGGTAGGTAGGTAGGTAGGTAGGTAGGTAGGTAGATAGACAAATAGATATAAATAAGATATAGATGATAGATAGATAATAGATGACCAAAAGAAAAGGGAAAAGGTAGAAAATAGTTATTTGTTGGCATTCATTTACTTTCTGTTATCTTTAGTGCTACTGAACGAACTTTTCCATTCCCCAGTGTTCTAAGCACCAAGTCAGTTTCAGTGTTTCCCCATGTTTACTGTTGTTTTACAAGGACACTGGAGTCAGACAGTACATTAGCTTTCTCCCAGTCCAATCCTATTTTATATTTCTCATTAATCTTGTGCAGGATTCTTGTCAGAATCTTCTGAAATGACTGTGATAAAGCGGAATTCTTATCATTGCTTGCAGAAATTCGTTTTGAATTGCTGTGTTTGTTGGAAGATTCATGTATGCCTCCCAAAGGATTTAAGCAGAGCTAGTTTTGAGTTATAGGGCACAGTTTGAATAACAGAAATAACAACTTACAGACAATAGAGGTAGGTTTCTTTATTTCTTCCCTTGTTATAAACATATAAAATTTATAAACTTATAAAATTTACTCTATAGGAACATCAAAATTTTGTAGTTAGATTTTTGTGGTTTGACGTGCTAAATTTGAAAGGAGGCATAACAACAGAAAATAAATAAATAAATAAATAAATAAATAAATAAATAAATAAATGTGGGAGAAAAGGAAAAATGGAAGAAAACATAGACAAGAAAATTGGGAGATGATGAGATGGCTCATCAGGTGAAGGTGATTGCTATCAAATCTTGACAGCCAGAGTTCAATTCTCAAGAGCCACATGGAAGGAACAAACATCTCCTGCACGTTGTCCTTTGAAAGCGTCACAGGAGAACAGGAAATATGGCACATGCGTGTCACACACACACACACACACACACACACACACACACACACTAAAAAGTATAAAACTTTTTGAAAAAGAGATAGTGAGGGGAGACAGGACTGGACAACGTGGTTGTGTCTGTTTCCCCAGATACCATGTTTATTGTCATTATCCTTGAAACCTATAAACATTTATTTTTCTAAAAAGTGGTGACTATGATGACTAATTTTCTACTTGATGGGATCTAGAATTGATTCGAGAAGAGATTCTGGGTGCCTTTGTTAACTAATGTGTGAAGCCCCCACTGTGGGTGGCTCCAGTGCCTGGCTGGATCCTAGCAACAAGCATCTATGCTTCTCTGCTTCCTGATTATGGATGCAACTTGACAGTTGCTGCAGTTCCTGCTGCTTGGACTTCTTTGACATCCTTGACTAACCCTTGAATTCTGTCTTCCTTAATTTGGTTTTGTCTGAATATTTTACAAACAGAAAAAAGGAAAACAGTTTTCCAAGTATTCATATATTTTATAAAGTATAATAACATTTATTAATAGTAAAATCAGAGCTAATTAAGAGAACATGAGGGTATCTTAGCATGAAGAATTTTGAATTTTCATTGATGCATATGTTCTGAGATGAAGTAATTAATGCATATGTTTTGAAGTAAAAACACCACCCTCCCTAATTTATATGTTGAAACTTTAACCTACAGTATCTTAGAACATAACTGTCATGGTAAGCTTTGTCAATTTGACACAATCTAGAATCACCTGCGAGAAGATTCTCAGAGAATATCCAATTAATAAATTAACTTTATTAATTGATATTGGAAGACCTGCCACTATTAAGGGCACCATTTCCTGGCCTAGGGTCTGAGACTAAATTAAAAGTAGAATTGGGGCTTAACACACACACACACACACACACACACACACACACACACACACATATTTTGTCATTCTCGTCTTCCCCAAACTCCTCTGCTGTGACTTCACCACTCTCCTGGATTGTAATGGAGAACTGTGCCAGGATAAGCCTTGTTTTTAAATCGAGTTGGTATGGTCATGTTCTTTGTTGCAGTAACAGGAAAAGAGACTGAGAGCATGCTTTCTGATAAACTCTGAAGGGCAGAATTAAATGAAGATGAAAGCATTATGGCAGATCCTAATTCTAATTGCTGTCTTTGTAAAAGGATTCTTGGTCATCCAAAGAGACAACAGTGGCATCTATACAAAGAGAACATGTAACATAAAGACAAGGTTCATCTGCCAGCCAAGACCCCATAAGAAATTGGGCAACGCCCTGATCTAGAATACAGCTCTCAGTGGTAATGAGAAGTAAGTCTCCCCTACTTGTAGTACTCGGTTTGTGGCACTTTGCTGTGGCAGCCGGAACCAACTAATGCAGCAAACATATGGGTTTTAAAGTCACACTGGCTTAGAAACACCTGCCATCTGTTCATTCTACACATATGTACCACTTTTCTCACCCTCCAAAGGCAATCACTATTAGCTCTTTCATGTATTTTTTACACTATGTATGTCTTATTTCTTAAGAAATGAGTAGCATTTTATACAATTTCTAAAGTTCTATTAGACAATATCTAATGATTTCTACTTAAAAAAATGAAGACTTAGCCTTTTAACACCTAACTTCCCAATCATAAAACATAACTACACCCATGTTTCAATTCCCTAGTCTGCAGTGTACTGCCATCACAATATTGGTTTTCATTTCTGTGTTTGTTTAAATATTATCTACAGTAGAGCCATGTAGGAGATCCTGATTGTACTTGTGCGGCACTTTATCTCCCAATAGTTAATATATTTTTTTACTAGTATGGGTTAATAAAAATTCAGTCACCCTCAGTGTAGGAGGGTCACCTAATAAAACACAAGTAGAGACATCACCAGAGGAAAGACATCTCTGCTCTCATCTGAAGGCTACATGAGATACAATGAGAGACTTCTGCAGCAGATAAGGCTCTTAATGTGTATGCCTGGTTGATTATGGAGGGTGTGTACCACTGGCCCACAAAATAATAGGTCCAGAGAGAGGAGCAGCAACCCAGATAACACAGAAACCTCAGTCTTGCTTCTAATCTGTTTCCTCAAAGAATAGTTTTTTCTCAGTTATTTAAGGACACATGTGATCACCTCAGAGAGTACAATCAAAGGCCACAATTTGTTTAGACAACTTAGTCTCAAAAAGAGACTTCAGCCAGGTTCAGGTGGTACACACCTATAACCCAAGCACATAGGAGGCTGAGTCAGGAGTGTAGTTACAAATTTGAGGCTAGACTGGAGCTAAATAGTGACTACCAGATAAGCATGACCTTTAGCATGAGATCTTGTCTCAGAAACAAACACTTGAGTCATTGTCCTGCTATTCTATAATTTCCAAGTGTCACACAAACCATTGCAGCCATGTAGGAGTCAGGAATCATAACATGTACCACCAGGAGGACTCCTGACAGAGCGATGAGACCAGCTGTGAGTTCTTTCCACTGAGAAGAGACTATATTCGTCCTAGTTCAGTATAGCAGGCAAAGTATGTACAGGATCAGCACTTGGAAAAACATCTCTGGCTGGTAACTATGCTGAGACATCAGGAAAAAGCCCAAGGTACTAAGGAGTACAACTGTAAATTGAGAGAGATTCCACTGATTTAGAAATTTGGTTCATTCAGTTGAGCATTATCTTTTCACCTAAAGCTAAAATGCTGACATTTCCAGCCAGAAACGTCCTGGAATATCCAATACCAAACAATTAAAGCCTGCTGGGACTACACAGCTTCTTAGATGTCAAGTAGAAATTGACCTATACCACAATATGAATGACAACCCAGAAAGTCATCAGGTTTCTAAGGATCAGAATACAACATAACAAAAATCAACAACAATGGCAAACTAAGAGCCACCTTATAAAAGCATGTGCCTGGTCGCGTGTCAAAGAGTGGGGTTCCATCCCAAGGATTATCCCAAGACTCTAATGGGCAACATCATCAATCACAGAAACAGTTACTGCAAGGGTCATTAAAACTGTGAGTAAACAGTAGTGAAAGCATGTCTCTACTTGTGGCTCTTCTAAATTTAGAAAATCCTTTCAGGCATTTATGAACATTTTAACAGTTGTATATGATATCATTTATGTATGCTAAAATGGAAGCCACAGAAAATGTACTCTGTAATCTCTCAAAAGGCCTGACTCACAACATAGTGTCAGCTTTTCTTCTTACAACTAACTCTATCAAACCCCCACTGGTTGATTTGGGGTTTCTGCTCTTCCATACATGGCAGGTTTGTGTCTATATTGCTCCTCTCTGTCATTTTCTCCATCCAATGCCAGGTGAAGGGTGATATGCAAGATATTCATGAGTATGGCAATAGGATCTGTACATTTCTGGCACCCTCTCCTCAGCTGCCCAAGGACCTAGCTGGGGAGAAACCAAGGACAACGGCAATGAACATGAACTCTACAGCATGGACGGGCTCACTGTGAGCCTTGTCAGTTTGGTTGCTCACCTTCCTGGACTTAGGGGGAGCTGGGAGGACCTTGGACTTAACATAGTGAAGGGAACCCTGATGGCTCTTTGTCTTGGAGAGGGGTGGAGTGGGGGTATGGGTGGAAGGGAGGGGAGGGAAGGGGGAAAAAAGTAAAAATAGAATTAAATTTAAAAAAAAAACTATATTGCTCCTCTCTGTTTCTGAGATGCTCATACATATATAAACACAGCCTTTAGCTCTCTTAAAAACAGAAAGATCATACAAAGAAATGTGTGTTGCCATAAAACGTTTCTCTGCATTGCAGCTATATTTATGTAGGAGAGGACTGGAATACAGGTAGACTGAGAGAAGGAAGAGTGCAGATACAAAGCCTCTAAGCTAGCATTCAAGCTCTAACTTTCAAGTGCTTTCAAGCTCTGCTTTTGTTAGACTTCTTGACTTTTTATCATTTTCTCATCCTCCAGTGGGATACCTAGATCATCATCATTATAAACCAAATCCAGGATGATTAATTTGTCAATGACTCATCTACGGTTTCCAAATTGGAGTTTGATTCTGTCGAAGAAATCCATCCAAGTGTGCCAAAGCTCTCTTAGAATAACTCTCTTCTTTGTAATATATACTTCTTTGTACTTATTACTTCTCTTATCTATGGGACAGAATGCCAAACGGACACAGCTTCAGGGAAGAGGGATTGATTTGGGTTCCTGGTTTTACTTTAGTATAAGGTGGTAGGAAAGAGCAGAGGAGGTCACTCAGCCTGAGGTGGTATCAACTTGTACACAATGCTCTACACATGGGTAAGTACAGGAAGCAAAGAAGGAAAAACAAAAATGGAGGGGTGTTATCTTTCAAATGTCCCCTCTACCATCCTCTTTCCAGCCAAATCCTACACCATGAAGGCTCCACAACCTTCAAAATAACATCACATGTTAATAACCATGCATTCAAACATGAATCTAGGGGAGACATCCAGGCTCAACATATAAAACACTGAGATCTCCTATTGTCTTCTCTGAACGGACAGACCTAATTTTGCCATGGTAGACTGTTATTATGAGAATATATAGATGACCTTGCTAGTGATGCATTTTTTAACAAGGAGTGCGTGCTATGCTAACCTTGCAGTTTCCCTTTTTAAAACTCCAAATCTTAGTTCCAAATATTATTCAGTGTTTGGCTATAACAGTCTCAATTTTCCTCTTTTCTCCATGAGGATTTTCAACTCTATGACTGTTGTGTGATAAGTGAGAAACACTTTCTTACAGAATAAGTATTAGTAATGCTTGAATTTGACAAACCCAAATTAAACAGAACTGGCAAGGAAATACACTACCCAGGGTAGAGTCAGGAACAAGTAGAGGACCTGGAGGAAGGCTGTCTTTTGTTTTTTTTTGTTTATTTGTTACTGCTGTTGTTGTTTGAGACAGTGTCTCACTGTATAGCCTTGACTGTCCTAAAATTCACTATGTAGACCAGACTTAGCTCAAATTCATAGAAGTTAGCCTTCTTCTGGGACCTGGGAGTGACTGACATCTCTCTGAATTCTGGGGCTGTGAACTGGGCTCACAGGCTTCCTAGGACTGAACGTCAGTGACTAAATAAAGAGTTATTTGGGTATCACTATGGTTTGTTTTGTAATTTAAGGACACTCACAGGGGGGAAGTACAACATAATGTGCTGTTGGAGGCTGATTTGTTTGTACATTACCTCCCACATAAATAATGGTCTCATTGATGACATCTCTCATCTATTACTGTCTTATGACCCCATGTAATTTTAAGACATGTCTAAAGGGAAGTTAACAGTTTATTCTGGTCAAATCGCTCATCTTTCAGCAACCCCTGCTTTCTTCCTTCAAAACCTCTTGCTGATCGTTGCTCCAGGGCTCACACGCTGCATTATCCTATATATCCTAGTGCCCCTTGCTGATCGTTGCTCCAGGGCTCACACACTGCATTATCCTACATGTTCCAGTGCCCCTTGCTGATAGTTGCTCCAGGGCTTACACACTGCATTATCCTATATGTTCCAGTGCCCTTGATGTCAGATGCTCCAGGGTTCACACACTGCATTATCCTATATGTCCCTGTGCCCCTTGCTGATCGTTGTTCCAGGGCTCACACACTGCATTATCCTATATGTTCCAGTGCCCTTGCTGTCAGATGCTCCATGGCTTGCACTGCATTATGTTTTCCAGTGTTTGTTTATGGTGTCACTTCTAAGGAATTTACTGGATATTTATCAGCTTTTATTTCTTTTGGAAGACTCAATTTATAATAAAACATACAAAATAAGAATATTTAGTGACTGCTTCCTTCAATCTTCTCTCTCAGACATACATTCATGGGCATAAATGTACAAGCATCCCTATTCCACATCTCAATCCATCCACTTCTTTGTATCATCTAAATATCAAGACAATGTTAAATCTGATAAACATTGTACAACTATAATAGGAGCTATTTCTGTCTGGGTAAATATGCAGCTGGTAGTCTATAAATAAAAAGTTAAGTTTACATAAAATGACATTTTTATATATCACGTTAAATAAATATATAAAGATAAACTAGAGAAAAATTGAAACAACTGATGAATTTCAAATAAATGTTGACAAAAGAGACATGAAGCATGATTAATAAAAGCTCAGGGTCAGAAATTGGAGTTCAACCTGAATATCTGAAAAGCAAAACAGCCAGCCACTGGCTCTTACCTCAACCTCAGACTAAAAATGGCAATCCTGCCTTCAGGAATCTCAGAAGAAGACTGTATCCGAGAACTGTCTCACCTTGTCTTATATCCTTGGTAGGCCTGGGACTAAAGGTGTGCACCACTGGGATTAAAGGAACACATCACCCAATTTCTATGGCTACTGGGATTAAAGTTGTGTGTCACCACTGCCTGGTTTGTAAGACTGAACAGTGGGGCTGTTTTACTCTCTGATTTTTAATAAAAAAGCATGCTTTATTCATTAAAATACAAATGAAATATCACTACACTAAGCCATATCTTCAGCCCCAGATTCTGTTAACATTAAGAAAAGGTGGCATATAATATGAAACAGTTTTTTCTTAGTTGCACCTTACAGTGTTTTAAAAAATCTTTGATGGTTCTACTTGTCAAAACTGGAATAGAATACAATGTGACTTTTTCTCCTGCCTATACCCATATATATTCCAATTTCATTGCACTTCTGGTTTTACATGCTTAATATTTAGTTTCAAGTATCACTTTACATAGCCATAATTACTGGCTACATTGCTTATTCAAGGCAATCAATGCACATCAGCAATCGTTTTACCATGCATTCCATCCTAGAATGTATTTTAAATTCTTATGCTGATTATTTGGATCTGTATCAAAGAAGGTAATTTAAAGAATTGGTTATAAAGTGTGTTAGTTGCCTCCATAGCTTTGGAAGTTCACACTATGATGGTATGTCATGTCAGTAGAAACACCTAAAAAGAAGGCAAGGGTGGACGTGAGAGGAAGAGCAGAGGGTATCTGGTTCATAAAAACTCTTCCAAAAGTTGTTGTGTTTGCTAAAATCTATTATATACCTATCTATTATATACATACATACATACATACACACACAGACACACACACACACACACACACACACACACACACACATCTACTCCACATCTCAAGCCCTTAACCTCTACTGTGTATCTTCAATTATTCAAGATAGTAGTGACTAAAGTGGAAATATAGTCCTTGTAAATAGAACAAAACGTAAACGGGACAATGTTCCAGGGTAAATAAGAACTTGGCACAGAAATTACCCCTCATATTCTGTGTGTGTACAGCACATGTACAATGCAGAGTTAAAATCCCCTCCGATCGGATAGAATGAATGACAGTGGTGCTGCCAAGAGTGTGGTATCATACAAGGGCTGTACTTTTACTTTCCTAATGAGTAGAGGGAACACCGCTAGTGTTCCCTGTGAGGTGCACACTGAATCTTAGAAAATGGTGCTTTTATGGTATGCAATGGAACACAAAGAGTTATTTAAAGTACCTTGCAGATGAAATATTACTGTCCTGCTAAATAAAGACATTTTTACCCATGTAGCTCTGTGGCATGAGTCAAATCATTCATGTCCCTATGAATTGTACCAGACAACCAGATCTTAAGCATGCCTGTAGGAAGTTGATGACTAACAAAGAGAAAAATCAGCAGAAGCCTGCTACAAACAGTCTTTCATAAATTCCTGTAACATCTGAGTAGATATAGCTCATAGTATTATATAGTTAAGCACTTCTAATCAACATATATGTGAATCAGATGATAATAGGGACTTCCATTTACTTATAATTTATTATAATGCACAATGGGATCCTTATTTTCTTCAAATCTTAATGTTAAATGAACTAAAATGTATTATTGCTCATTCCAAATCTTTATTATTGTCCTGATAATTACTTAATAGTTTGTCTAATTTATTGTTATATTTTATATTTAAACATTTAATTTTGAGTAGATCAAAGCAAAAATCATATTGTCAACTGTTAAGTACAAAAAACTGTATCTGATCATTCAAAATTAAATTTGTGAGTGATATACCTGCACATGGCATAACACTTTACTATTTCTATAGAATACTGAGTAAGGGTTATAAAAGTATAATCCATGTTTTTTAATAATTGTAAAAATGAGTAAAAGTAATAGGGTTTGGAAAAGCAGAGATCAATAGTGATATTTGAGGAAGAAGTATCATTAAAGTGAGGTGCTAGAAATAATTTTAGTTGAAAAGTCCATGTGTGTTTGTGTTAAGCCAACTATCTGAAAAAATAGTAATGGGTAATAGAGAGAAATAAGTCAAAAATTGTTATGATGAGACAGCACACGGATAAAATTGTGTATCCATCTGAAGTAATCTCTTCATATTTGAATTTAGAAAGTAGAAGCCAGAAAGGACTTTTTGAACATCATAGAGGAACACAAATAATTTCTTTTGTCATAAACGCCCATGGCATCTGGCACTCCAAGGTGTACTGCCATGCTGTGTGTTATCCATGCTAGAACATAATTATCTCAGCACCTTAAAGAGCTTGAGAAATGTCCTTTCCTTAATATATTATAAAATTCTCTAAAATTGCTTGAAGATGTCTTCAAACAATTTCAGAATTTCTGATTATTTGCTGAAATCATTCATGTATCCCCTGAACCCAAGAGGAGAGGAAATATGCCTTTGTATAAAAGTTATCATCTCATAAAAAGCCAGGGCTCTTAGCCAACCCTTTATTCTGCTGTCTCTGTGGCTTTAAGGAAATTTTTCAATGCAAGCACATAAGTCCACTGCTGTCTAAAAATCCCTTTATTATGAATTCCATCACAGTTGTCTCTGTGAATCTAGTTCCCTCATAGTAGTAAATCTGTATGCTTATCACCCCTCTGTCTTGATATTATGTCCCCTGAGCTCTCTGAGACTTGCCACTGATTGAGACACCTCAACTGAAAAGGAAGTATAAAGTGGATTGAAATATTTGTGTCTCATATTTTAATACTTGCACATTCTCCTAGAACCTTGGTTTTTACCAACATGCAAACGTTCTTCTGTCTGCTGTTTGTGACAAATAGTGCCAAAGCAGTCTGTGGATGGCTGAGACTAAGACCCCGCAGTCCTGTGCTGGGCTTCCCAGAGAAGATCTTATTGAGAAAGAGCAATTTGGAGGGAAACATGAAAAAGGTGATAGGATTAGGTGGATTTTTGGAGAAAGGCATTCAAAGAGAGAGAGCAACATCTTAAAAGTCCTGAGAAAAGTGTGTATGTAAGAAGCTTCTTCATGGATGTGAGTGTGCCTGTATGTGTCTGTTGGTGTCAGTGTCTGTATGTGTCTGTGTGTTGTATGTCTGAGAAATAGCAACAAAAAACAGTTTGGCTAGGACAGAGTGCCCAAGTAGCCAAGGAGAAAATTAATGGTCCAGAAAAATGAATGAGCAGAAGTAAATGGATATTGTAAAGTTTTTGCTTTTTCTTCCTGAGTAATAAAAGCAGCAGTAGGAAGATTCCAAGCCAGGGGTAAGTATAATGTGATCTTATGTTTAAAGATGAATCTTGCCAAATGAGGCCAGACTGAGAAGGGTCCATGGTCAAAGAAGAAAGGTTTTTCCAAGACTATCGGAACAGTCAAATAAAGAAATGATGGAGAATGGACTTGGACAGGAATAGTGAAGCTATTGAGAAATTTAAAAAGAAGTTTGCTGACTGAACCAAATGATTTAATGGCAATCTCAGACATTGTTTTTCTGACACTAAAAAAATAATGGGCGTCAGGGAGCATGTGTGCGTATATATGTGTGTGTGTATGTGTGTGTCTGTTCATGCACAAACTTTGGGGGTCTTGTGGGCCTGTAGGGGGGGTCTGTAGGGAGTGTATGTCACTCTACCTGCAAATAAGACACACTTAACTGCCAGTGTGCTCAAGGGGGGCAGGAGAAAAACACAATAATTCAATTCCCTTCTCAGATTCTTCAACTCTTCCAAACCTGTGACAGGCACTAATTTTGAAAGAGAAATGAGAAAATAGAAGAAGTAAGATATGGTAATGTTGACTCCAGAAAACAAACCGCAAAATGGAATTTCTGCCCGGCTGGAACTATAGTCAACCAGTCTGTGAGGGATGGAAGACTTTTTCTTTCCTTCATTTTACATTTGTTCCTCTCGCTCTCTCTTTCTGTCTTTCTTTCTTTCTGTCTCTGTCTCTCTCTGTCTCTCTGTCTCTCTATCTCTCTCTCCCTCTCTCTGTATGTGTGTGTATGTATGTGTGTAAACACACATATATGTGTGAAATTGGAAGATTATTAATTCAGAACATATCCTGTAAGTATATGATGTAAAGAGAAGGAAGAATTAACTTTTTAGGTCAACTTTATGTGCTTTTTAAATAGGATTAATTTTAATGAGAACTCAGCAGATACATTCCTGTTTTGTTCTGTTTGTTTTACCCTGCTTACAGCTTATGGAAGGTAGCTGCAGCAAATGGCTCAAGTTTGTGAACACAGCTGAATTCCTCTCAATTTTTTCCTATTCACTTTTACCCAAAGCCAAGGACATTGTTCTCAGAACTACAACAATGTATTATTTTACAGTCTTATCTGTCACCAACTAACATTTCCCATCACGAGTTCTCAGCCTTGGGCAACTCATGTACCCATCCTGGAGCATCTTTTGTGTCCACATCAGGAATTTGATTACACTGTCACTATGATTCCTCCCAACTGGAACATGCTCTGATATCTCATGCATGAGAACTGGAAGCAGAATTTGCTTGTGTAATGAGGATCATTTGATCATCAAATCTACTAATATATATTGTTATGCAAAAAATACAGTTGTGAGTTTTTTAACAATTATAAATTGGTTTTTAAATAAAGTATAGAACACAATAAACAAAAAGTTCAATGCCTCAATTAATAGAAAATATTTTGAATATACTTATATATTTAAAACTTTCTTTAGCATATTTTCAGTAATGAAGTCCTGTTGATTCTGGCAAACAATTGAAGTAATCTTTTCATTATCTTCCCCCAAAATGAGAAAAAAAATTATATTTCTATATATTTGAAGAACGTTTCAACTGTCTTAGTTTTAAGATTCTATTTGGCAGTCAGTAGAAATCAAAGATTATCTGACCTTAAACATTAGGGACAAGTTGCTGGCCTTTAGCTCTAAATACATTTTCTAGTTACAGTTTAAGTTTCTGAGTCACATATATATGTACCCAAAAAAGATAGTTTGTTTTCTTAAAAAAAACTAATAATAAAAAAATAAACAAGAATAACCAAATATTTGCTTCAAGAGACTCACCCAGGTCTCTACTGAGGCATAGTTATGAACATCTACGCAGGCAAGAATGAAAAAAAGATAAAAAAATTCAGAGATGCATAGTACCGGGACCTCTTCACAGATAATAGTTCTGGACTTCCATATAAGCTCTCTCATCAGTTATATCTTTCTATTGATTTTTTAAACTATTTCTCTGTTACAACAAATTAGGAATTTAAAGTTCATAAACAGCTTGAAGGCAGTGTTTGTTTTCTGTTACTGGCTCTTATATTGTGATTCAGAATCCTAGTTTATGCCTGACATGCTGACTTAATATTAACCATGCCCTCTTTCCTTCCTAAAAATGTCTCTGAAAAAAATAAACTGCACAATCACTTTGTTCAAATAAAAACATTAAATATTATTGCACTAATTATTTAGTTAAAGGTATATAACCTCCTTTTCAGATTCCTATAAATTGACCTACCCCAGGTGAATGAATCTGAGAACCAAACACCTTCAGTTCTGCTATAAAAAGATTACAGTTATTCTGTGGATAATGGTCTATTATTAAACATGTCAAATGGTTGGCTTTCTTATTTTTCTCTGACCTCATCATGTTCCAAGGACTCTTTCAAATGGAATATTTAGGCCTGATAATTATTGTTTCTAGGGAACTCTGTGTTCATTATAGATTTACAAATGTATAATTCAGTCCATAAATGCCCCTACAAAGAATAAAATGAAAATGTATCAGATGAAGAAGAGTTGTGAAACAAGAGCTTCTGAATTAAGTGCAATATATCCAGTAGCAGCTTTAACAGAGCTTCATCTAGAGAAACTGTGGGTCTTTGTCACCTCTCTAAAGGTGGTGGCATCTGAGAGAGGGTGCCAACAAATGTGCTGGACTAAAGACTCATGCAATAGCCAACTTTATTCAGAGCTTCAGACAATTTACACTTGAAGCTCTCATGAATTCAAGTCAGACACAATCACAAGGACAAGTCACATGTGGCAAAAGCTTGTTTTTCTGTGGAGGCTTATAAAGGATGGTTTAAACATTCACTGAGAACAGCAAGCAATAATGAGTAATCTGAAGTAAAAGCACTCCTAGCCACTACATCCTAAAGAAGCACAAAAACATATTCCAAGAATAATTCCAAGTTTTTAAAGAAAATGAAGGCACAAGACTCTTATATTGTTTTTTTCACAGTGTTCTCACAAGCACTCAGAAATGTGTTCGCACAAGTCCATTCCTGGACCATGTTCTGATAGGTCTTTTTACACATCTAAGATTTATTGAGAAAATATTTGAAGATAATAGGTGTTTCCAAAGGCCCTGAAAGGAAATTCCTAGAAAATGCTTTCCTTCAGCTAGCACTTAAAAGAAGTAGTGACTGGGCTAAGCAAGGTGATTTTTGCTCAAAGATTTCTCAAGACATTTCAGTTAAATCATTGAGACTGATTATCATAAACACTGTCTCTCCCATGCATCTGGTAACAGATTTGACTATCAACTGGAGCTTCATCCGGGGTGGCAGCTGTTACGTACTACACTACCATTTGCTTTGCTGACTAGGATTTCCCACACACCATGTTACTGACTTTCAAATGAAATCAAGCCAAAGGATACCCTGACTACCATGGCTGAGCCTGGGAAGTTATTCACCATCACTTCCTCGGTAGTTACTGCTTTACTGCATATGAGGGGAGAAAGCTTTGAGTCACGTAGATAAGCATATTTTTATCATGGAGTTATTTTAATGAACTAAATCCACATGATATCCTTACCTCAGTCTTTGTACTGTCTTAGTAAACAGTCTAAGTGATTTACACATTTGCTTATTGGAAAAGCTCAATGTCAAACCAATGTTATTTGTCAAAGTAAAGATTGTTCATGGCCTCTTTACCTGTCAAATTAGTAGAAATAATAATCGTTACACTTGAAGGTGTTAGGGTCCACAGAACATCCCACAAAGCAAAAACTCACATGTGCAATCAGCAAGATCTTGTTTATCCCAGCCTGCTGGGGTCTGTCAGCCAGATAACAAAATGACTATGACCCAGAACAGAGCTTTCAGGAAGCCAGAAGAGGACTAGATCATCCTGAACTTCTTTGATTGGGGCTCCTCTCGTCCTTTAATAGAGTGCAGAAACTGAAACCAAAACTAAATGAACTGAAGTGAAATTAAACTGGAAGCCAGGCCCAACACAGGCTGAATTCGGGAGAAGCCTGGCACTGGAGTTACTGTGGCTTCTCACAAGGAAATTCACATATATTATTTTTTTCTATAATACTTTAGCTATTAATTCTACAGACTTAAAATAAAAATTACTTGTATTTTAGACAAAAAGCTCTATTTACTTAGTTATTCAAGTTTTCTACTTTCTATTTCATGCAAATTATTGCAACAATTACAGGAGCTGGTCTGAGAAAAAAAAGCATTGACAAAAATGTTAGAAACAATCTTAATATATATTCATGACTGGACTCTCCAAATGGGTCAGGGAACACATATGTGTAGTTATATGTGCATAACACATGTATCATTTACTGTATACATATTACTATACACATATACATTTATGTATATTATTTTAAAAGAAATAGCAGTCAATGCTATGAAAATAATTTTAAAACAAATTGCAAATGCAAGGAAAGGCTAGGACAATTATGTTAATGATAGTTAATATAATCATACTGATGAAAGTTAATATATTCTCTGACTAATTGGTAATCAATAACTGGGGGAAATTGAAAAGTATTGATTATGTAATTCTTGCTACTACAGAAAATGGCAACTGCCCCAGTTATCTGTGAAAGTTCACCCTAATTGTGGCATCATAATAAAGACAGTTAAATATGAGACCTTGTTGAGAGGATGTTTAAAGTAAAAAAAATTTCTTTATGGACGTTTAAATTAAATAGAGATTTTCCCTGATTAATATTACTTGTTACAAAGATTTTGAATTAAATTTGGAGGAACATGCTGTCACAAATGAAATGTCTTAACTCAGTTCTGCAGGTGAACCTTGGTTGGTACCATCTAAGAAATCATTTGCATATAGGTTTTATTATAATACATGTAAGCAACTAAGAAGGATGCATTTCTATAGCAGCATTTGATACAGTTTATATGCAGTTCTAGAACATAATGAATGAAAGCCTGAAGCAATGGTTTTCTTTTGAAATGTACTGAATCAACAATATATTTTAAGAACCAGATATGAGCTGACAAAGTTGGACATTTGCTATTGAATACTGCAAAATATGCAGAAAAGTGATTGTTATTACCTTACTGTTTGTAAGAAAAGGTAAAATTTTTATCATTTTATCAGAAAAACATTCATATTATTTTTGGATTGTAACTATAAACCTCCAAATAACAATGGAGAAATATTTAGATTTGAAAAACTTTAATAAATGGGCATTAAATCTAAGCCTATAAACTATTGAAAAAAATTCCCCTAAAATGTTGCATTAGAGAGTCTGAATAAAGATTTTGTAAGCATCTAATGTACCTGTCTTGAACCCAATGACCAGGGTAAAATCTAGTCTTTTAACCTCACCATTTGATCGAATCTAAGGATGGTAGAAATAATAATAATAATAATAATAATAATAATAATAATAATAATAATAATAGCAGCTAACTATTACCAATAACAGCTCAATCTACAGCAAATAGTACATTAAGTGCTTTGTGGACATAGTGTCAACTTTATTACCTTCCTTTTATGTAAAAGATCCTGAGGAGAGAGAAGTGTCTGGCAAAGACTATTTAGCTCTTAATTGGTGGAGATTCATTCTGTCTGACATTTGAGCCTGCCTTCTTATACTACTTTGTGCACTATAATACAATGAAAATATAATTTTATTCTGTTTAGGTTAATTTTATTCACCTACTAAGGATTCATTCTTGGCCCAGAAAGTGTCCTTACCACAAAGAACTCTTGAGTATTATACCTATTTCTGAGAGGTGCTGTGTCTTCCCTTTTTCCCACCACGGAGATGCTTGCTAATCTCATTTTAAGTATGAACCTCCCCTCCCTAAAGCCTCAGGCAGATGTGGGTCCAGTGTCACAACACTACAAAGATTACAGTAAAGAACAGTTTCTTACTTCTTAATACCCCTTGGATGCTGCACTGTGATAGAGTTTAGTTTAATTTTAGCTTAAGTTTAGTTAACTATGTCACCCTGAAACTGTTAAGGACCTTCTCTCAGCAGGGAATAAAACATTAAATCTAAAATTAGGTCAACATTAATCAAAAGCTTTTGAATTACAGCTAAGATCTATCTTTATGCTTTCCTAAATTCTTCTTTTCTAAAAAGACATATGAAAACCGATGAGCTATTTAAAACCCTACAGGACATAGATTAAACTTAAATCCTAGTGTGGAAAGATTTATTGATGCAGTTTAATGTAGGTATGTTTTCTTTTATTGAAAATAGACTTTTTCATGTACTATATTCGGAATATAATTTCCTCTTACTTTAGTTCCCCCATTTTCTTCCTACTTCCCCTTCCATCTGTATCAACCCCATTTCTGTTTCTCATTAGAAAACAAATGGTCTTCTAAGAGATGTTAATAAGTAAAAAAATAAAACAAACATATGGAAAGGACTTGTAGAATTTAAAAAGTGAAAACAATTAAAACGTAAAATATAAAAACAAATAAAATTAGGAAAATGAAGTCTTTGACATTGCATTGTGAGAGAAGGAACTGCCAAAGACTCTGCTGAATTGCTTTGTCTGTTGGCCCTCTGTTGGGCATACAGCCAACCTTTAAGTGTTGTTTGTTTTCCAAGGATGTTGAACATTTCTTTAAGTTTTTCTCAACCATTTCAGTCTCCTTTATTGAGAATTCTCTGTTTTAATATATACCCCATCGGTTATTTGTTTTCTTCACATATAGTCAGAAATGAAGTTAATAAAAATATTTTCCCATTCTGTAGGCTGCCAATTTATCTAAATGATGGTGTTCTTTGCCATGCAGAACTGTCTCAATTTCATGGGGTTCCATTTATTATTTGTTGATTTTAGTGTCTGTGATAATGGTGTTCTTTACAGAAAGTCCTGTCCTATGCCAAAGATGTCAAAGCTAGTTCCTACTTTCTTTTCTATCAGGTTCTGTGAATCTGGTTTTATGTTGACATTTTCCACATATTCAGAGTGAGTTTTGTGCAGGGTGATAAATATGGAACTATTTCCTCTAGAAGCAGCCATCCAGTTTAAACATTATCATGTGTTGCTGTTATCTTTTATCCAGTGTTTCTTTCTCCTTCTTTATCAAAAATAAAGTTCCATAGGTATGTGGATTTCTGTCTGGGTTTTCAATTGGATTCCCTTTATCAACATGTCTATTTCTGTAGGAATACCGTGCTGCTTGGATTCTGTTTATTAAAATGTCTATATTTGTGAGAATATCATGCTCCTTTGTCACTCTGTAGCTGAAACTGAGGATTGTGATATCTTCCACAGTTCTTTTATTATTCAGAATTGTTTTAGCTATCCTGGGGTTTTTCTTTCAAATATCTGTGTTGGAATTTTGATAGGATTGTATTGAATCGAGAGATGTCTTTTGGTAGAATGGCATTTTCAGTAAATTAATACTACTGATCCAGGAGCATGGGAGATCTTTTCATCTCCTGATATTTTCTAAAATTTCTTTCTTCATTGTTTTTGTCATACAAATCCTTCGCTTAGTTGCTTAACGTTACTCCAAGATATTGCATATTTTTGAGGATATTGTGAAAGATGTTGTTTCCCTTATTTCTCTCTCAGTTCACTGTCATTTATATATAGGAAACTGACTTTGTTAGGGTTTCTATAGCTGTGAAGAAACATAATGACCGCATGGCAACTTTTATAAAAAAAAAAAAATCTAATTGGGATGATTGGTTTACATTTTCAGAAGTATCATCATGGCAAGATGTAGTGTGGAGCTGCGGGCAGGCCTGCTTTTCATCCCACCCGGCTCCTGCATGGTTAGCTTTACACCCGAAATAACAACACACAAATTGTATTCTTTTAAACACTGTCTGGCCCATTAATTCCAGCCTCTTTCTCACATCTTGACTAACCCATATCTAATAATCTGTGTAATACCACAAATGGTATCTTATCGGGAAAGATTCAGCACGTCTGACCTGGCGGCTGGCTTCATCCCAACTCTCTCCCTGAGCAGAGACATGGCAGTCTAACTCAGGAGAAGCGTGGCATCTGACTGAGCCATCTACCTCACTTCCTTCTTCCTGTTCTGTCTACTCCACCCACCTAAGGGCCGGTCTATCAGATGGGCCAGGCAGTTTCTTTATTAATTATCCAATGAAATCATCAGATAGATAGAAGACACACCTACATCATTTTCCCTTTTTCTGTTTAAACAAAAAAGAAAAGCTTTCACTTTAACATAATAAAATTACATATAACAAAACAGTTATCAAGTAAGAATTACAGTTACAATATTTATATATACTTTACCTTTTATCATAACTAAGGAAAACTATAACTATTTATTCTTCAACTCCATCAAAGACTCCAGAAGGATATAATATTACCTAGGTGAACAAGAAGTAAGCTACTTCCAAAACTCTAGAAATCAGAGACATCTTGATACCTGGACAGTCACCCAAAGTTCTTTTGTACCTTTGGGGCATCCATCTTCAGCCTTCAGGTCCATAGTTTCCAGCAGACATTTCCACGAAGCAGGAAATTTCGAAGGCAGTTCAGTCACTTTCTGCTGTGTCCTGCAGAATGTCTCACAGACTCTTTCATGAATCAGGAACCCCGAAAGATCATCTCACTTTTAGGCAAGTTCAGCAGTCCTCTCTCTGAGGGTTCTTTGTGTCTAGTTTATCCAACAGTCCAGGCAAGACCAGTTTCTTGCGCAAATTGCTATCAAACTCCATAAAGATCCTCTTTGATGCCCATCATCTTCTTGAAGTAGATGGTGCTGCCAGGAGCAGACATGTCTCATTGTCATGAAAAGCCCTAAGTTATTAAAATATTTAAAATGCAATATTCTGTAGTCTTTGAAAGATATGAAGAATGCCTATTTAACTTAAATATATCTCTATATATCTAGAAAATCTAACTAACATAACTACAAGTTTTACTATTATTGATGACTATCCATTAACAACCTATATACATTACATTTTTAAATGAACTACACAATCACAATACATTAATCAGTATCAGAAATACACATACATATAACAAAATTGACCTTAAATTTAAATCACTAAAGCAAAATCCATATCAATGCAAATTATTCATCTCCATATCATATCCCCCTTTAAATGTAAAAGAACACTTATAAACAATATTTGGGAACATGGATGTAGTTATTTCTCTCCAAACTGCTTCCTGCTGAATGGGGACGCTGTTAATCAGATCTTTCATGGTGTAACCTGTGTGCCAGGTTCATCTCAGTCATCAGTTGGGTGAAGTAATTTTCTGAAGGTGTTCACAGCAACCTTTCAGGAGGGCGTGGTCTATCATACCATATTGGCATAGAAGCAATCCATAGGATCTCATTTTCTGTAAAAACAAAAGAAACTCCTTTCCAAAGCATCATGTCCTTAGATCCAAATTTTAAAGTCAAGGTATTTTCAAAATATCTATTCTGGAATTGTTTAGCAGCATTTATAAACAAATAACTTTTAGCAGCTTTTGCTTCTTCCTCAGCATTCAAACAATTCAAAGAGAGCATAATAGTATACAGCATCAAGATTCTCTGTGTATTTTCCATCTTTGTGCAGCTTTATTTTAGCCTCTATTTTGTTTATTTTTTACTTTTATTTTTTGAGACACGTTCTCTGCATATCTTTGCCCAGGAATAACTCTTTAGACCAGGCTGTCCTTGAACACACAGAGATCCACTGTCTCTGCTTCCCAAGTGCTGGGATTAAAGGTGTGTGCTACTACACCAAGAACTCACAGAGATCTGTCTGTCTCTGCCTCCGAGGCATTCAGATTAAAGGTGTATGCACCACACCTTGAAATCACAGAGGTCAATCTACCTTTGCCTCTCAAGTGTTGGGATTAAAGGTTTGTACTACCACACCCAACTGCTTCCTTTTTTTTTCTTAAGAACTTTAACTTTTAGCCTGCATATATTTCCAACACATTGTAAACCATTTTGATGTTTTCTTCGACTTTGAATCTTTCTTTTACTGTATATCTCTCTTTTTCTGACTATATGAGTCTTTAATTTACCAAACAATATCGGTAGGACTAGAGCCGTGGCTTTGACAGCTAGATCCAGCCCATTCCTTAGCTTTCCAGCCTCATGGCAGAGGTACTGGCTGTACCTATGTTTATCACCACAACTCTGTGGCTGTTCAAGGTCCCTGCCAGCAAGCAAGCTGCAACAGTGTTAAACAATCAAAAGCTCCATAGTCAGGACTGCCTGCTTGAAAGAGTCAGAGTTTGCCCTGGCAGGATGGCCCAGAAAGCCAGCATTTTAAAACAGCACAACTTTTTTCCTGCTACAGCTGAAAACTGAAAAGCATGCATTCAGCTTTTCATCAACACCGTTTAAGTGTTTCGTGGCAGGACCTCTTAATGAGCTGCAGGGTTTTGCAGCTGAAGCTGAGTCAGGAAGCCTCTTTTAGATGAGAGCGCTTGCTCAGACCCGAGAAGTTGCTGTTATCAAGAAAACATGCTTTACTCTAGTCTTTCCCAAGCTTTCTCAAACTTTCTGTGGATCCAGTCATCCACGTGGGCGCCACGTGGTGATATTCAGCCATACGTGGTGCCAGAGAAGGATCTAAAAGTTCTACATCTTGATACAAAGGCAACAGGAGTGTCATGCTGAGCAAAACTTGAGTAAAGGAGACCTCAAAGCCCATCCCTACAGTGACATGCTTCCTCCAAAAAGGATACAACATACTCAATAAAGCCACACCACCATATAGGGAGTGCTGCTCCATTTTCTTTGAAACTCCTTCATTCCTTGCCCTGGCACCCAAAGGTCTGAAGCCGTATCATAATGCACAACTGCATTCAATCCAACTTTAAAATTCTATTGCTGTGGAGAGACACAATGACTGCAGAGCAACTCTTATAAAGAAAAACATTTAATAGCTTAACATTTCAGAGGTTTAGTCCATTATTATCATGTCAAGATATAGCAGCATAAAGGCAGACATGATGTTGGAGAAGGATCTGTGCATTCTACATCTTGATATGCAGGCGACAGGAAGTGACCAGAGACTCCCCATCACACTACATACTTCCTCCAACAAGCCACACCTCCTAATAGTGCTGCTCCCTTTAGAGGCCATTTTCTTTCAAACAGCCACAGAAGGCTACTGAGTTAATTTTACATCCTGCTATGTTACTGAAAGTGTTAATCAGCTGTAGAAAATTCCTGATGGAATTGTTAGGGTCACTTATTATACTATGATATCATCTGCAAATGAAAATACTTTGACTTCTTTCTTTCCAAATTTTATCTCCTTGATCTTAGTTTTCAACTGTGAGTTGCCACCTCTTTGACAAACTTTTATCTCCAAAAATATTTACATTATGATTCATAATCATAGCAAAATTACAGTTCTGAAGTAGCAGTGAAAGTAATTTTATGGTTGGGATTCACTACAACATGAGGAACCCTATTAAAGGGCCATGGCATTAGGAATGTTAAGAACCACTGCTCCAGCTAAAATTTCAAGTACTGTATTGAATAGTTAGGAAGATAATGGACAACCTTATCTTGTTCTTGATGTTAGAAGAATTGCTTTGAGTTTATTTCCATTTAAGTTGATATTGACTTTGGGCTTACTGTAAACTGTATTTATAACATTGTTGTATGTCTTTTATGTCCCTAATATCTCCAGGGCTTTTATCATGAAGGAGTGTTGGATTTTGTCAAAGGTTTCTCTACATTTAATGAGATGGTCCTATGGGTTTTATCTTTTAGTTTGTTTATATGATAAATTACTTTTATCAATTTATGTATATTGAACCATTCCTGCATCCCAAAAATGAAGTTAATATGATCATGGTGGATGATTTTTTTATGTGTTCTTGAATTCAGTTTGCAAATATGCAACTGAGAATTTTTGTACCTTTATTCATAAAGGAAATTGTTCTATAATTTTCTTTGTTGAGTCTTCATGTAGTTTAGGTATCAGTTATCTATAGCCTTGTAAAATTAATTGCATAATGGTCCTTCTTTTTCTACTTTATGGATTAATATGAGGAGTATTGGTACTAACTTTTTTCTGCTCACACATGTGTACACACATATACACAAACATACACAGAGGAGCTATGATCTTCCCAAAGCTGGAGTGATGGGTTTACTCTTCCTATTACAAACACATTAAGTACTTCATTCTAACAGACAATAGCATTCCAAGTTTATCCTCTAGTAAGACAGGAACCCAACATTTATTAACAGCCTTAGAAAAATAAAAGTGCCATGACTATTAAAATCCTACATTGATCCTGTTCAGTACATAAAAAGTCAAACAGAAGTGATAAAGAATAAACACCCTCATATCTATGGAGTTGAAACATAAAGCACAGATTTCATGGTGGAAAGTAAATGAGCTGAATAGGAAGCTTGTCATTCATCACCAAATTGCTGGTCACAAAGCCACTCTGTCTTTACATGATCATCTTAGCCTACTTCCCCATGAAAAAAAGTTAATAGCTAGTAATCAAATGCATTCACCCTCAGTCCCTGACATACATTTATGCTGGCTTCATGGTATGGATTGAGCCTCAGTGGCATACAAAAATCAGGCTAATTATATAGGGAATGCTTACTTCAGCCTGTGTTTGTTCCAGATAGGAACAAAATTTTCCCTGTAATTTTATGTAAATCTTTTCACCACAATGCACCACAGGAAAATTAAGCGTTATTACTCCTGCTCCCCAGAGGAACCAAAGTAACATTGCAAAATATCACTTTCAATTCAACCCAAATGTATAGTTTGGGCTTTACATGTAAAATAGTGTGATACAAAATTAATAAAAAGTCTTACTTTATGATCAAAATAATAACCATATATGCACATATATGGTTAAAATTTTATTATTATTATTATTATTATTATTATTATTATTATTATTATTATTACTAAGAAAGTAGTCTTCCTGGTGGTGCGAGCCTTTAATCCCAGCACTCGGCAGGAAGAGGCCAGCCTGCTATACAGAGCAAGTGCCAGGGCAGTCTCCAAAGCTACACTGAGAAACCCTGTCTCAAAAAACAAAACAAAAAAAAAAACAAAAAAGAAAGTAGTCTTCCAAGAATGCCTCGCTTAATAAAAGAAGGTAGCTTTACTTTATAAGAAGGTGTTACTTGAAGTAACATAAAGCCAGATTTTAAAAATTGACAGAGACAAAATTGAAAAGAGAAACAGTATGTGGATGGAAAACATTCAAATTCTACATAGTCTCTAGAGTAACTGATAACTCAGCAAGAAAGAAAAATGGATTTCTCCAGTCTGTATCTGATTTCATCATGGGCTTTGGGATGGCAAAAATTGGTTTGCACATTAGTCAATGAAGACTAAAGGTGCAATGCAATCAGTAGAATAACCACAACAGACCATATTGGTGAGCAAAACCCTTTTCTTTCCTTAATACATAATCAGGTGATATTATTTACATATATAAAATCGGGTGATAATATATAATCAGGTGATTTCTTCATATTCATAAACTAGAATCTAGTTCCTTCCTATACATGGCACTAAATCTGGACTCTATAGGCTGTTATCTGTGTTAGTGAGGCATGGCCTCCTTAAGTGGCTTTTTGTTTCTGCTCCCCTACAAGTATCATATATCCTAACTTCAAATATAGTATTCCTGAGAAGCATTATCTTCTTAATATCTTTGAGGAGCAAAGACTAAATTCTGAATTTCATACATGTGTGTGTGTCCTTTCTTTCAGTGATAACAAGAAGCATTTGAAGCTACTGGACATAGCTGATTGTGCCACATTTTGCTTCTGAGCTTCTTAATAGTCTCATCCCTCTCTATGGACTGCCCACTAATTTATTTATGCATTCCATCACTAAGCATATATTTCGTTAGATTCTGAGAACAAGAATAGCTCCAAACTCCATCAACCCACAGTCTGGTGGGAGAGAAAAACTCTCCTCTGCTCATCATTCAAATATATAATTAGAAACTGTAATAAAAATGTCTTTGTAAGACGTGACATATACAGAGGGCTATGAAAGCCTATTTCTGCAGAAAGTTGTCTGATTATAGGGTGTGGGATGAGGTAAACAAGTTAGTATTTTATTATTATTATTATTATTACTATTACTACTATTATTATTATTAATTATATTAGGGTCACTTACAGAAAGAACTGATTTTATCTATTTTTTTATTTTTATGTAAAATGTTTCCTTTCTCTTTTTCTTTTTACTTTTTTAATTGAAATTCACTCCTGCTCTCTCCTCTCTCTCTCTCTCTCTCTCTCTCTCTCTCTCTCTCTCTCTCTCTCTTCCCTCTCTCGAAAACAAACTAGAGCAAAAAAGGAGGAAACCGTCTTAAAGAAAACAGTAGTGTTCTGCGAAGACATTTAAACTTGACTGCATGATTGATGCCTTCTAGTGCATCCATGAATGCTTTTTCAGTGCACAGCATGAAGATAGTGATGAAAAGCAGTTCAAGAGACATTTAGGAGACAAAAATATCATATCCACAAATATGTCTTTAAAACAATAATAGAACATTGAAGACCTTATGCACAGAACCATGAGAAAATTTCTTTCATAGAAATTTTAATAGCTATGTAAATTAGGTACACTTGTTTTGTTCTCTCTTTTTCCCAGTTTATTTATTTTTTATTAAAAATTGCCATCTCCTCCCCTCCTCCTCCCCCTTCCCTCCCCTCCCCTCCACCAATACCCCCACTCCCTCCTTCTCCAGGCCAAAGAGCCATCAGGGTTCTCTACACTATGTTGAGTCCAAGGTCCTCCCAACTCCCTCCAGGTCCAGGAAGGTGAGCAACCAAACTGACAAGGATCACACAGAGCCCGTACATGTCGTAGAGACCAAGCCCATCGCCATTGTCCTTGGCTCCTCGGTCAGCCTCCACCATCAGCCACTTTCAGAGAGTCCGATTTGGACGCATGTTCCATCAGTCCCATTCCAAGTGGACTTGGTGGTCTCCCATTAGTTCTGTCCTGCCGTCTCAGTGAGTGAACGCATCCCTTATGGTTCTGACTTTCTTTCTCATGATCTCTCTCCTTCTGCTCCTCATCAGAACTTTGGGAGCTCAGTCTGGTGCTCCAATGTGGGGCTCTGTCTCTATCTCCATCCATTGCCAGGTGAAGGTTAAGGCTCACAGTGAACCCGTCCATGCTGTAGAGTTCACATTCATTGCCATTGTCCTTGGTTTCTCAGTCCTCCTCCACCATCAGCCACATTCAGAGAGCCCGGTTTGGTCCCCTGTTCCATCAGTTCCATTCCAACTGGACTTGGTGGTCTCCCGTTAGATCTGTCCCACCGTCTCAATGGGTAAACACAAGGAAGTCAGGACCATGTTCTCTCTTTTTTTATAACAAAAACTTCGACAAAGAGGAAGGGTTTAATTGGGATTTTAGTTTGAGTGACTACAGTTCATGGAGAGGAAGGCATGCTGAAGGACATGGAGGCAACTTGTCTCCTGTATCCATAGTCAGTAAGAAGAAAACTAGAGTTAAGCTATTTTCTCTTTATACAACCTGGTACTCTTGTCTACATAAAGACACCACCTGCATTCAAGGTGGGTCTTTCCATCTCAACTAACATAATGGAGGAACCCATTCACAAACATTCCCAGAGGTTCATGTCCATGGTGCTTTCAAATTGTGTCAAGTTGACAATTAATAGTGACAATTATATATCACATTAGTAATTAATATATAAACTAATAGATTCAACAATTCAAAGTACAGAAATAAAATTCTCTAGTGACCTAGTTTCAGAAAAGCCCTAAAGGACTAGAAGGGAATAGTTGGTAAACTACTTGCAGAAGCTTTTGGATTCCTTCAGACTTTTGAAAACTGTTGAGAATACTTTAATGCATGATCAATATTAGGTTCAATGCAGCTAACAGAAGTTTCTGCTTCTATCATATTAATGGCTAAATAAAGAAGACAAGTTTATTCCTCTCACTGAAAAGTCTAGATAGGTGGTCACTGAAGATAAGTCCATGCCACTAAGTCAACAAACTAAGTTCCTTATAAAATATACCTGTAGAAAGGGGAAAGGAAAGTGAAGTGATAATATTCTAATTAAAATACATAAATATTTTAAAAGATAGTAAGAATGACAAATCATAAAAACCTCTACACAATACAAAATATGAATTAGAGTTGAATTGTGAAAGATTTGTACTTTCTAATACATGTAACAAAAATCAGTAAAAAATAAGGCCATGAATTTGAAAGAGAGAAAGGATGGGTATATGGAGAGCTTAGTGGAAGGAAATGGAAAGGGAAAATTATCTAACTACATTATAATTTCAAAAGTAAAAAAATAAATTTTAAAATATTACAAGAATCAGAATGTACAGGCATGTAGCAAGAGGCCGCTTGTTCATTCATGGCTGCCCAGATTAAAAATAACCACACAGAAACTGTATTAATTATATTACTACTTGGCCTATTAGCTCTAGCTTCTTATTGGCTAATGCTTACATCTTAATTTAGCCCATTGCTATTATTTTATATTTTACCATGAGGCTCATGGCCTACCGGCAAGGTTCTGGCTTATCTATTCTTGGCAGTGACTACATGGCTTCTCTCTGACTCTGCCTTCTTTCTCCTAGCATTCAATTCAGTTTTCCCTGCCTGCCTCTATTCTGCCCTGCTATAGAGCCAAAGCAATTTTGTAGTGTGGAGTTGAGCAGGCCTGCTTTTCATCCTGCCCAGCTCCCGGCCACCAGCTAGCTTATACCTCGAAATAACAACACACAAATTGTATTCTTTTAAACACTGCCTGGCCCATTATTTTCAGCCTCTTACTCACATCTTGATTAACCCATATCTAATAATCTGTGTAGCACCATGAAGTGGTGCCTTACCGTTTAGTTTCTAGCATACGTCCAACTTGGGCTGGAGCTTCATCGCATCTGGCTTCTCTCTGAGGAGAGGCACGGTGGTCTGCCTAACTTAAGAGAGGCATGGAATCTGACTGAGCCATCTACCTCACTTCCTTCTTCCTGTTCTGTCTACTCCACCCACCTAAGGGCCGGTCTATCAGATGGGCCAGGCAGTTTCTTTATTAATTATCCAATGAAATCATCAGATAGACAGAAGACACACCTACATCACAATTTCTTTATTAATCAGTGGTAATCACAGCATAGAGAGGGGAATCCCACATCAAAGGCAAACTATTCTTAAATACTTAATAAAATAGCAAAAAATAAACACACAGAATAGTGTTATTCCATAACTTAAATCTGGGCTCTTGAGGCCAAGGATGGGATTGACATTCAGCTATAAGATGGTATGGAAAATAACCTATGAAAGTACTCTGAAACTTCCGCATATCTTATAGGCTGACATGTACTCAGAGTGTTATCTCCAGGTAAACACGATGGGATAAAAGTATTCTAACTGTCTTTATTCCAGATTAGAATTCCACTGCTTACTACTAGAAAACAACCTACAATCTTTGCTACAATATTTTATAGATCTAATATCCTGAGTTCTTTTGGCAGTTGCCATCTGAACTGTGAATAAACACAGCAATGCAGGGAAGAGACAAAAATATTACTATTAGTAAAAGCAAGATATTTGAGGGGCCTCAAACCATATTTAAAAGTAACACTTAGTTCAACTTTGAAAGTAGATTTTGCATTTGTACACTTAAGTATGGGTAGAAAAGTCAGTCATTTCCTATTATCCCAGATTTACATGGATCCCGTCAACCTACATAGGAAAGGAAATAAGTGTTTATTTCAATACATGCTTCCTGGACTGCAGCACAAGTGGACACTGCAGTCGGGGCTGTCAATAAGTTTGCCCAGGTAGACAGGTCAGGTTTCTTTTCTTTTTTTTTTTTTTTAAGTTTTCAGTCATTTATTACACTTTTTTTCTTCTTTTTTTTTCTTTTTTTTTAATTAAAGATTTCCATCTCCTCCCCCTTCCCTCCCCTCCCTTCCACCCATACCCCCACTCCACCCCTCTCCAAGACAAAGAGCCATCAGGGTTCCCTTCACTACGTTAAGTCCAAGGTCCTCCAAAAAAATTTCATTTTACATTCCAACCACAGTTCTCTACCCACACCGCTTCCTTCTGGCCCCCTCATCTCACCCCGCATCCACTCCTCCCAATAGGTAAGGGCTCCCATGGGGAGGCATCAAAGTCTGGCACATTAAGTTGAGGCAGAACCAAGCCTTTCCCACTGCATTAAGATTGATCATGGCATCCCACCATAGGGAATAGGCTCCAACAAGCTAACATGCACCAGGAATAGATCCTGGTCCTACTGCCAGGGCCCTCTTAGATAGTCAAATCTTCATCACTGTCTCCCACATATGAAGGGTCTAGTTCAGTCCCATGGCTATACAAATGTTGGTCTAGAATTCATGATTTTCCACAAACTTGGGTCAAAGCTCCCTGTGGATTTTTCCATCAAAATCTTGACTGCCTTGTTCATATATTCCCGCCTTTCTCTCTTCGACTGGGTTCCGGAGCTTGGCTTGGTGTTTGGTTGTGGATCTCTGCTTCTGGTTCCATCAGTTACTGGATGACGACTGTAAAATGATAATTATGGTATTCACCAATCTGATTATAGGAGAAGGCCAATTCAGGCACCCTGTCCTCTGTGACTAGAAGTCTTGGCTGGGGCCATAGTGTATTCTTGGGAATTTCCATAGCACCAGGTTTCTCCCTAACCCCATAGTGGCTCTCTATATAAAGATCTCTCTTTCATTGCTCTCTCCTCTCCACCATTCCATTCCCTCATGTTCAGACTCTGACCTTTAAACAGGTTTCAGTACCAAACTGCTTTGGCAAGTATACAAACTAAATAGTTGCTAAATCCATATTGTGCTTCCAGCATGATCACATTAAACGCAGCAAGAATTTTGGAATTATCTACATGTCTTTGACTTAGCTCAATCTACATCAAACTCACCTGTCAGACCAGATAGCAGATCTCTCTCTCTCTCTCTCTCTCTCTCTCTCTCTCTCTCTCTCTCTCTCTCTCTCTCTCTCTCTCTCTCTCTCTCTCTCTCTCTCTCTCTTTCTCTCTCTCTCTCACACACACACACTCAAACACACTAGATTCTATAACCTAGACATTTTTCTACCCCACGTCCAACATGTAGCATTTGCTTCATTCCCCAACTTTTGTTACTCTGATCATATTCATTGATAAATCTGTATCCTCGTCAATCCCCTTTTCTCCTCGGTGCCCTAGTCCTCTAAACATGCTTTATGGGTTAAGCATTGTGCTGCCTATTCATAACTATGCTGTTGAAAGCAAAGTAGGCACTTTCTGGTCTTCATTCAGATGAAACATTTTATAGTATCCAGATAGCTCCTGTCTTTTTTTGTTGTTGTTGTTGTTTGTTGTTTGTTTTTCGAGACAGGGTTTCCCTGTAGTTTCTAGAGCCTGTCCTGGAACTAGCTCTTGTAGACCAGGCTGGCCTCGAACACACAGAGATCCGCCTGCCTCTGCCTCCCGAGTGCTGGGATTAAAGGCGTGCGCCACCACCGCCCGGCCGCTCCTGTCTTTTTTAAGTGAACTCCTCCCTGGCATAAATTTCTCCTGATTATTCTCCTGTTGATTTGTGTAAAGAAAACAAAAATCAGATAAGCCCAACTCATGTGATGAAGAAAGAGCACCGCTGAGGTGCTATTCATCCACAAATGTCCCTTTCCATAGATGATATATATACATCCTTGAGGTAAAAAGTGAGTACAAATATACACACATACACACACAAATATGCCACGAAGGAAGGAAGGAAGGAAGGAAGGAAGGAAGGAAGGAAGGAAGGAAGGAAGAAAGGAAGGAAGCAAGGAAGGGAATAATAGAAAGAAAGAAAGAAAGAAAGAAAGAAAGAAAGAAAGAAAGAAAGAAAGAAAGAAAGAAAGAAAGAAAGAAAGAAAAAAAAGGAGAAAGGAAGAAGTTACAAGGATTCTTCCTTCGGAATCCGAATCCTACTATCCCGCTAAAACTAAGTCCCTAACTCACTCCTCCCGACCATCCTCTGTTCCCCCCTGTCCTGAGAAGGAGGGAGGGAGTGGGCGATAAAGGAAGGAAGGAAAGAGGAAGGAAGGCTAAGAGGTTAGGAGCACTTATTCTTCTTGAGGACAGGGGTTTGGTTCCCATCACCCACTTCCAACTACTAACAAGTAAATAACGTAAATAACCCCAACTACAGGTCTTTTGGCATCTGTAAGTACCCACATGCATATGCATATATATCTACCCAAACACACACACACACACACACACACACACACACACACACCTACATAAAGAAATAATAAATCTTTTAAAAGGTAAGAAGGAAAAAGGGAGAAGCTTCCATGCAGTCACATTACATTCATTGAACAGGAAATAAGAGAGTGCCTGGTTTTCAAGCTGGTGGGAGAAGGGCAATATCAGGCTAAGATATGAAAAGATAATTACAGGTGTGAACTACAAAAGGAAAGACTCAATGTAGCAACACATATCCAGAATAGGCATACTGTAATTAACATGTCCTCTATCTTCTTTGGGGATTCTTTTCATTTAAATAGAAATGAATTCTGACTGCCACAGTTTTCATTTGGCAGGAAAGTAGATAATTTATATTTCAGATATGATCTCATCATTAGTTCCATCTGTTGGCATTGTCTGAACATCATAATGTTTGGAGTTCAGAGACAAGGAGAACAGAACCTTAAAATGAAACTCCCAAAACCTGAGACTTATGTGTCACCCAGACACTGAATAAGTGTTCTCTTATAAGGGTTCACTTTAAATTTTCCCTTTGAATCCTTCCAACTCTCTAGTCTAATCATAAAACCTAGGAGGAAAAAGCTAGGGGCAGCAACTACAGAATGAGCTCACACTGCTGTTAAACAATCTTAAGGAAACAGATAGAATGTTTTATTTATGCCAAGCAATAAAGTAAAAACCCGAGTGGATAACAAGCTCTTATTCTAACCAATCTTTGTTTAAGTGAATTTTTTTCAGTTCTAAGAAACTTTTTCCTCTTTATCTCTCAAGTTATAACACAAAACTGAGGACTGGGGAAACAGACATAAAGACACTGTTGCAGATGATAGTCTCCTTCCACTTGCAGGATTATTTGGGTGAAGAACAGGGCAGAGAGCACACATTTTCCCCAGCAGCAATCCAGCACCTAACCAGTACCCCATCTCCAACAACCTTACATTTTCTCAACCTTCTTGACCCAATTTAAATGGCTTCTTCTTTGTGTTGCTCTTTCCTTGTCTCATCTAGAAAGATTCCTCAAGCTGTCCTGGGGCCAAGAACTGCTGTCAGGACTGCTGCCATTGCAGTTTGCATTGAAATATTTACTTGTTTACTTGTTTTATGTGTATGTGTGTCAGTATGTCTGTAAATGACCCAGGAGAACTTAGAGGACTCCATTGTACCCTTCCACCATGTGACCTGGAACTAAACTCAGTTCACTAGGCTTTGGTGGCAAGTACCATTACTTGTTGAGCCACGTCACCAGACTTTCCAGAAGTCATTTTTTTTTTGGGGGGGGGGGGGTTTGTGGCAAAGCGTTGTGTAGCCCAAGGTGGCTGTAAACTCTTTCCTTGTATAGAGGAAGCTGAGCTTGTGTTCCTACTTCTATCTCTCAACTGTTACTATTATAGTTATGTGACACGTGTGCATTTTCTATTGCACTTTAAGACTTTGGTCATATTTCTGTTCATCTCCTCTAAGAGCTTCTCAGTCCCTTACCTGTTGACAATTCACCTCATACACAGCCCACACTCTTCTTCTGCCAGGACAGGGAAAGCTTAATAAATAATTCCATCTGTGCATAATCTGTCAGAATTATCAAATGAGACCAACAAAAATACACCCTCAATAAATACCATAATATTGTTTTCTTGTACATCTTTTCTTTCATAGTTAAACAAAAACTCTGATACTACCCTGTTCAATAGAGAAAATTGAAACCACTGTTCAAAACAGGTTATGTTTAGAGTGTAAAATAACAAATGGGCTCATTAAATTGTTATTGATTACCAGGAGTGGTAAAATGGGGTTCTGTTTTATCACATCAAAAATATATCTAGAGCAATGGAATATTCTCTGTAAAGGGATTTTGAGATTTTTTTTCACGAGGTATACTGTGGCATTTTCATCTAATCAATAGATTAAGGTAGTTTGTTGTCCTGAGTAAAGAAAACAAGAAAAAAAAAGATTCTTAAATAAAGAGTCATATTTTCAAGATTCTAAATAATCTATGTGTGTGTTTTAAAATGTGAAAAATATTGATGTGGATCCAGTCTCTACATAAGTTAAAAGCATAATTTTATGAACTGTTTTTTCTCCCCAATAGGATATTCAATCCTTCAAGCTATTATGGAGAAAGCAGGACAAAATGGATGGCATGTCAGCGCGATATGTGTGGAAAATTTTAACGATGTCAGCTACAGGCAACTGTTAGAAGAGCTTGACAGAAGACAAGAGAAGAAGTTTGTGATAGATTGTGAGATCGAGAGGCTTCAGAACATTTTAGAACAGGTAAGTCTTGGCCTTCATCTTATTACTCAGGTATACACTGGATAAAAATGTTGACCCATTCCAGATCTGTCTCCATATGGCTTCCAGTTCACAGTATGAGAAATTGGAATTTCCCATGACTTGTCTCTAGGACAAAGTGACAGTTCTTTACTGCCACAGGCCATTTAAATCTTATGGGCAATTAAAGTTAGGAGTATGGCTATTCTACCTTGTAAAACTATAAATAGTAGGAGAACACTTAGTCGCTGGGAGTTCTTGGACTTCGTTAATATGAAGTTTGAAGATTAGTGTCATCAAATGTTAGAGAATCTTAAAAGGCCTTTATAGGGCTTTGAGAGTTAGTCTCATGAAAATTATCAAATAAATTTAAAAATAAAAGATGATTAGGTAGAACATTCTGTGCTGTGTTCTGCTTCTACCAGATGTTTTAAATAAATAATACCAGCTAATCATACAGGATTTTTCAACTTTCCTTCAGAAGGGAGAATCTTTGAATAAAGATTCCAATAAACAGCTGTCAAGTAGATTTGAAGAAGGCAGGAAAAGATAAAAACTGAGCTATGTCATTGTATTAATTGGTGGGAAACACAATGCGAATATAGGTAGTATTTGCTTTCCTTGACCTGAACACAGTAATACTTTGAGGCTGCCTTCCACCACAATCACGCAGTGCCTGTGTGCCATCTAGTGGCTTGGTGGAGGTTTGTTCATATTTATTCAAAATGTATTTGGACTAGTATAATTCAGAGTTGATTAATTCATTGGGTATACTTTAACTGCAGAATTATGTGATTGGGTTTCAAATAGAAAGCCTATCGGTTTGGAATTCATTTACAACAACCAGTTATTTTAGTATTTAATGATAAAAACTTAAAGGCAAAATGTATTTGTAATTTCTTCTTAATACCCACAAACTCTAGGTTTTGCATCTCTGGTTTTCACATCTTAGCATGTCTATATTATCATTTCATATATTAGAATTTCTGAATTGAGTGTCTCTTGTTTGAGTATCACTAGTTTCCATAGATTAGTATTTATTTCCATGTGTAGATTAGCATTTGGAAAAGCTTATCATAAAAGACATTTTGAATTTTTAAGCAATTAAACAACTCAGTTGTATAAGAGTGCTGTATGAGGAGCCTGCTTATTTGCTCCCAGCTACTCAGCCCCGAAATAATCACACTGAAACTGTATTAATTAAATTGCTGTTTGGCCCATTAGCTGTAGCTTCTTATTGGCTAACTCTTACATCGTAATTTAACCCATCTTCATTAACCTGTGTATCGCCTCATGGCTGTGGTTTACCAGCTAAAGTTCCAGTGTCTGTTTCCAGTGGGGCTACATGGCTTCTCTCTCCCAAGCCTACGTAAATTTTTTAAACACACTGTGTCTTGTTTAGTGGTCTTTTACATCTGAATTGGTCCTATTGTGTATCTGAAATCCTTTTCTGTCAAGAAGCGCTGTTTAATATGCTAAGCAGCTTGGTCTCAAAGGCCCTGAGTGCTGGCTCCGCCTCTCTCAGGCTTTAAATATGGTGAAGGTAGTTCACTGCAGGCTTTGGGACCACTGGGTGGGAGCCATTCACCTCAACTCTGGGTAGCATTGTGCAGCATATAAACCCTTTTTATCTGAGTGAAAGCTAAATCTGCCATGTAGCACACCTCACAGCTTGGAAATATCTCTGTGTATGACATCAGGAATTCACCATGCTCTCCTGCTTGTGCACACCTAGTAGACCTGATTCTGCTGCCTGCCCAGGCAGGAGTGCTGAGCTGTGGGCATGGACTCAGCTACTTTCCTCCTGACCCCAAGTGGGCATACAAGCACCCGGGCCTGCAAACCCCATTCGGTGAGTTCCTACTGGCAACACAGCCCAGGAAGCTGCCTTTTCAAAACCTCATGACTTTTTTTCTGCTACTGCTTAATCAGGAAAACCTCTCTTAAAAGAACTATGGTGTTAAGCTATGCTTAACTCTTTTTTTCTTCTTTTTGTCCCTAGAATTCCTTCCAAAACTCTCAGGTTTTAAGTGAATTTTAGTTGACCACATTGGTGCCAATTTGTTGTGGGCCCTCCTTAAAACATAAGAGTGATTGGCAATATATCTACCTCTTGTTATCCCTTTATAAAAGAAAATAATAACACTTCACTGAAGAAAGAATCTCTCCTATTTTAGTGAACAATTAAACTAAGTCTACAAATCACTTACATTTACTCCACATCAGCAACCCAGGTAAAGAAATTCATAATGAGCATTTGTGGAATTCCAAGGAAGCCTTCTCCCTGACTTTCACAGCAGAGCAGTGACTCCAGCTCCAGTCCCACTCTCTCCCATCCACACCCACTGCCCCTGTTGGGAGAATTTGAGTATTTGACTCAGGATGAATTCTGAAGAACAGCCAATTCCAACAACTGCAGGGACTGCCAGGTGCCTGTCAAAGGCTGAGTGACTCTGGAGAGACCTTCCACTTAGCACCTGCGCTTTAACGATCTAGGATGGACAGATAAGTCAGTGCTCAAAACTGCTGATGTTTTAAAGCCTTAGCTGGTTTCTAAGAAGAAAATTGGCATTGCCAGGTACTGTGGATAAACTCTAAGCCTTAAATGACTCTGAAGAGACTGGTCTCCTCCTATTCCTTCTCCTCTTCCTCCTCTCCTTCCTCCTCCTCCTTCTCTTTCTCATTCTCTTTTTCTCCTCCTCCTGTTCTTCCTCCTTCTCTTTTTTTCTGTTAACATTTCAAAGAAATTAGAAACTTGATCATCTACCATTCCTATTCTTTTTTGATAAAGTGTAGTTGATTTCTTTACTATCAGGGCTACATATGATGGAATAAATAACAAACTTGTAACTATGGTAGACATCTTATAAAGTCTATTCATAAAGGCCCACTGTCCTGTAAGGAGATGTCTTCTTGCTTCTGTGATGGTGATTGCTTTCTCTTTCAAGAAACACTATGTCTGATGGGAAACAAGATTATTATCTGCTTTTCATAGTTCTAAATAGAATCACTTGTAAGATGTCTTGTTTTGATTCTGTATTTTGTTTGGCACTGCGGCTTGAATCAAGGCTGTTCCTGAGTGTGTTTGGCAGGCTCTCGTATCACTGAGCTACTTCTCCAGCTCTGGATTTCACTCTCAATTCTATCCTAACAGGAGAAAGTCAAATGCTACTAAGAGTGTGTGTGATGCCCCATGTTTCAACAATAATCCCTGTTCATTAATTAAATAAACAACAGAAAACATTTCAGAGACTAAACTAAAGTGTTCTGTAAAAAGTAATCAGTGAAAATTGACTAGAGAATGTGAAAGAAGAGATGGGGCATGCTTGATAATTGATACAAAAATCATAGCCACACAGCAGAAATAAGCTCTAGCTTGCTGTCACACAGAAGGATGACTCGAGTTGATGGTATGTATTGTATATTTTGAAATAAATAGGACTCAGAAAGAGCCTGTCCTGTTTGGGGAGCCTCTTGAACTCATCCCTGTGCTGGGGATCTTATTAGATGATCTATGGCTTTTGAGAAAAATGTTGTCAGTCCAAGTGATACAGCTTCATATGTATCTTATAGATGATAGGTAGTTGATAGACACATGATAGATAGGTACATAGATATAGATAGATGATAGATAGATAGATAGATATAGATGATAGATGTGCATGTTTGTGTGTTCATGTATATGTGTACATACACATGTATATATAAATAACTTAAATATGAAAAAATATAATTCCTTGAGACTTTTTTGAATCTCCTTACTGTAATTCATACCTTCTCCCACCCTCTTCTTCTGTATTGACCTCTTTCATTCATCACCAATTAAAGTTCCCTCTCTATTTTTCCTAATTTTTATCATTTCTGTCTTTATATCACTTGTATTCTTTCAGTCTCCTTTCCTAGTCCCTATGCCCCATCTCATGGAGAGGATTTTGGATGTCTCCTCACAAAGAAATGAGAATGATAGTGATTGTGGATACCCTAAATAGACTTAGTTGATCAACACACAATTTAAATGTACTTGAATACCACTATTCAATTATGTATGCTTATAACATGAGTAAGGAAGTCAGGACCGCAAGGGGTGCATCCACCCATGGAGACGGTGGGACTGATGTAATGGGAGCTCACCAAGGCCAGCTGGACTTGGACTGAACGAGCATGTGATCAAACCGGACTCTCTGAATGTGGCTGACAATGAGGGCGGATTGAGATGCCAATGATAATGGCACCGGATTTTGATTCTACTACATGTACTGGCTTTTGGGGAGCCTGGTCTGTTTGGATGTTCACCTTCCTAGACCTAGATGGAAGAGGGAGGACCTTGGACTTCCCACAGGGCAGGAAACCCTGACTGCTCTTAGGACTGGAGAGTGAGGGTAGGGGAATGGGGGGAGTGGGAAGGAAATGGGAAGATGGGAAGAGGTGGAAATTTTTAATAAATAAATAAATAAAATAAAATAATTAAAGTAGAAAAGAAAAACAAATACTAAATAGGCTTGATTAAAAGAATGCCTTTGAAAGGTTGCCCTCTCTTAGGAGAGTCACACAATGGAAATTAAAGGAACATGTTCTGAAATTTCTAGAAAAACCAACAGACCTTGTAATGGCTTGCTGTCTATAATTGCTTCTTTCACATTTTCATTTGTATCAGTTTGCAAACCCCTAGTGAAAATAGATTACATAATATCATTTCAAAATATATTTATGGGTGATGGGATGTAAAGAACATTTTCTCTTCTGCACTCATGTCCTACACTTTTAATGTCATGAACAAATTCGTGCTTATAAATGTATTTGCTATTTAAAATGATAGTTAGCTGTAGATTCTGAACATTTCTAAACATGAACATCAGAATGGTAAAGGAAGCCTAGGCTTGAGGATATCTCTGTGCTGACACAAATCTCAGCAGCTGAGCTGAGCCAGTCAGTCAGCTGAGCTGAGCCAGTCAGATCCTTCCAGGAGGGTGCAGCACCAAACTGTGCACAGTTAAACTGCTTTGTCCATTACTTTGGCTCTGATCCATATATGCCATCTGACTGGGTTGAACTTTCAGAGACCTTTGAAACTTGTTCTCATTCCTCACAACAGCCTGATTCTAAACTTTTAAGTTGAAGGCAAATTAAGAGCTTTAAGTTTGCTGTAATTTTGTCTTTTGGATAAGAACAAACCTGTGAAAAGCAATTAGTTTAAGCTATTGTCAACTCCTGTTCTAAAAGAAGTAACAGAAAAATTATGTATTTACATAACACTGACTATGCCACTTAAGGCACTAGGAATATAACAAAACATTAAATTGAGCTTATTGCCACTTACTTGAACCAGCTCCAATCAAATAAATTGAATTGTTTTGCTTTTCTGAATTCAAAGAATACATTGATCCACACAAATAAAACAAAAACAAATAACAGGGATAAGAAAAAAACAAATCCTGGAACCAACCAAAAATTGGACGGGTTCTCAGAGTAAGGAACACATGCTGTTCTTACACAGGTCCCAGGTCCACTTCCCAGCACAGTCAATAAAGCTTGACTGATAAATTGTCTTCATATCAATCTAAATGTTTATCCTAGGAGCTTTTCATATTATTTTCATACACATTTTTTGTTTTATAACCCCAAACACTATACCAGTGCAACACTGAACTGTCCAACTGCCACCCCATGTCCTTCTTAAACCCAGTGGTCAGAAATGAAGAAACAAAAACCATGGAATTTGATCTTAACTATATTTTAGACATTAAAATCTGTCTCTGGTGGGGATGGAAGGATAGCTCAACTATTAACAGTGCTGGCTGCTCTTGCAGAGGACCAGAGTTCAGTTCCAGGCACCCACATGGTGGCTCACAACTGTCTATTGTTACAGGTAAATGGATCTTGTAGCAAACTTTCTTTTGGACCACTGACCAGTTCCCAAATCATGACATGGAGACTTAGAATTAGTTTTGAATGCTTGGACTTATCCTATGTTCATTTCTTGATAGCTCTTATAACTTAACCTGTTTCTCTTCATCTACATTTTTCCTCAGGGCTTTATACCTTTCTTTCCCTCTGTACGCCCTATTCCATCTAGTTGACTGGTGCCTGAATGGCTGGCTAGCCCTGGGCATCTCCCTTTCTCCCTTGTTCTCTCTTCTCTCTTCCCTTTTATTTCTCCTATTTATTCTGTCTGGCTGCCAGCCCTGCCTATTCCTGCCTAACTATTGGCTCTTCAGCTATGATTAGACCAATCAGGTACCTTAGACAGGAAAGGTAAAACAAATGCAACATATCTTTACACAATTAAACAGATGCAACACAAATGAATATAACACACCTTTGCCTAGTTAAAATATTATTCCACAAGAAAATCTGATAACCTTTTCTGGTCTCGGTAAGGATCCAGACACAGACAATTGTAAACAAAAACTAAAAAGAGTAAATTATTTATTTTTTAGTTGAAAATAAAAAGTCTCATCAAAATCATACTGCAGTCTCAGTAATCATCTGACATTCTCCTCCATGGAATGTTCAGAGAACTATGGTTAGAACTGTATTCTGACTGTTCCTGAAACCCTTTTATCAGGATACTCGACCCTGACACTTGGGATCAGACAAGATAGATTATACCACTTTAAAGTGTAGATGTGTTTTCATTCTTTCAAAGATGGTTAAAAATGTTTCAAGGATATTTTTATTATGTTGTTCTTGGATCTGGCTATTACAAATAATGCTGCTATGAACATAGATGAGCATATGCTTTTGTTGTATGATTGGGCATCTCTTGGGTAGATTCCCAATAGTGGAATTGCTGGGTCCTGGGGTAGGTTGATCCCGAATTTCCTGAGAAACCACCACACTGCTTTCCAAAGTGGTTGCACAAGTGTGCATTCCCACCAGCAATGGATGAGTGTACCCCTTACCCCACAACCTCTCCAGCAAAGGTTATTATTGGTGTTTTGGATTTTAGCCAATCTGACAGGTGTAAGATGATATCTCAAAGTTGTTTTGATTTGCATTTCCCTGATATCTAGGGAGGTTGAGCATGACCTTAAGTGTCTTTTGGCCATTTGAACTTCTTCTGTTGAGAATTCTCTGTTCAGTTCAGCGCCCCATTTTTTAATTGGGTTAATTGGCATTTTACCGTCTAGTCTCTTGTTCTTTGTTTGTTTGTTTATTTACTTCAGCACAATTTAGCTCTGCTAGTCAAATGATGAAAGCTCAAGTTAACACAAAGCATATTGTATTAATTGCTTTTTCCTCTTTCTGTGACAAGACATCTGGCAAAAGCAGCACAAGAAAGGCCTTGCTTTGATTCACAGGATAGAGTGATCCAATCCATCATGGCTGGGAAGACAGGGACAGGAACATGAAGCAAGTGACCATACTGTGGCCACAGTCAGGAAGCAGAGAGAGGTGAACCCAGCTGCTCACCTTCTGCTCAACTTAGCAACTAGCTCAAGATTATCCGATAGTACAATTTATATTCTACTTTTTATTTATTTTTTCTCTTATATTACATAGTTCTAAAGTCTAGCTTAAATTACATTTGTACTTACTTAATAGTCCTTTCTTTAAAAGCAGAACTCACAGTAGGGAGTATATTCATTTTGTGCTGAAAAGTTATCTGACACATATTTAGCTAATACCTACCAGTTTCCAGGCTTTGTATCTGAGTTAAAACAATGTCAATCCCATCCATACAGAAACTCAAAGGAAAACTGAGTAACACAAACAATATATTCAGTAAGCAACATGTGTAAAGGATGAAATTGAACTATTACGTGGTAGGTTAGAAGGTTCCAGTAAGAAACCTGGGTAAAGGACATTCAGGGATAACTATAAGTGTAGAAACAGGACAACAGGACAGACCTCCATGTCTGGTAGCAAGGAAATGTGGCTGAGCATCAAGGAAAACATCTTGAGGCAAGGGTAAAGGAGAATTGAGAAGAGTTATGATAAACAATTGAGTAACTATTCCAAGTCAAGTAGTAAAGATATAATATTTTACTACTTCTTTTATTAAATATCCACTTTGCCAATCATCATGATATTTAATTTAACTTGAAGATTGATAGCTTCTACTCTTTGTTTTTCTTAAAAGTTTGAGATGCATAACTGATCTAGCAAGGCTCACCTCCCCAGGAGTGTGTGTGTGTGTGTGTGCGCACACACACATGCATGCACATGCATGTGCATTCGCACATACCTGCAGAGTTTAGACATCCTGGTTTCCCTGATGACAGAGGTGTAGCCCAGCTGTAAACTACCTCATGGGGGCCTTAGGAAGTGTGCTTGGATCTACTTCATGAGCAATACTTGGCCTTAACTAAATCTCTCCAGCTAACTCTGCTTTTGACTAAAAGCAAATTTGTTTTGGCAATTTTAACAATAATCTAAGTTAATTCATCGAAAATACATATCATAGCTTTTTAGAATGTGTTTGAGGGTTTTGCCCAGAATATAGAACTGGAGTTACAGTTTTGAGCTGTTATGTGGGTTCTTGGAACTCAGCCTGGGTCCTCTGGAATAGCAATAAATACTCCCCCATAGTTACTTAATTTTAACTTTTCTCTCCCTCTCACCCTCTCTCCCTTTCTTCCTCTCTCCCTCTCTCCCTCTCTCCCTCTCTCTCTCTCTCTCTCTCCCTCTCTCCCTCTCTCTCTCTCTCCCTCTCTCCCTCTATCTCTCTCCCTCTCTCCTTTTCTCTGTGTGAGTGTGTGTTTCTTTCCCTCTGTCTCTTTCTTTGTCAGTCTCTTATATGTATACGTATTCCCTGATATAACCTGTTGGGTTCACATAATGTTACGTGCGTGTGTGTTTTCAGGAATGACCGCTTGGCATTGCATAACCAATGATGTGGTCTTCCCTGAGGAAAACCATTCCTCCTTCTCTCAGGCTTCCTCAGTTGCCTATAGTTCTTTGTATAAAACTGAGTACTCGTGGTCTTTTCCCTATGAAATTTGGCATGTTCGTTGGTATCCTTCTTGTTCAGTTCATGTTTGGGTAGTCGTGTTCATGAGATTTTATGGCTGCAACTTCTGATGTTATTGGGAGACATAATCTCACACAAAATTTCTTAATCCTCTACTTCTTTTTTTATTTTTTAAAAATTTCCACCTCCTCCCCGCCTCCCATTTACCCCCTCCCCCCTCCACTCTCCCTCCCTCACCTGTCCAGAGAGCAGTAAGGGTTCCCTGCCCTGTGAGAAGTCCAAGTTCCTCCCCCCTCCATCCAGGTCTAGGAAGGTGAGCATCCAGACAGGCCAGGACCCCCAAAGCCAGTATGCATAGTAGGATCCAAATCCAGTGTCATTGTCCTTGGCTTCTCAGCAGCCCTCATTGTCCGTCATGTTCAGGGAGACCGGTTTTATCTCTTATTTCCTTTCTACCTCCTCTTGCACAATGCTACCTGAGTCTTAGGTATAGGAGTGTTTTGTAAATGTACCCATTGAGACTGGGATCCAAAAGTCTGCCCCTTGATTGACTGTGGTCTCTATTTGTTGCAAAGAAAAGTCTCCTTGATGGGGGATGAAGACTATACTTACCCGTGATTATAAGAACAAATGTGTATATATTATTGTTAGGAATTATACTGGTTTAGTAAGTTAGTATTAATAGGTTCTCCTCCCATAACCATGATTTCACTAGCACTGATGACTTAGCTAGGTTTCTAGAACCAGGCATGGTACCCTTCATGTAAGGTTAGTCTTAAATCCAATTAGAGAGCTGTTGTTCCATCAGGGTATGTGTGCTTACTAAGCTGGTCCATGATGTTGTTCATAAGCATCATTGCTGGGCAGTCTGCTTGTTTCCTTTGAAATCTTCATATAGCCTTCTGGTACATAAAAGCTGACCCTCAGGTCAGTTTTTATTTGTTGTGACTACCTGTCTGGTCACATGTTTCCTTTCTATAATTCACTTTGTAAGTACTTATATTTTCTGTTTACTTAACTACTTGAAGGATTAGCATTAAAAAGCCCCAATGAATTCAAATGCAAAAATATCCTATGGAACAAAGAGAATAACTCTGATGTCATACATGTTACATTTTTGATTAACCCCACTTCTATCTATTGAACATGATTATACATATGCACATTTATAAATGCATGAATGATCAAAAAGTTATTAACATAAGTTACTTAATGTGTAGAAGGTGCTAGGCCCCAAACAATGAATAACTCATTTCATATAAACTTCAAATGATTTAGGTGAATTACTGGAGAAACTATAATTGATTGTGGAGGGAGATGAGAAAGTGCAGCCACTGTACTAAAATGACAGAAAGTTTGGGATGCTTGTGCAGTTGAGGAAATGAGTGAGTAGAGAGCAAGGATATAGGAAGAGTGACCTTAGATAATTTTTAACAGGACTGTATACTCCAGTTTTGAGATTTGCAGTCTATACATCATTATCATATGAGAGTCTGAAAAAAATGCTGTAGCAAAGAATTCTCTTAAATCATATTTAACTTGATGTCTCATTCAAAACTGTCACTTTTTTGAAGTTAATTTCCTGTATTTTAGTTGCCTACTATTCATCCAAGAAAATATGGAAAATCTATAATTTGAAAATGTAAAGAAAAAGAGAATGTTCAAATTATAGGCTCAAATACAATAAAAATAAATACAATTGCAACAGGATGTGATTTGTATGCCAAATGTCCCTTACTGACTTGTTCAAACACTGGGACCCACGCTGATGGTGCTGTTTTGAGAGATTGGAGACTAAACTAGAGGTACTGGATATCTAAGTGAAGGGCCTTGAAAAGTATAGCCTGGCCTAGCTAGAGGCCAGAGAAACCCAATAACTAGGTTTAGCAGATAAGTAATCATGCAAGGAAATGGCAAAAGCATAGACTCAATTCCAGTGATTCAGCAACTGACAGGCACTAAACTCAGGTCTGAACAAGAGGCTCTCCCAGATAGATACCCTATTTCCCCTTAGAGGAAATGAATAAGATTCTATGAAGAACTTCCAGTGAGAGAAAATTAACTTATACACAGCTTTGCCCTTCCTTCCCTATTTTCCCTTCTTCCCTTCCTTCCCTTCCTTCCTTTTTTCCTTCCTTCCCTTTCTTCCCTTCTTCCCTTCCTTTCTTTCCTTCCTTCTCTATCTTCCTTTCTTTCCCTTCCTTCCCCTCCTTCCTTTCCTTTCCTTTTTACCCTTCCTTCTTTTTCTTCCTTTCCTTCCCTATTTTCCCTTCCTTCCCTTCCTATCTTCCCTTCCTTCCTTCCTTCCTTTCCTTCCCTCCCTCCTCTTCCTTCCTTTCCTTTCCTTTCTTCCCTATCTTCCCTTCCTTCCTTCTCTTCCTTATCTTCCCTTCCTGAGAAGAATTATTCCATGTTAGGAATTTTTATAATCTTGATGTTATCTCCAAGAAGAAAAGAAGATTCAAAACACATACATAACACAGAAATATATATGTTCTGTTAATAGGGCAGTCCAGGACTCATATTCCCCACTTTTCCCTAAAGCTCTTCTCATGCAGCACAGCCTCATTTTTCTTTATCTGGGTACTTTATTTTCTTCCAATTGTATAGTCTATGCCATGACTTAAATTCCTGGTATGTCCTCAAGAGCTTGCAGTTTCAACTGCCTATTTTTGTGTGTTAATGAAATTAAAGGAAATTAAAGCTTGTGTTTTTTTAAGTAAAATATTGTGAAGCATCTTGAAAATCAACATCCAAGGATATTTAGGGAAATATTAGCAAGTTCTCATGGTATTTTCTAGTGTGCAGGATCAGTACAGTCTCAGCACACAGCCAGTGAGGGCATTTATCATTTCTCCATGCCACTGACTATCTGAAAGAGGGTGACATCTGAAGGAGGACTTCCCACCTAATTTATAAGATCACATTAAAGGACAAACCAGAACCATTCAAATTTAAGTTGGCAATCATGTGCCTTTAGCTGGGGACATTGCCTGACACAGCAGTCAGAGCAGCACACTGATAGTTTTAGGTAATGTATAGACCCTTCATAGAATCATTTCTGGGTGCTTTTTTAACAATCGCTACTTAAAGACTTACATAAAGCTTGACTGTGAGGACAAATTTTTACTCACTTTATGAATTAAAATGAATATACTAATGCTTTAGAAAATTATACTAACTTTAACTTTTTAATATAATATTTTTTATTCTTTTAGTAGTTCAGTCATACATACAATAAATTTTGATCATATGCTACCACTCTCCTCCCTGACTGCTCACAGATCCATGTAGCAGGCTTTCTTTTGGCTACCAAACAGTTCCCAAATCATGACAAAAAGACTTGTTATTAATTATGAATGTTAGGCCTTATCTTAGCTCTTGTTTTATAGATAATGTTTCCCATTATCTATATTTTACCTTGTGGCTTTTTCCCTTTCTTTCATTCTGTATATCTTACTTTCTTGTTTCCTCCATGTCTCGTTGTCTGATGGCTACTTGGCTTCTGGCCACGGGCTTCTGCTTCTTTCTCCCTCATTTTCTCTTTTGTCTTATTCTCCTCCCAAATATAGATAACTGTTTTTACTTATTCTCTCTACCCACCAACCCCACCTATCCTTCCTTTACCTAGCTACTGGCCATTTAGCTTTTTATTTGACCAATCATGTGCCTTCGGCAGGCAAGATAAAACTGCAGCAATCTTTACAGAATTAAACAAATACAGCATAAACAAAAGCAACACACCTTTACACGACTAAACAAATGAAGCAGAAACAAATGTACACATCTTTGCCAGTTAAAGTAATATTCCACAACAGATCCATCTCCCTTCCCTAACACCCTAAGTTTCTTGTCCTTTAAAAAAATAACTCACCAAGTCCAGTGTGTGCTTATCATATATTCATGGATATAGGGCCTTCCACTGGAGCTTTGTTAACTTACCAAAGACTTGACCTTTTCAGGAGCTCTTAACTGCCAATAGCCCCTCAGCTGGAATGGGGGCCTGTGAGCTGCTACCTCCTCCATTCTAGAAAGGTGAATGGCTTGATCTTGTCCAGGTTTTTTTTTTTTTTTTTTTTTTTTTTTTTTGTCAGAAACCACAGATGCTGAGTTCATTAGTACAGCAGCCCTGTCTTGTCCAGAAGGCACTATGTCAGTCTGGTCCTCCCTACATTCTGGTTCTTATAATCATCCTGCCCCCTCTTTAGGAATGGTACTTTAGCCTGTGTGGGAGAAGCTATGATACAAATATCCCATTTGGGGGCAAACATACCACAGAAACTATTCTCTGAATTTCAGCCAGTTTTAAGTTTCTGCATTAACTGATGTCCACTCACACAAACCTCTCAGGTGAGGTCTGAGTCTGTACAAATCTGTAGTTATAGAGACATGAATTTTCAAGCCATAAGGAAGGAATTAGAAGTTATATTACTGACAATTTCTCATAACAATTTTAGACATAAACATCATGACATGACTTATTTATATGCATATTCATGGTTTTACAACTAAATTATTCGAGCAGTATTATTAATATTTCCAAAGAAGTAAGTTTGCTAAAACAGAAGCAAAAAAGAGCAATTGCATGGTTCACATTTGTCATCTCTCTTAAGCATGTGTTACTGAAAAGGAGAACTCCTGCAACAGTGATGGTCAGCATAGCCGGTGCATCCTTCCTAATCTGTTTTTCAGAACTCAAAGAAGACCATTCATAAGAAGTATTTATGTAATCACATCACCTATTAAATTTCAGGGGACCACACTTCTTAACCACTACTTCTACTTGTCATTATTTTTAAACAAAATATTATCTACTTTGGTAAAACCCCAAGTTTGACATTGTTCATTTGATAGAGTCCTTTAAAATTTTAAGTAAGAAAGTTTAGAGTGAGTTTATATAGGGCACTATTCATGTTTTTTGGAGTATGAGTTGTACTTTTTTCATGAAAAAAATTTCCAGAACAGTTTCCTGCTCCTGCACCAAGGCCATCCACCCAGAGGGGTGAGAGGCTGCCTGCCAGGCAGGCCTGAAGATCCCCACAAGAGAGTACAGGCGCCTTCTGCTTGTGCTGCAGGGTCTGCTGTGTTCTACTTGACCCCGCCCTGCCCCCATATTTGCCCTTTTGTCCTTGGTGTTCTTGTTCTTACCAGGCATCCCTGTTTCAGTGCTGAAGAGTTCCATCCAGTCAGGAACAGTTCCTGCTCCTGCACCGAGGAGATCCAACCAGAGTTAGTCACAGCAAAGATTGGACCAAGACAGCAAGTCTCTCCTGACTCCATTTGAAGGAAGAGATGGGCAGGAGCCAATGCAAGAATTTCTCCAACAACCTGAAAGGCAACAGGACATCACCAGAATGCAGGGATCCTGAAACAACAAGAATTGAACACCCTACTCCAGAAGAAATAGAAGAAATCCACTTTAAATGGAACAATATGAAAATATTAGAGGACCTTAAACAGGAGGTGAAAAACTGCCATGAAGAAATGGAGATGACAAACAAAAAGGTAGACAAAATGAATAAATCTCTCAAAGATACCCAAGAAAAACAAGAAAAAGCAATCAAACAGGTAAGGGAGACAGTTCAAGATTTGAAAATGAAATGGAGGTATTGAAGAAAACATAATCCGAGGGAAGGCTGGAAATGGAAATTCTGGGTAAACAAACAGAAACTACAGAGAAAGTATTACTGAGAATACAAGAGATAGAAGAAAGAATCTCAGACTCTGAAGATACTATAGAGGAAATAAACTCACTGATTAAAGAACAAAACAAATCCAACAAATTCTTAACACAAAACATCCAGGAAATCTGGGATACTGTGAAAAGACCAAACCTAAGAATAATAAGGGTAGCAGAAGGAGAAGAATTACAGCTCAAAGGCCCAGAAAATATATTCAACAAAATTATAGAAGAAAACTTCCTCAACCTAAAGAAGGATATTCCTATGAAGGAACAAGAAGCCTACAGAACACCAAATAGACTGGATCAAAAGAAAGTATCCCCGTGCCATATAATAATCAAAACACAAAACATACAGAATAAAGAACAGATATTAAGAGCTGCAAAGGAAAAAGGTCAAGAAACATATAAAGGGAAACTATCAGAATTACACATGACTTCTCAATGGAAACAATGAAAGCCAGAAGAGCTTGGATAGATGTGCTACAGACACTAAGGGAACATGGATGCAAGCCCAGACTACTATACCCAGCAAAGCTTGCATTCACCATCGATAGAGAAAACAAGATATTCCAGGACAAAAACAGATTTAAACAATACGTAGCAAACAAATCCAGCCTTGCAGAAAGTAATAGAAGGAAAATCACAAACCAAGGAGTCCAACAATGCCCACAATAACTCAGACATCTAGTGAACCCTCACCAGCACAACTAGAAGAAGGGAAGCACACAAACTCTACTAAAAAAAAATTACCGGAGTTAACAACCACTGGTCATTAATATCACTTAATATCAATGGACTCAATTCACCTATAAAAAAGCACAGGCTAAGAGATTGGATACGAAAACATGATCCAACATTCTGCTGTTTACAAGAAACACACCTCAACCACAAAGACAGACATCTACTCAGAATAAAGGGTTGGGAAAAGGTTTATCAAGCAAATGGACCTAAGAAACAAGCGGGTGTGGCCATACTAATTTCTAACAAAGTTGACTTCAAACTAAAATGAAGCAGAAGAGTTGGAGAGGAATATTTTATACTCATAACATGAACAATTCATCAGGATGATGTCTCAGTCCTGAATATCTATGCCCCTAATATAAAAGCACCTACTTATTTAAAAGAAACATTACTAGAACTCAAGACAGACATCAAACCACACACACTAATAGTAGGAGACTTCAACACTCCCCTCTCACCAATGGACAGGTCAATCAGACAGAAACCTAACAGAGAAATAAGAGAATTAATGGAGGTAATGAATCAAATGAACTTAACAGACATCTATTGAACATTCTACCCAAATAGGAAAGAATATACCTTCTTCTCTGCAGCTCATGGAACCTTCACTAAAATTGACGACATACTCAGAAACAAAGCAAACTTCCACAGTTACAAAAAATATTAGTAACCACCTGTATCTTATCAGATCACCATAGATTAAAATTAGAATTCAACAACAATGCTGCCCCCAGAAAGCCTACAATCTCATGGAAACTGAACAGTCAACTACTGAACCACACCTGGGTCAAGGAAGAAATAAAGAAAAAAATTAAAGTCTTCCTCGAATTTAATGAAAATAAAAGCACAACATACTCAGACCTTTGGGACACTATGAAAGTAGTGCTAAGACGAAAGTTCATAGCACTAAGTGCCCACTTAAAGAAAACAGAAAAAGCACACATTGGTGACTTAACAGCACACCTGAACGCTCTAGGAAAAAAAAAGCAGACTTACCAAGGAGGAGTAGAAGACTGGAAATAATCAAACTGAGGGCTGAAATTAACAAAATAGAAACACAGAAAACAATCCAAAGAATCAATGAAACAAAAAGCTGGATCTTGGAGAAAATCAACAAGATTGACAAACCCCTATCCAAACTAATCAAAAGGCAGAGAGAGAACATGCAAAGTAATAAGATCAGAAATGAAAAGAGGGACATAACCACAGACACAGAGGAAATTCAGAGAATCATTAGATCTTACTACAAAAGCCTGTATGCCACAAAATTGGAAAATGTAAAAGAAATGGACATTTTTTAGATAAGTACCATATACCAAAGTTAAACCAGGACCAGGGGAACAATCTAAATAGTCCTGTTAGTCGTGAAGAATTAGAAACTGTTATCTAAAACCTCCCTACCAAAAAAATCCCAGGACCAGATGGTTTCAATGCAGAATTCTACCAGAACTTCCAAGAAGACCTAATACCTATACTCCTTGATGTATTTCACAATATAGAAACAGAAGAGTCATTGCCAAATTTCTTTTATGAAGCTACAGTTACCCTGATGCCAAACCACACAAAGACTCAACCAAGAAAGAGAATTAAAGGCCAATCTCACTCATGAACATCGATGCAAAAATTCTCAATAAAATACTGGCAAACAGAATCCAAGAACACATTAGAAAAATTATCCACTATGATCAAGTAGGCTTCATCCCAGAGATGCAGGGCTGGTTCAACATACAAAAATCTATCAATGTAATCCATCATATAAATAAACTGAAAGAAAAAACCCATATGATCAATTTCATTAGAAGCTGAAAAAGCATTTGACAAAATTCATCACCCCTTTATGATAAAGGTCTTGGAGAGATTACGGATACAAGGGTCATACCTAAATATAATAAAAGCTATTTACAGCAAGCCGACAGCTAACATCAAATTAAATGGGGAGAAACTCAAAGCCATCCCACTAAATTCAGGAACACGACAAGGCTGTCCACTCTCTCCATATCTCTTCAATATAGTGCTTGAAGTTCTAGCAATAGCAATAAGACAACATAAGGGGATCAAGTGGATTAAAATTGGAAAGGAAGAAGTTAAACTTTTATTATTTGCAGATGATATGATAGTGTACATAAGCGACCCCAAAAACTCCACCAAAGAACTCCTACAGCTGATAAACTCCTTTAGTAACGTGGCAGGATACGAGATCAACTCCAGAAAATCAGTTGCCCTCCTATACACAAAGGATAAGGAAGCAGAGAGGGAAATCAGAGAACCATCACCTTTCATGATAGCTACAAATAGCATAAAATATATTGGAGTAACTCTAACCAAGTAAGTGAAAATCTATTTGACAAGAACTTTAAGTCTTTGAAGAAAGTAATTGAAGAAGATACCAGAAAATGGAAGGATCTCCCTTGCTCTTGGATTGGGAGAATCAACATAGTAAAAATGGCAATTCTACCAAAGGCAATCTATACATTCAATGCAATCCCCATCAAGGTCCCATCAAAATTCTTCACAGATCTTGAGAGGACAATAATTAACTATATATGGAAAAACAAAATACCCAGTATAGACAAAACAATCTTATACAATAAAGGAACTTCTGGAGGCATTACCATCCCTGACTTCAAACTCTATTACAGAGCTACAGTATTGAAAACAGCTTGGTACTGGCATAAAAATAGAGAAGAAGACCAATGGAATCGAATAGAAGACCGGGATTTTAACCCACAAACCTATGAACACCTGATTTTCGATAAAGGAGCTAAAAGTACACAATGGAAGAAAGAATGCATCTTCAACAAATGGTGCTGGCATAACTGGATGTCAACCTGTAGAAGAATGAAAATAGATCCATATCTATCACCATGCACAAAGCTCAAGTTCAAATGGATTAAAGACCTCAATATCAATCTGAACATACTGAACCTGATAGGAGAGAAATTGGGAAGTACTCTACAACATTTGGGCACAGGAGACAGTTTCCTATGTATAGCCCCAGCAGCACAGACATTAAGGGTAACATTGAATAAATGGGACCTCCTGAAGCTGAGCAGCTTCTGTAAAGCAAAGGAGACTGTCACTAAGACAAAAAGGCAGCCTACTGACTGGGAAAGATCTTCACCAACCCTGCAACAGACAAAGGTCTGATCTCCAAAATATATAAGGAACTCAAGAGACTAGACTTTAAAATGCTAATAAACCCAATTAAAAATGGGGCACTGAACTGAACAGAGAATTCTCAACAGAAGAAGTTCAAATGGCCAAAAGACACTTAAGGTCATGCTCAACCTCCTTAGCAATCAGGGAAATGCAAATCAAAACAACTTTGAGATATCATCTTACACTTGCCAGATTGGCTAAAATCAAAAACACTTATGATATCCTTTGCTGGAGAGGTTGTGGAGTAAGGGGTACACTCATCCATTGGTGGTGGGAATACAAACTTGTGCAACCACTTTGGAAAGCAGTGTGGCAGTTTCTCAGGAAATTCGGGATCAACCTACCCCAGGACCCAGCAATACCACTCTTGGGAATATACCTAAGAGATGCACAATCATATTACAAAAGCATTTGTTCAACTATGTAATAGCCAGAACCTGGAAACAACCTAGATGCCCTTCACTGGAAGAATGAAGAAAGTGTGGAATATATACATATTAGAGTACTACTCAGTGGTAAAAAACAATGACATCTTGAATTTTGCATGCAAATTGATGGAAGTAGAAAACACTATCCTGAGTGAGGTAACCCAGACCCAAAATGATGAACATGGGATGTACTCACTCATAATTGGTTTCTAGCCATAAATAAAGGACAATGAGCCTATAATTCGTGATCCTAGAAAAGCTAAATAAGAAGGTGGACCCAAAGAAAAACATATAGTTATCCTCCTGGATATTGGAAGTAGACAAGATTGCCTGGAAAAATTGGGAACTTGAGGGTGGGGTGGGATGGGGGAAGGGGAGATGAGGAGAGAAAAGTATGAAGGAGAGGATGAGGAGAACTTGGGGGAATAGGATGGTTGGGATAAAGGAAGGGTGGATATGGGCTCAGGGAAGTATATATCTTAATTAAGGGAGACATTTTAGGGTTGGATAGAGACTTGACTCTTGAGGAGTTCCCAGGTGTCCAGGGAGATGTCCCCAGCTAGTTCCTTGGCAGCTGAGGAGAGGGAGCCTGAAATGGCCCATTCCTATAGCCATACTGATGAATATCTTGCATATCACCATAGAACAGTAATATGTTTGTGTCTTCAATGGGTGTTTTTGAATACTGGCAGAGTTCTGTCTGTAGTAACATGGAAATCACACCCTGACTGCATAAGAATGCAAAGGCAGGGTTGGTCTGAGACTTAAAGGGAGTTCAAAGAGACTTGTATAACTATAGCAGAGGAAGACATTGTGAACCAGAAAGAGATATAGAATTGCTTGTTGACTGGCCCCAGAGCCAGCTGAGGCCTAGAGGCAGGAATCTGTTGAGCAGACTCTGTTCAAGTGTATGAACTTTCCTACCTAAGTGCCTGTTAACAAGTATTCCTTATTGATGCCTTTGGCCCTGACTATAACTGAGATTTCCAGAATATTAAATGATCTTGTCTTTCTCAGTCCTTGTTCAATCACTCAATCTTACCCAATGTGACAACTCAGTAAATGTCTCCTGTGCTGGTTGGTCCTTTGTGAACTTGACATTAGCTACAGTTGAGAAAATAACTTGTCAGATTGGCCTGTAGAAAATCTATTGGGCAATTTCTTTATGTTTTCATTGTTTTCATTCAGCTGTACATTTTTCTCTGCTTCCCTCCCTTTCTCTCTTCTCCTGTGCCCCCTAATGCTTTCAATTTCCTCAGGAGGCTTTGTCTTTTTCTCCTTTCAATTTAGATCCATGTATGTCTCTCTTAGGGTTCTCTTTGTTGTCTAGGTTCTCGGCGGCTGTGGATTGTAGGAAGGCTGTTTTTTCTTTATTGTATGTCTGAAAGCCACTTATGAGTGAGTACATATTATATTTTTCTTTATAAGTCTAGATTACCTCACTCAATGTGGTTTTTTTTTTTCTAGATCCATCCTTTTGCTAGGAAATTTCAAGATGTCATTATTTTTTACCACTGGGTAGTACTCCATTGTGTAAATGTACCTCTTTGTCTTTATTTATCCTTAGCTTGAGGGGCATCTAGGTTGTTTCAAGGTTCTGACTATTATGAATAATGCTGCTACGAACATAGTTGAGCACATGTCCTTGTGGTATGACTGAGATTCCTTTGGGTATTTACCTAAAAGTGGTATTGCTGGGTCTTGGGGTACTTTGTTTCCTAATTTTCTAAGAAATTACCATACTGATTTCCAAGGTGACTGTACACGTTTTCACTCCCACCAGCATTGGAGGAGTGCTCCACTTACCCCTCATCCTTTCCAGCATAAGCTGTCATCAGTGTGTTTGATCTTGGCCATTCTGACAGGTGTAAGGTGGAATCTCAGAGTTGTTTTGATTTGCAGTTCCCTAATGGCAAAGGATATTGGGCATTTCCTTAGGTGTCTTTCAGCCATTTGAAATTCATCTGTTGAGAGTTTCCTGTTTAGGTCTGTACCCAATTTTTTATTGGATTATTTGCTCTTTTGATGTCAAGTTTTTGAGTTCTTTGTATATTTTGAAGATCAGTCCTCTGTCTGATGTACGGTTGGTGAAGACTTGACTGCAGCACTTTCTTTATTAATAGTTGATGTGGGAATATACAGGCCATTGGTGGTGGTGTCATCCTTGATTAGGTGCCCTGAGTTATATAACAAAGCTGGTTGAGCAAGCCATGCAAAGCAAGCCAGTTATATAAGGAAGCAATGTTCTGGCACATACTCTGCTTCAGTTTCTATCTCAAAGTTCCTGCTTTGAGTTACTGTTTCAGCTTCCTTGATGCTACATTGTAACCTCTAAATCACCCCAACTTGCTTTTAATTTGAACTAGGATATCGTCTTGCTGACTTTTTTTTTCCACTGAGGAAGGTTTATTTTTATTTTCAGTCATTAATTTTGTAACAATCTTGCCTTTATACTAGAAGGCCAAAAATTCCCCACGTTTCTTATTTCCTAGTTCAGGCATCAGGGAGACTGGTGCATCCAAAATTTTTATATTGCAGCTCAGAGCACTGGATATCAGTTTATTGTCAAGATTTCACAATCAAATGCTAAAAAATGTTCTGATGCAAGAAGGCCAGGAGACTGAAGTTCTTATAATTTCCATTATAATGAATAGAAGAGAAAAGGGTTATTAATTTTTAGAAGATGTAGAATAGTAATTAAAGCTAAGAAATCCACTGATTATGGTTATATTTAGATTCTTTATTCTCCTAATTTTAACCCATAAACTCCTATTGTAACTTGTGCTTCCCCTTGTAATTGAAAATTTATTCAAATTGTAGGGAAAAATATCTTCTGGAAACAGCTAAAAAAATAAGTTTTTGTTAGAGAAAGAAAAGTTGGAAGATAAGGCAAATAATCCCAGCAAATCAGGTAAAAAAAAAAAAAAAAAAAACTGACAAAATATTGGAATGCACAAACCCCCTAGAGAAAACTCAGTTTTATACTGTACAAAATATTTAAGATAACTCAAAAAACTTTGCTATTTTAGACAGGGAATCTGAACATAAGATTGTTCATAGGGCAAGTAACAAAATTGCTTACCAGACAAAACTTCTATTAATAACGTTAACATGGGCCATCCAGCACTTGGGAGCTAAAGGAAGGAGGATGCCAGTGAGTTCGAGGCCAGGCTGGTCCACAAAAGCAAGTAAGTTCCAGGACACCCTGAATTGTTACAGAGAGAAAAATCCTGTCATGAAAAACCAAATTAATTAAGTATTAGCTAATAATTAATTAATCGAAACATGACTATTCTTTATAATTCTGCCAGAGTATTGTTTTTCTTTGCTTTTGCGGAAAGCGTCTCAAAGGAAATTTGAATTGATGAATAAATTATAGGGTAGCTACATTGGACAGATTTAAAATGCACAAATTCTATGTAAAATGTCATACATTTATAGCTGTACATAAAGAAAACCTTCATTGAATAAGAACAAAAATATGACTATGATAAAGAGATGTAAGAGACGAGGTGCGTTGATATGGATGGAATTCAGTACTCACCCAGACAGAGGAACTTTATGATCAGGCATCACAAGTCTAAGCACAGATCCTATGTAAAGTCAGAACACTGTCAACAACAAACATGGAGTATAAAAATATGTGCCGACTACTCAAGGCACAAACTGAGTATTTTGCCTTGACCTGGGCTTAGTATGTTAATGGAGCCATCTTGCCTAAAAGTTATCATAGCCTTAATCATAAAGATTAAATTTTGAATTTGTACCATACATAGTGTTTTAAAAATCTAGAATCTGAGAAAAAAATGTATAAGTGGCCACATGCAAATGCATACGCTTTTGGAGGGGGTGATATCTTAAAGGATATTGCCTGAAAAATTTTCAAAATTGAAGATCAGTCCTCATAGTCAGAAAGTTTGAACCTCGACCCTAGTCCCCGTTTTTAATTTATTATCTGCAAATATGCCTAGGCCTACATCTCAAGAGGGAACAGATGAAAATTCCTCTGGTGAAAAGGGTCCAGACAGAGAAAATGTGAAGTTCTTGTATAAAAAGCACTTTGGATGCTGCATAAAGAGCTGATACTTTCGTCACATCATAAGGGTTCAGAGGAGAGTTCAGGTGTCTGTGGTCAGGATGTAAAATAAATAAATAAATTTAATTAATAATAAAAGTAACAGATGCCCCTTTGAACAGAGTAGAAGTTAAATATATCTCTTAGATAAATCAAAAGGCTAAATATTATGTGTTCCCTAACAGACAAGCAGAGTAAATTGAGGTTCAAATTAAGCGTAGAAATATGCATTGAATCCACTGGTTTAAATTATTTTTATGGTAGGGCTGAGAATCAATTGGTCAATGAATTACCCCAACTTAACCTTTTTCTTTAGAAATTTGTTGTCTTTATGAGAATGCATATATTTCTTAAAAATAAAACAAATGAAAATATTTTTTAAAAAAGAGTTTCAGAGTCATCTTTCTAAGTACAGAAGCCTGAAACCAGCACTGTGTTTGTCCCTTACTAGCACAAGTGTCTTGCTAGTAATCATCTCCACCTGTTTTCTCTGGTGCTCTCTGGAATTTGTTGCAACCTAAGAAGGAGATGTAGCAGTTCCCTCTGCTTATTGATACATGCATAATCATAAAATTTTATTCATTGATATTCCTGCGTTTTATTTCACCTCTTTGATATTTCCTTTTGAAGAGTAAATTCTCTGAACCAGAATTATTTTGTTTCTTTGCTAATAATGTATTCTCTATTGAAATATATATGAACATTTGGTTCATAGTACTATTGATCTCTCTTAGTAAATTATAATATTCTAGCTTTTCCCAAAGTGTAGAAATAATATTTGTAATTAATAAAGTACAAATGAACTAAAATAATAGTTTTACTTTATCCTGTATTTTAATGTGGTCTATGAGTTCTTTTGATTACAGTTTTCCACTTGTATAAGTCAAATGAAATTGTTTTCCCATTGCATTTCTATAGAAAATTATGCTGCAGTAGTTAATTAATTTTTCTTTTGTGCCTGCATGGCAAACATGTGGACGTCAGATGATAACTTGTTCCGTTGTTTTTCTACTTCCACAAAGTATGCCCTGGGAATCAAATTCAGGCAGTAAGGCTTGGTAGTAAACACTTTTACCAGTCATCCATCTCACAAGTCCTAGTTAAATTTGTATTTTTTAAGAACTTCATGCATGACTGGAGTGTGTTTAGATGAAATTCATACTCATTCTTACACTCCCTCCCCCCCAAATCCTCTTATACTGCCATCACCCCTTTCCCTACCTTCATGTACTCTTTTAATGTTTTAAATAATGTGTTAGTAAAGTTAAATTGATTTTCTCTCATTCCTTATATTAATAGATTGTGAGTGTTGGGAAGCATGTCAAAGGCTACCATTATATCATCGCAAATTTGGTAAGAAATCTTGTTTTTCTACTTTTATACCATGAGTTGAAGTATTCAGGATTGTGTCTTAAAATAATGCTCTAATCAATGGTTAGACTATTCACTGTACTTCAAGCTGAGTTATTACAATAATCACCATATTTTAATGATCTAAATGATTCAAAATAATAATCGTGTTTTAATTCAGTATACACCTGATGCAGATTTTATTGGATCTGAGAGGGAAACATTTAAAAGTAACTATAATGTTTGCTTTACCATGATATCACTTGTCAAATTAAATACTGGCTTTTTCACTGTTTAAATGATAAACGCTAGTCTACAGATGCATCTCTGCTTCAATTTTCATAAATACAAGATATAATGAAGGGAGGGGAGGGAAGGGGGGAAATGGAAATCTTGAATAAAAAATGAGGAAAAAAATCTGAAAAAAAAAGATATAATGACTAATTACACAAATAATTTGAATGGAAATAATATGTTTTTAAACTGCATCAGTCTTTCAACTCACATAGAGAAGGATAACAAACAACATGGAATGATCTGATTGCATGCACTAGACATGTCTTTGTAGAGTTTCAAACAAGGCTTTCTGAATACTTCTAGTTAACCCACCAACTTGGAAAAATTGGCTATGGAAGATCACCACTTTCTTTTTATTACAGGGAAGTTTCATCTTTGTCTTAGTTACGGTCTTATTGCTGTGAAGAGACACTATGACAACAACTCTTGGAAAGGAAATGAGACTGGCTTACAATTCAGAGGTTTAGTCAGTTATCATCATGGCAAGAAATAGATGGCATACAGGCAGACATAGTACTGGAGAGCTAACTGAGGGTTCTACATCTGGATCTCAAGCAGCAGGAAGTGACAGTGACACACTGGCCAGGCTTGAAATTCAGAGACCTAAAAGCTATCCACTATTAACATATTTTCTCCAACAAGGCCTATGGAGGCCATTTGTATTCAAACTACCAAAATCATAGACCTTGATTCCCCATGTGGCTTATCATAGGGAAAGCAATGATACTTTCATGTTTTTTCCTATCATTTCACATCACATATTTCTTTGATGAGAGCCTTATTCTTGAAGGAAGAAGAAAGCTAGTAAAGGATAGAGAAGAGACTCAGTCCTGATACTTTTCTACATATTGAGTGTGCCATTGTATGTTCAGAGAGAGACATCCAGTTTGGTGAACTGGATTTCAGCACAGAGTTGACCCAATATAATGCAGCAATGCATTATGAAAATCATTGTATTGTATTACCTAAGTAAAATAAAATGTTGCAATACAAAAGATTATTATAGCAATATTACAAAATTTGTTTCCTCTTTTCTATTTATTTTATTAGCCCCACAGTTTATGTGTCTCATCTTTCTGTAAGAGTACAAATATTTATGCAAATATATTTTGCCTTTAATCAATGTAACATAAAAGCCTATGGTCAGGTGCATCTCTCTTTTTATTGACATTATATGATAAGGTTGTAATTAATTACTGCAAATGGGCAGTTTTGACATCTATTCTTTCTATACAATGAATTCAGAGAGGAAAATCAATATGTTATAAACTATTATAGAAATGAGTGGTTTATATTGGCAGCTAGAATAAATAAGATAATGCAAAATGGAAAGGAAATAATTGATATTTATAACCTACCAATGGATTTCAGAGCCTGCCTCAAACAGCCTTAGCAGGTGGTAGAGTATTTACACTAAAGTTTCAACATATGAAATAGAAAACTGTCTCTTTGAAACAGAAGCATAACACACACTAAAAATAGCTAGCTTTTATCATGATTAGCAGTGACATGTACCCAGCAGTTATAATGTGCAACATTAATATGGATTCTCTTGGCATTCATTCATCCATATAGGATGCTAGCTTTAGTTCTTTCAGCTACCCCACAACTATCTCTTATAAAGTATATATACATGATACATGATTCCCAAATGCAAAATTTGTTCAGAATCCAAATAATTTTTTTTGGTTTTTTTTTATAGCCAAAAACTTCCATCTCCTCCCCTCCCCCCTCCCCCCTCCCTCTCCTCCCCTCTACTCACACACCCCCTCCCTCCCTCCCCAGGCCAAGGAGCCACCGGGGTTCCCCACTCCACGCCAAGACCAAGGTCCTCCCAATTCCCCCCAGGTCCAGGAAGGCGACTAACCAAGCCGAGAAGGCCCCCACAGAGCCCGTCCATGCAGAAGAGTCAAAGCCCAGCGCCCCTGTCCCTGGCCTCCCAGTCAGCCTCCACCGTTGGCCACATTCAGAGAGTCCGGCCTGGTCTCATGCTCCACCAGTCCCAATCCAACTGGAGCTGGCGATCTCCCGCCAGTTCTGTCCCACCGTCTCCATGGGTGAACACACCCCCCACGGTCCCGACCCTCTTCCCCACGTTCTCTCTCCCTCCGCTCCCCAACAGGACCCTGGGAGCTCAGTCCGGTATTCCAACGTGGGGCCCAGTCATCCTCCCCATCCATCGCCAGGTGGAGGTTCTTCTTATTATCTTCTCAAGGATCCCGAATTATAGGCTCAATGTCCTTTAATTATGGCTAGAAACCAATTATGAGTGAGTACATCCCATGTTCATCTTTTTGGGTCTTGGTTACCTCACTCAGAATAGTGTTTTTTTATTTCCATCCATTTGTATGAAATTACAAGTTAATGTTAAAGACTAATTTTACTGAAATTAAAGATGATATAGGGGACTGGAGATGTAGTTAAGTTAGGAGAGAGCTTGCCTAGAATGCACAGAGCCCTGCGTTCTATCATGAGCACTGCATAAATCAATGTGGTGCTTCAAGCCTATAGTTCTAGAACTCAGGGATATAATCAACAGGATCAGAAGTTCAAGGCTACCCTAGGCTACACAGCAAGGTGGAGATGAACCTAAACTAAAATAGGAACAGGATAAGGATGTGTTAGCATACTACTTTTATTAAATATTATAACATGGGACTTATCAAGAGTAGTTTGATAAAGGAAATAAAAGTTATCCAAAATGAAAAAAGAGGGTTTGCTATAGAAATATCATAAGGAATTTCTTAAAATAAATATGGGCTAAAACATGAGTTCAGTGGGTATATAGCCGACAAGGTCAATAATTAAACATCCATTGTATTTATAATATGATAACAAATTTTCTGAAATAACTTTTAAAATAATTATAGTTACTACTTCACCTGTCATTATAGCTAGCTACGCTTATCACCAGGTGGCTACATATATTCCAGATTCATTTCAGAAATGTTTTGTTACAACTTCAAAATCATGGTCATTTTTTTTCAAAGTGATCTTTTTGTAACTGCACTGAAGTAGTCCTGACATGACTTAGTGTGTAAAACACAGAAGAAATATTGATCTGAATCAGAGAAAACATAAAAGATGGGCTTTTGTTTGCATTGATGGTGTAATGAGCTTCGAAATGACATTCTTCATCACTGAGATATCAGTCACATATAATTTTAAATATTTCCCCAGGAGAGGATCTGCAAACTACAAATCAAAATCAAAAGAGAAGTCAGTTGGGAGATTTCATTGTTCATTACCCAGTGTGATGTGCAGGCAAGCATAGGGGGCATCTGCACAAGAAGGCGAGCTCTCCTGGCTCATCCCTTCCCTCAGGAACGTTATTTGTTTTGATAGTTAACTGGGGAATAAGTGACTTCATTATAGTGTCCCTAGGTACCTTCCAGTTCCATGATTTTCTGTAGATTCCAACAAAAACTAAATGATCAAAGTAACTGTTGCCAAGGAAACCAGTTCATGGTCTAGATCCTATCATTTTTCTATATAAAATTATAAGAACGTAAGAACGTAAATGAAAAGGGAAATATTGCCTTACTCAGACAAATATAGCCAAAATTAACAAAGCGAGACATCATTCATTCAAGCCATAATTGACAGGCATTTGTTACAATCGGACACAGTAATTGTTTTTCCTTTACCTTCAGTGTACTGACAGACTGTGTCTGATGGTATCTCTGAGGGCTGCAGTTTGCCTGTGTCTTGTAGCTGTGGCTAATGCTACACAGAAGGCTTAGCAGACCTTCTGTTTCAGCTAAGACTGAAATAAAAAAATCTCATCAATTAGTAGTTAATGCAAGAGCTGAATTACTGTGGCTTTTAGAAAAGAGTGAAATGCTTTGCCTGCCTGTGGATCTGCCCTACAATCTGGCAAAAGCACACAAATGCTCCATCGACAGTTTAGTAGCTAGAAATTGATGGGCAGTGTTCTTCCCACTTCTAAAACATAAATTTGTTTTGTGTTGTCTAGTTTATTTCTCAATGAAATGAGAATGTTACTGATGAGCTGTTGGCTGGCACATAATAGGCCTAATATAAATATCTGTTAAATGAATTAATTAATAATCACTCACAATTATTGAATGCATACTGGGAGTATTATCCTGCTGTTTTGACATGGAGGTAATCTAAGGTCAGAATCTAATGTGAGGATCAAAGTCTGGGTTTCTTTTGTTCTTTTCCTCTTCTGTTAATATTATAACAATTAAAAAATCAAAAGTACACCTTTCTATAACAATATGAAGGAGCACAAAATAGAAAGGGCCAACACAACAATCAGTTCATCTGATCAAACTTGGCTCTACTATATCTGTGTGTAACCTTGAAAAGATTTTTTTTACCACTACTGATCCTTAGTTTCTTACTTTAAAATTAATCAGGGCTATCCAGTAACTAAGGGATGATTGTGCTGTAAAGATAAACTGTTAATGTAATCCTCATAGAATCTGGCATATAGTAAATCCTGATAAAAGATAAAGCCTGGTACATAGTATTGACTACAAGCTCACTAACAATTTGCTTAGCTGTCAGTGGAATAATATGATTCTTTTTGGATCAACAGGATTATGATTATATGGACTATGAAGGAAATTTGTATTAACCTACTGTTGAAGAACCAAAATGTTTAATGAACTAAATTTGATGAGGTTTTCTACCAATTTACAGGGTTTCAAGGATATTTCCCTTGAGAGATTTATACACGGTGGAGCAAATGTCACCGGATTCCAGTTGGTTGATTTTAATACACCCATGGTAACCAAACTAATGGATCGGTGGAAGAAACTAGATCAGAGAGAATATCCAGGATCTGAAACACCTCCAAAGGTATTTGTTTATTTTTGTATATTGTGTACTGTTTCCTTTTATAATCTTTGGGTCATTTTATTTATGTATTTTATGTATATAAGTGCTTTTCCCTCATGCACGTCTATACATCATGGGCATTCCTGATGCCCTCAGAGGACAGAATAGGGAGATCTCCTAGAATTGGTTGTAAATTATTTTTAAGTCATTGTGTGGTGGCTGGGAACAGAATCTGGCTCCCATAAAAAAATAGCAAGTACTCTTAACAGTCAAGCCTATGTCAATACTATTTATTTTATGATTCCTTTTCTTACTCTTTTAGACACATTGTGGCATCTTCTCACTGCCCTTGTACTACAAAAACACTGGGAAATTTATACATGATGGGGTCTGTGTAGGTGATACAATGGATAAAGGACTTCCTATGCAAGCTTGAGGACTTGAACTCAGAGCCTCAGCATAAACTAGTGCAGCAATGTACGTCTGTCATCCCAAATCTGGAAGTTGGAGGCAGATCAAGCCCAGAAGCTTACTGGCCAGCCAGTGTAGCCGATGCCTGTGTGCTGGAGTCCAGTGAGAGACCTTGTCCTAAACAACATGCTGGAGAGCAGCAGAGAAATTACCTAAATAAACTCTTATCTACAGATGGTCATGTGCAAGTGAGTGCACCTACTGATGCACATTTATACATGAGTCATATACACACAGGCATCCACATACACCACAAAAATAATTTTCAAATGTCCACATTTAATAACAGAGTTATCAGATTAACACAAATATTTTATTATTTTCTTCTATGTGAACGCCTTGATTTGCATTAAAAAGTTTTATTAACTACCATTTAAATGCAAATGACCATTATTAATTTTTCTACCCAGATAAAAATCACATTTAAAAATGGCTTACAATAAGCAAATAAATTCAAAAATTGTTGGAAATGAAAAACTTAAAGCTTATATGCAATCTCTCTTTCAACTTAATAATAAAAACACCAGGCTCTTTGAGTTGTTTTTTAAATTTACCCATTTGTCTGTGTATTGGTTTGTATATGTGAGTATTCCCAAAAGGCCAGAAGAAGGTTCCAGATCCCCTCAAGGGGTGGTCTCGAGCAGTGGTAGCATTGGGTGCTAAGAACAAAATTCAGTCATGAACAGTAAGTGCTTTTAATCACTGACCCATCTTTTCTGCCATGGTTGTGTGTGTGTGTGTGTGTGTGTGTGTGTGTGTGTGTGTGTGTGTGTGTATTGTGATATGATATGTATAATGTATATGTGTGTTATATATGTATATACCATATAACATATAGGTATGTATATTAGATGAAGGTGTGAATTATCAAGAAAAGAGTATAACGTGAATTTAGAGACAGACATTAAAGTCAAGAGAGAGGCACTTGGGAAAGATGGTAACCACCCAAGATGTGCTTGCTACCTTCTCAAAAGAGATAGCCATATGATTAACTATAACATATATGAGTGTGTTGCCAAGTTTCTACTCATGGGTGCATTTCGTCTCATCTGAAAGGATGGGTCTTATATCATCTCAATGATGCCATGCTGCTCTGACTCCAACTCAGTGGTTTTGAGTACCATATAATGAATCATAATCTCTAATATTTCCTTAACTATGCATTTAAGTAGAGTATTAATATGTAATTTGATATTCAGACATAGAAAAATTAAGATCAATGGGTACAATCAGCTATTCTGTTTGCCTCAATATAAGGTTTGTTTTTTTTTTAACTTGCTTTCAATTTTCCCTATTCAATATTTGGAATTAGAGAGGTACCCTATAGAATCAAGAAATTTCAAAATTAAGTATATATTGGATGTGCACTATATGCTAATCTTTCTTTTTGATATTTTAATGCAATTGAGATGTTAAAAAATATGGTAATTGGCTGCCTTGAGTAAAAGATCAAAGGTTCATGGAATACATAAGAATGATCATTTTAATGTCCCCGTTTTGATGATTTCCAACTTGCCTTCTCCATATGATTGCTTTGGGTTATTTATTGTGTTATAATGTATGAAATTATTATACACACAGATTATTATAAATATAAATTAATATCATAATTAATTTATATTAAATACAATATAAATTATAAATATAAACAGATTGTTATAATTTGTTTCATTAAAATCCACTTACATTTAAATCATTTTTACAAGCTCATAAATACAGCTATATAGTACATTATAACAAAAATTACACCACATATAAAGTTTTCATGAATTTTAGCATGATTCAAGATATCCAGAAGCCATATGCAGTAATTCTTACCACTTGTGATTATGTTCTGAAAAGCTTTGTCAAGTAATGTGACCAAATATTGAGCTATTGTTCTTAGAAGAGACGTGATATTAGTTCCCCAGAGCCTCTAGTTATGACCTCCTGTCAATTAATCAATACATAATCTTGGTTTATTCATTGTAGTTAACTTACTTTTGCTTCCTTAGCATTGAGCTCTTGGTCATCAGCTCTTAACTAATGCTCAAAGGAAATATGCTTAATATATGTGTTTTTCAGAAACACCAGAACCTTCTCATATTATACCATTATGCAACAACCAATGCTATGTTTCAGAAATTTTTAAACTATAAAATAACCTGTAGAAAAGCACAAATTTGAGGAAAACGCCACCTACTACTGTCCCACCAAAACTGTACTTGTTTACAACATGAGAGCAAAAAAAATGGAGTGTTTCTTTATTTAACTAGAGCTGGAACTTTTCATGTTGGATGAATTAAATGTTTCACTACTCTATATATGTCCATAAGTGCCTACAAAATTATTAGTAAGTACTGATTTAGAGATTACAAATAAATATTAATGAGTAAAAAAAGTCAAAAGGAAGAGTCCATAAAAATGAGAATTAGTTATAATTAACTGAATTGTATTTCAGTTGGTTAATGTTTTAATCAAGATCTCTTTAACACATGATCTCTTACCTCATCACTTTCTTGCACTAAAAGAAATAATAATAATAAATACTGGGAAAAGACATGTCCTTTTGATTTGAAGACCTTCTGCTACCTTCCTGATGCCCAGTTCAACAGAACTGTTCTGCCTTTGTATCTCTCACCAAGTGTAAGTCTCCACCGCCGCAGTCATTCACCTTTATCTGCATTATCCATCAATTCCAACTTTCTCACGAAGTTTATCTCAAGTTGGATGTTCTCAGTGATCTTCCTTTATACTCTCCATAATGTTAGAGTGTTAGAGTCTGCAATTCACAGCAAGGACTTACCATACTTAATATCTGGCTCCTGTAAAATCATGGCATGCTATGACCACCTACTGGCAACCTTCATTGTCACATTTCTGAGCCAGTATCTACATATATTCTGCACCTAGCTATTAGGTGGAAAATGAAAAGTCATCCTGAGAACTATAATAAATAGTTCCTTTTTTTTTTTTTTTTTTTTTTTTTTTTTTTTGGTTTTTCGAGACTGGGTTTCCCTGCAGTTTGTAGAGCCTGTCCTGGAGCTAGCTCTTGTAGACCAGGCTGGTCTCGAACTCACAGAGATCCGCCTGCCTCTGCCTCCCGAGTGCTGGGATTAAAGGCGTGCGCCACCACCGCCCAGCTAATAGTTCCTTTTTTTGCTCTAAGCTCTATAACTTGTATCTTCCATATTCTATAAACCTATAGATAACATCTTAAACTGATTTTAGTTATTTTCTGTCAAAGTCCAACTCCTACTGAACACTGATTCTGCCTGTTTGTCTTCTATACTTACAAATGTCGAGAAGAATTCACTATTGCATTCTGATTGATGGGCAGGACAGTAAATAACTCCAGGCTAAGAAGCAGTTTTAAAGCTGCCCATAAATGAAATGTTTATTTTTCTATGTGTCACCTGTAAGCTGGTTATCCATAAATATACTTTACTAAACTGTAACCAAATTAAGTCATATGAGAAAGAGTTGGAGCCTTTGACAAGATAAAGCCAGACTAAACTTCAGCTTCCTTCTGTCAACTCTCTACCCTGTTAAATTTCAGGAATTTGCTTCCCCAGTTGGCTGTCTCCTTTATCCTGCACACCACTAACTGACTCCATTTCCTTTTCTACTTTACATTTCATTTAAAAAAAATGGATGGACATTTTATAAGAAAGCAAGTGTGTTTGGTGGTTTTGTTTTGGTTTGGTTTGGCTTTTTGGACCATCTCCTCTTAGCTTTCTCACTACTAGAAAAATAAAAAGACAATATTTTATCTTCATCTCTTGATCCTGGCACACAAGTAGTGCACTTTGACCTTTGGCCTTTACGTCTTTATCAAGTTTATCTTTGAGAAAAGGTCCTTATTTCTCCTTTTTATTTTCTTGCCTTAGAGAAAGATAACTCAGAAGCTTTTTCTATTCAGAGACATGTTGGGTGGAGCAAAAGAGAAGACTCATTCATTTTGGTAGCATTTGCTTCTTTTCCTTCAGCTACTCCATCCTAACTGAGAGGACACAGTTTGTGTAAGCCCATTTGTGTCCTGGTTACTCGTTTTGCTGCTCTATCACATGGCATGATCCTCATATAGTCTGTTAATTAAAGCTTCATAACTTCCTCTATTACTTAAGCTGCTTTGTTAGAATTCATGTAGTTTTAGTTTTTTCTTGCTTCAAATGCTAACTCTTCTGTGTTATATTGTTCCAGTTTAGTTGCTACATTCAGAAATCTAAATGGTTTTTCGTCATTTGCAGGCAAAAAAAAAGTTTATCCCCTGCTTAACATGGCACAAAACTCCCCCTATGCAGGTGTAGAAAGTGTTAATTATATGGAATTCCTGAAAGAGATAATGAAGTTATTGTCATGCCTATTAGTTGATGATCTTCTGTGTCTTTAGCTTTGCATGCTGAAATACAATAGAAAGTCCCACCCTGAGGCCTTTCTTCTTCCAGATCGTGGAAATTTGTGCTTTGGGGTCTCTATTTCAGGGTGAGTTCTCTCCTTTAAAATTAAGAACAATAAGATGTGGCATACAGTCTTTTATTCAAATAAGAGGAGATAATTCCAAAGCCAGGACCAATGAATTATCAGTACCATTCTTGCTCTTGGGAAAAGATGGAGTTTTTGTCATAAATCCACAGAGACCCAGACTTTTCAATGTGCTAGACTTTAACATCTGCCTTTTTATGCACTTTAACATGCTCAGTACACCTCTGCTCTAACTTACGATGGAGTTCTGGTGATGGCTGAAACTTTCCGAAGTCTCAGAAGACAGAAAATTGATATTTCAAGGAGAGGAAATGCTGGGGATTGTCTGGCAAACCCTGCTGCTCCCTGGGGCCAGGGAATTGATATGGAGAGAACACTAAAACAGGTAACTCATACTTTGGCTTTATCATATGATCTTTTAAAAGAATGGTATATTTTTAAAAAGGTTAATTCATCTGATCATTAATGTCTATTACAATTTCCATGTTAATATATCAAGATTTCTACAATGTCAAAATATTTTAAGTAGAACCTCAATGTTTATTTCTTATGTGGATGTGTAGTCAAGATAACACTGCAAATCAAAAAAGGTCTAGAACCATGAAGGAGCTAGTGCAGACACGTTTGGTTGGCAAGGATTCTGGGCTCCCATAAAGTGGTTCAAGGTCCCAGCCCGACAGAGCAACTACCATTCTGAATGAACAGGTGGTTGTTGTAGGAAGTGTTGAAATGACAATTGAATGCTTCATTTCAACAATGACACTCACACCTGCTTACAACTTATACAACAGGAAGCATCATTAGCTTCATTAGCCATGAGGAGTCCAGGAAATATAAACCTGCTTTATAAAAGAAGAATAAATGTTTGTAGGAGCTAAGGACTGCTTCAAGATATCTTTAACTTTAGAAAAAAATATTAGTTTTATTCTTTTATACCCACAAAATAATAGTTTTCAAATAATAAGTATTGACGATATTATCTGTAAGAACTATTTAACTCCTCTGAAATGTGATAAGTTCAAAGCATAAGTTAAATGAATGGGAATCAAAAAAAATTTGGAATTCAATGTGCTTGGATATTTTCAAATAATGTATTTTTGGCCTTTTATATCTTAATTCAATATTAGTTAGAAGTACATTGTCCCTCATGAGAATTCTAGACACATAATCTGCTGTGAGGATACATATACAAAAGAAACTAAAGATTGACTCTAAGCAAATCCAGTTCTGTTCTATAAAGGATATCTCAATATTGGGGAAGAATTATGTTAGTTAAAATGAGAGCTTTATAATATGAAGAATTCATTTTCTAGGTGTAGAGAAAAATAACTTTTAATATCCTTCCATATTCCTCCTCCAGGTTCCATCTCAGCAACTCAATCCTTCAATAACATTCCACAGAGTTTATTGTAGTTTATAATCCCACAGTCATCTGTGGTCTTTAACCTAGCAGTGGGAAATTTCCTTAAGTGAAGCTGCAAATGTGTATGTGTATGTTTTCTTTTTCCTTCACAGGTTCGAATTCAAGGGCTGACTGGTAATGTTCAATTTGACCACTATGGACGTAGAGTTAATTACACAATGGATGTATTTGAACTAAAAAGCACAGGACCTCGAAAGGTGAGCTGCAATTTAACTGAAAAATAAAAATTGTTTTCTTATTTTACATGTGAGACTCTTAAAATATTATAGGAGAAATAAAGCTTGATGTTCTAAATTTCTATTTTTAAATGATGCTCTCAACTGGTACTTTCTTGATGGTTTATGCTGAAATAAATGCTTGTGTCATACATTATTAATGATGTGACAAAATGAAACAATTTCTCACTGTGCATTGTAACTCACAAGGAGAGCAATGTGGCAATGGGAACTTGGAAAACAAATTTTGGAAACAAAATTGACTCCACAGCAAAGAACGCAACATAGTAAGAATACCCATATATGGTCTGTGACTCATTAGAGTGCAAAGACAGGCCCTGGGAAGGAGTGGGAGTGGGTGTACTCCAAACATATTGCTGGTTCTGGAAGTGGTGAGGCCAACTTAAATGAACAAAGGGAAGCAAATGAAAGATAGTTACTGGGAAAAGGAAGGAGAGAAACACCTGAGTCCAGGAATGTGCTGGCATCATGGTCTTACACTTAGAAAACAACCTTGCATCATTTTTGCTACTGTGAAAAAGAAAGCTTAAAAGAGAAAGTGTTTATTCTGCTTACAATTACAGGTTACAGTTCATCTTTGACAACAAGTAGAGGCAGGAACTTGTGAAGTAGGTCACTTGATATTCACAGTCAAGAGAGAGACATCTGCATTGCCTGTTCATGCTCAGCTCAACCATCCCACTCATACACAGTTCAGAAGCCCTCAGTATGTACTAGTGCTGACTTTAGTGAGCTGAGTCTTCTCATATCAGTAAGACAATCCTCATCTAGACAATCCTCCATAGAGAGTCTGTTCTCTGGTGGTTCTGATTGTGTCAAGTTGACAATTAAAACTATCTATCACAGAAAAGCATCCTTATAGCTCCAGATGTGAGGAGTCATCATGTCTATCCAGCATGCCCAAAGTAATTTACATCAGAGCCGCCTTAAGTTACTCTCAAGACAGCTTTCTACCTGAGACATTTCTATGTGAAGTCAGGTATATAAGGTAGGCAAACAAATTGAACATTTATCAATTATAACTCAGAAAGAACTTTATATTTAAAAATTCCTTAGGATAGCTTTAATTTCAGCATTTACGAATACTAATGAGATTGATGTGCCTATTTTTACATGAAAAAATATCTATTCTTGTAGTGTGAAGCAGCAGGGCTGCGTCCCGCCACCCGGCCGCCAGCTAGCTTTACACCCGAAATAATTACACGGAAACTGTATTTTTTTAAACACTGCCTGGCCCATAGTTTTAGCCTCTTATTGGTTAATTTTCACATCTTTCTTTAACCCATATTTAGTAATCTGGGTAGCACCACGAGGTGTGGCTTACCAGGAGAGATCTTAACCTGCGTCCATCTCGGAGAGGAGCAGCATGGAGACTCCCTATCGAGACTGCCTGAAGCGTCTCCCCAACTCTACTTCCTTGTTCCCACAATTCTGTTCTGTCTACTCCACCTACCTAATTTTCTGTCTCTTAAAGGGCCAAGGCAGTTTTCTTTATTAATTAACCAATGAAAGAAACATAGATAACTCTCCTCCATCATATTCTGAAAAAGATAGTGTCTTTTTCCTCACACTGATCAATGTTTCTGACTTTATACACATCAGTACTGAGAACAGTCGATCACATAAATAAGCAGTACGAAATGTCAGCATCATGTTTCAAGACATTTCTACTTTAAGACATTTTGGAAATTGCTGAAAATCCTGTCCTAATCTCAGGCAAAAAGTCATCCAACAACTTTTGTGACAATCAAGTTAGCAGATTAAGCAGAACTGTGAAAATCAAACCATGTATGAGTTGGGAGGGGTAAAACATGACTGTAATCCCAGTGCTGGGAGGCAATAAAAACCCTATCCAGAGTTCAAGGTCATCCTCCACCATATAACCTACTGCAGGAGAATCTAAGCTGCATGAAACCCTATCTCAAAAATAAATAAATAAATAAATAAATAAATAAATAAATAAATAAATAAATAAATCACTGTAACATATTGATATCTACAAGTTATGGAATGATAGGAGAAAATTTTCAACTATTTGTTTTCTATAACTAAGCCATTATATTTTAATAAAATCAAAAACTTTTATATGTACAGTAAAAAAACTCTTCAACAAATAACTTTTTTTTTTCCTCATGGTTTATTTTTTTTTATATTTAAAAATTTCCATCTCCTTCCCTCCTCCTCCCCCTCCCTCCCCTCCTTCTCCCCCTTCTCTCCCCTCCTTCTCCCCCTTCCCTCCCCTGCCCTCCACCCATACCTCCCCTCCCTCCCTCTCAAGGCCAAGGAGCCATCAGGGTTCCCCACTCTATGCTAAGACCAAGGTCCTCCCAACTCCCCCCAGGTCCAGGAAGGTGATCGACCAAGCTGAGAAGGCTCCCACAGAGCCCATCCATGAAGAACAATCAGAGCCCAGAGCCATTGTCCTTTGCTTCTCAGTCAGCCCCCGCTGTTGGCCACACTCAGAGAGACGGGTTTGGTCGCATGATCCATCGGTCCCATTCCAACTGGAGTTGGTGATCTCCCATTAGTTCTGTCCCACCGTCTCCATGAGTGAACGCACCCCTCTCGTTCCTGACTTTCTCCCTCATGTTCTCGCTCCTTCTGCTCCTCATCGGGACCTTGGGAGCTCAGTCCAGTGCTCCAATGTGGGGCTCAGTCACCTTCCCCATCTGTCGCCAGGTGGAGGTTCCCTCACGGTCCTGACTTTCTTTCTCATATTCTCCCTCCTTCTGCTCCTCATCAGGACCTTGGGAGCTCAGTCCGGTGCTCCAAGGTGGGGCTCTGTCATTTTCTTCATCTATCGTCAGGTGGAGGTTCTATAGTGATATGCAAGAAATTCATCAGTATGGCTATAGGAACTGGCCTTTTCAGGCTCCCTCTCCTCAGCTGCCCAAGGAACTAACTGGGGGTGTCTCCCTGGAAACCTGGGAACCCCTCTAGGGTCAAGTCTCTTGACAACCCTCAGGTAGCTCCTTAAATTAAGATATATGCTTCCCTGCTCTCATATCCACCCTTCCTATATCCCAAGCACCCCATTCCTCCGAGCTTCCCCCGCTCTCCCCTTCACACTTTTCTCTCCCCATCTTCCCTTGGCCCAGTCTTGCCCAACCCTCAAGTTCCCAATTTTGCCTGGCGATCGTGTCTACTTCCAATATCCAGGAGGATTACTATATCTTTTTTGGGAGTTCACCTTCTTATTATCTTCTCAAGGATCCCAAACTTATAGGCTCGATGTCCTTTAATCATGGCTAGAAACCGAATATGAGTGAGTACATCCCATGTTCATCTTTATGGGTCTGGGTTACCTCACTCAGAATAGTGTTTTCTATTTCCATCCATTTGCCTGCAAAATTCAAGATGTCATTGTTTTTTACCGCTGAGTAGTATTCTAGCATGTATATATTCCACAGTTTCTTCATCCATTCTTCCACTGAAGGGCATCTAGGCTGTCTCCAGGATCTGGCTATTACAAATAATGCTGCTATGAACATAGATGAGCATATGCTTTTGTTGTATGATTGGGCATCTCTTGGGTAGATTCCCAATAGTGGAATTGCTGGGTCCTGGGGTAGGTTGATCCCGAATTTCCTGAGAAACCGCCACACTGCTTTCCAAAGTGGTTGCACAAGTTTGCATTCCCACCAGCAATGGATGAGTGTGCCCCTTACCCCACAACCTCTCCAGCAAAGGTTATTATTGGTGTTTTGGATTTTAGCCAATCTGACAGGTGTAAGATGATATCTCAAAGTTGTTTTGATTTGCATTTCCCTGATAGCTAGGGAGGTTGAGCATGACCTTAAGTGTCTTTTGGCCATTCGAACTTCTTCTGTTGAGAATTCTCTGTTCAGTTCAGCGCCCCATTTTTTAATTGGGTTAATTGGCATTTTACCGTCTAGTCTCTTGAGTTCCTTATATATTTTAGAGATCAGACCTTTGTCAGTTGCAGGGTTGGTGAAGATCTTTTCCCAGTCAGTAGGCTGCCTTTGTGTCTTAGTGACAATGTCCTTTGCTTTACAGAAGCTGCTCAACTTCAGGAGGTCCCATTTATTCAATGTTGCCCTTAAAGTCTGTGCAGCTGGGGTTATGCATAGGAAACGGTTCCCTGTGCCCATTTGTTGTAGAGTACTTCCCACTTTCTCCTCTATCAAGCTCAATGTGTTCAAATTAATATTGAGGTCTTTAATCCATTTGGACTTGAGTTTTGTGCATGGTGATAGATATGGATCTACTTTCATTCTTCTACAGGTTGACATCCAGTTATGCCAGCACCATTTGTTGAAGATGCCCTCTTTCTTCCATTGTGTACTTTTGGCTCCTTTATCAAAAATCAGGTGTTCATAGGTTTGTGGTTTAAGATCCGGGTCTTCTATACGATTCCATTGGTCAACTTCTCTGTTCTTATGCCAATACCAAGCCGTTTTCAATACTGTAGCTCTGTAATAGAGTTTGAAGTCAGGGATGGTAATGCCTCCAGAAGTACCTTTATTGTATAAGATTTTTTTGGCTATCCTGGGTTTCTTGTTTTTCCATATAAAGTTGATTATTGTCCTCTCAATCTCTGTGAAGAATTTTAATGGGACCTTGATTGGGATTGCATTGAATCTATAGATTGCTTTTGGTAGAATTGCCATTTTTACTATGTTGATCCTCCCAATCCACGAGCAGGGGAGATCCTTCCATTTTCTGGTATCCTCTTCAATTTCTTTCTTCAAAGACTTAAAGTTCTTGTCAAATAAATCCTTCACTTCCTTGGTTAGCGATACTCCCAGATATCTTATGCTATTTGTGGCTATTGTGAAAGGTGATACTTCTCTGATTTCCCTCTCTGCTTCCTTATCCTTTGTGTATAGGAGGGCAACTGATTTTTTGGAGTTGATCTTGTATCCTGCCACGTTACTGAAGGAGTTTATCAGCTGTAGGAGTTCTTTGGTGGAGTTTTTGGGGTCGCTTATGTATACTATCATATCATCTGCAAATAATGAAAGTTTAACTTCTTCCTTTCCAAATTGAATCCCCTTGATTCCCTTATGTTGTCTTATTGCTATTGCTAGAACTTCAAGCACTATATTGAAGAGATAAGGAGAGAGTGGACAGCCTTGTCGTGTTCCTGAATTTAGTGGGATAGCCTTGAGTTTCTCTCCGTTTAATTTGATGTTAGCTGTTGGCTTGCTGTAAATAGCTTTTATTATATTTAGGAATGACCCTTGTATCCCTAATCTCTCCAAGACCTTTATCATAAAAGGGTGATGAATTTTGTCAAATGCTTTTTCAGCATCTAATGAGATGACCATATGGTTTTTTTCCTTCAGTTTGTTTATATGATGGATTACATTAATAGATTTTCGTATGTTGAACCAGCCCTGCATCTCTGGGATGAAGCCTACTTGATCGTAATGGATAATTTTTCTAATGTGTTCTTGGATTCGGTTTGCCAGTATTTTATTGAGAATTTTTGCGTCAATGTTCATGAGTGAGATTGGCCTGTAATTCTCTTTCTTGGTTGAGTCTTTGTGTGGTTTAGGTATCAGGGTAACTGTAGCTTCATAGAAGGAATTTGGCAGTGACTCTTGTGTTTCTATATTATGAAATACCTTAAGGAGTATAGGTATTAGGTCTTCTTGGAAGTTCTGGTAGAATTCCGCATTGAAACCATCTGGTCCTGGGCTCTTTTTGGTAGGGAGGTTTCTGATAACAGTTTCTAATTCTTCGCGACTAACAGGACGATTTAGAGCATTTACCTGGTCCTGGTTTAACTTTGGTATATGGTATTTATCTAAAAAACTGTCCATTTCTTTTACATTTTCCAATTTTGTGGCATACAGGCTTTTGTAGTAAGATCTAATGATTTTCTGAATTTCCTCTGTGTCTGTGGTTATGTCCCCCTTTTCATTTCTGATCTTGTTAATTTGCGTGTTCTCCCTCTGCCATTTGATTAGTTTGGCTAAGGGTTTGTCAATCTTGTTGATTTTCTCCAAGAACCAGCTTCTTGTTTCATTGATTCTTTGGATTGTTTTCTGTGTTTCTATTTTGTTGATTTCTGCCCTCAGTTTGATTATTTCCAGTCTTCTACTTCTCCTAGGTGAGTCTGCTTCTTTTTTTTCCAGAGCTTTCAGGTGTGCTGTTAAGTCACCAAGGAGTGCTTTCTCCGTTTTCTTTAAGTGGGCACTTAGTGCTATGAACTTTCCTCTTAGCACTGCTTTCATTGTGTCCCATAGGTTTGAGTATGTTGTGTCTTTGTTTTCATTAAATTCAAGAAAGACTTTAATTTCTTTCTTTATTTCTTCCTTGACCCAGGTGTGGGTCAGTAGTTGACTGTTCAGTTTCCATGAGTTTGTGGGCCTTCTGGGGGTAGCATTGTTGTTGAATTCTAATTTTAATCCATGGTGATCCGATAAGACACAGGTGGTTACTAATATTTTTTTGTAACTGTGGAAGTTTGCTTTGTTACCAAGTATATGGTCAATTTTCGAAAAGGTTCCATGAGCTGCAGAGAAGAAGGTATATTCTTTCCTATTTGGGTGGAATGTTCTATAGATGTCTGTTAAGTCCATTTGGTTCATTACCTCCATTAAGTCTTTCAATTCTCTGTTAGGTTTCTGTCTGATTGACCTGTCCATTGGTGAGAGAGGAGTGTTGAAGTCTCCAACTATTAGTGTGTGTGGTTTGATGGCTGCCTTGAGTTCTAGAAGTGTTTCTTTTACATAAGTGGGAGCTTTTATATTAGGGGCATAGATATTCAGGATTGAGACTTCATTCTGAAGGATTTTTCCTGTTATGAGTATAAAGTGTCCCTTTCCATCTCTTCTGATTGATTTTAGTTTGAAGTCAACTTTGTTGGAAATTAGTATGGCCACACCCGCTTGTTTCTTAGGGCCATTTGCTTGATAAACCTTTTCCCAACCCTTTACTCTGAGTAGGTGCCTGTCTTTGTGGTTGAGGTGTGTTTCTTGTAAACAGCAAAATGTTGGATTCTGTTTTCGTATCCAGTCTCTTAGCCTGTGCCTTTTTATAGGTGAATTGAGTCCATTGATATTAAGTGATATTAATGACCAGTGGTTGTTAACTTCAGTCATTTTTAGTAGTAGAGTTTGTGTGTTTCCCTTCTTCTAGTTGTGCTGGTGAAGGGTCGCTAGATGCCTGAGTTATTGTCGGCGTTGTTGGACTCCTTGGTTTGTGATTTTCCTTCTATTACTTTCTGCAAGGCTGGATTTGTGGCTGCGTATTGTTTAAATCTGTTTTTGTCCTGGAATATCTTGTTTTCTCCATCAATGGTGAATGCAAGCTTTGCTGGGTATAATAGTCTAGGCTTGCATCCATGTTCCCTAAGTGTCTGTAGCACATCTATCCAAGCTCTTCTGGCTTTCATGGTTTCCATTGAGAAATCAGGTGTAATTCTGATAGGTTTCCCTTTATATGTTACTTGACCTTTTTCCTTTGCAGGTCTTAATATCTGTTCTTTATTCTCTATGTTTTGTGTTTTGATTATTATATGGCGTGGGGATGCTTTCTTTTGATCCAGTCTATTTGGTGTTCTGTAGGCTTCTTGTACCTTCATAGGAACATCCTTCTTTAGGTTGGGGAAGTTTTCTTCTATAATTTTGTTGAATATGTTTTCTGGGCCTTTGAGTTGTAATTCTTCTCCTTCTTCTACCCCAATTATTCTTAGGTTTGGTCTTTTCATGGTGTCCCAGATTTCCTGAATGTTTTGTGTTAAGAATTTGTTAGATTTGTTTAGTTCTTTAATCTGTGAGTTTATTTCCTCTATAGTATCTTCAGAGTCCGAGATTCTTTCTTCCATCTCTTGTATTCGGTTGGAAATACTTGTCTCTGAAGTTTCTGTTCATTTACTCAGAGTTTCCATTTCCAGTCGTCCCTCAGATTGTGTTTTCTTCAATACTTATACAAATCTTAAATCTGAGTCAAGATTTTACAGGCACAATGTATTGGTGTCATGTGACATTAAGGATTTACTACAAAGTGCTTGTATTGGGTATTTAGAAATCAAGGTTCCAGTGAAGTCACATGATGCATCATAAGCAGATGCTTCCAGCAAAACCTTGATTAACTACATATTTGATTTTGAATTAAGATGTGGTCACTGAAGGATCAGAAACTTCTTTTTTCTTCTTGTGCATCTCTCGTAGTCACTTACACTAGTACATCACTGCTTAAGAAGCTGAGTTTAGCCAGTCGTGATCTCAGCACTGGAAGCAGAGCCAGATTGATCTCTGTGAGTGAGAGGCCAGCCTGGTTTACAGAGTGAGGTCCAAGAAAGCCAGTACTCCATGATAAGAACCTCCATTTTTTAAAAAAAGAGGAGGAGGAGAAGAATGAAAAGACAATCTCTCGTCTGGACTTGATGTGATGGAGCCATATAATCTCAGAGTAGTAGGTTCTAAACATTGTGTAATGAGTGATACTTAGGATTCTTAACTTTCTCTTTTCTGTAGCATTGTCTACGAAGTCAAGAAAACAGATGTTAAAGTTAGCTTATAAAAACTGTTTTTCAACATTTGACTATTTGAGAAATATTTTATCTAATATAATATCTACAATTTATGGAAGCCCTGCTATGTTCCAAGAATCCAAACATGTTGTTCTATATATATGCAATTTCATAATCAGCCTATAACTTGGATTTTACTATATTTCTTTCTCTTAAATAAAAAATTATGTCCTAATAAGATATGTATCTTGTAGAAAAAAAATTGTATTCAAATATGTGTGATCCATGAACCTTTCAACATCATGTTTTGCCTGAAAAAAATCCTGATGGAAAAATTTCATTTTAAGAAAGCTAGGATATGCAGTTCATTTGGTGGTTAAAGAGAAGGCATGTGACATTGTAAAAGAAAAAGACCACTCACAGCTGGAGGAAATTATCACCAAGACAGGCTGCAGGGCGGATGTGAGGTTTAAAGTTAGTTTTAGAGATAGACGTTAGATAGCAGAGCCAACAATGGTAGGAAAGGCTTGGCAGCAAGACAGTCAAGGGCATGTATAGAAATGGCAACGACTTACCCAATGCTTCACTCCAGTCTATCACACGGACGTGCATCTGGAACTGTGGGGGATGGGGAGTGATGCGGTGCTATTGCACAATGCAGCTATAGGTTGATGACATCTCCTTCCTTGCCTACAGTCTGTCTGCTAATACATAGGAAACTTCAGGCTAAGGGATTCAAGTCAGAGAGTGAAGGAGTTGAGTAACATCTCATGAGCCACATTAGCAGGCTCCTTGAGAAAAGGAAGGAGAAACACATCCCAAGAAGAAATTCTGGGCCTCCATTTTCTTGGCATATTGCTAGTCTGTCTGCTAGCTACGGAGCTGACAGTGTTCCATTGACAACTAAAATTGTTAACTCCAAGGTAGGCAGAGGAAAGAGAAGCCACCTTCCATTTTAAGTATCAAACCTTGCAGAGCTTGTTGACTAAGCAGAAACTTTTAAAATGTAAAAGATGATATTTTATTTTACAAAACAGTAACTACAGCTAGTCAAATGGCTCAATAAAATTGAAAGACTATGAAGAGAAAACAGGAGGGAGAACACAGTGATACCTTCTGGGCTGTTTATACTGCTGAATCTTTTGTGGACTATCAACCACAGTGGTAACAAGAATTAAGTTTTCTAAAGAGGAACTTAAGTAGTGAGTTAAATCAATGATGCACAGATGGTTTCACACCCAACTGAAATCCAGCCAAGACTCTTAAAAGAAAAATAAAGTATGAAATGATGCAGGCTTTTTGTCTTTGTTTTCCCAGTGGCAATGATCAGCAAGGAGGTGTGACAAGAATATTAAATTTAAAATTGACCTAGCTAGCTAGCTAACATGAGAAACACTATGCTAGTGAGACTATGTGGAGTGTCTGAGAAGTGAGCAATCATTCCTGTAAGTTGAATACTTGCCAGTGAGGGAGCAAGCTTTTTTTTTATTAAAAATTTCCATCTCCTCCCCTCTTCCTCCCCCTTCCCTCCCCTCCCTTCCACCCATACCCCACACTCCCTCCCTCTCCAGGCCAAAGAGCCATCAGGGTTCCCTTCACTATGTTAAGTCCAAGGTCCTCCCCACTCCCCCTAAGTACAGGAAGGTGAGCAACCAAACTGACAAGGCTCACAGTGAGCCCGTCCATGCTGTAGAGTCCAAGCCCATCGCCGTTGTCCTTGGTTTCTCAGTCCTCCTCCACCATCAGCCACATTCAGAGAGTCCAGTTTGGTCGCCTGTTCCATTAGTCCCATTCCAACTGGACTTGGTGATCTCCCGTTAGTTCTGTCCGACCATCTCAATGGGCAAACGCACCCCTCACGGTCCTGACTTCCTTGCTCATGATCCCCCTCCTTTTGCTCCTCATCAGGGCCTTGGGAGCTCAGTCCGATGCTCCAATGTGGGGCTCTCTCATTTTCTCCATCCATCGCCAGGTTGTAGAAGGAAGCGGGGCTGCGTCCTGCCACCCGGCCGCCGGCTAGCTTTACACCCGAAATAATTACACAGAAACTGTATTTATTTAAATACTGCCTGGCCCCTGGCCCGTTATCTGTAGCTTCTTATTGGTTGATTCTCATATCTTCCTTTAACCCATATTTAGTAATCTGTGTAGCACCATGAGGTGTGGCTTACCAGGAGAGATCTTAACCTGCGTCCATCTCAGAGGGGAGAATCATGGCTACTGCCTGAAGCATCTCCCCTCTCTTTCCCAGAATTCTGTTCTGTCTACTCCACCTACCTAATTTTCTGTCTCTTAAAGGGCCAAGGCAGTTTTCTTTATTAATTAACCAATGAAAGTAACATAGACAGAAAACTCTCCTCCATCACCAGGTGAAGGTTCTATGGTGATATACAAGATATTCATGAGTATGGAAATAGAATCTGGACATTTCTGGCTCCCTCTCCTCAGCTGTCCAAGGAACTAGCTGGGGGCATCTTCCTGGACACCTGGGAACCCCTCTAGAGTCAAGTCTCTGCCAACCCTAGAATGGCTCCCTCAACTAAGATATATAATTCCCTATTCCCACATCCACCCTTCCTATTTCCCAACCATCCTATTCCCCCAAGCTCTCCCCGTCCTCCACTTCACACTTTTCTCTCCCCATCCCCCACTCCCCCATCCCACGCCACCTCCAAGTTCCCATTTTTTTGCCTGGCAATCTTGTCTACTTCCAATATCCAGGAGGATAACTATATGTTTTTCTTTGGATTCATCTTCTTATTTAGCTTCTCTAGGATCACGAATTATAGGCTCAATGTCCTTTATTTATGACTAGAAACCAATTATGAGTGAGTACATCCCATGTTCATCTTTTTGGGCCTGAGTTACCTCACTCAGGATGGTGTTTTCTATTTCCATCCATTTGCATGCAAAATTCAAGATGTCATTGTTTTTTACGGCTGAGTAGTACTCTAATATGTATATATTCCACACTTTCTTCATCCATTCTTCTACTGAAGGGCATCTAGGTTGTTTCCAGGTTCTGGCTATTACAAATAATGCTGCTATAAACATAGTTGAACAAATGCTTTTGTAATTTGATTGTGCATCTCTTGGGTAAATTCCCAAGAGTGCGATTGCTGGGTCCTGGGGTAGGTTGATCCCGAATTTCCTGAGAAACCGCCACACTGCTTTCCACAGTGGTTGCACAAGTTTGCATTCCCAACACCAATGGATGAGTGTACCCCTTACTCCACAACCTCTCCAGCAAAGGATATCATTGGTGGTTTTGATTTTAGCCAATCTGACAAGTGTAAGATGGTATCTCAAAGTTGTTTTGATTTGCATTTCCCTGATTGCTAAGGAGGTTGAGCATGACCTTAAGTGTCTTTTGGCCATTCGAAATTCTTCTGTTGAGAATTCTCTGTTCAGTTCAGTGCCCCATTTTTTAATTGGGTTAATTAGCATTTTAAAGTCTAATCTCTTGAGTTCCTTATATATTTTGGAGATCAGACCTTTGTCTTTTGCTGGGTTGGTGAAGATCTTTTCCCAGTCAGTAGGCTGCCTTTTTGTCTTAGTGACAGTGTCCTTTGCGTTACAGAAGCTGCTCAGCTTCAGGAGGTCCCATTTATTCAATGTTGCCCTTAATGTCTGTGCTGCTGGGGCTATACGTAGGAAGCGGTCTCCTGTGCCCATATGTTGTAGAGTACTTCCCACTTTCTCCTCTAACAGACAGGCAACCCATCAACTTGTCTGGCTGCTGTGGCAGGAAACCTGATTGCATCTTATTAAGCCAAAGCTCAAGATTTTCTGAACCAGGTCCATAGATCAATGGGATCTCCTTGGTTACGCCACTCCCCCCAAGGACTCCAGAGGGTGTGATTTACCACCCCAGGTCTTCAGAGGGTATGTTCCAGGGCTACTATTTTAGGAGTTCAGGAAATAATAATGGTAAAATTTCATTTGTTGAGTTAAGGTTGTGTGCTGAGTACTATCATGGAAAGCTAATATTCATTTCCACATTTAATCTTCATGACAGCGTGAAAATAATGCACATGCTTCTCAACTTATAGAGAACTAGGACCAAGAGAAACTAAGATGCCTGCTCAGGGAGAGTCAACTGCAAGAGGTGGTTTTGGAAAGAAAAGAAAACTCTGGTGGCTCCAGAGCAGCTCCTTCTGGCTACTGTGTAGCAACAATCCCCAAGCTGTAAGACATCTGGTGTAGAGATGAACTGCCTGTAGCAGTTCTCCAAGGCACCGACATTAGCAGAATATCCTTCTCTGCCAAAACACCCATCCCAGCCTTAGTCTGCTAGCCAAGTCTACTAAACACACAGGAGATTTATTTATACACTATACTATATCTAGTGTTGTATCTGGGTAAAGCGGTTACATTTGAGGAAATTTAACCTCCCAGATTCTAAAGATAAGTTTTTTTTCTGACATATATTACAAGTTTAGTGACTTAAATGTTTCCAGATTTTTTGTCTGTTAATTTAAAATCATTTTCAATCCTTAGGAGAGCATTTCTAATTAGTAGTTTAACAGATGAGATCTAACTAACAAATGTTAGTTTGTTTTTTAAAAGCATGTTGGAATAAAATAGAAAGAGAAACAACTCTAGCTCAAATCTCAGCAAGTTTTTCTGAAATGATCTGTATAATACATAATATTCCAATAAATCTCCAATAATGTTTCAAAAGTAAATAAAAGCTATTTACTAATTTAAATAAAATTTTTGTGAAATCCACAATAGACTGACTGTACTTCTTTCTTTTTTCGTTGGAATTACATGTATATATAAAGCAAAAAAAATTGACCTTTAATTTGTTATCTTAATTTCAAATATTTCTGAATCGTTTACTCTTTTGGAAGGGATCATCATGCAATATTTCAGAGACTCACCAATCAGTGTAACTATTCCAAAATGACCTTAGATCCCTGGTTCTTTTCCCAGTGGGATTCATTAATAAAAAAAAAAAACACTCTTCTGTAGCACGAATAATAAAAAACCCAGAGACAGATATTAGGGTTCAAACTGAAGATCAGAAAAGCAAAATCAGCCAAGCCACTAGACAGCTCTTATCTCTTTGAAATCCTCATACTGAAAGGGAATGAATTCCTGTTTCATCCAGCCTTATATTCCTCTCTAGTGCTGGGATTAAAGGTAGGCCCCACCACTGTCCGACCTCAATGGCTAACTAGTGTGGCTGCTGGGATTAAGGGTGTGTGCAGCAACTGCCTGGTCTGTACAGTTGATTAGTGCGGCTGCCTTACACTGACCTACAGGCAAGCTTTATTTATTAAAACACAAATAATATACCACTATACTCACCTTGCTTGAAAATTGACTGCAGCGATCTATAGATTTGACTTATGTTAATGGAATGCCCAGTTGTAAAACCTTCTATTCGCATACAAACCTGTCTATGGAAAAGAGAATTACAAGAAACCATTGAGATTTTTAAAGTAAATATGGGAATTGAAGAAAAGGGTGGTTTCAAAATCATTTTTAAGCGAAAAATTTTTTACAGACTTGATACATGTCCTTTAGCAATGGATATACATGGACAACTGAACGTGACTGTGGAATTTATAGGTATTATAATTTCTAATTGAAATCCTTTTGCTATACCTATTCTTCTTAAATTATGTCTGCACCACTTGTAAATAATTATCTCTCTTTAACAATATTAATGCTTTGTTTGAATATATTCTTGCCTACTAATAAGGCAGTTAAGACACTTGACAGAGCGAGAGAGTTTTGCAAACCAGAGTAGATCAGACATTGACTGCAGACCCATGAGCAAGTACACACATTTTTATGGGGGGCCTGAGCTTTATGAATATCATTAAGAAATAAAGCCTGCCAAAGCATTACATGTGCACTGACTTTTGGAAGCCATGCAGCATACAAGCAAAAATATAAGGATTCAGTATCGTACAAGCTTCAATTATGAATACTCACATTACTGCATTATAATCTTAGACAGTTTGTTTAGACTTCACAAAGGATATTCATATCATAAGCACAGACAATAATAGCAATAAACTCAATAACATTATGCATACTAATTTTAGCAGGCATAGAATAATATACATCATACAGAGATATGCCCAAGAGCAGCATTCTTTGTATAGTAGCCTTCTTTATCCTCCAATGGTAGAAGTCAGTCAGTGCATCCTCAATTTCCAGTAATATCCCACTTTCATACTTCATCTTCAGGTACTAACTGCTTGGTTTATTTTATATGGAAGTATTCAAAATATATAAATGAGAAAATAATATGAACTGTGTTTTAGTTAGAGTTTCTATTGCTGCGACAAAACACCATGACCAAAAGCAAGTTGGCAAGGACTTACACTTCAGCATTGCTGTTCAAAACTGAACCTGGACAGGGACTCAAGCAGGGCAAGATCCTGCAGTGTAGGAGCTAATGTGGAAGCCTTGGAGGGGTACTTCTTACAGACTAGTTTTTCCTGGCTTGTTTAGCCTGCTTTCTTATAGAACACAAGACCAATAGACTATGGATGGCACTACCCACCATGGGCTTGATCCTCCCCCATTAATCACTAATTGAGAATATGCCTGGATCTCAAGGAAACATTTCCTCAGCTGAGGCTCCTTCCTTTCTGATAACTCTAATTTGTGTCTAGTTGACACAACACCACCAATACAAACTGTTAGATTATGAATGTGTGTGATGTGTGCAAATAATGAGTGCAGGTATGAGCAGCTGTGCATGAGTACAAAAGCAGAGGAAGACCTGAAGAATTCTGTTCTTTCACGCTACACGTTATCTCCTTGAGATAGGGCCTTCCTATAAACCTGGAGCTGCATTAACAGCTAATAAGCCCCAGTCATCCTCCTGTCTCTACCCATCTTCCACAAATAGGGGTGCAGAGCCGTGCAATGCTTTCTCCATGGCTGGTAGGCCTCTGAATTTAGGCTCTCCCACTTGCTTATTGAGCAGTCTTGCCAACTATGCCATTTTCCTAGCCCCAAATACTAAGATGTTTAAAGTGGAAGCACAAATTGAAATGTAAGCTTTAAATAATGAAAATATTGCACATTAACATCCATCTGTGATGCAGTTTGCATTTCAGAAAATGAATTCTCATATAGTACTTACATGATATCAAGTCAAAACATACTTCTAGATTGCTGTTTGCAAATAAATTTCTTTTACATAAACTATGGCTGTTTGCTTTACTGTATATTCTTCGGTTTTCTTGATGAAGTTGTAGAAATTATTGCTGCCCCATCTCACTAGATGAGAAGATCAATATGCCCAAGATTTTATCCGTGTTTCTTCCATTCAGAAAAAATGCTTCCCTCTACTATTCCATAACACTGAATTTGCTAAACATATATTAAGGCAGTATCTTTAACACTGAGAAAACTGTCTCAGTAGGTGTAACTTAACCATCTACAATGCAACCATTATCCTTAAGGCTCTAGGAATATCAGAGAACAGAAAGCAGAAAAACTGCAAGAACCAGAGGACCAGGACACCTGCTGTGAGACTGTGTCTTCTGTACTTGACAGGCACCCTGATTCCATGAACTCTCAGCAATATGGTTGCATGATCAACATAATGACAGTACCAGTTATCATGCCAGCATGGACAGGGGAAGTCCACATAGCTTGCCCATTGATGAAAAGATGTAGGTGGTCCATACTTGCTGAGAGAAAGAGAATCAGTTTCCTCCAGAGATGTCCAGTCCCAAGTGGTCAGCCTTTGACTCATGCCCATATAAACAAAGCTAAAATGATTCAGGGGGTTGTGTATATGTGTGTGCATCCATGCTACATTAATAATTAAAGAAGAAATCAAGAATTAATTCTGGAGGACACTGGAGGAGTCAGTAGAGGAGGGAATGTCGGGTGATGTAGAGGAAGTGTTTCTCTATTAAATTTTCAAAAAATACAAAATTATCAATTTTCAAAAGACAGTTCCTAATGTTCCTGAGTTTTAGGTTTGTTTGGCACGCTCACTAGTTTGTCCTAGTGGCTGCCACAGGGAAATTCCAGGAGCACTTTATGACGAGTTTTCAATTAGCTTCTCTCTCTGGCAGGTTGGCTACTGGAATGATATGGATAAGTTAGTCTTGATTCAAGATGTACCCACTCTTGGCAATGACACAGCAGCTATAGAGAACAGAACAGTGGTTGTAACCACAATCATGGTGAGTTTTGGTGTATGCTTTCTAGTGTTCCATCTTGTCCACAGGCAAATTTAACTCCCTGGCTGTGATGAGGGGATACAAGCTGAATCTTAGTTGTGACTTGAGTGCTCTGACCCATCCAAAGCTCCTGAGGCTTTGAACAACTCTGTCCCAAGCTTGGACACACTCAACTCTTTCATTACCCTTACTTGTGTTACTTTTCATTGCAATGTTTTTCTTGAGGGAAAAATTGACTCAGATGTTAAAAATTGAGACTGTGAAACTGAAGTTGGAAATGTTTGAAATTCTCAGACCGCAACAATGAATAATGAATTTGAGGAAGCCAAGCTCCAATCGAATCCTAAAGCCATCAGGTGGAAATACCATATTCTCAGTGTTTTCAAAAGCATTAATGAAATAATCATCAATGGTGTTTAAATGGTTGTTTCATCATGGGAGAGTGATCTGTCTTGTCTGTTTCTAATTACAAGGATGTAAATGTGAAAATTCTAATGGGTACTTTTTATATAACCGAATGCTTGATAAATTGATTTTGTTTGATATTTGTTTTTAATGTAAAAAGACATTTCCACCCATTGACTGTTTTTCTCATTTACATATATAATTGAACAAACTTCTGAGATCGAGGAAATGTGAATATTTCATTTGACCATATAATGAAATGTACCATGCTCTAAATTTTAAGGCTCCTACTTAAAGGAGTTCTTGTGGATTTGCCTTTTAAATTATACAATATTCTAAAGGCAAATATGTCCTTTACAGTTGGTGGTAGTCAGAGATCAAAAGTCGGTGACTGTTTATACCTTATTTAAGATCACAGATCCTCAGCTAATATTTTCTGTAGGCAAAATATATTATCAGTTATTCATAGAAACTCTTACTTTAAATAAAATGAAAGTCTTTGCCTAAGTTACCTTTTAGTTTACATAATTTCAATTTTAGTTTTAGTAATGTCAAAATATTTCTAAAATTAACACTGAAATCAAAACATGAAATTACCAAAATAGAAGAATTCACCTATTGCAATCAGCTATACCTGGTTTGGGTAACCAGTTAGCAATTTAATGTAATCTGACAAGCCTTGATTTGGAAGTTGATTATTTTAGAATGCAAACCCACCAACAGTAGTGTTTGTATGAACTTTCTGACTTAATTGTGTAATATTTGCATGGGAGTTGAAAATCAGGATATATATACATATATGTATGTATGCATATATATTCTTCCTTTAAAAAGATGCAATAATGGAAATTTATACTTCAGTACAGTCCTCCTCTTTTCAGCCTCTGATGAAGAATCCCATTTTAAGAAATTGACCAAGAAAGACAAGAGTTCCACGCTGTTCGACTATTCCTAACTAAGGCTCGAGTCTTGTTCTCCTGAGTAGTAAATTTAAGCTTATTTTTCATGTGGGATTCTTCTTGGATAACCAACTCTGGACTACCAGAAAGCAGTTTTTAAATCTCTCTGTGTGTGTGTGTGTGTGTGTGTGTGTGTGTGTGTGTGTGTGAGAGAGAGAGAGAGAGAGAGAGAGAGAGAGATACTTTTGTGAGTTATTAGAACAAAAAATTTTGTTCCTTAGTCCTTACCATTCTCAAAAAAATAGATGCTGAAAAAGAATATAGTAGTGATTCTGATATTCCTGTTCCCATGTCATAAAATGAAGTCATTGTACATGATCAGCTCTCTAACGGTAGATTTCTTCAAAGTAAAACTCTGAATTTATGTGCTTGTTTTCTGAATATATATAGAATTGTTTACTTTAGCACCTTTTGAGATGTTGCCTCTTCTGTGAAATGAATGTATGATGTATATTAAGAGTGTAATGTGCAGTCTTCTTCTCTTGGCCTGTTAGAAATGATGGTACTTGTAATTCCTAGTGTCAAATTACATAATTGATTTTCCAAGCACGGCTAGTCTTCAGGAAGCATGGTATCAAAAACTAAGTAAAAATGTGACTGAAAATAAAATATATATACTTCATATATATATGTAAAATTCTGTTTGCTTGATAGTGATGATAACAATACTTTTGTTATCAAAATAGTGTATAGGAGTAGTATTTGTCTTTTATATAACTGTCATCTTCATTTAAATCATTTCCCTGATATTTTCAGCTCCATAACTATTCCATAATACCAAAACAAAAAACAAAAACCAGACAATTCTACAACACCCTTTCTTAAAGTGTTTATTGAATCTGATTCTCTTTAAAGCATTAGCTTAGGATCTAGGACAATCACCTCAGCTCACTTACTTAAAAAGAAGTATGATTACCTTTAGCTGATTAGATAAGTGCATGCAACCCCCCACCCCCATATTCTATTGAAAAACTCAATACAGATGGAGTTAGCTAAAGGTTGCAATGAGTCTGATACAGGGATCTAGATACTGAGGAAGCTAAGAATGAGCTCTGAAGAGCACAGAATTACTGTCTAAAAGGTGTGGTGTTGCTGAATTCACTTTGTCTTCCCTGTGTATGCTGTGTTTATATGCTGATTTACTGTTGTGATATATGTTATTGTTAAATAAAATTCATTGAGAAATCCAGTTATACATTCAGAAATATTTACTGAACGTCTGTTATGTTCCAGGAACAGAGTTAGACACTGGAAATATGACAGAATTAACTCCTGCACAATGAAATTTATATTACAGACAAAATAAATATGAAACATAATTCATGATTACAACAACTCTCAATACAAAATAAAATGTGCTATTATTATTTTTATGCTGTTGAAATTTATTTTTCCTTGCAACTGCTGTATGTCTATAATGGATTTTCATGTTCAAGATGAATTTATTCTACTTAAACACAACTATGTCAAACATACTGACTACAAAAAGGCTAATCTAAATAGGAAACCATTTGCAATTATCCAAACTTCTATTGTTAATTCTTACTGACTAAAATGAGGTAAAAACCATAATATTCATGAGACTGGGGACATAGAGATGCCATTTTCTGCAGACAAATACCAACTGTAAACAAACAACATCAGGAAACCAAATCTAAACCTTACAAATAGGAGAAGTATAACTATTGTGGTTAAAAAAAAGTCTGCAGACTTGCGGTAGGGGAGTCCTTTTTGTATAAACTCAGAAGCTCCTCAGATACAGAACTATCTAGGAAATAAATCCATTCAAGGGAGAACACGCTTCACTCTTGAGTGCTTTGGGCTATGAGTTAGTAATTCCTATTGTATGTTATTTAGCTAAGGTGATATTCTATACTATCTAACGAATACACAATTCTCTAGGAAACATTTCCATAAAGCTAAGTTTATTCACTGTAGCACCACAATTGTCTTTCAAACATGAACTAATTTTTTATAATTTCGTCTTCCTTAGTTTACATTTTTATGTTAAAATGTTTTCTAATTATCAGAATTACGTAAAAAATTTTAGATATTATATATATACATGTATAAAAAGCATACATATATTAATGATATATATGTTTGTAGATATAAAATGCATCAGAAATAGAAATGTTTTCATTTTCTTTGCCATACCAAATATTAATTCCCCCTTCCTCCAAAGGGTTTGTACCAACAAAGTTTTAGCTTGATACTGTGACCCTTAAATTTGCTCATTTCTTTCTTTCTTTTTTTTGTTTTGGGGTTTTGGTTTTTCAAAATAGGGTTTCTCTGTGTATTCCTGACTGTCCCCAAACTTGGCCTGTAGACAAGGTTGATCTCAACCTCACAGAGATCCGCCACCTCTGGCTCCAGCGTACTAGGATTAAAGGCATATTCAACCACAATCTGGCTAACTCATTTATTTCTAAATTCATTAAGAGCTTCATTTCCATTTTCTTTAATTTCCTCTCAGGACTAAATTATCAATATCCTTTAAGATTTGTTGGAAAGAAGCAAATGACCACAGAGAAAAGTATGAATAAGATTCTAATTTTATTATTTTTCCCAGTTTCAATAATTTTATAATGGTTGTTTATAATGATGAAATTTATCAATAATACAAAACAACACTTCAGTAGGGAAATGTATTCTATTGATTATATTAAGTTTAATTGAATTCAGATTTAAAATTATTTTAATTAATTTATGGCAACATTTTCATAAGCAAGACCTAGTGTTGCAACTTCAGACACAGTTTGATTCTCTTCCTTAAGTAATCCAGAATGTGTAGAACACCATCCATCACAGGATTTACCTTAATGAATGATTCGCTTTGAAGAAGTAATTTTAGCAGAATTATCATCCCCCAGAGCAAAGTGGTTGGCAATAAAGAAGCAAGAAGTTAGTTTTCTCTCTTCAGACATTCCCATTGTTAATCATAGATGAACAGTGAGATTCTGCATGGCTACTTCACAAAGATGTTCCACAAAGCCTTGACCCCAGTAACCTCACAGGGCTTATTTTATATTGCCTTAGTAGTATTTGGTATTTTATTCACCTGTAATAACCCTGAAACTTGATAGGTTTATCCATGTGCAAAGCTTTAAAAACTACCAGCAGCTAATTTGTTACAAAAGAGGCTGAGAGCTAATGATTAGTGACTCACATGGATTTGACATGAAAGAATGGAAACACACTCAAGAATTTGCTAAAGGTTTATAAAAAAAAGTCCCCAGCCTTCCTTTACCTTTGCTTTCCCTATCCCTTAGCATGTAGTCATTTTGTTTTCTTTTGCTGTATGCATCTCTGAGACTGAATGTCATCTAGGTAACTGTTAAATAGAATCTTCAATAAGATGAACAGTTTTCCAACCTTAGTTGGCATGTTTGGCAGGAAACAAAGACTTTAGGAGAGCAGTTGTACAGAAAGAATTGGAAAAAAATGAAAGAGAATCATAAATAAATATTTCACTCTCACATATCTGCCACAGACAGATAGCCTGTTTATTTACCATTTACTTTCATTTTGAAGGTCTGAATCAATATAATCCAATACTACCTTTTAGTCACACTATTCCTATTCAGTAAGAAAATGATGATCAGGAGGACAGGACAGTTACTGCAATTAAAAACATTTTCATCTATTTTCTTTACTCAAAATATCATAAGAATTACATTACCTGATGGTATTGAAATACATTTCTCTAATTTTGTTCCCTCTCTTGTTAAATCATATGAAATCCCAATTAACTGCAAGTGTCTTGATAGATATTGTAACAACTGCAAGAGTTTCCAGATGTTTCAAAATTAAAAACCTGACTCCCATTTCTGTCACCTATTAACTAAATGAAATTGAATATTCACTTTTCTGTGACTCTCAAGTTTCCTGCCCACTTAATGAGACATGCTAACTTCAATATGCAATGCAAAATGTAACTCAAAGTATATAGCTCAAGAACTCAGCATTGCACCTAGCACAAAGAAAGCTCAAAGTCAGGAAGAGAAATTACTTTTTTTTACAATAAATCTGCAGTTCCCACCACTGGTTTCCCTTTACTTTTATCACAAAGAATTGACAATCATCTTGATCACAAGGAGATGAAGGACAAATCATTTTTCTGTTACTATCTCTACCTACCTGTAAATTGCCTGGCACAAAGCAGGTGTTTAATAAATGCTTGATTAAATAATGAACTTCAAGTTTTCCATTAAGTGAACTATTCACCATGTTAGAAGAATTGATTAGATTATGGGCAAGCCAAAAAATTCATGCAAAATTAATGAAGTAAGATGCTTAATTGTGGAGTAAAATTTCTAAATGTTCAAGTATTCAAGATCCTTTAAACTTGACCTTCAGCCTTAGTATCAAATGAGAGGACTAGCATAGCTCACTCTACTGGATATTCTAACTGTTCAGATATAACTCTCATATTTTACACGTTATTTTATATGTGTGGCTTTTGCTGTTTTACATATAATCTTCCATAGGTAAATTAGGCCTTTCTAAAAAGATGAAAAGAATTTGTTCACAAAACTCCTAAAACTGTATAGTTAGAAAGTCATTCCTTTGCACAAATTTTCATGATCATATTCATAGTTTGAAAAACATGTTGAGCTTTCATACAGACCTCTTTCTAATGAATAATAGTCAATCTTCATTAAAGAAGGGACAAACATTTACCTTAATTTTATTAAGGGAAAATTTTACTTCTTACCTCATTTAGTCTTGTATATACATGCAATGCCAAGGATCTGTGTCACATGGTCATGACAGAGATATAATTTAAGAAATAGTAAATAGACGTGTCACATAGTTTCCCACTGCAAAATCATGAGAAGTATCTCAATGAGAAAATACAATTTTCTGAATTTTCCTTATTTTCTTAAGTTTTTAAATTGGGATCTATGCTTGCAAGGTAATTATAATAAAGTTAGAATTTGTGCGGGCCTATTGGACACTCTATAGATCAAGCTGCTTTCTACTGTAGAGATCCAAATGCAAGTTCCAATTCTTTAACAGATAATTTTTCTGGAGAAAAGAAAAAAACACTTAGGACAATCCTAAATTAAGGTTAGAGTATGATTTTCATAACAATCCTGTAGCCAATATCATTACTACTTTTCTGAAAAATGAAACCCTGAGGTATGTCCAGGAGTTCCCTCCATACTGTGTAGTACAAACCTATCAAACCCATCTTTCTGTTTATGGATAGGTGCCAATAGATTCACAATGGGATGACTAAACCATCTCTAAAATTAAAGCCTTAAACTGCTGTTATTTAAGTGTGCACACGCTTATTTCTAGAGTTTGGAAGTTGTTTGCGTGTGTGTGTGTGTGTGTGTGTGTGTGTGTGTGTGTGTGTGTGTGTGTGTTCGTGCGTGCACGCGCACTAGCGCACGTTCAAAGAAAACAAATTAGCAACTATTGAACACCAGGATACTATTGCATATGATGACAATGTTCTCAATATTTTTTTCTCCCATTCTCTGACTCATTCATGTAGAAAACTAAATGGGATTATCAAAGTGCGTGTTCCCTATACGCAGTGGAAAACGGCTTCCTCTAAAGACCTATTTCATAGTAAACTTACAATTCATGAAGCACATTTCTTATTTAAAGTCAAAATATGGGACAGAAGGAGCAAAGTGAATTTAACACAAGTAACTAGTGACATGTGCCTTTCAGCTTCTTTAGCTGAAGAACTATAGCAAATGCCTTCTCTAGAAAAGCATCTTATTTAACATACTTGAAATGGTTTTTAGAAAAAGAAAAGGTACAAAATATGAAGTTATGTGACTTTGACTAGGTTTTTAATACACTATAGTGGTCACTTTGTAATTTCCAATTTCATGAAATATTTTGGAAATATCAATTTCAAGGCTAAAAATGATTAAATACTCTACCCTAGAAAATTACTAAAGGAAGGTGGGCAGTGATGGCATGTTCCTTTAATCCCAGCACTGGAGGCAGATACAGGCTGATCTTCATGAGTTCGAGGCCAGCCTGGTCTGCAGAGTAAGTTCCAGAACAGCCAAGGTTACATAAAGAAACCCTAATGGATTTATTTATTTTTTAAAAAGTCATAGTACTAGGTACATTACAATCAATCAAAACAGTTTTAAATTTTAATTTTATTATTCAATGCAAACCAGTTTAATTCAGTTCTAAGTATTTTGTATTCATCTATCTTATTAATAAATTCAAATCACATAAACATAATAAATACATTCTTTTGTCAAAAATTCTGAAACTATAGTTACAGAAAGGTTTTTCAGATGTTTTGTAATTTCTCCTTTACAGTTCTTCTTCTCTCATTGTAGGAATCCCCCTATGTTATGTACAAGAAAAATCATGAAATGTTTGAAGGAAATGACAAGTACGAAGGATACTGTGTAGATTTGGCATCTGAAATTGCAAAGCATATTGGTATCAAGTATAAAATTGCCATTGTCCCTGATGGAAAATATGGAGCAAGGGACGCAGACACTAAAATCTGGAATGGGATGGTAGGAGAGCTTGTGTATGGGGTAAGCAAACCTACTTATGAGGAATTTACTTACATAAACCTGAAACTTCTTTTCCCTGGGGCATGTATCAATTTTTAAACATCCATTGACTGTTTTATTTTCTAATTTATAACAATGTTTCAAAATGTATTCGACATATTCAAGCATTTCCCTATTTCATTAAAAATGCACATTCCAAATAACAGAACTCATCCTGGTAACCGAGAACAAGAAAAGAAATAAAAATCCAAAATACAGTGTCCTTCACATAGCACAGAGGAAGTAATGAAAACAAAAGCGACATTGGCTTTAGAATCTGTGATAAATATGCCTTAAACAGACAGCTTCAAAGATCAATGAGCAACGTGTTACTTGGCAGGTTCCTCCCAATAGTATAAAGTCAGTGACTACTTTAATTGTGTGTATCCTGCCTATTCACAATTGTTCATAAGTGTCCTTTAACTTATTTCTGATTGTTATAGTCTCCCAGTGTCTAAAATGTTCATCAGTATTGTGCTTCTTACAGTTCTTCGAGCCACAGTAAATGTACATTTCAGATAATGTACCTTTTCTGTACCCCCTTTTCATTCAAGCATACAAAAGCTAGAATGATTTTCAAAGTGGGCCTCTAACACAGCATGCTGTGCCCTTCCCCTGAGCAAGCACATTAGCCATGAAATGCACACATAGATACCCAACACAACACAGCAGGAAATTTCTGCTTCAATGAACAAGATCAAGGTCCCTCATTTTTGGCAGCCATTGTAGTGTCACAATCAAACCATAGTGATTCTATAATATGTTCCAAGTTCAAAGTCCAAACCTATAGTACACAGTAAGGTTTGTGCATCCAGGTACCAATAAAAGAAATAAATGTATGACCTGAATTATGAAATATTCTCAATGCTACTTTGTAGTTTATAGATTCCACGTTCAAAGCACACACTCTCTTTCTGAAATGAGGAATTACATGGAGAAGCATCCTTCCCCAGGAACAAGTAAACAGACTCAAGATACAGTCAAAGGCCACAGGAGGAATCAAATTACTGGCTAGAACTGCAACAAAACAGTTTTTAAATTCTGCATCTCATTCTTTTATTATTATTATTATTATTATCATCATCATTTATTATTATTATTATTATTATTATTATTTAAAACACTTTTTTAAATTTAAAACCCTCTTGTTTACACACTAAGGAGCCCTAGACACCCTGGTGCAGAACGCTGTAGAGCCTGTGTTTGCTGCTTCAGTCTCTGCGGATTCTTACGAGCTTTCCTCAGTTGACTTAGAGGGCCTTGTTCCCCTAATGTCCTCCATCCCTTCTGGGTCTTCCACTCTTTTCATTCTCTATTCCATTGTGTTCCCTGAGATCCGAGGGGAGGGATTGCACTCATTCCTATTTTCAAAGTATGACATGAGAAACATTTCCCACAGGGTGCAGTACAGTTGCTAAGACTTCAGCAGACACAGGAAAAGAGGTCATATCATAATGCAACCAGTTTAACTTCCATGGGGAAGACTTGAAGAGTGTTTCACTGACTCCTGATGAAGGGAATATGAAGTTTAAAAATAATATGCAAAATATATTTTACCATGGGTTTCACTGACCATGTCATAATGGGTTTTAAGTTCTAAAGTAGGGGTCCCTTACACTCTCCTCTTAAGACTTCAACTTCTAATACTTCAGAAAATTAGCATGGTCCAAATTGTTAGAAACACAGGCAAAATTCTTTTGCCCAAAATATGCTAGGTCAGAAGACTTAATTTTTTTAATTTTTAAAACATTTCTTCATAGTCATAATGGGGAATCCTAGGTATAAGACCCAATTCTAAACATGTAGATAGAATTTTCTACTTGCCACTAAATATTTGCCCCTAAAAGCTTTCGATTTTGGAGTATTTCAGATTACTAACACCATCCCTACTTAGCTTGAAATGGTCTGACCTACTGGAAAATTTCTGGGATATCTGTTACATGTCTTCTCTCAAGGTTCTGTCCTTGAGAGACACAAGTGTTGTGACTATATTTTATATGGGAGAAATTGCATAAATAATAAAGAATAAATTGTACAAGAGATCATAAACAACACCCATGTCAGAGTAACAGAAAGTCCTAAAATTACATAATTCTCAGTGACAGCAAAGAGATGCCATGAGGCTCTTAGTAAGAATACACTTTCTTCAGCAGGATTTGAAGACACCAATGTCTTGATTTGTCCACGCTGTCCCAAAGGAAATGGGTCTCTATAGTCTGTGCTTTATTCTTCACTTTTTCTTGCTTGCTTCCTTCCTTTCTTTCTTTCTTTCTTTCTTTCTTTCTTTCTTTCTTTCATTTCTTCTTTTTCTTAATGCATACTCAAAAGCATAGGTTTGAGGTAAAGCATTGTCATTTTCTCCTAGACAAAGCCTATTAGAGAGTAAAATGACAAACTATAGAACTTTTGCTTACTCTTTGGAAGCTGTAACTATAATTTTATAATTTTATACATTGATTACCTTACATCATTTACACAGAGAGCTAACATACAACTATATAGGAACCTGACATACACTTTCAGGACACTCCCTGAATCAATCGCTCTGTCTCTCTGTCTTTCTCTGCTCGCTGTCTATCTCTGTCTCTCTCTCTTTATCTCTCTCTCTCAGCATATGTTTGTTCATCTTTGTGTTTGATCACAAGGAGTAAAGGGCAGTCTGTTAATCACTTAACACTAAAATTGCCTGTAGTACGAGTGATGGAGTAAAGAAGTGAAGAAGTGATTCCTTACTGTCATGCTAATGGCATTTAAGAATAAAAATCTCATCTAACTTCCAATGGAAGCATCTCACACACTCTATTCTGTGAATCAGTAAAAAGTAACGAGACAAAGCACACATAACAACCTCAGCATTAACACACAATGTCCACACACATTCTCACCCGTTGTACTGAGCTGTGATCATTATACCAAACCTGAAGTCTCAAGCTATGTAGAAGTGAATTAAGAGAGGTTGTCTCTAAAAAAACCTAAAAATTAAAAGTACAAAAGGTCAGTGTTTAAGAGCATTTGATGCTTTTGGCAAAAAGAGTGAAGAACCAGAGGTCAGCTCCTAGCACCATTGCTGGACAGCTCATAGCCACCTGTAACTCGAGCTCCCTATTCTGACCTCTGAGGGAACCTGTCCACATGAACACATACAGTCACACATCTATCAAAATTAATACATCTTGTAAAAAAAGATATCCTCTGGAGAAGATTATGTCTAAATATGCCTGCTCTTATTTTGATGAGAACTACTTTTCTTTAAAGTAAATAAAACTATTTTAATTTGTCATTCAGACCAGAGTTTAGTTTCTTTGGCACAATTTATATAATTCTATTCAAGATGTTTGCCAGACTAAAGTCTAAGAGCCACCACAGTGTGGAAAACTCACTCAGTCTTAGTTCTGTCCAGAGAAGCAGCAGGAAAAAGTCATTTAAGGTACTTTAATCTGCATCACATAAAGACTACATCAGCACTTGTTTGCTATGTCTAATTAAGGGTTTAGTAGGTAAACAGGCAAAAACACTGTCTCATTTTAGAGACACAGAAAAAAATAACTCAGGGTCACCAAACAATGAAAAGGGGTGTTGTGACTTTGATATCTTAGAATTAAAGCTACTATCTTGTTTTAAAACAATATCAGAAAGAGAAAATTAAAGAATGTGTATCACAGGAATCAAATGGCGGCTTCCAGATTTTTGTATGTGAACTGAGCTGGAATATGTTGTCAAAAGAACAGGGAGTTTTTGATGAGACAAACACTGATCCGGCAATACCCTTGACAATATTTTTTTGCAGGTGGGCACAACAGTATGTAACCCCCAACACTTGGGAAAGTTAAGGATCATGAATCCAAGGCCAACATAAACTGCATAGTGGTATTCTGTCTCAACCTTTGTCAACTAAAAAGATTCGATGCTATTTATGTATTAAGTAGTATCTCATGAAACCAAACCACTATGTGTTTTATTACCTATAATTGGGATTTATTACTGGTGGCATCCAAATTTATTTTAAAAAAATGAATGCAAGACTGGTAAACTTTGCTGATCACTCTACTGCTAACTGCCCCATGGAATTTGCTGATGTGTATTTCCTTGTGTCTTTTCTCTCACAGAAAGCGGAGATTGCTATTGCACCTCTGACAATCACTTTGGTGCGTGAGGAGGTCATCGATTTCTCTAAGCCTTTCATGAGTTTAGGCATCTCTATCATGATCAAAAAGCCTCAGAAATCTAAACCAGGAGTGTTCTCCTTCTTGGACCCTCTGGCCTATGAGATCTGGATGTGCATAGTGTTTGCATACATTGGTGTCAGTGTGGTCTTATTCCTAGTCAGTAGGTTTAGCCCATATGAGTGGCACACGGAAGAGCCCGAGGATGGAAAGGAAGGTCTCAGCGACCAGCCTCCCAATGAGTTTGGCATCTTTAACAGCCTATGGTTTTCCCTGGGTGCCTTTATGCAGCAAGGATGTGACATTTCACCCAGGTTAGTGTCAAAACTGACACTCTTCATCAGTTCTCTGAGATTCTGAATGTTCTCCATAGTTTCTCTCTGTCTTCTTCTCCAAGTCAGAACACTATCTGAAATGCAGAAAAAAATAGCAATTATCTCATAATCCTATTTTACAACTAATATCTTCTAAGCTACCACAAAACATAGATGCATTACAAGAAGTAATTATGCTATCCACTGCCACTCCCCAAAATTATTTTGTAATACTTTTCATTGAGTAGCTTTACGGGTGTTAACCAAATCTAAACTGTAGAATAACACCCATTTTTATGTTATCTCTTATCCAAAAACTGTTGCTGTAGCTGTTATTGTGATCTGTCATCAAAATTTTTTGTTGAACGTAACTCACGTAACTTAAGGGAAATCTCTCTACTCTGGGGTTTCTGAAGACATGAATGGTGTTCTTTATAGTAGATGTGGATGGTTTTTCATGAAACATTGAAGGAAGCTGAGCACCTGGGGAAGAGCTAGCCATGGAAATAGCTGTTTCTGCAGGGGTCATCCAGATTTCATTTCTTTCCTGCCACTGTGCTATTGTAACACAAAACTCCAGCTTACTACATAAAAAATGGTTGGTTTCTCCCTCAAGAGTAACTAAAAGAATAAGAAGCAAAATGTCAGATTTTTTTTATTAAATTATATAATTTTTTACAAATTTTCACCTCCTCCCCTTCGCCCATTTCCCTTCCCTTCCCCCCATTGTGATCTGTCATCAAAATTTTTTGTTGAACTTAACTCACATAACTTAAGGGAAATCTCTCTACTCTGGGGTTTCTGAAGACATGAATGGTTTTGTTGGCAATGTTTTAGCCTCTTCATGTTGCAGACAATGGGAGATTAGATTTTAAACTAACAGAGTTTAGGTTTTCTGCCCAATGGTAGACACCTTCCAGAGACTGAGAGAGAGCCCATCAGAGCTCCTCTTTCTCCCCTCCCTCTCCAGTCCAAGGAGCAGTCAGGGTTCCCTGCCCTGTGGGAAGTCCAAGGTCCTCCCACCTCTATCCAGATCTAGGAAGGCGACGATCCAAACAGACTAGGTTCCCACAAAGCCAGTACAAGCAGTAGAATTAAAACCCAGTGCCATTGTCCTTGGCTTCCATTTTGTATATTTGAACAAATATATATGTTTAGAAATTATATGTGTTTCCAAATGGAGGCCTTTTGTAACCAAGTCATCTGAAATTAAGACCCAGGAAATGGCAAAAAAAAATCTGCTTAAATTTCAACAATATAGGATTAAGAGGCAAAAAGGAAAGATCAGAGCAAACAAAGATTTTGAAGTGAAGGTTAAGACTATACTAAGTTAAAACTAGCAGGTGCCACATTTTAAATCACAAATGACCTGATTTAAATTAGCAGAGAGGGCAGGGGGTAGAAGAACCACAGAAAATTCCAAGTTTTGCTTTACATAAAACAAGAAGTGTTTGTGACTGGGGAGCTGGTTCAGAGTAAACCCGGAGGTCTGAATTCAAGTGCTAGACTCTACTTGGTAGAAGAAGATAACTCTCCCCTCAAGTTGTCCCCTGACTTCCTTATGTATAACATAGTGCATACATGCACATGCCAACACACAAACAGATAAATACAATGCAAATTTAAAAAATTTAACTCTATATTTTAAAGCTACTTAGCAGATGTGGTGATTTACCTACAACACTCAGGAGTCTGAGGCATGAGAATTGCTCCAAGTATAAGAAAACTATGGGCCACATAGTGAGTTTCAAGCCAGGCTGGACTAGATAATGAGAGAGACCCTGTCTTGATAGTAAAAATTAGTAAAATTAATTATGAACAATATTCCCCATATTTTTTATCTTATTTTAACTTTTCTTCTGTTAATTACATCTTCCTACACAGCCTTGGTAGACACTGCTATGCCAGCATAAAATATACTTTTAGGACAACTCCTCATCTCAACATAAGGTCTCTTGAGGCCAAATCTTTTCATCTCACTTAGTCCAGCCTCACCCTGACCTACATGGCATCCTGAAGAGCTGTGATAGGCTCTCTCTCAGTCTCTGGAAGGTGTCTACCATTGGGCAGAAAACCTAAACTCTGTTAGTTGAAAATCTAATCTCCCATTGTCTGCAACATGAAGAGGCTAAAACAATGCCAACAAAACCAGAAGACTGTATTGTCATTTATCAATGGCTGCATCCTACTTCAGAGATGATAAACTATCAGAGAGGGTACAGATGACATTAAGGAATATTCCCTTCTCTATCTGCAAGAGAGGACAGTTCCACATTTCTGCCAATAAAACAACAAATTCATTTTGCCATGTCTTCAGTGGCACTTAACTTTATCAATAATGTGAAGTATGCCATTGTGCATCAATATAAGCCACATTCTTAAGTAGACTAGCAGAAAATAACACAATATTTGAAATTGTAACTTTTAAATATGGTTGAGAATTGGTGACATTTCTTTTTTCTTTCTGTGACTTAGAAAATGAAAAACTGTATAATTTTATCCATGTTTAGATCCCTGTCAGGTCGAATTGTTGGAGGCGTCTGGTGGTTCTTCACTCTCATCATTATTTCATCTTACACCGCCAATCTGGCTGCTTTCCTGACGGTGGAGAGAATGGTCTCCCCCATAGAAAGTGCAGAAGACCTGGCCAAACAAACAGAAATTGCATACGGAACACTAGATTCAGGATCAACAAAAGAATTCTTCCGAGTAAGTCGCAGGAGTAAGAATAGCACCTTCATAATTCTGAATTCCAGGCAATGTTTACAACACTTATAACAATAGTGTGGATTGGAATGCACAATGACAACAGCTGAGTTTACTCTTCATGGCTTTTTCTAGGTTTTTATAATCATAGTCTTAAGTTACTGAAACTGATTCACACTGCGAGAAAAAGCCTCTCTGAGAAATAACAATAGTAGAAAGGTAACCAAAGTCACTTTATAACATGGCTTACCCAACATTCCAGTGCTACTAGCACTCTAATAATTTTACTTCAAAAAAGATTAGAACTGAATCTATCTTGAGGTCAAGAATATAAAAATGGAAAGCAAACCTTTCTTATAAAAGAAAGACTACATTTAACTTGCTATATTTGACCCTCAAAACCTCAGTGCAGACTTTTTTTCTATTTCTTTCCTTTTTTAAATTACTTAAAAAAATACCAATCCAAATTTCTACTCCCTTCCCTCCTTCCAGTCCCCTCCCTCTTCCTTCAGAGACTCTCCTCCCACCCCTCCAACTTTAAGAGAGTGCCATGCACCCTGTCCTGTGGAAAGTCCAAGGCCCTCCCTACTATGTCTAAGTGGAGCAAGGTTTACATCCAAAGAGAATAGGCTCCCATGAAGTTGGTATATGCAAGTAGAGACACATCCCAGTGTCACTATCAGTGGTTCCTCAGTCTGCCTCAGCTGTCAACCCCCTTCAGAGGGGCTTGGTTGTTCCCATACTCATTCACTCCCAGTCCAGTTGGAGTTGGTGAGCTACCATCAAGCAAACTGTATCAGTGGTCTTGAATTTGTTGCTCATATTATCACTCCCTCTACTCTTCAACTGGATCTTGGGAGTTCAGTCCAGTGCTCCAATGTGGGTCATTGCTTCTGTTGCCATCTGTTGTTGGATGAAGGTTTTATGATGATATTTAAGATAATCATCAGTTTGACTACAGGGTAAGGTCAATTCAGACACCCTCTCCTCTATTGCTTAGGGTATCAGTGCAGACTCTTTTATGAGCCAAACCATAAATCTCTGTAATCTATTCCATAGCTATGGTTTCCAAAGATAAAGGTTTGCTTTCTTAGAAGATGCTATTGGCAAGAAAGGTACCTCCCTAAAAAATGCTTCTGGAGACCTCCATAAGGTTGTATGGAATTTAGATTTGGTGGCTTTTGTTTGACATTAAAATGTTTCAAGTTGATATAACCGTGTCTTGTGTGGATAAGGTTCCTTTGACTTTTTATTACTGATGATGGGTGTTTGTCTTAGTCTGTTCTGTTATTTTTTTTTCAGTTGCTCCATTGGGGTTAAATTGTTTTTAATCATTTTTAATTTTTGTGAGATGGGGTTTCTCTGTGTAACAGCCCTAGCTATCCTAGAACTAGCTCTTTAGACCAGGCTGGCCTCAAACTCACAGAGATGATGCCTGCCTCCTGAGTACTGGGATTAAAGGCATGGGCCGTCACTACCTGGACGGTTTTTCTTTGTTTTATTTTGTTTTGTGTTGTTTTTAAGGTAACAAATTAACTAGTTTAGTTCTGGGATCTTGTTTAGATATGCTATTTTTTTTAATGCAAAAACTGGTAGCTTTTATTGTGCAAGAAACAACTTGTGCAAAAACTTACATTTCTATACATGGAAACTTGCTGGGTAGCTAATAAAATAGCTACTGTAGCCACACATTAAAAAAAAATTAAAGATTAACTTCACTGCCCATAGCTAGCTTCTTACTGATCTAAGCACCACAGAACAGGAATAAAAACTTCTGAAGAGACAAATGTAATAAAGTCCTACGGTGAACGATTAAAGTTCAACTGTTCACTAATCCTACAACTTCCCTACACCTGCCTATGTAACCCTACTTCCTAAAGAATGAAACCCTTGCTATTATGCTTTGTTCTTCTCAGTGCTTCCCTGTTACCTACGGTCCTCTTCAGGTCCCCCATGTTTCCTTCTTATTGGTCCTTTCCTACTCCAAATATCCCTTCTTTTCTTTCAGTTCCCTTCTAATTTGCTTCTTTTTAGGTATACAAAACCTACTGAGCAATGTACACTCACAGATACTATCAGCTTATTTTGTGAATTGGGGGCCAAAATATTAAAAGGTGGCCAATGTGACATTTTCATAGATATTGAAGCAGACAGTAGACATTAATGACATAGACATTAATGACAGTAGACATTAATAACATAATGGCAGTAGACATTATTAATATTGTCTGGATAAAGTTACTCAGTCAAGCCTTCTCTTAATTTACTGAAGAGATGGTAACATTTACTGACATTTCCTGGAAACCGTTCTGTATCAGAAAAGAATGCTGTCACTTCTCTTCCACAGAGAAGTGATGAATGGTGTCCGTTAAATGATAGAATTGGCAGGCTCATCACATTGCCTTGAGTAATGAAAGAGAAAAGGCATATCGTGTTGATACCTGGAAAAAACAAATGATAGCTCACTGTAAAGCTCTTTAGCAGCCAACTCAGTGCTTATTAAGAAGCTTTATTTTTTTCCTATTCAAATTCTGAAAACTGGTGAGATAGATAAGAGGTTGTATCAACTAAAACACGTGCGAGCAATGAAAGCTACCTCCATTGTTTAAGTCTTCTCATACAAGCTCAACCTCAATCAAGCCTCTAATTCTTTCTCTCTTGCCTCATTTCAGTTTTAAAGTGGGAAGATTTTTATAAGTCTGGGTATTTATGTTTACAAAATACTCCAAACACAAATGGGACAACAAAGTAATTTTCCCAGGCAAAACTCTTTCAAGAACGTGTACATTTGGGTCTTCTGATAAAAATAACATCATTTTCTACCCTATTTGCCTCCTTCCCTCCATTCCCATTCATGGTGACCTGGTTTATATAAACCATTTGTCTGATAAGCAGAAGAAGCAGAATTTGAAGGGTATTTTTATACTTGTCCAAAATGCTTTCTTTTAGTACACAGTAATGGCACATCTGTCAGCTCCATTCAGCCATCTCAGGCAGCAAGTGACCTACAGGCAAAACTACACAAGAAAGCATTGCTTTTTCCCACTGCAAAAAACAATGTAGGCTATTGTTGGGGGGAAATTACACATGCACTTGCCTTGGCTTCTCCCCATTATGAAACTCCTATACTTGGCATTCTGCACACCTTGTTAAACTTATGCTTTCTAAAGCATAGTATATGTCACTCATGACAGCCATGCCATTCAAGCATTTTATATTACACACCTAACTCAGATACTGATTTTCATGGCAACCCAAATTGAATCTTGTTTCTGTCATCAATAAGCTGGTAGAATAAATGAGCTCAGGGTTTAGAATATTATCAACTAAGATACAGATGTCCCCAGAACACAGGCCTTGATTCCCATACCACTAACAGATAGAAAGTAACTTAATGTCCATCAGAATACATGATATACATTTTCTATTAAATGCAGGTATGTACAATACTTCGTGTGTAAGGAATGAAAAGAGCTTTATTAAAATTCTAAGTATTGTTTGAACTAATACATTAATCGGTGGCCTCTTAAAAATTGTTGCACAATAATGATGAAATGAACAGATCTGCTATTTCTAATTTTTATAAACTGACTTTTATATATCTATACTTATTACCTTGTGCATATCTACTTCCCATGCCTGATTTTAATTAGACTCACAGTTAAAAGATTTTGAAATGTAAACTGTCCATAATCATGTGCTTATTAGCTTTCTGGGTCTGCATAGAATGTCCCTGATTTCAGCCCATCTCATCAAGTTTGTAAATATTTGCTTGACCTCACCCATTAACAAACATGCTTGCAGCCCCCAGGGCTATTATTTCTGGTTTTATACTTTTGACTCTCCTTAAAGTTTGCCTGTTGTGTGATCTTGTCCAAGTCAGTGCACTTTCAGTCAGACTCAATATTTCTAAACCTTGACGGAGTGATGAGATAAGCCCAGCATTCCCATGAGTGTGCTTTCATCTGATCTCTTCCCCCTGAGTCTGCCCTTCTGATCTTCTGCTTAGGTCTCCTAAAGTCATCACAAACACTGTGTGGATTCATCTTTTATTCCTTAATTTTAAAGAGAATTAATGTAGCAGTAGTTTTCCTCATACAGTGGTATAGAAGTAGATTTTCAGAGCTAGGTGAATCTCTCAGTGACTAGAGTCCCCACAACCTACCTAAATGGTAGACTGCCAATCTGAAACTTCAGCCGCTTGGAAAATTGATATACCAGATTTCCCAGAGCAAACTAGCTAACCAGATTCTGGGTTTGACTGAGACACCCTGCCTCAAGGAATAAAGTAGAGCAATCAATTGATATTGGAAACATCCCACTCTCAATTTCAGACGGCCACAAGTGCACATGCACTCACACACATTTTTCCACATTTATGATAATATGCATACACTTACATGTACACCATAAACAAACATACATGCAATGAAAAAAGTAAACATTCAAAAATCTATCAATGTCCTAAAAATTTTAAACCTAATTTTTCTCCACGCTACCATGTTTCCTTTTGTTGTCTTATTTGATGTAGCATTTAGCATTAACTGGAAAACTACCATGTAATTAGCACTTTTCTCGTATTCTTAATATTTTTTGGAAATGGAGCTATAAAACAGATTAGTTGGCAAAGTGTTGGCCATGAAAGTATACAGATCTAAGTTTGATACCCAGAACTCACCTAAAAAGTTGAACATAGTGTTGTAGGCTTATAATTCCAACACCAGAAAGGCAGGACAGGCAGGTCTTCAGGACAGACTGACCAGCCTAACTATCCTGGTGGGTCAATGAGAAACACTGCCTCAAAAACCAGGGTGGATGGAATCTGAGGAAAGATACCTAAAGTTGACCTCTGACCTTACACACATGTTCATGCATGCACACCCGTATAGACATGTAAGAGTGGACATGTACACACACAGACTCACCACAACCTCTGTACTATGGGATGTTTTTTCAAGTGTGAGTAGCATCAAAACTTTTCAAAAGCCCTTCTAGATTGTTCATTTCTCACATTCTTTGCATAGAACAAATGCAATGGTGAGCATTGGTCTGTGGTAGTAAGCTATCAAACAAGAAATACTTGCTGTCACTTTCCTATCTTACCAGATGTGTCTTTTGGAAATTTCTGAATTCATGTTGCTCTTTTTTCACATAAAAATGTATTTGGGGAGCTGCTGGGACCTCTCAATAACTCAAAGTGCTCACTTGCAACAGCCTCAAAACTGAGTTTGAGATCTAGAACCCATGAAAGGATATAACTGATTCCCTAAAGCTGTCATTCGCCCACCCCCCATGCAGCCCACCCCCAAACACACACACACACACACACACACACACACACACACACACACTCTAATATTAATAGTTAACTAAAATTTCAATTTAAAATCCAAAAAGCTTAAGTAAACTAAGTAGTAAGGGTAATAAAGGTAGACAAAGTAACTTTTAAAAATAAATAAGCATCTTGGCAAGAGACACGTGAAGAGACTGACACCAAATAAGTATGAAAAAAAGTAGTCACTACTCTTTATTCTCTTTAAAGCTCAGTGTGTCCTAATTTTTGATGTCAGATTCAGTCTCAAGCTGGCTGAGTCATGTAGTGCTTGGATATTGTTCAGTGGGTACTCAGTTTGTAAATGCCAGCAGCACTTTTCCTCTGCCTCTTTAATGTTCAAGGGCTGACTTGGTGTGAACCAAACTTTTGAGTCTTGAAAAAATTATAAATATAAATAAAAAGTCTCTAGTACAACTCAAATGAAGAACTGAGAAGAGTTTCACAGAAACAGCGATCAGGTCTGACCTAATCTTTCTCAGCCTCATCAGCAATATGATAGGATGTTGGGTTTTAAATGTTCAATGCTTTTCAGAACCTTCTACATATAATAACAACAGCAACAACAACAATATCCAGTGAAACAGTAGAGTGTAATCATTACTATGAGACGTGGTATATGCTTTTTAAATCATCACTATAAATGTCTGTCACTTGTTTGGTTTTCTAAAAGAATTTGAAGAGTTGAACTTCTGAAAAGTTGAGTTTTTGCCAGGAAAACTGAGTAATGGATAATGGAATGACACCAAAAAACTTACGATAACCTCGCTTTTGTTCGTATTAACATGCTGTTCCCTTTTTTCCTGTATTTAATTTTATTTGCATTTCCTCCAGAGATCAAAAATAGCAGTGTATGAAAAGATGTGGACCTACATGCGATCAGCAGAGCCGTCTGTGTTCACTAGGACTACAGCTGAGGGCGTGGCTCGTGTCCGAAAGTCCAAAGGCAAATTTGCCTTTCTCCTGGAGTCCACCATGAATGAATACATTGAGCAGCGCAAGCCCTGTGACACGATGAAAGTGGGAGGAAACCTGGATTCCAAAGGCTATGGTGTAGCAACGCCCAAGGGTTCCTCATTAAGGTGGGTGGAATAGTATAACAACAGATCATGCCTTGTTATAGTATTCCACCTTCCCTGATGTCCCTGAGAGAATTATTTTACTTTGTGTGTAAACATAGTATGTTTGTTGGTTTATTTTCAGTTTTTCCATTTCATACTTTTGATCAACAATCAGGCAAAAGCAATTTTTTGACTCCAAAATGATCATAGTTGACATTCATCCTTGAAGGCCATATAAAAACCAACATGGTTGAACACTAGTTGCTTGCAGTGGGCCTAAATCATGGATATTGTATCTTTCTAGATCTCATCAACTTTTTCTGTTGTTTTGCCCACCAAAATGGATGCTGCCTGCTTCCATTGTGTCAGTAGTGACTCTGCATTTTGTTGTTATGCTTAAATATCATGCCAGTCAGAAGAAACCCACTTCTTTTCAATAGAGTGATTTCCTTTTTCCATTTCAATGTTTTGTTTAATATGGCATCATTCTATTTCAGACAATGATGAGGTTGCACTGGTACTGTTTGAAATTGTGTCCACTTACAAAGCAAAGAGTATGCTCTGGCTTTATGGTGCTTACTCAGGTCACACTCCCATATATTTGAAAAGGAGTGTGGTGTAAGTAAGATCTGTAAAGTTAGAACAAGTATAATTCAAAATTATTTATAGATAAAGTCTTCCAAGGGGCTCAAAAGAAAAGCATTGCCTGTATAGGTTAAAAAGGAGACTTGCACTCTTACAGAAGTGCTGATCAAATCTGCCCTTTGCATTCTCAACATAGAAATTTCATGTTTACACCCAGGAAGCAGAATTCCCTATTTTCCTTAAGTACTAAAGGCTGCTTTGAACCAACCAGGGCTAGAGTGCCCCCCCCCCACCGCCCCACAAGTGATACCTGACAAATCACTCTGGTCTCAGTGCTGCTTAGGAGAGAAGCACAAAGCTCAGATTCAAGAGGAAATCTCACAGGCTTTACTAAAGGGCTTAACCAAGAACCTGTCCTGAGAAGTGATGTCTCTGGTAAGCCACTGAAAACTGAAGGTAACGATAATTATACTATTGCCCAGCCACAATGAAAGCAATGCCAATGTCCTGTGATTGTTTTCATTGGCTTCAGTAGGGGGGCTTCGATGTTCTTGGGTGTGCCGGGTTGGGGAAGGATTGAGGTATCTATTTGAGAAACAAATATGGGTGATATTAACTCAATATAGTGTGTGGGGGAAGGCATTTTGTGGATGGGAAACTTTTTAAAGGAAAGTAGTCAGGAAACACAAATTTGAGTACAGATTCTGGCAGCTCTGATCTCTGGTTTATTTGAACAAATATCCCATGTAAAACTAGAAGGGAAAACACCACACTAATAAATTACTCATGAAAGAACCCTAACTAAAAGATTTCAGCCTCTTAAAAACTTAAACTACCACCATGATGTTTAAGACTTTGTTGATATGTCTTATACAATGTGCCATAAAAGGTATATAATTTCCATAAATCGGGTATCAGAAAAACTTCTGTTGAGGTACCAGTACAAAAACACTTTAATGAAAATAACTTATAAGAAATACAAAGCTGAAAGCAACTATGACTTGAGTGTAGATCCTTGGTCAAGCTATTGATTACATTCACTGGCTGTCTCTCTTAATTAATTCACGGTGGATATAGCTGCCGTGTCCTGTGTCTTGTGTCTTCTGATAAAGTCAAGCTTCAGGGACTGAATTTGGCCCTAAGATACATTGCATCTGCCTCCCATTGATGGCTAGAGAGTTTCCTCTTAAGTGGACCACTTTGTCAAATCGACACTACAAGCATTGTTTGGGGCGACCTCAATGAAGGACTTCATCTGTCCAGAACTGTAATAGTGAGTGATTGGCTTCTCCCTCTTTTCCTGTCCTCGCTAGATTTTGTTAATGAGGCAATTGTTAAACTCAATTTCCTGGATGGGGAATTTGTTTATGCATTTTGTTTTCTGTATGACACAATTTCCTGAACAAGCTGGCCCCTACATGCAAAAACCACAGTCATTTTGCCCATGTCTTTGAGAGCACTGGAAGGACACTGAAGGCTAAAAGCATTCACCTTTTCCCTATCTCCACTCCTCCATCCCCAACCATGTAAGCAAGGTAGGCCCTTAAATTGAAATTCTCATTCTCCTTCCCCTAGGAGATTTGTCTTTCAAGAGGTGCAAACCAATACAGATTTTAACTATTAAACATATTTTGCATATATGGATAAATTCATATAATTGCATTCATAAAGCAAAATCCAGAGGGCACACCATCATCAGGTGTCCCTGAAAGCTGTCTTACTCATTCAGTAGAACTTAAATCTATTTTCCCACAGAAACTATTTTTTCAAATCTGGTCTTTGCATTCATTGCTCTGCTTATGGTAAGACATGTGTATGTCATTGTCATTACCTGTGGCTTCCTCTTAACCTCTTTTGTGATTCACTAAGTAACTGAGAAAAGATAAAACAGCATTTTTTCTTTCTGTGTTGTGTAATCATAACCAGATAAGACTGGCAAACAGCTGACCATGTTCCTTTCACCTAGAGTTTTAAGCTTCCATACTTTAATATTTGTTCAAAAATGTGATGAGTGGTGGTGGTGCATGCCTTTAATTCTAGCACCCAGGAGGCAGAGGCAGTCAGTTCTATGCGAGTTCAAGTCCAGCTTGGTCTACAAGATAGTTCTGGGACAGCCAGAGTTGTTATACAGAGAAACCCTGTCTTAAAAAAACAATAATAACTTTGCTACGGAATAAATGTCACAGAAAAAAAGAAGTGACAAATAGAACAAATTGTCGAGACTGTTTTTTACTGTGAACTTTAAAAGAAACACAAGGAAGATTACTGTAGAGAGTGCATCTGTGACTAATCTGAAAAGTGTATCTGTAGGAGCTGAGATGTCGCTGCTCAGCAGTAGAGCGCTTGAACAGCAAGCACTGGGCTGTAAGTGCAAGCCCAGGTAATGAAAACAATCAGAAAGTCACCTGGTATAAGTGGCAGATAGTGATAAACAGATAAACGTTGATATTAATACCATTAACATTATCACCTGCACATTCAAATTTACCATGTTTTAGCTACCTTTTACACCTATTGGTCATAATTATGTATACCTCAATAAAGTTATATGAATTACTTTGAGAATACTACCAACTTTACTACATTTTCCATGCTACTTTAATCACTATGCTCACAACTTTACAATATGATAAATAAATTCATAAGCTTTTTAGAGTGATTTTGGTTAATAGAGATGTTCAAACAATTATGTAGTTTTTAGATGAGAATGTTCATTTTTAAATATTTATATTCTCCAGCATATCCACACAACCACCAAGGAATAAAGCAATGAATCTCATCTGCTGACTTATTCTGGTCCTTATAAGACTTTACATCATGATACAAATATCTGAAGGCAAATTAAAATCCTGTAGTTTCCAAAGCTTTTATTAACAATAATAATTCCCACATAAAATGTTATCTTCTCTGAAGATGTTTGTAGAACTGTATCTAAAATAGAGAATTTCTTCTGACATCAAAGGAAAAGGGTGATGTTTCAAAAGAGGATAACACTGAGAGTGAGAATTCTGGAAAAAATTAAGGCCTGGTTGGACTTGGAAATGCTCAGCTGTAGGAGGCATAACAACAGCAGCTAGTCTTTGGAAACTAGGTCTGTCCTGGTTCCTGTGAAGCAGTCGATGTGAGCCTCATAGCCGCAGCATGGCATAGGGGATAGGGTACTAAGAGAAGGAAGTAGAAACCAGCATTTCTTATTAGACTTTCTCTTTCAATGTGTAGCAGAGCACTGGCCTCATGGGATGTTTGGACAAAATTCTTCATGTTTTATCAGGGCACATGTGTGAAAAATAATATTCTAATTTATATGTGAAAGATGTATTATCTTATAGAACCACTTTACAATATAAAATTTGTAAGACATACTTTATCATAAGTTCAGATGCATTTAAAAAGTTTAAAGAAATGAAGTTGACTGCACACTATGTGTGAGAATCAAATTTTGTTTTTATATCAGAAACAGGTCAGCTTTTACTACTTAATATAAATATAGAAAAGCTAAATACAGAAACATGAGACTTGTATTGTCTTGGTTAGGGTTTCTATTGCTGTGACAAGACACCATGGCCACAGTAACTCCTTTTTTCCATATATTTATTTTACATCCCAGTCATAGTCACCTGCTATGCTCTCCTCCTAGTCCCTCTCTCTCACACACCCCCTCACAACCTCAATCTCCATTCAGGAAAGGGCAGGTCTCCTATGACTATCAATAAAACATGGCATAAGAAGATGCAGTAAGACTAAGCACCTCCGCATGTAGTAAAGCTGGGCAAGGCAACCTTGTATGAGAAGTAGGTTCCCAAAAGCCAGTAAATAGTTGGAGAGTGCTACCTAAGAGAGCCAAGTTAAACAACTGCAACATACATGCAGACCACCCGAGTCGGTTCAATACAGGTGCTCTGGTTGCCAAGTCAGTCTCTGCTAACTCTCATGTGCCCAGCTCAGTTGATTGTGTGAGTTGTGGTGTCCTTGACCTCTCTGGTTCCTTTACTTCTTATTCCTCTTTTTAGTGTTTGACTGTGGGGCTCTGCCTCTGCCTTTCTGCCTCTGCCTCTCTGCCTCTGCCTCTCTGCCTCTGCCTCTCTGCCTCTGCCTCTGCCTCTGCCTCTCTGCCTCTGCCTCTCTGCCTCTGCCTCTCTGCCTCTGCCTCTCTGCCTCTGCCTCTCTGCCTCTGCCTCTGCCTCTGCCTCTGCCTCTGCCTCTGCCTTTCAGATAACAATTGGGCCAGACACCAATCTGATCACAAGAGACAGCCAGTTCAGGCTGCTTATCTTCTATTGCTAGGAGTTTAAGCTGTGGTCCTCCCCATACATTCCTGGGAGATTCCTTTGTGTCCAGATTCCCCTTACTCCAAAATGCTTCCCATCCCCTTGAAAGTTCCTCAGTACAGTCTCACTCTGGGACCCCCCAACTTAATCACTCAGGTTCCTATCCCACCTGCCTTCAGTCCATTCACGAAATATCTTCTATTTCCCCTCCTTCCCAGTGAGATCTGGGTGCTCACCAATGAACTCTCCTAGTCTATCTGGGCCATTGAATTATAGCATAATTATTCTTTATTATATAGTTAATATCCACTTACGAGTGAGTACATGCCATGTTTGTCTTTATCAGTCTGGATTACCTCACTCAAGATGACTTTCATTCTAGTTCCATCTATTTGCTTTTAAATTTCCTAGTATCCTTGTTTTTAACAGTTCATTAATACTCCATTGTGTAAATGTACCAAATTTTCTTAATTTATTTCTCTGTAGAAAGATATGTAGGTTGTTTCCAGGTTATGGCTATTACAAATAAAGCTGCTATAAACATAGGTTAGGAAGTGTCATTGTGGTATAATTGAGCATCTTTTGGGTATATACCCAAGAATGGTATAGTTGGGTCTTGTGGTAGGTTGAATCCCAGTTTTCTGAGGAAATGCCACACTGCCTTCCAAAGTGATTGTGCAAGTTTTCACTCCCACCAGCAATGGAAGAGTATTCCCCTTGCCCTACATCCTGTAAGCATGAGCTGTTGCTTGTGTTTTTGAGCTTAACCATTCAAACAGGTGTTTGATACAATCTCAGAATCATTTTGATTTACATTTTCCTGGTAGTTAAGGATGTTGAATATCTCCTTAAGTGTTTCTCAGTCACTTGAGCTTCTTTTGTTGAGAATTCTCTGTTTAAATCTGTATGCCATTTTTTCAATTGGATTATTCGGTTTGTTGATAACTAGTTTCTTGAGTTCTTTATATATTTTGGATATCAGCCCTCTGACAGATGTCAGATTGGTGAAGACCTTTTCCCATTCTATAGGTGACCACAGCAAATCTTATAAAGGAAAATATTTATTTGGGGTGGCTTGCTTACAGTTCAGAGATTCAGTTCATTATCATCATGGTGGAACATGGCAGTGTGCAGGCAGACATGGTGCTGGAGAGGTAACTGAGAGTTCTATATCTTGAACAGGCAACAGGAAGTGGTCTGTCCCTCTGGGTATGATATGAGCATATATGAGCCTCAAAGTCCACATCTACCATGACACATTTCCTACAACAGACCACAACTATTTCAACAAAGTGATACTTCCTAATAGTACCATTCTTTTTGGAGGTCATTTTCATTCAAACCACCACAGATATATATCCGCTTTCTTTTTCTTTATTCAAAAGAGATCCCTGAGCCTACGTAATTTCCACCTCCAACCCTATACCACTTATAATCAATCCCTAATAAATGTCCCTAACCCTAAGGACAAACTTTGTTGGGAGAGGGGATATTGTCTTCTAGAATTACTTCCAAATGTTATGGGGACAGTGTTGTTTCTATAGGATCCTGTATAAACTAAAGTGATGCTTAAGTTTCAAGTTTATTGTCTTGTATAAATATAAATAGTCTCTAAGTGCTTGGTAAGGCTTTTCTGAAGTTTTTATTTTAAATTCTGGCCAGAATGTTGTAAGAAGGTGCACTATCTCAGCTAGCCAAGTTAGAGTCATCTTTAGTAGCTTGCAACCAAAATTGATCTTAAAGTGGTGCTGTCAGCATAATGACATCATATCAACCAGGTGGAAAAATTGTTGTGTTGCCCCATCTTCTTCCTGGAAACTTCAAAGTTTACTGCAGAAGAATTTATTGTTCATTGTGTAAAGCTTAAACATTATTCATATAAACATCTATGCAATGAAAGGTAGCATAGTAAAAATTTTCCTAAATTCTTTCTTCTTTCAGTCCCATACCAGGTGACTCCTGATATGAGACAGAAACTCTGAATTTTTCTTTTAACATGTTTGAATTTAGCTAAGCATAGCCATTGTCTGACTCCAAAGCCAGCTTTTATTTTTAAGTGAGTCTCAACTATTATTATACTGAGAAGTAGGGAGATATGTATGTTTAGGTAATGAAATTTTACCATCCAGATGATATTGGTACCATTAGATTTCTCTTTGTTCAGTAATTATTTCTGGATAGGTATCTTTTCTTCTATAGGCATCTAGATGTCCAAGGTCTCTTGACTTTTTGAAGATGGGTATTTTCCTGCAAAGACAAAAACAGAACCCTCCCCAACCCTTATGACCTTTCCTTAACACCTCTATGATTGTTACCTCTATGGATAAGCTGTCATGTCTCTTTATCAAGAGGTTTCTCTTTTTCAAACCAAATCTTTATTAATTTGATGGTATCCATAGCTTTTCTTCTCCTGTGGAGACAAAAGCAAAACCTTTTCCCCAACATAGCATATCTGGTTTTCCACTCTGAAGTCAACACATCCTTGAAATACACCACCTGATTTAATTCAGAAGTTTTTTTCTATTATCTAATGTCTCTCTGCTGCCATTTTTCCTTTCCCATTAGCTTTAAGAAAATTCAAGGTTAATAAGGCATTATGCAATCTATTTCTGGGAGTATTTTCCATCCATTGTTGTTTGTTCAACATATCCTTTATAGTTCAATTTGATCTTTCTATAACTGCCTGAACTGTAGGACTGTTGGGTATACCTGTAATATGCTTTATATTATAATAAGCAAAAAACTGTTTTAATTTCTTAGAGAAATATGCTGGTCCATTGTCTGTTTTTATTTGCGCAGGTATACCAATGATGGCCATAACTTCTAGTAAATATGTGAGTACCAAATCAGCCTTTTCCAGAAAGCAGTTGCCCATTGAAAACCTGAATAGGAGTCAATGGTGTGGTGTAGATAGTTTAATTTTCCAGATTCTAAAAAATGAAACATTCAACTGCCAGATTTTATTCATTGGGTGCTCTTTGGGTTACTTCCCGTAAGTAACAGTGTTTGGTTATATAAAGAACAAGTAAGACATCTCTTTATAATATCCTTAGCTTGTTGTTATGTAATATAAAACTCCTATTTTGAACCTTTGCTATTCACATGATGTTTTTATGAAATCTGAGGCTTTCAGCATATTTCTAATCAATAATGGATCAATTTCTGTATTGCCTTGTACTAGACGACCTGGCAGACCAATATGGGATCAAATATGTGTTATGTATAAGGGTCAAAACCTATTTCTGATTATATCTTAAACATAAATAATGTAGTCAATTCCGTATCATCTGGTATAAATTCAGTGGTTTCAATATGCAAAACAACTCTTTCTGTGTATTGTGAATCAGTAACTATATTGAGAGGTTCTTTAATATCCCTTAATCCCATGAGACTAGCATACAATTCTGCCTTTTGAACAGAACTATAAGGGCTTTGTTCCACTGTACATGAATCTTCTGATTTGTAACCTGCCTTACCTGATTTATTTGTGTCAATATAGAATGTATGGGCTCCAGTTATTGGTAAGTCACATATACTGGGGGGAACGATTCAATTAGCTCTCTTTATAAGGTTAATTCTATCCCTTTTTGAATAGTTGCTATTAATCTCTCCTAAAAATAATTAGCACAAGCTCTTTGCCAGGCTTCGTTGTCTTCCTTAGTTTTTTAATTTCATCACTAGTAAAAGGTACTATAATCTCAGCTGGATCTATTTCTGCTAATTGACAAAGTCTCAATTTTCCTTTTATAATTAATTCTGACACCTTTTCCACAGAAGTTTTTAATTTTTTACTTGATTTATATGGCAAAAATATCCATTCTAAGATAACATCTTTTCTCTACTTTAAAATCCATACAGAGGAAATTTTTAGGGTAATATGGCTAGAATGCAGTTAAAATTCTGATCCACATGATCCACAAGGGCCTTCTGTAATTTTTCTTCAGTCAGCACCAACTCTTTCTCAGCTTCAGCTGTTAATTCCCTGGGACTATTTAAGTCTTTGTCATAATCTAAGGTGTTTTTTAATAAATTACTAGATCAGGTGTTAAGCCAAAAGTGGGCTGTAGATTGGAAATGTCTCCTAGCAAACTTTGAAAGTCATTAAAAGCCCACAATTGATCTCTTCTAATTTGTGCATTTCGTATTCTAATTTCCTATAAACCTATTTTGTAACCTAGATAATTGGTAAAATCTCCTCTTTGTATTTGTTCAGGAGCAGTTTGTACTTCCCATTTAGGCAAATTTACTTCTTCAAACAATCTTTCTAAAGTATCTACATTTGAATTAGATAGAAAAATGTCACCCATGTAATGGTAAACTATAAATTTAGAAAATTGCTTATGTATTATTTCCAGTGACTGACTTACAAAATATTCTCACAGGATGGGTTTTTTTTTTTTATAAATCCTTGGAGAGGACCCTCCATTGATATCTCCTAGTATTCTGAGAATTATTTTACATTGTCACTGTTTAGGCAAATTTTTCTCTGTCTTTTTCTTGTAAAATTATAGTGCAGGAACAATCTTTTAAATCAATATCTGTAAGGGGTCATTTTTAGATAATAGGGAAGGCAAGGGAATTCCAGATTGTTGAAGACCCATTGATTGAATTACCTTATTGATAACTCTTAATATTGTCAACATTCTCCATTTTCCAGATTTCTTTTTAACAAATATAGAATTCCAAGGGATGGTTGATTCTTCAATATGGTAAGGATCTAGTGCTCCTGTACCAGCTGTTCTAAAGCCTGGAGTTTCTCTTCTGTTAAAGGCCATTGTTTAACCTATATCTATTTCTTACTTAACCATTTTAAAGGTAGGGCCATTGGTACCTCTGAAGGTTTGCTAGTTGTTGTGTGTTTTTGTACAGCCTGAATGACTCATGACTGTTTTCTATATTACCTTATTATATCCCTCCCAGAAACATGAGTTGGTTTATGTTCTGTTTCTGATACCACAGGAATGTTAATATAGGTATTCCATTGTTGCAGCAGATTATGACCCCATAGATTCATTGCTATATTAGTCAACTATGATCTCAGTCTTACTCTCTGTCCTTCTGGCCCTATGCATTCAGCCCATCTTGTGCTTTGTTTTGAGATAAGGTTCCAACTCCTAGGAATTGAACATCTGCCTCCTGAAGAAGCCAATTCAGATGCCAATATTTTAGAGTAATAATAGTCACATCTAGAAATCCCTCAATGACAATGTTATTTATAAGCACTCTCAGCTTTGGTCTTTGATCATTGATAGAAGTCTGCCAAAATATACATTTCCTATTTTCTATTAGAATTTTTGATTCAACCTCCATGTTTACTCTGGATCCATAGCAGTATGGTTTTTTACAATGGGCACTGGATTTTTTTTAAATTTTCTTGGGGAGACATGTCCTCCACAGTGACTGGGATTGACTGAACCATGTTTGACCTCTGGGCCTGCAAGAGGCCCTTCAATGAGTTTCCCGATGGTAATGGGTTGTCTTGTTGGTCTCTTGTTGATCTACATTCATTGATCCAATGTTGTCCTTTGCCACATCTTCTACATAATCCAGAAGATTGAGACCTTCTATTTTTGTCATTCCCAGAAGAAACATTATTTCAAGGAACACCTTGCCTACAATAACTTCTCAGATGTCCAATTCTACCACAATTAAAACATTTGGCATTTTGATGTCTCTTCATACCTTTGAAAATTGCTTCTTCTATGCCTCAGTATTTTAGTTAAGTGAGTAAATATTTACTGTGTGCAGAATCCATTCATCCATTGGTGTTGATCTGACCTTTAAAGGACCAAGTATCTTTTGCATTCTAATTGGCATTTTTAAAAGCCAAAGATTCAATAAGTACTTGCCTAGCTTGGGGATCTGTAAGCCCTACTAGTACAGCTTTAGCTAATCTTTGTAAAAAGTCACTAAAGGTTTCTCTTGGAACTTGTTTATCCTTAATATGTGTTTCAGTTCTTTTTGCCATTCTTGAATCCTGTCCTAAGCATTTAAGGCTGTTGTATGACATATGGATTAAATGTGTTCATTATAGCTTGACTCTGTGGATCAGCATAATAGCCCTCACCAAGAATTTGATCTTGGAAAGCCTTAGATCCTTTGACTCTTCCTTACTCTTCTAATGACTTAGTCTCCTCTCTCAAATAGCACTTGCACTGTAACTGTGGCCTGTCTTCAAGGACTGCTGAGACTAATTGAAGCCCATTATGTGGAGTAACTTTATTGCTTGAAGTCCATGTCTTTACTCTCTCCCTAACAAATGGTGAATGCATGCCATAAGGTACTACTGCTTGCTTAATTTCTTTTAGATCTTTCATACCTATAGGTTTCCATGTATATTCTTTGTATCTATTTTGGGTATTGAGTATTTGCTGGCTTTTCAGAGGTAGAAACAGGATAAGTAGCTAAAATTCTTGATAATCTCTGACTCTGAGTGGTACTGGCAATGCTAAATCTTTTGCCTGCAACTCCTCTCTTTGATTATCTGTTCTGACAAGTTTCTCAATCAATTCGAATCTTTTTTCACTGTCTTTGGTAAAGCCTGAATCTTGACTTGTGATTATTTCTAATGATTTCATCTAATCAAATAATTTATAGTCCTCATTCTACACATGTGATGCCAAGGTATTAAATATTCCAAGGTATTCTGTTAACATTAAATTCTCATCTTTGGACATTATTTGGATGATGTACAGGTTGCCTTCCTGGAGACATGTTCTATATGCTACCTTATCATAACTTTTTAACAAAATTTGATTGTCAATTTCAACAATATAAATCCTTTCAGATAATCTCTCAGTACTCTTTTATAAGAGTATTCTCAGTACTCTTTCATAGTCCATTGACATGGATTGAATTTTGCCTATCAGATTAAGGTTATCATTTTCAATTGTATGATTCCTTTCAGCTAACTTCTCATTACCAGTATGTAAAGTATCTAAAAGTTTCTAATTCTTGACTCTATTATCACACTATTTCTTTAAGGACATAATATGAAAAATAAAGCTAAGCCTTATGATCACAAAAATGTATGTACTAGGAACCTCATATAATTTGCAGAATTCCATCCATAGTAAAAACAAAAATGTGGTTAAATTTCTGGTTGGTGATATTGTCTGCAATTATCTTGGGGTTTGTTTAAAATTTTCAAATTTATTTTATTTGTTAACCAAATTAACTTATCTCTGTTATAGTGTTCAAAAAATTGTTGTATGTGTAATAATCTTTATTGACCGCAGGTGTTGCAGTTGCTGATGCAGGGCAGGGACATGCAACCAGCAGCAACGAGGCAGGTCTTAGTACCTAACTTACCAGAAATTTGATTACTAAGAAATTTAGTTAGCACACCAGGCATTTGAAAATCCAAACTGGAAACACAAACCAGAGAAGCCCAGAAGCCTATTCTTCCAGAGTAGAGGTGGGAAAAAATCACACGGATGGGCCAGAGAGAAACTGTTAAGTCACTGTGCCAGGCCAGCCAAATGTGTTAGCAGCTGCATGCCAAAGGGGTAGCTAAGCAGAGGAGGGGTAGTTCAGCCATGTATGTAGTTCAGCAGGCATGGACTCTAGCTATGTGTGCACCTGTCCATTGTAATTCATAATAAAAATAGTCCCACACTAGCCCATAATTGAGTATAATAAAGGTTTATTTATTTAGGGTGAACTCACAGAAAAAGTAGTGATCAACATTTCTCTACATGAGTGGAGAACTGGAATCAAATCCAGAAGCCAAGGGGCTCACACATACACCTAAATCTGCATATATAGTATCCAAGACCATGCTCAAAGTTGGCCAGCATCCCAAAGGTCATTGGCTGAAAGAGTTCCCACAGCATTACCGTTCAGCATTAACAGAAACACAGAAGCATGCAAGTTCTCCCAGTACTATTGAACCTAAAGACTCCCTAGTTCTTTATAGAGATGCTGATATGTTCTGTGAGGAACAATTATTTTATATTAAGAAATTGAGATGACGTGATAAATGCATGTCACCTGGGGCAAATGTGTCCTGGGGAAAATGATGGCACAAAAAGACCCATTTACTTCATCGTTCCATTTTCAGATGTTTGAGCACTGTAAAAGACATGGATCTTTCTGCAACCATCAGAAATACAAGATTTTAAATTTAGCCATTCAGTGGCTGGAGAGATGGCTCAGAGATTAAGAGCATTGCCTGCTCTTCCAAAGGTCCTGAGTTCAATTCTCAGCAACCACATGGTAGCTCACAACCATCTGTAAGGGGGTCTGGTGCCCTCTTCTGACCTGCAGGCATACACACAGAATATTGTATACATAATAAATAAATAAATATTGAAAAATAAATAAATTTAGACATTCAGTAGTTGAAAAAATGGCTAAAATGAGAGGTCCCTTTAAGAGGAAAGAAACATTGCTCTTTTGCTAGGTTTCTAGATGATACACCATGCATGATGTCTTTTTACCTCTCTTCCCATTAGATTCAAATCCTTTGGCACATAACTCTATAGATGGTTGCTGGCTTCCAACTGAGATTTTTCCAGGTGATTTGTAAGTTGTTCATTCTGGGTACATGCTGCAGTTGCAAAATTTAGTGTTTAGTTGTTTTTTTAATTTTTATCTTTACACTTATATTTTAGTGACTTTTATGGCAGGGATAAGTAGGGCTCTTCTGGTTATTTTAGCTTCTACTACCTCAAAGAAATATATATTTAATAAAATAAAATTTCTACAAGAGAAATTGTGGAATCTAAGATTTAAAAACTTGATTTGATGAGGAAACCAAGACTAGACCCCAGCTGTGATATTCAAGGAAATTTCAAACAATTGCTCTTTCAGTTCATGCACTTGCCTCATAGAAAATAAAATCGGGAATTGTAATATGTACTTGTAATCCCAGAATTTGGGAGATAGAGCTAGGAGGATCAAGAGTTCAAAGTTATTCTCAGAAAATAGGGAGTTTGGGAACAGCCTGGCTTACATGAAACCCTGTTTTATAAATAAATCAATAATAGTAAACAAGGTTGTCTGTTTAAGGATGTGGAAGACAAAAGCAAGTGTGTGGTGGCTTCTTTTAGTATGAATCACCTCCTTCTACCATCGTAGATAGAAGTTAGGTATGAGTTCCCACTTGCAAACCTTGACAGTGGGACTTGAGTGAAAGCATTTCCTCAGAAGGTTTTGTAAAGCTAAGAACTAGGAAGTGACACAATGTCAATATTCAAATGAGAAAGGAAAAGCCCCATAGATAAATTCTAGCAGAAGGGTAGGTGGAGAAATATATAAAGTCTTATCCTAGAAGGCAGAAACATGAGCAGAAAATACCAGTAAACCTGAACCTGTTGTTTCTGATTTTGTGTTGAACTGAATTTGCTAATCTAAGCAAACTATATGGGCAAGTTGCTCTCATTCCATCTTGGCTGAGGGGCAAACACCCTGAACCAGAGAACCTAGCCATTTGAGACTTTCATCATCCTCAACTGTACCTGGCTAGAGTGAGTTAGAGTGTACAGACATAAGATGACGGCACTCCCAACACAGGAGAGGCACTGTGCCATCATCACAAGGAAATGCTAACATCACAGGCAAAAGTTAATGTATGCATGTGGTTACTTTGTGAAAACATTGTATTCTTGCACTTTGAAGTTATAGTTGAGTAAAACACAGTCGTTCTTCCCTTTGTTCCTTTAACATTAAATTTACCTGTACATTCATACTCAACATTCTTTAGACCCAGGCTTAAATTTTCCAGTATAAGGTTTTGTTTGTTATTCTCTATAACACACATTTGCACAATGACTACAAATTGGTTCTTAAAATACTTTTTTAAAATAACTATTCAATGAAGAGAATGTGTCAGGAAAGCTTCCTAAACATAGCATCTCAGCACATAGTCATATAGGACTTCTATAGATGACACATGGGTCCGCTTGGCTTTTAAATAAGCAAACTCTCTGTATTTCATTTATGAATAGCTCTTGGTGTACCCTGAGAACATCAGCAGAGATTAAATAGTAAATGTAACAATGTTAGCAGATGCAGTTCTTCAGACATCTTCCTAAATTAAAGTATGTAGAATAGGGGCAGCCTATGCCTTTCAGTAGGGTAGGGTATAGCCTGGGTCCCTCAGCAAGGTAAAGGCAGCCTTGGTTCTTCAGTTCAGGCTGTTCAGGATCACAGTTCTTAAGTAGCTCTTATAAATCTGGAGAAAGAAGAGAAGCCTTCTAACCATACTGTAATAGATCCCTGTCCCTTATAGTTCCAGGCCATTCTTACCGGAGAGAATATAGACAGATTAGGGAGAAACTAGAGTAGAGAAGGTAAAATAAGGCTCTTTATACATGAAATAATTAGGAAGATAAAGAATATCTTGTATCATGTATACACATACAAGTTAAAGCCTTAGAAGTACACATAGTAAAGTGGACATTAATATAAGATGCCTTAAAGCAGTGGTTCTCAACCCTACTAATGCTATGACCCTTTAGTACAGTTCCTCATGTTGTGTGACGTCCAATTATAAAATTATTTTCTTGGCTATTTCATAACTGTAATTTTGTGACTGTTATGAAAAATAATATAAATATATGTGTTTTTGATGATCTTAGGGGACTCCATGAAAGGACATTTGACCTCCAAAAAGGTCATGACCCACAGGTGAAAAACAACTGTCTTATTGTAACATTCTCTTATTGTAACATTCTCTGCAATGATGCTTTAATGCAGTTTTATGTTGATGAGAATCATCCACTTAAGAGATCACAGATAAGCACCGATTTTCTGCAAACATGAAAATTAACTTCACCATCTACTTCACTAGAATCTATAAGAAAGCATTCATACACCACTATAGATGAGATAAACTTCTTGTGCCTCAAGATAGTATCATCCAAACTGGAACAAGCTTTATAACATTTTATTTAAGAAAGGGAAGATAAAAAAGTTTGGCAGTTACAGAACAATGTAGGAAATATTAATTATTTTGATTTAGAATTATTTTTTCTTAGGTTATAATAAGAAAACTAAGTCCATTTACTTTAAAGGTTTCTCTTCATGCACAAAGTAGACGTCTAATTCTTGGTTTCAGAAAAAACTAGCAGACATCCAAGATTGTTATATAGATACAGAATCGCATGCAAGGAAATACCTAAATAGAAAGCTGTCTTTTACTTCTTTAGATGACTGAGCATTCTGAGAGGCAAGCAATCTATTGATTAAAAGATTTTTTTAATAAAAGATGAGTAGACTAGCAAACCATTGAAATGCCTTTAGTTCTGTTTATTTTTTTGATATGCAGAATTTTTCATAACTGAGCACCATTTCTTTTATAAGAATAGATTCCACAGTTTCTTGCAATCTAAAATCTAGGGAAAGATGCACAAAATATGAAAATCATTTTCAAAAACAATATGATACCGTTTCAATGTATATCTTTCATAGCACACAACTCAACAACAAAGAAAAATTAAAAGCATAAAATCACCCATTCTACTTCAGTCTTGTTTTTCAACGTCTAAAATACCGAGATGTCACAGAAATTTGGCTTTAAAATCTAACTGACCACACCAATTCATATAGCTATCGTATTGAAATTAACTAGATTTCACTTAGGCTATAGTTCTTTTTTTTATTCTGGAATGTTCACTGAACAAAATAAGCACAGATAAGTCTTTAAGAAAACATTAAAGTGAGCAGTGTTTAGCACCTAACAGGAGTGAGAATTATATTTGAGCTTTGATCAAATAAAAGAGATACTAACAGCTACTCACTTTCAAAGTAAATGAAAACATACATGGATTCCTCTTCTGTGTTGCTTTACTGACAGAGACAGATAAAAAGAACCAAGAATGACTACGACTACCTCCTGAGTCTCTCTCTCAAGTGCCAACAGGCAAAACTCCTACTCTGACTAAACTTCATCAACTCCAGCTTTCAGAGTTCTCTCTATCTAGATATTTGCACCTAGTACTTTCAAAAATTGAAAAGAAATGTTGTCACCAGTCCCGTTTCCACCCTCCCCTTTTTAAATTTAGTTTTTCCAGACAGGGTTTCTGTGTGCAACAGTTTTGGCTGTCCTAGAACTCACTCCGTAGACCAGCCTGACCTCAAACTCACAGATATCCACCTGCCTCTGCCTTCAAGTACTGGAAACAAAGGTTTGTGCCACCACTACATGGCCACAAGTCTCACTTTCTTATCACTAAAATCTTTAACATAAAAGCAAAATTTTGTAATAGAAATCTTGGAGCAGGTACCAAGGACCTAAGACAGTACCTGTTTTACATTTGAAGCTACTCAGGAAATTGCAGGACGCAAGAGAACTGGCCTGGCACCATCTCCCATGACAGTTAGTTACTTACTACTAAATAATATAATAATGTGAATAGTACATTGACCAAAAAATATATGTTCATCTAATATTTAATTTTCTGCTTAATTTCCTCACTTTTAAGGGTGTTTAAATTTGGCTCATATAGAACACTCAAAATCATTGTCCGGTGTCTTTATAAAGTGAAATGGTCACTGAGATAGCATAATATGTCACTCTCTTCAAATATATGCTTAACTTCTGACTCCATTCTGTCATGTTATTGTAGAGATGACACTGTAAATAAGGGTTAGGTGACTTGCCCAGAGTTCCCCAGCTGAGGTTAGAACTGACATCTTCTGACTCCTTTCTCCAGTGCTCTTATGGGAAAAGATTCACCAAAAAGTATGCATTTTTTAATATGAATACAGATCTTTAAATTCTCTCTTTGTCTCAGTTTTTCAACGCTGATAATGTCAAGGCACATTAAAATATCCACATAGGAATCGAATTTGCATAAATTTAAATTTAAGTTAAAAATAGGATAAATTCTTATTTAACTGAGGAAATCATACAGATGTCGTTAACAAATCAGCCAAAAAAAGGACTTAACCATGGTTAAAGCTGGTTCCACAAAGATATAGAAAATTATTGGCCTATTAATCTCCAATATCTGACTTGTTTAATCAAGAAAAATTAGAAGAGATCCTCAGCCTCTTAGAAAGTAGCACATGGTGGGAACCAGTTTGGTTCCTACTTCAGAAAACTTCAGGTGAGAAGCTGGGCTGTTTATTTCAGTATTAGAACTCTCTAGACCTCTTTTGAGTTGTAAGATGGGGAGAGTCAGTTTCAGGTAATAGGAACATATCTGGTTTGGAAATTAAAGAAGCCACTTCTTGTGTTGTGATCTGTTCTATTGTGAAATGGAAAGGTGTTGGTAAAAGTATTTCTCAGACAGAAAAGCAAGTCTTACACACCTATGTGAATGGATATGAAAAAATGCTGGCTTCATATGTTTGATGAGGCACATATGTAAGAAAATACACAGGAATACATAAAAGTTAGAATTAATGTGTATATTTGGTTGAATACTATTGAGAACAACTCTTATATTTTCATATGCAGATGTGAGACATAGAATTTCCCCCATATAATATGATCTTTCAGTATATAGTACTTGAGAAGATGGCTTCTAAGGACATTATAGTAATGACAATAATAATTTCTTTCCCATTTTTTATCTCAAGTAACCACCACTTACCCCCAAAGTGTAAATGCTTCATGATAATTTTAAATTTTCAGCCCAGACAATGTATCTATAGTTGCTTTCTCTCTTTGATTCCTGTATTATTTCTAAACACAAAGATTTTAGTTCAAAACTGTGACAACCATGAATGAAATGGGTGTTTTATAAGATAGAATGTACACATTTTTCATTTTAAGCATGATTTAGAATTTTTGGTTGTATTTGTTTCAGAAAAATGTAGCATATGATTTTATAATGTTTAGAAGGAAAAACGATTAATTTTTAGGATAGAAATTTTTAGTATATTTACTAGGAGAACATTATGTTGCTACTGGAAAACTTCTATTACATCATGTTTATATCATGAAACTTGAAGGTCATTAAAATTCATGAAGTGACCCCAATGCAAACCAGATGGAGTAACAGATGGAAACAAGATTTCCTGATGTAACACAGAATTTTCCATGCCCCCCCCCCACACATTTTCATAACAACCATTAGGATACTATAGACAATGTGCCTCATTTTCGAGTCTCTGTAACATACTGGGACAATTGAGGTTCCAACATACATCCATCTGCTCACCTGATGTCATTTTACTTGATGAAGTTTTTAAATAAGTTACCCAAAGTTAAATAAAATAGCACATGATCTTGTATGGGTTCAGGCTCATTCTTGGTCTCTACTCTCCTTTATGTCTCACAGAATTCAATCAATTGTCTGGTATTTGATTTTATATGGGAGTTAATCACCCATCCTCTCTGAAATTATGCCAAAGGGTAACTGTAAACTGACTTTAAGATCAGTTAAATAGAAAATACCCTCAACAGAAGTAAGATAATTCAAATATTTCGGAGACTATACAGTGAAAAGTAAATATTTAAGAATAGCTGTCATGTACAAGCATATGTAAATGGATATATTCTCAGATTTGATTCTAGCAACCAATTGGAGTTAATTTATCCAGACATGTGACTCTATGGGAACACATGTCATATAGCTGATGAGTGACTGGGGTGCTATTGTGGACATTATTTATTATTATTGAATACTCAAACTTCTTTTACTATGCTGTGCATCTGTCTAAAGACAACAGGAGTCTTTATTAACCACAGATGATCTAAAGAGGAAAAGTGAATCTGATAATGGTTGTAGTGCCCTGAGCTCTCATGAACTCAAACCTAAGCCTTGATGGTAGGTGAAAATCAACTTTAAAAAAATCACCTTTGGTTTCCTATTTCAGATGAGACTTTCCTCATTTTCCCCATCTAATCTTTCCTCGGCATGTTATTTTCAATTTTTACAATAATTATTATTTTTATTGGATCAAATTAAGTGCAACTAGAAACACAATATTGCTCATAGCACTATAATTCCATTTCCATGTGCAAGAGGACTATCAGGACACCTCCTTCTCCACGGGAACTCTTGGTGTTCCTTACCCTGTCCCTCTTGCTGAGTTGCCCAAGCAGTGACATCCCATGGAATTTCCTGCTGTAAGCCAGCCTGAAACTTATTAGAGTTCTCTGATAAGACAGACTAATTGAGCAGGTGACACTACACAACTTTGTTCATTCCCTTTGGCTTAATATTTAAAATGGGTTTCAATCTGATTCTGTGGAAGCCCCATCATATCAGACAGTTGATAGTATCATGTGAGACCTGAGGAAGGGGTGGGCCAGAACTGAACTTGACTTTAATACAAGACCATGTTCTATTATTGTTTAACTTTGGGTATTTCTCCCCTAGGAGGAGGACAGAGGAGAACTAACCAGCTCCAGGACCAAGGTAAGAGGGGAGTTTTCTTTCAAAAGAATGGGTTCCATCCATTTGAAGGAAACCCCTCCCCCAAATATTTGTTAATCCCCTTTTCTTTATAAATTTATATTTTTAACCCACCAGCATTAAGAAACCAGATTGCTACCTATGTATAGTAGTTATTTCAATACCCACTTACAAATTTTAAAACAGGATAAAAGGGAAACCTTCACATAAATCATAATATTTGTATGTTACTGCATTCATTTTTTCTCTCCTCATTAAATATCAATACCAATCTTCCATTGAGATTTAAAGTCTTTAGTTGTTCATTTCTCTGTATATGGAATATTCATAGTGATTACTAATTAAAACATGATAGACAAAATAGTATAAAATTATTAAACTAAACTCCAAAATATTTCTCACAAAATACATTGTTATAAAGCAAATTTTTAATAAAAGTTTGTTATAAATTTAATATCTATTTTTTAAATAACATCAGGCTAAACTTTCAAACTCAAGTAATTTAGACTTCATAAGATTTTTTAATGCATTATATGGCAACTATACTAAAAAATAGGAAAGGAAAATTTTTTCTTGAGACTATTTCCAGCTGCTGAGATACCCTTCCCCATTGGCTTCTTGATGTTGACTTTCAATTACTTCCATGGTATGTTCACCTTCCTCATTATTGTCTTTGGTATCTTTTTCACATTGTTTTTCCACAAAAGAGTTCCCAAGGGAAGATACACAGTTGTTTTCTGACCCTCACATGCATGCTATGCCACACCTGCTCCACACACCTATCATACACACACACACACTGAAAACAGAGAAATAGAACTTCAGCATTGTCATTTTGAATCTAATTGATAATAATCATTGCACATTGGAATGTGTTTGTGTTGTGAACCCTGTTGTCTCAAAGGTAAGCAATTAAGGGAGCAGAAAGAAAAAGGTTCCATTTGCAAAGCAGTTGTCATGCTAGCCTTATGACATGAATTCAGGTTCTCATAACCCTAGTAAAGAGTAAAATACATAATCCCAGTTTTCCTACAGGGAAGGGAGGCTGAGACAGAATCTCCAGAAAATCATGAGCCAGCTAGCTGTGCTTACGTAGCTATGAGCAACAAATAACACTGTTTCAAACATGGTAGAAGAAGGGGCTCACTATCCAAGTACATCCTGTGACCCACACACAATGCACTACTACACACATATTTACACACATGAACACATACACAAAGGTCATATAGGGACAAAATATATGTTTAAAATAAAGAAGGTAAAATAAGCAGATTATTACTTTTATGGAGAAAGGTGTAAGCTCCATAGTATCTTTCTGAACTGCAAAACAGAGTTCTTTGGCCAGAAATCCTCATGTTCTTCCTTTTCTGATCCCACAACATTGCCCTGAGCACTGAAAAACATAGACACTCTCCTTTCTTTAACTAATCCTTTGTGAACAACAATTTTATCACTCAGGCTACTTTTTCTGTTTTTACTATTCTTTCACCTAACCAAAAGCCAATAAGAAAGACAAGATTATGAGAGAAAATCTATTAACACAAATATTTTGTATGATGAGCTCCAAATACTTGCCTACTGTAAAGAGCCTAAGAGAGAAAAGTTGAAGCTGTTCTCACCCAAGAATTTTCTGGGAATTTTGAAATATTTGAAAGTGAAAGTGAGCCAGACACATTTAGTGAGCTAAATATAGGTATAAAATATGAAGTAAAATGAATTTCAGTCAAGTCAGACTAAATGTGCAGTTGGCATTTAGTCTATATTAATGATAGATTTAAAATTTAATTTCTCTAATGACTGTACTAACTATTCCAATTAGTAAATTTAGTGACAAAAAACTTATCTAAAAGTATTTTATGGGATAAGTGTAGCCAAATTAAGATAGATTTGCAAAACACCTTACGTGGACCCTTTATTCTTAAATATAGATGGAAATATTATATTCTCCTTGATGCTAAAACACAAATAACATCTGATTTTATCGTGTCCTTTCCTACTGGAGAAACAAAGTGCATGAATGATCCCTTCAGCAATAATCTCAATGAAACATCATCCTCTATTATTTTGTAGATAAATTATCTCTCATTATTCTTATAGAGAGTGTTAATATTTCAGTAGTAATATTTCTTGTCAACATTTGATAAAATTTTTGAAGCATTTTTATTTTAAAACATACTTCATATCATATAGTTCCACAAGTCTCTTAGACTCCACAGCAGAAAGATTCCTTCTCATGGCCCACCACCTTAGTCTTGTGCTTTAACTGGGTCTCTCAAAGGTATTTCCATGTAATGCCAGTTACTGAGTATCACATCTATGCCTTGTTTTGCATCTTGACTGAGATACTTTACTCCCGTAAGGTACGGCTCTCTAAGATGCTGCTATCTAAGCAAACAAAGCACAAACACACATTACATTGCAAACAAGTCTATGACTAAGCTGTGACTGTCACACATAGAAGTAGTTATCCTTACATGATCTGAGGTTACTGAGAGAGACCTTATAAAAACGGTTCAGATAGATAAGCATGGAATATTGGTTGAATGAATAAGTCAGTAAGTGGACAAATAAAAGATGTAGAAAATGTGAGATGAATAAGGAAAGAAATTACTGATTAAGGGTCCATTCAGTTTGAAGTCAATCCTAAGCAAAATACTTTTGATGCTATCAGAAAGCTACTCTGGCTAAAGACAGAGAGGATGTGCATATAAAGTCTTGGTGTGCTGAATAGATTCAACTCCAATGTTAAGTAGGTGTTCCCAGTGAGTAACATTAAACTTAAGGCCCCACTTTTCTCATTTGTTGAATAGAGTCGGCCTACTCATATGATAGCAACATTACACTTTAAAAATACACATAGGCCTTGAATTTCAGAAAAGTTACAATGACATCTTGAGAAAATCACAAAACCTGGAAGGTGTTTGTCAATATGCTATATCTCTGCAGAGAATAGCATTCATTCTGACTTTGGGTGCTGAGGGAATGAAACAGACAGTGGACCTGGTGCTAGGTGATAAGGCCCACTATTACCGAAATGGAAATATGAATGCAGGGACACTTTTCAGAATCATGATTATTAAACATAGTTAAGCATAGAAAAGGAAGAGAAGCAAAAATTCAGCATTAGATTGTGATTAGGTCTTACTATTTTATTGTATGTTATTTCTTCTAAGTAAATTTTCCTATCTAATATAAAAGATCAGAAAAGTTTCTTGTGATGATATTCTTAGGAATCCAAAAGTTAGAATTTAGATAACTGAGAACATTGTATTGTTCAAATATACATCTTATTTTAGCCTTGGGAGAAAAGCCTGTGCTACCATGTACTTAAATCACCACTATAGAGTTTAATGGTATCACTTCTTATAAGATTGACTGCAACTGTTCTGCCCATATTAAAGAAGTAAGTGTTGGACTGACAAGATCATTTGCCTTTCGGGGTTTACATGAAAAAGAGTGTAATAGCGAGGTCAGAGATACAAACTTATTCATGCAGAGTAGATATACATCAAATGCCCCCACAGCTTAACCCAGTAAAATCCCACCAAGTCTGGCAAGTTTCTCAGGAAAAGCACAAGTTCCTCAGAGAGACCTACGAGTATGAAAATAGCATTTACCCAGAAAAAGGTGCTTTGACAAGGAGCAGGTCATCAAATTACTTGGGAAAGAGCACTGGATCAGAAGGCAGATGACTCCCAGTCAGTGGTGTTTTGCTGGACAAGTCACCTAACTGTCATTAGGCCTCCACGATCATATCTGTGAAGAGAGAAAGGAAGATAACCTCTAGTCTACATGTTGACTAAAAAAATTCTCAAGATTATAAATCCTTAAAGCTGTCATTGAAACTTTTAGGAAACATGCAATGATATAAAAGAAATATGACCTGTGGTTCATGGAATATAAATCATAGGATGAGCAAGGAGCAGAATCTAGACGGTAGAAGGTAGAAGAATCCAAAGTCCAGAAAAGAAGAAAGCATGCACAGCTTGTGCTCATCACACAAGGCTTAGATATTCACAGCATCATATCGTAGAACATCCCACATGCTGTGAATGACAGCAACCACTTTTCAGCTTTCTGAACTGTACTGTAGACTAATAATGACCTCATCTTGGAAAGTAAATTCTATCTTGGAAAATACAAAGCATCTTCCAAACCATCTGGTTATGGCCTCATCCAAAGCTGCCCTTCATAACTCTTGCAGATAACAGAAAGACTGAAAGAGGCAGAGAAGAACACCCTAAAGCTGTGAAGCAGCCCCACTATAAAATGAAATTGACAATATGTAAGATGGATTCCTCGATATTTTTTCAGTTTACTTAAATTTTCCCATAAATACATCACATAGGTATTTTTCAAATCTCTCTAATGATATGTTTATTTGATGATCACAAATAGGTGTAGAGCTCTGATTTTTACTCCCTGACAGAAGATAGACTCAAACTTCTCTAATGAATATGCAGCCAGCATGGTATCAGTTTGGTTTTGTATCTCCTGTTTCTAACAGGCATGCATAAGAGAAGTCACAGTTAATTTTCAAACAGCTGTTGCTAGAGTCTAGTGAAGATATCTGAATCCATATGTATTACTAACTTTCCAAAGTCTAGGAACCCCTGTGATCATGTGCCAGTTAATGTGTGTATCATTGTACATTTTATTGAGAAAACATCCAGCTTTCATCATATCCTAAGAGACCCATTACTGAATATTGGTTGCAAATTGTAATCTATTATCTAAGATTGACAATATGTAACTAAAATATTAAAGAGTAACCTTAAAATATTCAACATTAGCATAATTAAGGGTCTGAGGAGAAGGTTCAGTAGCTAAGAGAGCTTGCTTTTCAAGCACAAGGACCTGAAATTGGATCCCTAGAACCTATTTTTTATATGTGTATAAAAAAAATTAGGCATGATCATCTCTAACCTCAACCCTATTGGGGGCTGGGGACAGAAGGATCACTAGAACTTGCAGAAGCCAGCCTGGATCCAAGTTCAGTGAGTGACTGTCTGAAGGGAATAAGGAACTAGGTGATAGAAGAAAAGACCCAATGGAGTCCTCTGGGTTCTGCATGCATAGATACCCATGCCTATGTACACACATATGTGCACACACATACACACATATACACACATGCGTACACACACACACACACATGGACTCACACTGTAATTAAACATATCCCATACCACAAACTATAGCTAAGGTTCTGACTAAGTGCCTGCCAGACAGCCTCACAATAATCACAGTGATACAGTGATTCTTGAACACTAACTTCCTTCAGACTTACTCCTCAAATAAGAATTGGGCATGCACATTACAAAGAATAAACAACAGAAAATTTCTGGAAGCTAGTGCAGTAACTCTTCATTTGTTTAGCTCTCTGGGGATTAACTGAAGCATAAAATCTGAAGGTCTCCCTAAGAATTCAAATACACTTAGTCTCCTGTATACCATCGAAACCAAGTGTTCTCCAGCCCTTGAATCAAGAGACAAAATTAAGACCAATGGCGTACATCAGGCTAGACAACGTTTTCTGAACTCATTGACAACAGCTCCAAGATTCTGCTTCTTCTTTAGACTGGAGTTGGTACAAAGTAGTAGAAAAGGTTTGGCTTGAACACAGCAGTTCTGTGTATATGTACTAGTTTCATTTCTGTGGCTGTGATAAAATGACAAAAAGAATCTTACTGAGGACAGGGTTTCTTTTAGTTCACAATTCCAGGTTATAGTCCAACTTAATAGACAAGTCTAGTTGCAGTGTGAGAACCCAGTGAGTTCCCAAGAGCAAGAGAACACCAAGGACCTGTTGACATCATAACTGGAGTCAAAGTCAGAGAGAAATGAATATGTGCACACCCTGCTTGCTTTCTTTATTCCCAGGAATGGTGCCACCCAGTTTCAGTCTGTTTTCCCATGTTAATCAAGATATGTTCAAAGGCCAACCTGATTAAGCCAATCCCTACTGAGGTTCTTCTCTGCTCAGATGTCTCTAGGCTGTAACAAGTTAACAATTCAAACTAACCATCACTGTGTCATAGAAAATATGACAGGGTTTGATTTGTTTGTTTCCGGTTGCTTGAATTTTACTAATGAGTCCCACTGCAGAGAATGTTAAATTAAAACAGAAGCATAGAGAGGTCCTCTTACCCACGAAGATTTGTTGTATTTCCATACAATTTTTTGATAGCATTGAAAATATGGAAAGTTTCTTTTCACACAGATCACAATAAATATGAAGATCTATTTTGTTTTTCTTTTGGGCGTTATATGGTATACTATTTTGCCTATTGATTTACATATTGATTTTAATGGATATAAAACAAAGTCATACAGATTATTAATATTTTCCATTTTAGTACCTATGAAACCTAGAATATTAATCTAGAAGAATTTGATAGAGTAGACTTGGCTCTAAGCATGTAGATCTCTACAAACTAAGTGCTTCTGATATTTAAATCAAGCTTCTGTAAGAGGTATGAACCCAAAAATAACATAATTCTTTCATTTAAAATTGTTGTTTTCCTTCTATTGATATATAAATATACTATTAGAATTTTTATAAGGTATTCTTCTAACATTTAGTCTGATTTCATAGGATTGGTTCCCCAAAACAATCATCTTAAATTTCTTCTTGAATAGAAAAGCAACTTATTTTCCTTCTAGCTTTTAATGCTATCATAAGAATGCTAAAATGCCCATATTTTTTAAACTTTGGCTATACTGTACATCAACTTATTTTTCATCTTTCAATATAAATTTAAAAATGAGCTTGAAATGTTTGAACTCACCAGGTTAGTTAGTGCCATATAAGATTGAATTACTTTCCTGTGATTTTTTTGCATTTTTTCTGTTAGAGATTGCTTAAAATTTGTGGCTGGCTCCAAATAAATTTCATCTTTCATATAATTTCTTATTAGTTCACACAAGTTTGATGGCTTTTGAAAACATATATTTTAGAATTTGTTGGAGTCTTTGGAAAAACTGATCTAAATGAATGCTGTAGGCACTACAATGCCAGGTGTTTAAGTTGCATCAAGATATAATATGAAGAAAACTCTTCAGCAAAGACATCAGAAACTTAAAGCTGAAGAGAGGTGTTTTTCATGTGTATTTAATAAAGGGGTCCTTCCACACCAGGATCATAAAGTACTGGTGTCTTACAGTATAGGACAAAAGACTGTGAGCTGCATTGATTATGGCATCTTAGACAATAATGAAATGTTTCTTTGTTAAGTGAAATGGCACTGAATTCCTTTCAGCTAGAGTAAAGAAATTATTGAAAATTATTCATCTACAAACAATATATGACTTCAATTCTCCACTGAAAAACATTTATTAAATCTAAGGATCTGTATCATTTTACATTCAATTTTACTGAATCATTACTGTGACTGTATTTTAATTTTAAAATTATACAATTTTGGTTTGGAGAAGGGATAAAGGGGGTAAGAGTGCTTGCTAGGCAAGCATGAGTAACTTGATACAAATTCCAGCACCCACATTAAAAATAAATGTCTGGGTATGGCCATGTACCTCTGTACAGTTCAGAGACAATGAAATGGCTAGGTTTTGTGAGCCATTAGCTTACTAACTCTAGTAGAAAAGTCCTAACATCCTCCTCCTCACACATTTACATATACAAATTTAAGACCAGTGAGCTCTCTCTCTCTCTCTCTCTCTCTCTCTCTCTCTCTCTCTCTCTCTCTCTCTCTCTCTCACACACACACACACACACACACACCCCACACACACACACCATATAACTCCACCCCAAATACAATACTTTACCAAACATAAGCATTGAAAATTTGCTCCATTTATTTAGGTAGACATGGTATCAGCTGTACACTTCAATACCTCACCAACAGAGAAACAAACTACACTGCAGGATAAATTGATTACAAATAAGAATCAGGCAGTAACTACAAGAGCATGCATATCCAAATCCATAGAAGTTGATGAGAAATCATTTGTGGAGTCACACGAGAAAAGTTAACTATCTTAACCTAGGATAAACGTGCCTGGTACTGGATAAAGTTTGCTTGCATTAGACTCCTCAACATGAGGAAGTACAAATATCTGCACCTGCTAATTCTCATTCTGCACTTGGTTTTATGTGTCTCTTCAGTAATAACAAAAGCATTTGTTATCAATTATTGGAGTCTGAAAAATAAGGTCAATAGGGTGAATTTTCAAATTCTCAAATTGGCAGAGTAGTTCCAGGAATCAAACCCCTTAAAACTTTCTAGAAGTCCTAGAATTTAGGCAGGGATTTGTGTCTCTTTCCATGCAGTCACATTCCCTATCAGTAGTTCAAACTTCTGGGGAATGTCCTTGGAGAGTAGTTCTTTCTTAACTTCCCCTGAGGCATAATAGATGAGGCAAATGAGTGACTTAGGTGGGTCCTATTTGAGCCCACAAAATCTGTCATCTACAAACCTGGAGTCCTAAATGAAGCTCTTCTATCCAGCAAGAATGTATCCAAAGGTTATTTTTCTACCACCACCACCTTTTCTTTATAACAGAAAAATCATTTATTTTCTTTTGACTTTAAGCTGCATTCAATACAAAGGGATAATTAATACAAGAAATTTCCACTCTCCTCATCTGTTCTGCAAAGCAGCCATCACAGCTTTCTTGATGCTTAATTCAGCAAGTATATCCCTGACAATCAATAAGTGTTTATCATACTGGTTTTGGAGACAACGTCTGGAATGTGTGAATGAGTTTCCCACACAGAAATAATATACTTGACAGCAAGGATTTACTTTATCTGTTCCTGACTAACCTGATGCTTAATGACCTCTACAGTCACGGTTACCACCTTTCCTTAGTGGTTCTTTTAACACTTCAGCTGAATAAAAAGTACTTTTAACTGCTCTCGTAAAATTAGTGAAGGAATGTTACATATTTTAGCTCATCTGATGATTGTTATCCTTGCTAATTATAAAAGTAATTCATTTCGGGCTGGAGAGATGGCTCAGTGGTTAAGAGCACTGCTTGCTCTTCCAAAGGTCCTGAGTTCAATTCCCAGCAACCACATGGTGGCTTACAACCATCTGTAATGAGATCTGGTGCTCTCTTCTGGCCTGCAGGCATATGTGCAGAATACTAAGAATACTGTATACATAATAAATGAATAAATCTTTAAAAAAAAAAGTAATTCATTTCATAAGACAGAACAGATTCAAAACGATGCATATGCACATGGTTTACATTGCAGTTTAAATAGCAATACAAGGAGGTGTTGAAACAACACAAATTTATTACATAAGAACATAACTTCTTTTGTCACATAGTTGTAAATTAACTTGAAAAATTTTTGGCATACTAAATACACTATCTAAATAGTAAGGACATTTTATTTCTTCCACACTGTATTATTGAAGAAAGTAAATTGCATACATACTGGTATTAAGTAGACTTTACCAAGGAACCACAAGCTTCTACAAGGGAAGTGTGTGTGTTAGTTGTGAACTGGGCAGTTGTTTAACTATTGGTCAAGTGTTTATATCTTATCAATCGAGTAGAGATGTATATGTATGGACAGCAGTGTGAAACTAAATTGTTTTTACATGGCCTCTGATGGAATGAGAAAGAAAAATCTGAGAATAATTTTGCATACAGTTTGATTCCAAACAATATCTTCACAACATACAGATTTATTTTCTTTATTCATTTCTTTATTTTGCCTTTTTGTTTGATTCTTTTATTTTCTATTGTGCTGTGAAACTGTCTTTGGGTATGACTAATAACTCTGTTAAATAACCCTCTCATGAAATGATTTTACTTTTAATCAAAAGAATGTATGAACCGACATATGAAATAATTGAGATACCACTGCATTTTTAAAATTCAAACTAATATGAATTTAAAACTAATTATATAATAAGAATAGTTCCTAAATACAAGACTTAAATAGTTTTCATTCACTGAAGTCAAACTTGCCATTTTTGTGGAATTTATTTTTTAAAAAGCTAAACAAATTTAAGTTTGTTTTTTCTTCACAATAGATTTTTTAAAAACTTAGACATTTTTTCATAGGAACCCTGTCTCAAAAAACCAAAAAAAAAAAAAGACATTTCTTATCTTCACTGACTGTGTATGCATGCATACATGCATTTTAATTTGATCCTCTTGGTGATAATATTGGCTATATGACATTGCTCAATTTAGAAAATATGGTAATAATTTTACTCTACTAATACATACTTTCTTCTGAAATCAGGAAGAGCTAATTATTTAATCAGCATTTAAGAAATGGCAATATAACTCTTAAACCCAGGCATAGTTTTGTCAGGAAAAGTACACTTTCCAATCCAGAAATGGAAAAGCAAATCATTTTCCTGAAATACCAGGTACACATTTTAAGAGAATAAGCATATGAACAGATAGTTTAGTGTTAAAATAGCCAAAAACTGTTGTTAAGCAGTTAAATGATATTTTACTGTTAAATCATGCTGAATATATATATATATATATATATATATATATATATATATGTTTTTATTTGACTGATATTTTATTTGGCTTTAAGAAATCACCAAACTTAGTGCTTCCCAAACAACAAAGACAGAACATTTGTGTCCACATTTCCAGAGTAGATTAAGCCACTCCTAAGATTTAACAAAATTCTAGTTAAACACTGAGAAGTCCTCTTGAAAGAGTCAATGAGTCCTGTATAAACTGTACTGTAAAAACAGAAGAAACCAAACATGTGGAAGGCAAACATCTTATGACCGTTTTAAAGACTCTTGGAGAATAATTAGAATAGAATACACTTCTGCTATTCCTCCACAGAGACACTAAAAGTACACAAAATCTAATCCAGAATAGTTTGGGTAAAGATGCAGAGTGATGTACTGGGGTTCAGTCGCTAATTTAAACAATCAAAATGGATTCATCATTCTGATTCTAAATTGCCTCCAGTTAGGAACAAACCCAAATTTGACATGAGAACACCCCTAAGAGATGTCGCTGTCTCCTTCCTAGCCTCATGAAACTCAAAGAGCCTGGAAATCTGCAATTCTGAGAGAATTCGAAGCACTGAGTCAATAAGCCCCACAAACAATAGAGGGAAGAATAATCAGGCCATATTCTTTATGAATAGAAGCTCAGTACCGGATTAGCAGGTTTTGTTGTGGTTTTTGTTGTTGTTGGCTTTTTAAATGACATTTTATTTTTCTTCAAGGAATGAATTTTTATTTCAGTCTCTTTTGGGTCATTGACATTGTTAGAAGCAAAGGAATTCAAGGTGTAATTATTTCACCATTATTAGTAAATACAAGTTTATCATAGTTTTACAAAAAAAAAAAATCAATGTAATCAGTTATCAGGCAATAACCAACCTGAGTCAATGTGCACCAAGTACTGCAGGTTGAGTGCTTTTGAATGAGTTGCAGTTGCATTCCATTTGGAGTGCTGTGTACGGAGCTGCCAGATAGCAAATGAGAGGTTTATTTAGCGTTTGGGGGAAGCTTATAAAAGAGCTAAGCCTCATTCCTTCTAACATCTTAACAGCGCTACAGTTTCTTACAAAATATGTTTTATCGTTTCAAGAAATGCTGTTAACCTCGCAGTTTTAAAACTGAATGAACAAGGCCTCTTGGACAAATTGAAAAACAAATGGTGGTACGACAAAGGAGAATGTGGCAGCGGGGGAGGTGACTCCAAGGTTAGCCTCAATGTCACCAAGCGGGTAAACAGTATGTCAAGTAATAGGTGCATCTGCTAGGAGACTTATGGTATATCTGCTCATAGATGGACTGTCAGTCAAATACCTTTAACATCTTTTTACATCTCAAATATGCAATTACTGTCAAAACAAAAATATTTGCAACTGTTATTAATTTGGTGAAACACTCATAACCCTGGTGAAAAGGTGGGAACCTTTGGCTTTAAGGAAATGGAATCTTACAGAGCTGGTTTTGGAAAGCAGGAGGTCTCTGAAAGAATGATGTAGTGAGCCAGGCAGTGGTGGCCCACACCTTTAATCCCAGCACTTGGGAGGCAGAGGCAGGTGGATCTCTGTGAGTTTGAGGCCAGCCTGGTCTACAAGAGCTAGTTCCAGGACAGGCTCTAAAACTAAAGCGAAACCCTGTCTCGAAAAACAAAACAGAACAAACAAAAAGAATGGTGTAGTGTTGAGTAAAAAGGGGAGAAAAGGCAAAGCTGACTTGTTTTCTACATTAATGAATGACCAAACTTCTACCAAATTTCCAATTAATATCAATAACTTGACTCCACCTTAATTTGATAGCATTCTGACCAGACAGCTTTCCCTAGACAAAGCATTACAATGCACAATTATGTGGTTTACATAATTACTTTGCTTTCCATTAAGGGATGAGTCAGGAAACATTAAGACTACAAGGTAATATGAACTCATCTTTGTCTTCATCTCACACACACCATAATTTCTGCCTCATCACTCTTTCTCATTTCTAATTAATTCTTTCAAAGAAAAATAAGAAAGTTCATGATTAGGAGGTATTCTAACTAGTGACCCAGAATGTGTGTGTGTGTGTGTGTGTGTGCATGTGTGTGTGTTTGTGTGTGTATGTGTGTGCGTGCGTGTGTGTATGTGTGTGTTTGTGTGTGTATGTGTGTGCGTGCATGTGTGTAGATAAAGAAAACAATACCTAGATAGGAAATTGTGACTGAGAATCTACCTTCAACCCCTAAAAACATAATTAAAACTTTAAATTATACCTTTAAAAGCATAGATTTTACTTAATCCAGAAAAGTACAAGAATGCTTCCCATCCCTTAATAAGAAGACATCCTACTTCTATCCTGTCTTCAGGTTCCTGAATGAATTGTACATTTTCTCATGAGACCACATAAATATTTGTGGAATAAATATTTTGCCATGATTCCAGATACCATCTCTCTTAATCCTCTCTCTGATGCTATAACATAGTGTCTGATCTTAAGTAATTGATAAAGAAAGCACAACGTCCAAAAGGAATGGGCGAAGTTCTGAATACATCACAATGGCAGATGACATCATATGGCAGAGGAGGGTATAAAAAAATAAGAGGCAGAAGGGGTGAGAACCAAACCAGGAGAGACCAGATAGGAGAGGAGAGAACATGGAGATATTAGGGCTGCTCTCTTAGTAACAGCCTGCTTTTCTGAGGACCAATCCAACCCCTCAAAGCTTCCAGTAACAGACTCAAACCCCTATGAACACACAGACCTCTTAAAGAACCTGCCACCACAGTGAAATTACATTGAGGGATTAACCCTTAATGAGTCTGGGGAAGCAAATCACATTTAAGTTATGGCATTAGATTAAAAAGTAATAAATAAATTCATTTTATTTTTTGACTCTAACTTCCCTAGAATTTTCTCATAATTTTCCTAAACACATAAATATATTTATGTTTGGAGACAAAAGTATTCCTTTGTGGAAATTAGAAATGTCAGAAAAATGTGCTGTAATAACACCAGGAAACTTAAAATGTATGTGTTATATTCAGAAAAAATTCTGTTTGAAAATTTTATAATCACAATCTTAAAACATATAACAATGCTTCATGGATTATTTTTCTACAAACATAAATACCAGTTCTATTTTAGGCTACAAGAAAGATTATCCAGAGGAAAACAAAGAAAATACAAATCTGTGTGGGTCGGGAAATCTACACAACAAAAATCATTATGGCTTAATTAATTAATCATTATGGCTTAATTAAATGAGGAATTTAACAACTGGGTCCATGTCACACATGTGAGATATCACAGACCTGAGTAAGCACTTGTGCTCTCAGAATAAGTGTGTATCTAACTTTATTTTTCCTAAAAACAAACTTTTGTTCTTTTAGTATGTATTATTATAGTATTCACAAATATAAATGAGAAGTTGTGTTCCAAACCATTATTTTAAGTCTTGACAGGGAATGCTCCAAAGTGTTTTAAAATTTAACATAAAATACTCACCTAAAATGAAATTTCAGTATGTTCTGTTTTCCCTTGGGAGTTTAGTTTTCATATACGTGTAAGGTTTACACCAAGAGAATAAGGTCGTTGAGGTCTAAAGGTTAATAATATCTTAGTATGAATTCAATAAAATGCCCTATAAACTTGCCTGCAGGCAATCTGATAGAGGCAGATTATCTCTTTTATAGTTCCTCTTCCCAGAAAATTCTAGCTGTGTCAAGTTGACAAATTACTAACCAGGACAGCTACCATCATCATGAATATAAGTACACTGTTCAGGTTTATACTGAGTAAATGGAATTAATCTTCTAGTAAGGAAGTAAATGGCATGCTGTATTTTATCAAATGTGTTCAGCAATTCTTAGAAGTGAAGCACAAGACACCAGAATGGTAAGGCAAAAATGACAACTTTAACGATGTCCAGAGGAACTCAGACCATCTCCAGAAGAAGGACTCAAAAGCCACCAGCCACAAATACTTAGCAAGAGAAGACCCCAGAATTACTACTGTCCACCCATTCTGCCTACTTTCCTCTTATCTCATGAGAAGGAAAAACTAAGAGAATCCTTTTATTTTTTCCAACTACGAGTGTTGAGGGAGAGCTGAAGTCTTCCATTCTAAGATATTCTATATATTTAACACTGAAGGAATCGAAGATGGCAGACAAATCTGTTATAAAACATCACTAGCTTGTTTGTAATAATTGTAATCACTTAACTATAAAGTTTAGTTATGTTAATATGGTAGACTCAAGACAGATGATTGCTTATGGTGATGTCATTTAAGGTCAATTCTGTGATTTAGAAGGAAAATGCAAGTGTAGCCTCATACTGTAAACCAGCAATTTACATATCATGTAAAGACCTTCTACTACCTAAACCTGTCGTTGGCCAATAATACTGGTGACACCATTCTCCTTGTATGAACTTACTATGCAGTCAATTTATTGATAGACACCATCCACATATTCTTAGAAAGTAAGTAAAATCTCACTAGCTAAATCATAGTGAATGACTATAGCTTCTACTTAACTTGATGTTATCTCTATTGATTTTGAAGGAGAAAAGTAAGACGGTTTTGGATTCCAATTGCTTTCCACGTGTATGGGGGAAAATTACAACTGATTTTGAAACTCAACCAGCCAATAGTTTTGGATTCACAGTAATTGCATATATTTTTATTTAAAAATCCTCTTTAGCAGTATGTGCCTGTTACATAAAGCGATGGAGCAGGCCCCAGTTTTATGTCTGATTCTAAACCTGGGCCTACAGTTCAAGACATACAACCTACTGTGGCCTTTGCTCCGTCACTTTGCCATGTGATTCTAATGTAGTTTTACTTGAATAACATAAAATAACATATATAATGTTATTTATGTTATTTTCCACGTGAAGAACTCCTGTAAACCTTGCCGTTTTGAAACTCAGTGAGGCAGGCGTCTTAGACAAGCTGAAAAACAAATGGTGGTACGATAAAGGTGAATGTGGACCCAAGGACTCGGGAAGCAAGGTCAGTCATTGCAGTTTGGGGACTCTTCTTGTGTGTAAAACAAACAGTAACTGGGATCAATTGTCCAAAGCTTATGAAGCCTTAAGCACTGAACTTTTCTGTCCATTGCCTAAATTTGAACTTAATGCCATAAACTTCAGCACAGATGCTGTCAAAAGAAATAAACTGCTCCTCAGTAGTAAAGATTAAAATAAACTAAGATTAACCCTTATATAGTAACTATTATATATAATAACAGAGCTATCTTATATATTATAACAGATAATATTAACTATTATATATACATTATTAGAAAATTATATTAGTCTCCAACTTCTTTATCACTAATCTTTGTCAGTTAACTTTGTGTTTTGGAAAAGGAAACCATAAAGTGTATATTTAAAAGGTGATTTCCAAAACAGGAATGAGAAATTGATCAGCAGCTATCCAGAAAAATATATTAAATAAAGTTCAGGGTCATGGCACCACAATGACAAGCATTCTGCCTTAGTTCAAAGAGGCCAGTCACATTTATGGTCTGACAAATCAATAAAATGAGCTTCCAGATCTATTATCTCAATAGAGATTATTTTTAAAAATCAGTATTGACACTGTATGTCCACAAGTCCTAAGATCTTTTGCTCTTGGATTTATTTTTAAAGATTTATTTATCTTTATGTGTATGGGTGTTTTGCTTGCATGTCTGTTCCTGCATTCTTAGAGACCAAAAGATGGCATTGGATACCCTGGAACTGGAGTTACAGACACTTAGTTGTTAGTTGCTGTGTGGGTGCTAGAAATGGAAACCACATCCTATGGAAAAACAGACAGTACTCTTAACCACTGACCACTCTACAGTTCCAACTCATGAATTCTTTACAGAGAAATTCAGAAATATATAGGCTGATTTTGCAGAGTGTAAAGTTACATGTTTATTATAATTGGAAAAAAGATCACATTTATCAGTGATTCAGCATACCTATACATACTAATAGAATATATCTAAGAAAGGCTGGGGAGTAGTGGCACATACCTTTAATCCCAGCACTCAGGAATATGTGTGTGTGTGTGTGTGTGTGTGTGTGTGTGTGTGTGTGTGTGTGTGTTTGCTCCTATTGTCCTATTGAAGATTTTTTAATTTTTTTTTAAACTTTTTCAGTATAGCATTTTAGAAAGAAAAGGAGCTGCTGTTTATTCTAAGATATTGAAACAAGTAACATTTGCAGAGTTTCTATTATTTTTAGAAAGCAATGTCAGTTTAATAGGTCATCTTTCAAACCTTACACACAGTTAATAATTTTTGTCTACCTTTGAAACAGAGTAAAATGAGACAAGCTTTGACCATATAATGAAATTGTCACCTTGTGTCCTGCCGTAAAATAAGACAAACACAATAATTAAAACCATGTAACCTTAAAATAACATGACTAAGCATACAAATACATATATAAAGAGAGAGATATAAATATATAAATGTATCACTTGACTTAAATACTTTTCTTATATAACTACTGGAGAACTTAGATAAATTTTGCATGCAAGCTATTGTGGGATAGATGGTGGCCACAAAACACCTTTCAGGGTGTCTTACTAAATTTTTTTACAATAGTGTTATATTATAAATATATTAATAGTTATGGCAATTTTAAGTTACTGTCACAATTTAATATCTTTCAGACTATTCCCAGATATAAAAATAAGATTATATATATATATATATATATATATATATATATATATATATATATATATATAATGGGGTTCTGAACTATAATATGCCTAACATATTGACTATTAAGCATTTTAAGTGTCAATGGGATTATAATTTCCAATCAGTAAAAGCATTTATAAATATGACCATACATAGTTTGTTTCTCAATTTGTATGTATTTTATAGAAAATTGTCTTCAAAAATCCATAAGTAATGACATAAACCTGTATTCCCAGAACTTCAGAGGTAGAGACAGTCAGTAAGGAGTCAAAGCTACCCTTAGCTCTATAGTGAGCCAATCTAGGCTACATAAGACCCTGCTTCAAAAAATAAGCATCAAATTAAATGAAAAACTTTAAAATACATAAAATTATGCATGTTGCTAAATAGTATATATTTATTTGTATTTTATATGTTGTATATACAACACTATATTGCACATAATATTGTTAAGTAGTATAGAAAATTCAAAATTGCTCATGAGGTTCTCCTGCGAACACACTGGAATAATAAATGATGCATGCCGTAATGCCTTATTATTTACACACTTAATAAGTTAACAATGTGACACTGATAACCTAAAGACCCTTAATCCTGTAATTAAGAAATGTGGCATGATAACTATCCAAGAGAAGTATTAAACACTAAAAAATGTGTTTTAAAGGATGTAAAGCCCAAAGATTTTCTTCCACATATTCTGAGCATGACATTTTCAAAGTCTAAATAAGACCTCTTCTGCCTCCCTATGTAAATATATGAATGCTTTTACATGGTTTAGTATAGTGATTTTCTTTACATATTTAGTAATGATAAAATGTTTGGATTTTATTGAATGTAATTATATTAATTTATTGGTAATTATTATAATTTTCTTTTCCCAAGAGCTATAAGCTTTATGTTTACATCTATATACCTGCATCAGTGACTTAACCTGTAATAGTTCCCAGTACAATTAAGCATTTCTTTTAATAGGCTGATTTGAATGTATATGTTCTTTTACCTTTTCTGTGTGACATTCCCATAGTTAACTGAAGTCTCTTTATCCTCCCTAGGACAAGACGAGTGCCTTGAGCCTGAGCAACGTAGCAGGCGTCTTCTACATTCTGGTTGGCGGCTTGGGCTTGGCAATGCTGGTGGCTTTGATAGAGTTCTGTTACAAGTCCAGGGCAGAGGCGAAGAGAATGAAGGTGGCAAAGAGTGCACAGACTTTTAACCCAACTTCCTCGCAGAATACCCACAATTTAGCAACCTATAGAGAAGGTTACAACGTATATGGAACCGAAAGTATTAAAATTTAGGGGTAGGACTTAGGGCCTACACCAGTGAGTGGGGGCTGCATCCTGTGAACGCAGTGTTGTGACCTGTCTTGTCCAGTGGTGGTACTGCTTGCTTTTACTTAGAGCTTTCTATTTTTGACATTTTCAGTGCTCAGTGGTTCTGTTTTTGTTGGCTGCAGATGTTCTGTTTGAACTTTATGTTGCCAATAGATATCTGCATTGTAATGGTCAGAACATGAAAACAAATTAGAATTGCTCCACAAATCGATGGAAACAGCGTGATTTCCCCCAAATCAGAGAAAATTGAAATTCCATCTGAGCTTCCCTAAGCAGAGACCAGCTAAATTTCTATGACAACTCATAAATGCAAAGAAAATAAGAGCAAAACATATTTTAATTGATTAAAAAAAAACCTAGGAAGTTGCCTGGTTTTGATAAGGTTACAATGTTTTTTAAACAAAAAATACATATAAAGGATCCCCATCGTAAGGACTGCATGAATTTTGCTCTAATCTAACATGTCTTCCATTGGCTAGTCATATTTCTTTACTTAAATGCATTAATCCCTATTGTTTGTTCATTTTGGTTATGATACACATTTATTAAATGAGATTCAACTTATACAAATTCACTTATTACTGAAGCATTCTAAACAATCCAGCGCTTCTCCATTTCTCCATCAAAAATTTCAGATACAGACACACACACACACACACGCATACAGATATATATATATATATATATATATATATATATATATATATATATATATATATAAAACGTATATATAGATAACATATACACACATATATATGTTAGAGAAAAATGAAATATTTCAGTGAGTTATTATACATTTTCCCCATTTTTTTCCACTTTGGTTTCTTTTTAAAAAGCCACATAGCCATACTTATACACTCTCCTCATGTCACAATAAAAATGATATACATTCCAGGAAGTACAGATGGAAGTTAACTTTTCAGAATCTAAACATCCACTTGTTTTCTCTAATGATCAAAGGTGGTTTTAAAATAAGACCCTAATGGATTTAGTATTGCTCTTCTGAAACCAAAACTCTGACAAAATCATTTTCTAAAATCATATATAATCGCCTAATGAATCAGCTTTTGTTTAGATTGCATAATAAATGAGACATACTTGAGGCAGCTGAAAGTCAAGACAAAAAAATATTTACTAATATGTATATTTGAAGTTGTGCAAGAAAACATGGTTGATTTGATATTTAATGACAGAAACTTCTGAATTGTGTGCTACTTTCTGAAAGGAAAGAAAGAAACCACCCTGGTGATCAAGACAGGTTCTCCCCACTTTCTAGAATCCTAAGGTTGAACACACATGCACAGTGACAGCTTCAGCTGATTTGTTCTCAATTTTCTAAAAATTGTGAAAGCTAAGTCCTCAGTTCACTCCAATAAAGCACCGTGAGCTTATCTTCAAATATGGTTAGGTGCTTTAAGAGAAACTACTTGAAAATTCATGGAAATAAACTGAGACTGTGTCAAGGTTGATGGCCATTAAGAAAATACTTTTATCTTAATATTTGCTGAGTTGAAGAGAAATTTTTCAAATGGAAGAGCAATATCTCACCTGGGTTATTTGGAATGAATTCATAACGCATCTTATTTCTTGTGTTACTAAAAGTGAGTTTCTTGTTCATTCCATTCATTTGATAAAGCCAAGATGGAAAAGCAATATTCAAAAATATTTAAAGAAATACCAGTGAGTGCATTTATTGCAAAGTCTGGTAAATTATTAAAGAAAAGAGTTAAGCATTCCCAGGTTAGAACTTTTACATCATAATTTTCTTTTAGTTGAAGCCTGTCACTGAAGTTCATCAAATGTTACCTCCTTTAAGGCTAAATTTGACCTTTTAAAAAACACATTTTGAATATAGACCAAGCACTCATAGTCATGTAAATATGTAATTTTTTTATTTTAATAACAGTAACATTCAGAGTAAGCAAAAATAATTTGTACCTGCAGCAAAGACTTGAGAGTAAACAATTTTTATTTTACTGTCAAACTGATACGTTTTTCCCTCTTAAAAACTTTGTAGAGACATGGCCACTTATGACTAGAATCCTAACATTTGAAACTCTGAGACAAGTGGATTTCTGCACATTTTAGGCTACTCTTGGCTGTGAACAGATATTATGTCTTGAAGATAAAAAGAAAGAAAGGGGGTTCTGCTGACATAATTATTGATTGTTAATTTAGATGCCATCTGGCACCTCTGAAATCAAACTCTGGAAACTTTATACATATAAGATCTACTTAGAAATGTGGCTAGGGGCCAGAGTGATGCTCAGATGTTTGGAGGGCTAGCGCACTATTAGAGGGCCAACACTCAGTTCCCAGCACCTACATCAGATGGCTCCCAGACACCTATTGCCCCAGCTTCAAAGGTTCTGACACCCTTTTCTAGCCTCTGTGGACACACACACAGACACACACTCACACTATACACACAAACATTCACTTATTTGAACTCACAGACAATCTTATATCCTATGTTCTTCAGCAACTGAATTAATTCATTCTAAACTCCAAAATATCCCCTCTAAAAGTTACTGTGTTCCAAACAGCTAGGCATCCACTAATTGGTTCTTATTTCCCCTTGTTAGGCAGCTTACAATACGTTCTATGTGTTTTTTTTTTCTTTTTTCTTTTTATTTATTTTTTAAAAAAGAAAACAAACTATCTTTTTTTATTATACATACCAATCCCATGTTACCACTCCCTTTGTTGGCTCTTCACTAAAAACACCGAACCCTGAAAGAAAAGATTGCATTTGAAAGTTTTACAGCAACTCCAATCCCATATCCTGGGTTATATTTCTTAAATAAAATGTTTTTTGCTGCATCTTCTTGATGCAAACAATACTGTTTTGTTCATTTTTTTTTTGTTATAACCACTTACTCTCTAGGAATCTCACAGGTGTCTCCCTTTTCAAAGCAAGATTACTTGGAAGTACAGTCTACTTCTGAGTTCCCAGGCAAGACTCTGACAAGGCCATGAGGGCCTTGAAGAACGGGTCATTTCACATGTTTGTCTTTTGAGGATTTTTTTTTTTTTTTGAGACAGGGTTTCTTTGTGTATCCCTGGCTGTCCTGGAACTCACTCTGCAGACCAGGCTGGCATTAAACTCAGGAAGCCATGCTTCTGCCTCCTGAGTGTTGGGCTTATATGCCCCCTCTTTCACATGTTCTTATGAAGTTAAATTTCTCCATTTCTAGCTTCCTTGATGGTATACTGTATTTCAGTTTCATTATAATTTTAAAAATGTGCAATATCTTCACTTATTATTTTATTTGATACAATTTATATTCAACACATTCTTCGGTGTGTAGTTCTTCAGGGTTTTCTATAATTTTATTTTTTAAAAAATAAGTTTTTTCATACAAAGTATTTTGATCATGGTTTTTCTCCCCCATTTTCCTAGATCTTTCCCACCTCCTAACCCACCTCAATTCAACTCTCAGCAAAGTAAAGTTTATTAAGTTTATTTGGAATTTTATCCTTTTCCCTTTACATCCAAAGAAAAGTATCCCCCCATGTCTGAATATTCATCCACTGGACAAATATTTACTGAGTGGCTATTCAGGTAGCAAATAAAAGCTGAAGTTCAGGGTCACCGGGATGATTTAGGGTGTCAAAGCCCTTGGGGCAAAGCCTGATGACCTAAGCTCAGGCCCAGGACCTACGTGGTGAAAGAAAGAGAACCAACTCCTACAAGTTATTTTCTGACCTCCACACACATGCCATGACATGAGTTCATGCACACACACACACACACACACACACACACACACGTGCACGCGCGCGCTCCACATGCGTACGCACACATACACACACAAACACATACACAATTAGTAATAAATGTAGTTTTTAAAAAATCAAATTTTGATTTCAAGGGACTAATGGAAGTTAACCAAGAAAGAGTGTTATTTCCCTAAAAACCTCATTATATGCCAAATGTATCTAAATACAAATGCTTTTGATGTTTCTATAAAGTCCTATCCTAAGTCCTCATCATGAAAATAGGCATTCATTTTTTACTTCAGTCATTTTGACTACTGTTATATTCACCTTTTATTTTAATCATAGTTAAATCACTCTATGCTATTTGAGTTCATCTTTCTGTTATTATCAGGGTGAATGATTTCTAACATTTTTACTCCAACAGCTTTTAGTAAAATAATGAATTTCATTCACATAAATTAGTCAAACATTAAATTTCCAGAGCATATCAAACACTAGAATGTAATTTCCTATGGAATTAGATAAAATTTAGTTCTCAATAAACAAATACATTGTGAGTTGCAAGAAAGTGGGGGTCCCATCTTGGTCACCACAAAGCTTAGGGGACATCTCCTTTGTCTTATTTTTCTCTTATTAACTCTAGGATTTATTTGGCTACGAAGGATTTGGAGTCTGTAAAATGTAAACAGTAGTCAGATTTACATGATCACAGAGCCAACATCTCCTCTATAAGAGTGCTATTTTCTGCTACCTGAGAAGGCAGGAAATAAAGATTCAGTGAGTGTTCAGAGACGGGCCACCAGAAGACCCCATTCATTTCTGTGCATTGTCAAATATACCTACTTTCAATGCACCTCCTTAAAGCATAAAACTTACAAATGAACCTTGATTCCTAACAGGCATACAGTGAACTATATGTCACTAACTGTGCTGTTCTGAGTCATGTCTGGAACTCGTGTGAATGGTCTGTGCAAGGAAAACAGGAAATCTGTGTATTTATAGTTTAGCAATTTTCTGTGCTTTACAAAACCATTCCTTGCACCAGAAAAACATCTAGCAAGAAAATACTATGGTTTATAGAATGCCCATAAAACAGAAGAGAGCTCTGAAGCTTCTTTGGAAGTACTAGGTTGTAGAGACCAAGTGAAAAGGTTTCTTCTATCCAGATTGGCTCAGAAAATCCAGATTTTGTGATCTTTCAAACAGCTTTTAAATATATAGGCCCTAAAACTCTAGACCAATTAATTCATCCCCTATTGTATCTGAAATTTTCTTTCCCTTACAAACAATTTGACCAAAAAGCACATGAAAAAAAAATGCAGATGTCTAATTATCGATATTTTGGTGTTTGATGTGCCACGTTTTGTTGAAGCGAGAGAAATATCATAACACCTGGCATCCTCTCTGTTTCCTTTTCATGCAACACAGCTGACTTTTTCCGAAGCCATAAGAAACAAAGCCAGGTTATCCATCACTGGGAGTGTGGGAGAAAACGGCCGTGTGCTGACCCCCGACTGCCCCAAGGCCGTACACACAGGAACTGCAATTAGACAAAGCTCGGGATTGGCTGTCATTGCATCGGACCTACCATAAAAACCAAAAAAATAATTGAGTGCCTTAATTATACTGTGTTGGTGACTGATGGAAATGCAGCTCGGAGAGACGGGTCCAGCGTGGTTCCTGGTTTAACACATCCTTTGACTGAGAGCAGGAAGGACGTTCTGAGTGTCGGACATAACCAGTGCATGAGTTCAGCACGGAAATTCAGACTCGGGTTTTATATCAGGAAAACTCACAATTTAGTTTTTTGGGAGAGGAGTGGGGGGTGTCTGGGACGGGTGTATTAACAGCAACGAATTTCACTTGAGCGCACTTAGAACTAATCAGACTGGCCAGTTAGAGCATCATACTGTGAAGTTCTTTCTCAGAAAGGCCATGTTCACCACAGGAAGGGGTTCAACAGTTAATAGAGGTCAAGGAACCTGCTAGCCTGTGTCTCCACAACACCCATGTAGTCGATGGAATAATCTGCAGCTGAGACATGCAGTCACTAAAATGTGATAAGAAAATAATAAACATGTAAATCCTGTGGGGGAACAAACAACAAAATTTAAAGAAAGTATTTACAGTTACTTTGGAAATAAAACAATACTGAAACATGCTTGCTTTTTAACTGAAGTAAATCCAGTAGAGGACAACACAATTCTTTTTTCTAACCATCTTAGGGAACAATACATTGCAATAATTGATATAAATGTCATCACTGTAACAAACTTTAGAAACTTTTTTAATGTAAAAGTTGTTGGTCACCTTGTTTCCCGTACCCTTCGCTCTGTCGCACTGTTCTTCACTCTGTCGCACTGTTGGTTCATAGATTGTGTTTGTCTGTCAGGAACAAAAAGAAAATAGGTGAAGAAAATGCTGACATGAAGTCATTCATCTGCAATGTAGAATTAAAAAAAGACTACAGGTCACTCATGTTATCATTATAATTTATAATCCTGTTCTGTGTACAAAATTGTAATTTTTGTACCCGCCCAAAAGAATAAAACAACACTTTTTCTTACAGTATATATCTACAGAATGTAAATTTTTCCCTATAATCATACAAGTTATTTGAGAAACTCGAAGACTGCATGAGGGATGTAGAAATCAAAGAACAGATTATATAAACAAATGTAGGCTGTCTTTATTATTTCTGCATAGTATGCTTTCCTTCTTTTACAGATGTTGGCCTCATTTGTTAATAGATTAAGTTTTCAGAGATGGAGTCTTCGAGTATGGGAATGGACAGCTGTTTTGACACCAACATACCTGTGTGGAAATTTTACTTGACTCTATTTTGCTGCATTGACTTTAGTATCTCTTGGACTTTTTCCCTCATTCCTATACTTCCATTTGAGTTCTTTGAAGGCGCTGATAACTGTTTGGGGTAGAACACAACTGAAAAACTCAAACCTTATTTTTACCCCAAAATTATGAAAAAATTAAATCATAATTATTTTTAAGAAAACAAAACATTTATGGTTTAAAAGGTCTGTTTCATTTCAAATGATGAATGAGTTCAATGATATAGTAAAAATCACCGACTGAGGGATATTTGCCGAAAGCACAAGTTAGAATAATTCCTGAAGTGTGGCCTTGAAGGATAAGTTGAGTTTTCACAGGTGGAGGTATGGTAAAGAGCCTATGGGAGAGCAGCCACAAAGCCACTCGTTGGGCAGGCCTGTGTACAGGGCTTGTGCAGCAAGGTGGCCGGGAGAGGGCACAGGCTGTGACACCATGGGAGCTCTGGCAGAAATATGGACTGGTTTTCTTTCCTTTAACCCTCACAATCTCCTTTCAATATCTGTGTCACTACCATGTAATCCTTATAACACATGTATACACTGTCCCTCTAGAAAGGCTACTTCTCTGTTATTGAGCAAATGGTTCCTTTTCAAATCTGAGCCTTCCCTGATGTCTTTTTCTCTTACTCCCACCCATCTTCTCAGCCAGCTAATGGACTTGCCCAGCACACAGAATACTGCATCTACCATTTCTTTTGTCTGTAGCTCTCTTCTGTCTTTACCTGACTGTCACTCGTCCTTCAGCACTCGGATTGAATTTTATTTGCACTGGGAGTATTTCCATGATTATCCACCAGCCCTGCCTAGGATGCTGACCTACATGCCATTCTTAATGTTTCTTACCCATTATGGCACTCACCATACTGCACTGTAATTGCCTGTGTACTTGTCTATAAACTACTAGACTGTCAGCTCCTTGAGGGCAGGGACTGTGTCTATCTTGTTCACAGTTGTATCCCCAGCACCCAGCACAGTGCCTGGCATATTGTAGGTGCTTAATAAATATTTGTTGAATGAAATAACTAATTGGATTGATTTAATTAAGTTGAAGCAGAAAAAATATATTTTCTTCTTAACAGTCCCTGGGGTATAAATTAGCTATAGAGTGCTTAAAATAAGCTAAGATTGACTGCCCTCAGAATATTTTTAATGACACTGAAGAAAATAGCTAAAAAGAAATACACATAAAAGATTTAGTAAATTTTCTCTTTTTGGTTTTTCAAGATAGTAAATTTTCTCTTTGTGGTTTCTCTGCATTGCCTTGACTGCCTTGGACCCTGCTCTGTAGATCAGGATGGCCTTGAAATCGGGGGATCCACCTGCCTCTGCCTCCCAAATGCTGAGATTAAAGGCTTGTGCTACCATGTCCAGCTTTTCTTTTCTTTTTTTAAAAACAATGCAAAACCAAAAAAATTATTTGATGTGTTATGAAGGGCAGTGGGCTTGGGAGTGACAAGAATTGCCCATGGCAATTCGATGCTCTCTAATCAGATGTGCAGGTTCCCTGTTTAACTATAACTCTGTAGCATAACTTAGCTTGACTAGTAAGCACTTGAGAATAAGGATTAAGTTTAGTGTTTAGATATTCTTTTAAAATAACATTCATTTAAGCTTGGAGTGGATTTGTGCTCTTTGAAAGAGTTATGTTTTTACAGTATAAAGTAATTTTGGAAAAAAGAAAAGAATAATTTTGAAACCACTGTGGAGTCATAGCTGCTGAAAAGTTATTAAACTTAGAAATGTGATTTTAAAATATGTGAAAGTTAAGGCTGGTGAGACAGCTCAGTGGGTATAGGTTCTTGCCATGCAAGCCTAATGACAATCCATGTAAGCGTGGAAAAGTAGAACTGGCTCCACAGAGCTGTCTTCTGACTTCAACACATGCATAGTGGCAGGCATGTACTCTCTCTGTCTCTGTCTGTCTCTGTCGGTCTCTCTCTGCCTCTCTCTCTCTCTCTCTTCTCCCCCCCTCTCTCTCACACACACCATATACACACAGTAATGCTTCATAAAAATTTACATTTAAAGTATTTGATTCCACAAAATAGAAGAACTCAGTTACTGAACACAAAAGATCACTATTTAGTGAAACTAAATATTTCAGACAAAAGCTTCTTAGGAATTACATGAGCTAGGTAATCAATGGGCACCATAAGCTAAGTAATCAATATGCCGTGACCACCATGAGGAGCTCTAAAGAGAACCTTGTTACTTACAATCAGCCCCATAACTCATTGATAATGCCAGTCTCAAACTATTATATTCATTTCACATTCCTGCATGTGTTACCTGTGTTGCTTGGTTTTCCCACCTATATAACACCTATTCAGTTTTTTCCTAAGGCACAGTAGATGTTCAATATTTATTTGTCGGTACTTAATCACAACTTTATACATAAAATCAGAATCAATGAATATGTACAATATTTTATTCTCAGAAAACAGGACAATGCAACTTATATTGCCAAGGTAGTTGTAACAGACATAAAGCTCAAACTATAAGTGATACTTTGTACAGTCTGAGACACAGACTGTGGAGTGATCTGTTTTGTAGTTTTTGTTTGTTTTTTCATTTTTGTTATTTTTATATATTACCACTCTGAAGTTCATGTTTTCATATACAGAAGTGTTTTATTCTCACACAGTAGTGAAAAGCTCAGTCTTATTATTTGTAAAAGCAAAAGCAAAAAGAACAGGTTATTTATTTACAAATTCCCTCTGAGCTTTTTTCAAGAGAGCTATTTCATGCAATAATTATGATGTCATTAGAAGAGATAATAAACAGAAATTGTATCTCATAGAAAAGGAAAACACTAAGATTAGTGCTTTCTTATTTCTGTGAACTGAGAAAAACCTTATTCACATATTTGTTTTGCTTTGACTATATTTTCTTTGAAAGTGGAAGAGAATAAGCAAACTAATAGAAGATAAGATAAAGGAACACTAAAATAAAGGGGGTTGGGTAAAAGAAAAACATTTTTTTCAAGTGAACAAAAGCTATTTTTCTCCTTCAAAGATTTTATTTCTACATGTAAGTATGCATGTGTGGAGGCATGTACACATGAGAGCAACACCCAAGGTGTCCAGAAGAGGGCATCACAGGTCCCTTAGATGAAGAGTCACAGGAAGGGCTGGAACTGAACTCCAGATCTCAGGAAGGGCAGACAATTCGTAACTGCTAAGTCTCTCTCTAGCCCAAGGAAAGATGGTTTTTGTTTGTTTGTTTTGTTTGTTTGTTTAGGAGAAAATAGACAGCTCCCACTTCTTACATACTTAATGCATTTCTCTTTGATAGGCATAGAACCTTTACAATTTGACAGGACACAGACTGACACTGTGTCAGCCTTGGAGGACAGAATTAAATAAAATATTCTCAGTCTTGTTTGAGATGATGCTAAGAGATCATTTATCGTTGCCTATATGGTATGTCTACCACCTCTTAAATGCAAAAAAGCTTTAGACTTTTTTAAAGAACAGAAGCTAAAACAATTTAGTCCATCCTTGGCTACATTTAGAAATTAGTATAATGTTTTATTCAAATAAAACTGGTGCTTTTTCAAACTTCTAAATCATGGAATCCATCAATCCTACCTACCTGGCATTTCTCAGAAATGTCTTCCTATTATTCCTCTCTTCACTCTCAGACTGTGTGTAGCTTTTCAACCCTTGGGACTGAGAAGATCTCAGTCTTAGCCCAGTAGATCTAAATCCATGTCTTGCATATACTCTCACATCAAAGTCATCCCATTCTCCTCTGCATCTGCCTTCATGTTGCTCTTCCTGCTGTTAACCTTCCCAGCTCTTGCCACCATTCTTACCTTCAGTACAAAATAAGGAAAGGCAACCATTGAAATTATGGCTCAGAGTATACACACACACACACACACACACACACGCACACACACACACGAGAGAGAGAGAGAGAGAGAGAGAGAGAGAGAGAGAGAGAGAGAGAAGACCAGAGCGTGGTTCCCAGTACCTGTATCAGGTGGCTAACAAGCACCTGTACCCTAGGGAGTTTCAACACTTCTGCCCCCCACTTGCACACATATGCACATAAATGCAAACAAACACACATAATTGAGAATAATAAAAATTAATCTTAAAATAATTCCTTTTTGTGGAACTGTGTGCTATCACACCACTAATACGGTTGAGTAGGCAAAAGTGCTTGCTGAGTGTAGTAGTCTGAATGTAATTGGTTCCCATAATCTCACAGGTAGTGACACTAATAGGAGGTGTGTCTTTGTTAGAATGGGTATGGCCTTGGTGACGGAAGTGTATCACTGTGTGGGTAAGTTTTGATGTTTCTTGTGCTCAGGATACCACCCAGTGTCTCAGTTGACTTCCTATTGCCTGCAAAATATAGAACTCTCAGCTACTGCTTCACCACATCTGCCTATTTGCCATTTGTAGTGTGGAGCTGTGGGCCAGCATCCTGCCGCCAGGCTCCCAGCCACCAGCTAGCTTATGCCCTGAAATAACATCACACAAATTGTATTCTTTTAAATACTGCCTGGCCCATTATTTCTAGCCTCTTATTGTCTAATTCTCACATCTTGCTTTAACCCATTTCTAATAATCTGTGTAGCACCACGAAGTGGTGCCTTACCGTTTAGTTTCTAGCATACGTCCCTCTTGGGCTGGAGCTTCATCGAGTCTGGCTTCTCTCTCAGGAGAGGCACGGTGGTCTGTCTAACTTAGGAGAGGCGTAGCATCTTACTGATCCTTCTACCTCACTTCCTCTTCCTGTTCTGTCTACTCCACCCACCTAAGGGCTGGCCAATCAAATGGGCCAGGCAGTTTCTTTATTAGCCAATGGGAATCCTCCATCATTTCCCCTTTTTCTGTTTACAAAAAAAGAAAGGCTTTAACTTTAACATAGTAAAATTACATATAACAAAACAGTTATCAAGTAAGAATTACAGTTACAGTATTTATATCTACTTTATCTTTTATCATAACTAAGGAAAACTATAACTATCTATCCATTCTTCAACTCCATCAAAGACTCCAAACGGATATAATATTACCTAAGTAAACAAGAAATAAGCAACTTCCAAACTCTAGAAATGACAGAGACATCTCGCTGCCTGGACAGTCACCCAAAGTTCTTTTGTACTGTTGGGGCATCCATCTTCGGCCTACAGGCCCATAGTTTCCAGGAGACATTTCCATGATGCAGGAAATTTCAAAGGCAGTTCAGTCAGTATCTGCTGTGTCCTGCAGAATGTCTCACAGACTCTTTCATGAATCAGGAACCCCAAAGAGTCATCTCACATTTAGGCAAGTTCAGCAGTCCTCTTTCTGTGGGTTCTTTGTGTCCAGTTTATGCCAACAGTCCAGACAAGAGCAGTTTCTTGCCCAAGTGGCTATCAAACTCCATAAGGATCCTCTTCGATGTCCATCTTCCTCTTGAAGTAGATTGGTGCTGCCAGGAGCTGACGTGTCTCATTGTCATGAAAAGCCCTAAGTTATTAAAACATCTAAAATGTGATATTCTGTAGTCTTTGAAAGATATGAAGAATGCCTATTTAACTTAAATATATCTCTATATATCTAGAAAATCTAACTAACATAACTACAAGTTTTACTATTATTGATGACTATCCATTAACAACCTCTATACATTACATTTTTTAAATGAACTACATAATCACAATACCTTAATCAGTATCAGAAATCCATATACATATAACAAAATTGTATCACTAAAGCAAAATCCACATCAATGCAAATTATTCATATCTATATCATATCCCCCTTTAAATGTAAAAGAACATTTATAAACAATATTTGGGAATATGGGCGCAGTTATTTCTCTCCAGACTGCTTCCTGCTGAATGGGGACGCTGTTAATCAGATCTTTCATGGTGTAACCTGTGTGCCAGGTTCATCTCAGTCATCAGTTGGGTGAAGTAATTTTCTGAAGGTGTTCACAGCAACCTTTCAGGAGGGTGTGGTCTATCATACCATATTGGGATAGAAGCAATCCATAGGGTCTCATTTTCTGTAAAAACAAAAGAAGCATCTCTTTTCCAAAGTATCATATCCTTAGATCCAAATTCTGAAGTCAAGGTATTTTCAAGATATCTTTCTTGGATTAGTTCAGCAGCATTTACAAACAAATATCTTTTAGCAGCTGTTTTTCCTTCCTCAGCATTCAAACAATTCAAAGAGAGCATAATAGTATACAGTATCAAGATTCTCTGTGTATTTTCCATTTTTGTGTGGCTTTACTTTAACCTCTATTTCGTTTATTTTTACTTTTACTTTTTGAGACAGGTTCTCCATATATCTTTGTCCTGGAATAACTCTGTAGACCAGGCTGTCCTTGAACTCTGAGATCCTTCTGCTTCTGCCTCCCCAGTACTGGTATTAAAGGTGTATGCTACCACCCCTTGAACTCACAGAGATCTGTCTGTCTCTGCCTCCCAGGCATTGGGATTAAAGGTGTGTGCTGCCACACCTTGAAGTCACAGAGGTCAATCTACCTCTGCCTCTCAAGTGTTGGGATTAAAGGTGTGTACCACCACAACAAACTACTTCCTTTTTTTTAAGAACTTTAACCTTTAGCCTGCATATATTTTTAACACATCATAAATCATTTAGACATTTTCTTCGACTTTGAATCTTTCTTTTACTGTATATCTCTCTTTTTCTGACGACATGAGTCTTTAATTTACCAAACAATATTGGTAGGAATAAAGCTGTAACTTTGGCAGCTGGATCCAGCCCATTCCTTAGCTTTCCAGCCTCATTGCAGAGGTACCGGCTGTAGCCATGTTTATCACCACAACTCTGTGGCGGTTCAAAGTCCCTGCCAGCAAGCAAGCTGCAACAGTGTTAAACAACAATCAAAAGCTCCATAGTTAGGACTGCCTGCTTGAAAGAGTCAAGAGTTTGCCCTGGCAGGACGGACCAGACGCCAGCATTTTAAAACAGCACAGCTTTTTTTCCTGCTACCGCTGAAAACAAACAAGCATGCAGTCAGCTTTTATCAACGCCATTTAAGTGTTTCATAGCAGGACCTCTTAAGAGATGGAGGGTTTTGTAGCTAAAGCTGAGTCAGGAAGCCTCTAGCAAGCAAAGCCAAACCCGAGAAAGTGCTGCTACGGAGAAAACATGCTTTACTCTATTCTTTCCCAAGCTTTCTCAGGCTTTCTGTGGATCCAGTTATCCACGTTGGGCACCATTCTGTAGTGTGGAGCTGTGGGCCGGCTTCCTGCCGCCAGGCTCCCAGCCACCAGCTAACATATGCCCTGAAATAACATCACACAAATTGTATTCTTTTAAATACTGCCTGGCCCATTATTTCTAGCCTCTTATTGTCTAATTCTCACATCTTGCTTTAACCCATTTCTAATAATCTGTGTAGCACCACGAAGTGGTGCCTTACCGTTTAGTTTCTAGCATACGTCCCTCTTGGGCTGGAGCTTCATCGCATCTGGCTTCTCTCTCAGGAGAGGCACGGTGGTCTGTCTAACTTAGGAGAGGCGTAGCATCTTACTGATCCTTCTACCTCACTTCCTCTTCCTGTTCTGTCTACTCCACCCACCTAAGGGCTGGCCAATCAAATGGGCCAGGCAGTTTCTTTATTAGCCAATGGGAATCCTCCATCAGCCATTGTGCTCTCCATCACGATGATAATGGACTGAACCTCTGAAACTACATGTGAGTCACTCCAATTAAAGCTTTTCTTTATAAGAGTTGCTGTGGTCATGGTATTTCTTCACAGCAATAAAACCCTAACTAAGATATTGAACAAGCCTAAAAATCCCAATTCAATCCCAAAATATACAGAAGAGAACTGATCTCCAAGCAGTTCAGGTCCACACACAGAGACATCATATACACATGCATATAAATATTGAGTTAATTTTTAAATATGTCACCAGCATTATGGTGGCTTGCATCTGGAATCTCAGTATTGTAGCTCAAGGACTGTGAATATAAGGCCAGCCTGGACCACACAGCAAGTTCTCAGCCAATATATACACTATTTAGGAAGACCTTGTCTCAAATACAAAACCAAAAGGAATACAACCATAGCAAAAAGGAAGTAAGTTATCTCTCTATCTAACCTCACTATTAATATGAATTCATGAACTGCTTGCTTGTCCACATTAGTTACTGACTTCTCCATCATTGGTATAGATTCACTAAGGATTTTGGAGTTTAACCTATCTATCTAGTCCACCCTAAGGTGTTCCCATTCACATTCTTTGACCATATCATGTATAGCACAAATAGTACTGCCATTTGCCCTTAATTTTTTGTGCCTTCTCAATGAACATTGTATTCTCTAATTTTGCACACCAAACCTCTCTCAACTCAGGCTTGAAAATTTTGTTCACTTATCCTGTCACAGGACACATTTCACCTGGTAGATCTCCATATAACAAAAATGTCTACAATCACCAATAAGACATTTCTATTGTCTATTCTAGTCCCACATATTTAATTGTTTGCTGACCATCTTTTTTGACTTCTTAATCAAAGTACATCAATCTTTTCATAGCTTATATATTTCTAACATAAACAAGTATCCAATCTCCCATTTCTTTATCATACTCATATCCGATTAATTCAATCTTCAGTTCCTTGTATTGCTTCAATATCTCTTTCCCCCTCCTCATGATCATCTATTTGATTTGGTGACTTACACTATTTTTCTGTCATTACTACAACCTCTTTGCTTCTTATTTTACTCGTACCTTGCTGTAGGCAAGACCTAGATTTTCCTCAAACATAAACATAATCCCACCAAAACCTAAGTAAGATTGTTTAGTGTCTATTCTATTAGGCTTGTCAACATGTCCAGTGTCTTTTTCACCAACTTTCCACAACAAAAACACAAAACAATTCACAAGTCTAGTTTTCAGAATCCTTTGTGTCCTTTCATTTTGAACCTTTGCCAATCCTTTCCTCTAGCTGGGTTGCTCATGTTTCAGAAAAGATCCTAATTATCACCAACATAAACAATATGAGCTCAATATATAAGCAAAAATATATTGTTAACAAAAAGGAGCTACTTCACAGAGAGTATGATGGTTTGAAAGAAAATGGATCCCATAGGCTCATGTCTTTAAATGTTTGGTTTCCAACTAGTGCAGCTATTTGGAAAGGACTAGAAGGTGTGACCTTTCTGGAACAGGTATGGCCTTATTGGAAAAGGTGTGTCACTGAGGGACTTTGAGTTTTTAAATGTCTAAGACAGGCCCAGTCTCTCTCTTTCTCATTGCCTGGTGCCTACTGATAAGGATGTAAAGCTCACAAGTACTACTCCAGCACCATGTCTTCCTGCTTCTGGACACAATAAGTATAGACTGATCCTTTAAAACTCTAAGCAAGCCCATAGTTAAATGCTTCCTTCCATATGAGTTCCTTGGTCATGGTTTCTCTTCTTTTCACAACAATAGAACAGTGACTAAGAGAGTTCAGATACTAGTTTCCCAGAGAACAAAGATGGACATGCTGCCAGCTCTGAAAGCAACAATGCCAAAGACAATCATCCCAACAATATCCATGATCTACTCCAAAGACTTGCAAACACCCCCGAGAAAAAAATTTCATCACTATTTTTTTATTGATTCTTTGTGGCTTTCATATTTGCATTCCTATTGCATCCACCTCTCTGTCTCTTTATATTCATCATCCACCCTTGCAACCTACCCCTCAAAATAAAGCAAAATTCAAAAGAAAAACAAAAAATCCAAAAACAAAAACAATAATAGTCAAACTAACATGCAAAAAATTAGCATAAAAGCTGTAGTGTGACAAAGTCACATAGTATACCCTTTAGTACACACATCTTTGCTTGAAGGTATTCACTGCAATGAGTCATTGTTCTGGTTCAAGTTCTCTGGCTTTTGCTATACCCTCAATATCTGACCTTCATTGGTACTCCTCTTGGATACCCTGTTGTTGCCTCATGTCACAGAGATCCTGTAGCTCTAGGTCTTCAGGTTGGGCCCTTACATTCTCAAACAGTTTATAGATGAGGTGGATGTTGGAATGGGATAACTCATAGCCCTGATTCTGGGCCTGGGTTGGTCAGCCTGCCAGATTTCCCTCATTACCACCATCGGAGAGAGCTCTCCAGAATTGCCCCACCTAGCAAGGAGCAGGGCGAATGCTCCTGCTCTCATACATCTGGGACCAGCTTACCTGGGCCTATACCACCAGGGCCAGCTCTACTGTTTTCCCAAATGCTGCAGTAGGTGAGGGGCAGGGCCTGCTCTCCCTCCTGCCATAGGTGGCTATTGGTGGCAGTCATCTTTCTCTCACCCAATGTCACCACATGGCAGATGAGGGGGGCAGAATCAGATCTCCTGCTCTAATGCCTCCAGGGACAGCTAACCTGAGCCCTTCCCAACAGGGTTTGTTCTAGTGTGCTATTCAGGCAAGGTTCGGGGTCTACTCTCCTGTGCATTGTAGTCAGTGAGGAACATGGTAAGCTCTCCCACTCTTATGACCTTAGGAACAGCTCAATCCCACCCACCAGAGGTAGCGAGAGTGGGGGATTGGAGGCATCTCTCCATCACCCACTCCACCATATGGCAGATGAGGAGTGAAGCCGATCTCTCATGCATATTTGTTGACAAAAGTTTCTGTCCCACCCGGTCCCACAGCCATTCAGTCCCCCCCCCAAAAAAAAAATAAAGCACACACAGAGACCTACATTAATTATAAACTGGTTAGCATATTAGGTCAGACTTTGTTATTACCTCTTATATCTTACATTAACCCATAACTCGTGTCTGTGTTAGCCACAGAGATTGTTACCTTTCATCAGAGGTATTCTCTTTTTTCTTCCTCTGCGTCTACTTGATGACTACAGACTGAGCCTTTCCTCTTTCCAGAATTCTCTTACTTTGGTTGCCCTGCCTATACTTTCTTCCTGGCTACTCATCAATCAGCAATTTATTAAATTAATACAAGTGGCAAATCTTTACGCAAGATCATTGTCCCAAAGTACTTCCCCTTTCTCTTTTCTTTTCAAAACAAGAACTCTGAATCTAATTTCCTTTGTTTAGCTTTTTTCCAGACCATTATCTATAACAACTTGTAACCAACACTCTAAACAAAGATAAACATCCATAATCTATTTTTGAGGCAATGTAGATGTAGTTCTCTGGGCTGCTTCCTGCTGATTGGGGTGCTAATAATCTTATAGGGATCTAAAGAAAATTTAGGATTATGGTCAAGTCCTAACTGGAATATTCTGTGAGAACAGCCATCTTGAGGCTGTTCTGGATGTAGAACTCAAAGAAAATGCCAACAGAGATCTTTTGAAATGTTGGATCATCTGGGCCATCCGCTCCTATCAGAGATTTTTCACGGGGTCTTCCTTAATCAAACCTAATTTTTCTTAACCCAGAATGAATTCACAGCCTGTCATTTTCTGTGGAAACAAAAGCAAAACCTCTTCTCCAAAGTAACGTATCTTTTAAGTTAAATTTTGAAGTCAAAGCATTTTCAAAATATATTGTATTAACCAAGCAGCATTTGTAATCAAATGTCTTTTAGCAGCTATTGTTCCCTCCTTAGCCATCAAACCATCAAAGTCAATGCAATAACATACAGTATCCAGATTCTCTGTGTATTTTTCATCTTTACATGACTTTATTAAAATAAAACTCTATTTTTTATTTTTAATTTTTGTTGGTTTATTTTTTCAGAACTGGGTTTTTCTGTGTATCTTTGGCTGTCCTGGAACTCACTCTGTAGACCAGGCTGTCCTTGAACTCGTGGAGATCTACCTGCCATCCATGTGCTGGGATTACGGTGTGTGCCACCACACCCAACTATTTTCTTTCTTTCTTTCTTTTAAGGACTTTATCCTTTTTTCTTTTCTCTCCCAAGACTACATACACTTTTAAACACAATATAAACTGTCTAGAGGGTTTTATGTCTAAATTTATCTTTACTGTATATCTCTCTTTTTCTGACAACATGAGTTTATAATTTTCTAATTTATATGGCTAGGATTAATGCCATGGCTTTGATGGCTGGATCCACCACATTCCTTAGCTTTCTGATAATCTAGCTTCATGGCAGAGTTACTGGTGGGAATCATGTTTATTGCTACAACTCTGTGGAGTTTCAAAGTCCCTGCCACCACCAAGAAGCATGCTGTTGGCTATTTATAAACACCATTTAAGTGTTTGGTGGTGAGGCCTCTTAAAAGAACCATAAGGTTTTTGCAGCTAAAGCTGAGTCAGTAAAGCCTCTCTTAAATGAGATGTGCTTGCGCTACCAAACAGAGTAAGAAGCCGTGTTTAACTCTGTTTGTGTGTGTGTGTGTGTGTGTGTGTGTGTGTGTGTGTGTTTGTGTTCAGAATTACTTCCCAAGCTCTCTCAGGTTTTATGTGGATATAGTTGTCCATGCTGGTGCCATTTGTTAACAGAGGTTTCTGTCCCTCTCAGTCCTGCAGTTGTTCTGTCCCAAAATCACAACAGAAGCTTATATTAATTATAAACTGGTTGGCATATTAGCTCAGGCTTCTTATTACTTCTTATATCTTACATTAACCCATAATTCTTGTCTGTATTAGCCACGTGTCTTCGTACCTTTTATCAGTGAGGCATTCTCATCTTGCTAACTCTGTGTCTGGATGATAACTGCAGACTGAGCCTTTACTCTTCCCAGCATTCGCATATTCTTGTTGTCCTGCCTATACTTCTGGCCAGACTACTGGCCAATCAGTGTTTTATTAAACTAATAGAAGTGACAAATCTTTATAGGGTACAAAACCATTGTCCCACAGTACACACTGATAGAGACAGAATACCCATGCCCTCATCAACATAATCAACACTATTATGCTGCCCAGATAAGGTACAGGGATGCTATCCTAAGTCTTGCAGAATCTGCTTTTCTTTTCTCATGACCCTGGGACCATCCTACCCACCTGCAGTAGGTGTCACAGAGTGAGGGGAGCATCTGCTCTCACCGGTGACACCACATGACAGATGAATAGTAAGTCAGTGTCAATTCTCCCACTTCCATGCCTTCAGTACTGGTTCACCTGCATCATCTGCCAACAGGGTCAACTCCACTGTGTTGTCCAGGAGAGGTGCAGGGCCTATTCCCCTGAGTGTTGCATTAGTGGAAGGGTGCAGTTCTCCTTAGTGATGCAGCCAGTGAGGGGAGGGACCAACTCTGTGCAGCCCTATAATCACTGTCTTTGTGGCAACAGGAGTCACAATCATCAACACAGACCAAGACCGTGGCACAGACAAGGACCCAGATATGGCCCTTGGAAGTAGTCCAGTCTCTGATGATGCAACAGCCCTGAGTAGCAGTGCATGCCACTCTGACCTATATTGCCCTGGCAGTGGTTTGGCCCTTAGACACTAACATGGGTGTAAGTGGCAGCCTAGGATCTTGGTGGTAACATGCGCCATGGATATCAAAACAGACCTTGACTGTGGTTGGACATGGCCCCAGACATGGTCCTTGTCAGCAGCCTGGGCCATGATCAGCATGGACCCAGTTGGTAGATTGGGGTGGGCACAGTGACTGCGTGGCCTTGGAACACCAAAACGTCCTCAAGTGGCAGTCCAGATCCTGGGCATATACTTGGTCCTCATTGGCAACAGAAGCACTAGATGTGAACATAGCCACAGACTGTGGCTGGACCATGGAATCAGGCATGGCCCCAGCCACAGCTGGACTCATATGACCTCCTGGCCCTGGTTGGCAGTATGTGTCACTCAGGACTGTATGGTTCCTGGCAGCAGCTTAGGTCTGGATGTCATCATGGCCCTACCTGGCTTTGCAGTTTACCCAGATTAGCATGGCCTCAGAGACAGTTTGGCAAAGTGCCAATGTATCCCCAGGTGGCAGCTCTGCCCCTGGGGCATCCACTTGGCCTTCAATGGTAAGAATAGTCACAGACATCAATACAGACCCTGGCTATTGTAGGGTCATGGATCCAGACTTGGCTTTCACTTGCAGTTCAACTATGAAAGTCATCAGGGCCCCAGGTAGCAACACTTACCACCTAGATCATCTGGTCCCAGTGGCCACATAACTATCAAACACTAGCATGGCCTCAGGTGTAGGCCCAGACAATAAGCCTCTGCATGGCCCTCTGTGGTAACAAGAGTCACTGATATCAACACAGAGCTGCAGAGCAACAGACTCAGACATAGCTACCCACAGCAGTACAGGCCTGGACATCATCATGATCCTTGGTGGCAGAAAAGAGGCAGAAGGACTCTTTCTATGGCATGGTACCTCATAGCCCTCAACTCTTCAGAGGCCACCAATGTGAGCAGGTTCCTCACTGCCCTCAACTCCCCAGCACATGGTAGTTTCTGTCTTTCTTCCATTTCCCCACCATATACTCACTCATCATAATGTTGTCCAACTGGACAAAGACATAGCTTCGGGGGCTTCTGTTCCTGTTGCCTGGGAAAGTAATTTATCTTCTAGAAAGTTCTAGTGGGTGTGTGTCTATGAGTAAGTCAGAAGACAGATTTGAGCATTGGCCACTTTGTTTGAGACAGCAGTTTACCTGAACACTGTTGTGCACTCCAGCTATCTGTCCTGATTTTTCCACATTTTGATTCATATCAGAATAACTACATTCTAGCAGAAAACTTAGTGAAGAATCTAGAAGCATCCATTTGGTAATTGGTGAAAAGAAAATCAAAATTATATTATTTTCTTTGTTACATAATTGTGATAAGTTTTTTTTTTTTTTTTTTTTTTTTTTTTTTTTTTTTTTTTTTTTTTTTTTTTTTTTTTTTTTTTGGTTTTTCGAGACAGGGTTTCTCTGTGGCTTTAGAGCCTGTCCTGGAACTAGCTCTTGTAGACCAGGCTGGTCTCGAACTCACAGAGATCCGCCTGCCTCTGCCTCCCGAGTGCTGGGATTGTTCAAAAAAAAAAAAAAAAGTTTTGTTCTTAAAAAATGTTAGCGGAGCAGCTGTCAGCCCAGCAGAGACGGTTGTGGATCTCTGCAAGATCCCCCGGGCGGGCTGGCGGAGCCGCGCAGAGACTCAGGGATCCCAAGCGGCCAGTTCCCCAATGCAGCCGGGAGGGTCGGGCGAAGCGGCCTTGAGTTCCCATCAGCGAGTGCGCGTCCGCCAGGAGAGCCAAGCGAGCAAGTGCTGGCGGACCCACTGCAGAGACTCGCAGGACCCGAGCGGCCAAGGGCAGTAGCGGGAGGTGGCCCATCCCGGGCAGGCGGGTGGCCCTGCCATGCGGGCCAGCGGACAGCCAAGGCAGCGGCAGGTTAAAGGCACATAAACACAAAATAGGCATAAAGCTTTATTAAAGGAGAGAGAGAGAGAGAGAGAGAGAGAGAGAGAGAGAGAGGTGTACACGGGCCAAAGGGACAGTGAGAAGAGAGAGAACCAAGATGGTGACCAGAGGTTAGAGGTAGCAGGAGTGGGCGTGGCTTGCAAAGGGGCGGGGACCAAAAGAATAACAATAAGTAAAAAAGTACTGCTTAACAAGTTTGCCTATAATTTAAAGTATTTCTAAGCTCTTCATTAACTTAAACTTGTTTTAGTAATCAATATTTTTAGAAAAACTCACTGCTAGTTTCATAGTAAAACATTAGAGTGCATAGTGAGCAGGCATATGTAAAATTTTGGACCCCACCTGTTTATTTGAAAAATAAAGTTAAGAGATCAGGTCAGGCCATAGATTACCTTTAATAGTAAGGTGAATCATTCTGATGACATAGGCATCTCTAGGCATGAAGACTGGGCCAGAACCTCCGTGCCCTAAATACATACCAAGCAGTCTTTGAGCACTTAAGCACACATAGCTTCCAGGACCCATTCCTACTGTCTGTGTGCAGTTCTCAAACAAAAGGGTAATGATTTAAAAACTTTCAGAGACTGGTGTTTGCTTTAACATTTTTACTAAAAAGGAGGCTTCCAAGGGAAATTGGAAATCTGCTTGTATATATATATATGTAATAATATATATTGTGATATATATATATATATATATCACAATATATATTATTCATGTTCATGTGGATATGCACGTGCATGCATTGTGGAAATCATTATATCAAGAAGTTTTCATACAGAAGATATTGAAAAGCAGCAGAACTTTGGCATCAGAGGCCTTAGAGCTATACACTTAGATTCTGAAAGTATATGTGTGTGAAAAGACATATAATTTTGTATGATAATGCTAATAATAATAAAAGTAATAGTAAAGATATTATGACATGGTTTGAACAAAAGAGGTAAAACTTGATAAGCTAGAATTTAAGTACTGAAAATTAACTTTAGCTGAGCACAGCAACGCACACCATCAGTCCCAGCACTTAGGGAACAGGAAGGCAGATCTCTGTGAGCTCAAAGCTATCCTAGTCTACACAGTGCTTTCCAGGCTAGTCAAGATACATAGTGAGCCCTTGTCTAAAAGCAACAAACAAACAAAAGCATTAAAAATTATTTTCTGAAAGAATTATAAATCAAGAATAAAAACACATTTGTGATTCAAAAAGGAGTGTTATCGAGTAGAAAAGCTAATTATTAACACCAAAGACCCTAGAAACAGTATTATCTGCTTAGACATGCAGTATAGAGGTGACAAAACTTAAGCAAGAAGAAAAGTAGAGGGACAAATATAAAATAAGCAAATTAGAAACACCAAGGTAGTGAAGCAGGACATCTGCTATAACAGAAGCTACAGTGCTAAGTTAGAGGACTGGTGAGTCTGGGGAGACAGTCCAGCAATTAAGAACACTTCATCCATAATAAAGAGATCTGGAGTTCAGCTTTTAGGATCCATATAACAAGTAGAGCATCCTGCCAATACCGGTCATATCAACTTCAAGGAGTGTACAAAGGAGGGCCACTGAGCTTTGCTGACTTCCATTTGATCCAAGATTCAATACACGTGAGCCCCAGATTTGGAAGAGAACCTGAGTCAGTGGAATAGGTGGTGAGTGGTGGAAGAGGGCACTGGCTGTCATGTACAGACCCTACAGGCACTCACATTAATACAAGTGAAATCTTGTTTTAAAAAGAGAAAAAGCTGGTCTTGGTGAGTTCCCAATTTGGTGAGTTCCCATTAGATGGGCCCCACCGTCACAGCGGGTGGGTGCACTCCTCGCGGACCTGAATTCCTTGCTCATGTTCTCTCTTTTTCTGCTCCTCATTTGGACCTTGGGAGCTCAGTCCAGAGCTCCAATGTGGGTCTCTGTCTCTATCTCCATCCATTGCCAGATGAAGGTTCTATAATGATATACAAGATATTTATCGGAGTGGCTATACTATAGGGCCAGTTCAGGCGACCTCTCCTCAGATGCTCAAGGAACAAGCTGGGGACATCTCCTTGGACACCTGGGAACCCCTCTAGAGTCAGATCTGTAGTGTGAAACGGCGGGGCTGCGTCCCGCCACCCGCCGCGGCTAGCTTTACCCAAAATAATTACACGGAAACTGTATTCTTTTAAACACTGCCTGGCCCATAGTTTCAGCCTCTTATTGGTTAATTCTCACATCTTCCTTTAACCCATATTTAGTAATTTGGGTAGCACCACGAGGTGTGGCTTACCAGGAGAGATCTTAACCTGCGTCCATCTCGGAGAGGAGCAGCATGGAGACTCCTATGGCGAATGCCTGAAGCGTCTCCCCAACTCTACTTCCTTGTTCCCACAATTCTGTTCTGTCTACTCCACCTACCTAATTTTCTGTTCTTAAAGGGCCAAGGCAGTTTTCTTTATTAATAATGAAAGTAACACATAGACACTCCTCCATCATTTCCCCTTTTTCTGTTTAAACAAAAAAGAAAGGCTTTAACTTTAACATAGTAAAATTACATGTAACAAAACAGTTATCAAGCAAGTATTACAGTTACAATATTTAAATCTATTTTATCTTTTATCATAACTAAGGAAAGCTATAACTATCTATTTATTCTTCAACTCCATCAAAGACTCCAGAAGGATACAATGCTACCTAAGTAAACAAGAAATAAGTAACTTATAAAACTCTAGAAATGACAGAGACAACTCGCTGCCTGGACAGTCACCCAAAGTTCCTCTGTACCGTTGGGGCATCCATCTTCGGGCTTCAGGCCCACAGTATCCAGCAGACATTTCCATGAAGCAGAAAAATTCCAAAGACAGTTCAGTCACTTTCTGCTGTGTCCTGCAGAACGTCTCGCAGACTCTTTCACGAATCAGGAACCCTGAGAGACCATCTCACCTTTAGGCAAGTTTAGCAGTCCTCTTTCTGTGGGTTCCTTGTGTCCAGTTTATGCAACAGTCCAGGCAAGAGCAGTTTCTTGCCCAAATGGCTAACAAACTCCATAAGTAGCCTCTTCGATGCCCATCTTCCTCTTGAAGTAGATTGGTGCTGCCAGGAGCAGACGTGTCTCATTGTCATGAAAAACCCTAAGTTATTAAAACATTAAATGCCATATTCTGCAGTCTTTGAAAGATCTGAAGAATGCCTATCTGAAATATATCTATGCACATCTAGAAAATGACTAACATGACTACAAGCTTGACTATTAATCGATGATTATCCATTAGCAACCTATATTTCCTAATTATACATTATATTCTTAAAATGAACTACACAATCACAATACCTTAATCAAGATTAGAAATACATATACATATAACAAATTGACCTTAAAATCCATACCATTGCAAATTATTCATCTCTATATCATATCTATATCATATCCCCCTTTAAATGTAAAAGAACATTTATAAGCAATATTTGGGAAAATGGGCGCAGTTTTTTCTCTCCAAACTGCTTCCTGCTGAATGGGGGCGCTGTTATTTAGGTCTTTCATGGTGTAACCTGTGTGCTAGGTTCCTCTCAGTTGGCAGTTGAGTGAAGTAATTTTTTGAAGATGTTCACAGCAACCTTTCAGGAGGGCGTGGTCTATCATACCATATTGGGATAGAAGCAATCCACAGAGTCTCATCCTCTGTGAAAACAAAAGAAGAAACTCTTTTCCAAAGCATCATGTTCTTAGATCCAAATCCTGAAGTCATACCGTTAAGATGTCCATTCTGGTCTAGACTGGCAGCCCATATAATGAAATGTCTCTCTGTACTTAGCTCCTTTACAGTCAAAAAAATCAAAGAAAACACAACAAAATACATAATCCAGACTCTCTGTGAATTTTCCATTTTTACGTGGCTTATTTTTACTCTATCACTTACTTTATTCTGTCTCTTTAAAGACTTTACCCTTTTTTAAGGCATTAACTTTATTCTCTATATTTTTTCTTCTCTCTTAAGCCTACGTACATTCATCCAACATTGTGAGCCATTTAAAGGCCTTCTATGTCTGAATCTTTCCTATTGTGAATCTGTAAATTTTTTTTTTACTATCCAGGAGCACTTCTTAAAAGGTTAAGCACTTCTTAAAAACTTAAGTTGCGCCACGTAGAGGTAATACAGTACTGCCTGTTTTCAGCCAAGTCTAAACCTTAACTGCGCTGTTATCATGGTAATTACGATAGTTCCTGCCTGAGGTCAGCACAATTCAGCATGGCGGAGCAAAGCCAGAGCTGCTACTGCCTCAGTCATTTGGTGTCCCTGAGCTGTACACAGTTACAGGTACACAGCAGTCCACATTAGAGCTGCACTCAGCAGTTTAATTTTGATACTGAGCGTGCAGCACAGAAACTCTTTTAATCCAAGTCACAGCCGAATCTGACGCGCAGAGCAGTCTGAAAACACCTCTCTCTCTATGGCGGCAGGAATCCGCAAATGCTGTTCCGCTCGCCTAAGCCTGATTCCGCCATCTGCCCAGGTGCAGGAAGGGAGCAGTGAGCCATTGGCATGGTCTCAAAGTACTTTCTTTCCGATCCCAAGCGGGCAAGGTTTTTAAGTGGATTTAGTCACCACGTTGGAGCGCCAATCTGTAGAGGGAAGCGGCGGGGCTGAGTCCCGCCACCCGGCTGCCGGCTAGCTTTACACCAGAAATAATTACACGGAAACTGTATTCTTTTAAACACTGCCTGGCCCATAGTTTCAGCCTCTTATTGGTTAATTCTCACATCTTCCTTTAACCCATATTTAGTAATTTGGGTAGCACCACGAGGTGTGGCTTACCAGGAGAGATCTTAACCTGCGTCCATCTCGGAGAGGAGCAGCATGGAGACTCCTATGGCGAATGCCTGAAGCGTCTCCCCAACTCTACTTCCTTGTTCCCACAATTCTGTTCTGTCTACTCCACCTACCTAATTTTCTGTTCTTAAAGGGCCAAGGCAGTTTTCTTTATTAATAATGAAAGTAACACATAGACACTCCTCCATCACAGGTCTCTTGCCAACCCTCAAAGGGCTCCCTTAAATAAGATATATACTTCCCTGTTCCCATATCCACTCCTCCTCCATCCCAACTGTCCCATTCCCCCAAGTTCTCCCCATCCTCCCCTTCTCACTTCTTTCTCCCCATCTTCCCTTACCCCCATCCCACCCCCACCCCCAAGCTCTCTATTTTTGCCTGGAAATCTTGTCTACTTCCAATATCCAGGAGGATAACTACATGTTTTTTGGGGGGGGGGGGAGGTCACCTTCCTATTTAGCTTCTCTAGGATCATGAATTATAGACTCAATGTCTTTCATTTATGGCTAGAATCCACTAATGAGTGAGTACATGCCATATTCATCTTTTTGGGTCTGGGTGACCTCACTCAGGATAGTGTTCTCTATTTCCATCCATTTGCATGCAAAATTCAAGATGTCTTTATTTTTTACCGCCAAGTAGTACTCTAATGCATATATATTCCACACTTTCTTTATCCATTCTTCCATTGAGGGGCATCTGTTGTTTCCAGGTTCTGGCTATTACAAATAATGCCGCTATGAACATAGTTGAACAAATGCTTTTGTAGTATGATAGGGCATCTCTTGGGTATATTCCCAGAAGTGGTATTGCTGGATCCTGGGGTAGGTTGATCCCAAATTTCCTGAGAAACCACCACACTGATTTCCAAAGTGGTTGCACAAGTTTGCATTCCCACCAGCAATGGATGAGTGTTCCCCTTACTCCACATCCTCTCCAGCAAAGGTTATCATTGGTATTTTTGATTTTAGCCATTCTGACAGGTGTAAGATGGTATCTCAGAGTTGTTTTGATTTGCATTTCCCTGATCGCTAAGGAGGTTGAGCATGACCTTAAGTGGCTTTTGGCCATTTGAACTTCTGTTGAGAATTCTCTGTTCAGATCAGTACCCCATTGTCTGCTGGAGCATGTGATCAAACCGGACTTTCTGAACATGGCTTACATGGAGGGCTGACTGAGAAGCCAAGGACAATGGCACTGTGTTTTGCTTCTACTTCCTGTACTGGCTTTGTGGGAACCTAGTCTGTTTGGATGCTCACCTTCCTAGACCTGGATGGAGTGGGGAGGACCTTGGACTTCCCACAGGGCAGGGAACCCTGACTGCTCTTTGGGCTAGAGAAGGAGGGGAAGAGGGAATAGGGGGATGAGGAGGAAAATGGGAGGAGGGGAGAAGATGAAAATTTGTAATAATAATAATAGAAAAAAAATAAAAACCTATATAATATATAATAATAATTTATCTTCAACTTGTAACAAAAGGCAGACAGCTAAATCTGTACATAAATTAACCAAAGCCTGCTACCTATATGATTAAGCTCTTATGTAAAAATTAGGTATTCTCTATTATAGTATGTACAATAAATGACATTTTTATAACATTCAAAAAAAGGAGGAAAAGATATGAGAAGAGGTCAAAAAGCTTGCTTCCTATCTTCATTTGTGGATGTATAACCCTTTCTTTCAAATGAGCATCTTTACAAAAAGGATGGGAAGAGTTTCCTTACTCCCAGGGTAAGAATCCAAAATCCTGATCAGTCCACTCTTATGAAGCACAAATGCTAAATCACTTAAGACAGCAAGGCCACTGATACTGCCAGTAGAACAGAATACAGATAGAAAATGGTCAAAACTGTTCATTCATAGATATCTATTATATATATATATATATATATATATATATATATATCAATGCTGACATTGTCACTTATTAAAGGATAACTCCTATTTCCTACCCCTTGATTCTAATCTGACCCTGTGATTAATACAGGGTTGTTTTAAGACAAGGCCTGAAGAATCCAACAGCACCCCTGTGTTGTCTTCGGTTGTTGCCACCAACATTAGAGTAAACCCAGGCTAGTTCAGTTAACAGATCCAACACAATGAGCAGAGCTTTATCCACAAAAGAGCCACACATCTAATATCCAGTGGACCCCAAAAACAGAGTCACCTATCCAACCTGCTGCCCACCACAGGAGTCTAGCAAAAGTTTAAAAAAAAATGAGCCAGTTTGATCATACTTTTCTCTAGTAAGTAAAGTATCAATAGCTATTATTTCCAGGCACCAAATATTTGAAGGTTTGTTGCCCTGTGATACCTAAAAAACACAACTTACTGGAGATTGGCGATCACCCTAGGAATGTAGCATTATCATTTTCTACTAAAATTGTTCAAGTCTTCTATTCTTTTCAGGATTAAGAGACCCAAAGCTTGCCAACTAATGCCCTGGAAGACATTATTAGCCTTCAGATGCTACTTAAAAAGTGGTTCATCAAAAATATCTTCAAGTTTCTCCAGGAAATTAAGACCCACAGGTATTGAAAGCAAAAACATCATATTATAATTGTGACCTTACAATATTTTGATCTATGTAGTTTATGTTAGTCTTATTCTTTAGACAAAACAAATCTGTAAAGCATCAGCAGGACAGATTTTACTACACCTATGCTACAAGTGTTGAAAGCAAATGGACCAGAATGTCCAGAATGTTAAATGACAGTCACAATAAGTTGATGTCAAAGTTAAAATACCTACAACTACATCTAAACTTTGATTAATCCTCTTTACTATTCTTGTCCTAAAATCTCAGGTATACAACTGGTATACAATTTCTTAAGCATCTATTTCTTATTTATAAACCATTGCTTCATCTCTTTTAAAAGTAGGGTTAGATTACAATTCCTCCAATCTCATCCCCAGACCTGTAACAAACCTCTATCAGGGGCCTGCCTTCCTACCCTACCTTCCCTTCAAAGGGACTTCAACTATCCTTGAAAGGAACCCAGTTTTCCTATTTCCTATGGCATTCTCAACCCCTTTCTAGCCCATTCCTATGCCTACCTGTCAGGCCCAAATACACTGAAACACTCTCTCTCCAGGATCCCCAGTGGCCCTATCTGGCAGGACTCAGGTATGTGATTCACACTACCCTTCCTGTCCCTCCTTTAAGAGCTTTCCTCTTTCATGATCAGCAGGGTAACACTATCTTAAAGGTAACCTTCTTCTCACCTCTACCCCATTTACTTATTCAACTTTTGGTTCACACCCCAGAGTCTACCTAGCCCTTTCATTCATGTCTCTCCAGAGCAGTCTTTGCCTTACTGCAACCTATTTGCAGGATACCAGCTTCCTACCACATCTCTAACTCCATGAGAACTCTTCCTTGAAATGTGAAGTAGGGATTCCTTTAGTTCATTTATGAAGCCACTTTCATCCTTTTCTTCTGAACCACCTCTGTTCTTCTTTGTTACCCACCAACCTGCAACCCCCCCTCTACTGGACAACCCACAGCTATCACAATTTCCTAAGATCCAGAATGGCAACAGAAATCAAGGAGTGGAACACCCACCCAAAAAAAAGCAAGACCAACAACCAACACTTAGAATTATCTCAAATATCCTAAACCTGGATGTCAACACATCAGTACAAAAATATAATCATTATCAATCAAAACAATATGCTTCTATAGATATACTATAGAATATAGTATATAGAATATAGAATATAGAATATAATGTATATTAATACATTAGAACCCAGTGGCACTACTGCAGTGGGACCTGAGAAATGCAATACAGTTGAAGCCCCAGATGAAGATGGGGAGCTCAAAATTGCAATTATGAATATGTTCGATGACCTCAAATAGGATATGAATAAACACTTAATAAAGTTTGTTGAAACACACACACACACATATACACTCCACACACACACACACACACACACACACATACACTCCACACACACACACACACACACACACACACACAATATTGGATAAAGTAATGAAAGCAATTTAAGATGTGGAAGCAGAATTCAACAAGGCAATAGAAGCATTAAAGAAAATCTCAGCTGAGATAAAACTGGAAATGAAAAATTTAGGAAGTCAAACAAAAACCTCAGAAGTATGCCTCATCAGGAAACTATAAGACACAGAAGAGTCAATCTTAGATGTTGAAGACAAGGTAGAAAAAATATATAGTTTACCCAAAGAAAATTTTAATTATAGAAGAATCTAGGCATAAAACATTAAGTACATATGGGACATTATGAAAAAATAAAATCTAGGAATAGATCTAGAGATAGAGGAACAAGGGAAGAACATATAAGCAAGCAAGCAAGCAAGCAAGCAACAAAAAAGATCAAGTCACAGGAAATAGTTTTAAAAATCACAGAAGACATTTTGATAAAAAGAAGGAGGTGCCTATCAGGGTACAGATGTATACTGAACACCAAATATGCAGGAATAGAAAAGAATTTCTCTATAATACATGTAGTGATTTGGATGAAAATGGCCCCCATCGGCTCATAGATTGGAATGCTTGTCCACCAGGGAATGTTACTATTAGAATGGATTGGGAAGTGTGGCAGTGTTGGAGAAAATGTATCACTAGAGGTAGGCACTAGGGTTTCAAAATCCCAAGACAGGCCCAGTGGTTCTCTTCTCTTGCTGTCTGTGGATTCAGATGTAGAATTCTCAGCTACTTCTCCAGCACCATGTCTGCCTTTATGCTGCCATGTTCCCCACCATGATAATAAAGTAATACTCTGTATGTAAGCCCCAGTCAAATACTTTCTTCTATAAGAGTTGCTGTGGTCATAGTGTCTCTTCACAACACTAGAACACTGACTAAGATGATACATAATAAACAAAATACTAACTGTCCAGAACAAAGAAAGAATATTAAATATATAAGAAAGAAAAACCAAGTAACACACAAGGGTGGAACTATTAGAATAATATATAACTTTTCAGTGGAGACTCTAAAAGCCAGAAGGGCCAGGACAGATGTTCTACAAATTTTAAGAGACCACCATTATCAGACTACTGTACCCAATAAAACATTCAATCACAATACACAGAGAAAGAAAAGCATTCTATAATAAAAACAAATTTAAGTAGTATCTATTTATAAATCCAAACCTACAGAAGGCACAAGATGGAAAACATGGAAAACTGCAAAAGGAAGAAATTAATCACACACAAAAAATCACAAGGAATAAATAACTCCAGACCAGCAAATCAAAAGAGGAGAGAAGATTCAATACTATCAGAACAAATAACAGAAATCAACAAACACTGCTCATTAATAACTCTCAAAATAATTGCAGTAAATTTTTTAATAAACACAAACTAACAGATTGAATTACAAAAAAAAAAAAACAAACAGGAAACACACCTCACCATCAAGAATGGACATCACCTCTAGGTAAAAGGACAGAAAGAAAAAGATGTTCCAAGCAAACTATTGTAGCCATTTTAATATCTTACGAAAAAAATCCACTTCAAATAAAAACTAATTTTCAGAAGAGCTAAACACTACATACTTATCAAAAAGAAAAATCCATCAGTTAGACACTGAAATTCTTAATATCTATTCACCTAAAACAAGGGCACCCAACTATATAAAAAGACTCTAATACACTACAGATGCCAGCCCAGACTACTATACCCAGCAAAACTCTCAATCACAACATAGCAAAAATAATACATTCCATGATAAGGTCAAATGTAAGGAATCTATGTCTACAATCCAGACCTACAATGGGTTCAAGAAGGAAAACCCCAATACTACCACAGCTTATATCACATATTGATCCTCACAGTCTGATAGTGGGAGACTTCAATACCCCACACTTGCCAAAAGACAGATTATCCAGAAATGAAACAGAAATGTAGGAGCTAACTGACATTCTAAATCCAATGTGCCTAATAGGTATTTACAGAACACTTCACTCAAACGTATATATATGTATGTATGTATGTATTATCTTCTCAACACCTAATGGAACTTTCTCCAATATCAACTATATCCTTGGACACAAAGTAAATCTCAATAGATAAAAGAAAATTGAAATAATACATTTCATCCTATTTGACCACCACAGATTAAAGCTGGATATCAACAATAACAGAGAGAGAAGAAGGCTTACAAACTCATGGATAGTGGAAAAACAAGTCAAGACAGAAATTAAGAAAACAATCAAAGACATTCTAGAGTTGAATGAAAATAAAAATATAGAATAACCAAACTTATAGGACACAATGAAGGTCATTCTAAGAGGCAAGTTCATAACGTGAAATGACTACATAAAAAATATTGGAGAGCCTGTATCCTAGCAACTTAACAGTACACCTGAAAACTCTAAAACAGAAAGAAGAAATCACATCCAAAAGGAGTAAGTGGTAAGAAACAACCAAAGTCTGGTCTGGAATCAATTAAATAGAAACAAAAAACAATACAAAGAATCAGTGAAACAAAAGAGTTGGTTTTTTGAGAAAATCAGTGCGATTGACAAACTGTTATGCAAATTAACTATACAACAGAGAAAGAATATTCGAATCAACATATTTAGAAACAAAAAGGGGGTTATAACAATAGATACTAAGGAAATCCAAAAAATTATAAGGACATACTTTTAAAAACTGTACTCTGTCAAACTGGAAAATCTACAAGAAATGATTAATTTTTGATACATTCTATTTACCAAATTAAATCAAGATCGCATAAGCAGACCTATAATTCCTAGTATTATAGAAACAGTCAATTAAATTTCCACCTCCCCCCAAATCAGAAGGTTTTAGCACAAAAATGTACCAGACTTTTAAGTAAGAGTTAATACCAAAAAATCTGCCTGAGACTAAATTGCAGTTTTGGCTTAATTGCATTTGCAGAGAAAATTTCAAAAGAGCCTAGTGTTGACTATCATGTGGTTTTTAGTGGTCATGCTTATAAAGATCTATAATAAAAAGGAGCAAGCTGAGCAAGAAAAATTACAAAACAAACAATTTGAGGAGAAAGGGAGTACAGGAAGTAGAATGGAGCTAAATCCTGTGTTTAAGAAGATAAACAGATTAAAGAAAACTGAGATGTTAAATGGAATAAACCCAGTTAAGCTTCCAATTTATAAAAAGGAATTAAACAGCAGTTTGGATCCAGGTGTGATGTACAGGCCTTTAATCCCAACACTCAGGAGAAAGAGGCTGGGGATCCCTGAGTTCAAAGTTAGACTGGACTATAGAGCAAGCTCCAGGACAGCCAAGTTTAGGCAGTGAAGGTATCATGGAATACAGAACGTTGTCGAGGGGGCCATGTTCCAGCCCTAGCAACCAGAACTTGGCAGATTCGGCCATATGGCTCTGGCTTTACAGTCAAGGACACAAGAAAGGGATTATGGACTCTGCCTCCTTAAGTAAGGAAAGCTGCTAAATTCAGACATGTGGCAGGAATGTCCGATTGGAGGCCCAGGAAGGGTATTGTGTGAAAATGCATGGATTGCCTTGAAAACCCCAGTATGTTGGAGATGCCAAAGCTGTGGGATACCTGGCAAGGAAAGCTGTTAACAGGGAATGGAAACAGCCCAAGTGAAAGATGCATGGTTGCAGTCAACAAAACTAAAAGGAGTTGGAGATCAGAAGTGTTTTGACATCAGACATGAAGATGCAATGTCTGAAGTTTGTCCAGCTGGTTTGGGCCTTGCTTTTGACCAGTATTTCCTTACTATGTTCCCTTCCTACATTTTGGAATGGCAATGCATATTTTGTGGCATTATATATTGGAAATATGTGATCTGTTTTTTTTTATTTTGATTTTACAATGAATAGTTAAAAGATTGCATGAGTCTCAAAAGAGACCAAATGCTGTAATTTTAAACATTGGAACTATTATAGACTATAGAGCCTTTTGAAGTTTGGCTGAATGAATTATTTGCATTTTGTTATGACTAAAATTCTATGGGGGCCAGGGAGTGAATGTGGTGGTTTGAATGGGAATGGTCCCACATACTCTTGTGTTTAAGTACTTGGCCCCAAAGAGTGGCACTATTAGGAGGTGTGGCCTTGTTGGCAAAGGACAGGCTTTGAAATCTCATATGCTTAAACTATGTCCAGCGTGGGACACAGACTCCTGCTGCCTGTGGGTCAAGATGTGGATCAGCTCCTTCTCCAGCACTATGTCTGCCTGTTTGCTGCCATGCTTCTCACCATGACAATCATGGACTAAACCTCTGAAACTATAAGCCAGAACCAATTAAATGTGTTTCTTTGTAAGAGTTGCTGTATTCATGGTGTCTCTTCACAGCAATCGGAATCCAAACTAAGACAAGGTATGAAAAAATTTTTAATTAAAACAAGGGGGGATCAGTATAAGTAATATGTTTGGTATGTAGCTCAAAGTCTAGCAAAGTCTAGGTTCCCTAACCCACTTCCAACATGGTTTTTACCCATGATGTATCCTATAATAATAGTTTCAGACAGGCAAATTTCTTTCTAAGGTAGAAGCTTTTAATAGAATTATAAAAAAATAACACTATTTCAAAATCAGGATAAGGAATTACAGGTATGTTTTCCCTCTACATACCCGTATTCAAACATGATTTCTAGCCATTCATAAATTAATGAGGAACAAATACAGAATAAAAGTAGTGTGTCAACAGAAGGGTTGTTTTAAAGCTATCATCCTAGAAAACAGAAAACACAAAGTGAACTTGTGCAGCCATTTCTAGCTCATTGTGCAGAGAAAGCACTTTACTGCGATAAACCACTGTCAGGATACTGCAGGCAAATCAGCAGGCCCTCTGCTTTCAGAATTCAAGTTTAAGCATTCTGAAGGGGCAGAGACAAACATAGACTGCTGTATAAAGATCAGCCACTTACCTACTGCAGGATTTCTCTGAACTTCAGATTCTAAAGTAAGAAGTTACCCTTTCATATTCTTGTAGATATTGAATAATTCCCCTAACCATAACACACAGCTACTTCTATCATTTCAACACCATTTTACTGATGCAGAGGTAATTTCCCCCATCTCTCAGTTTCAAATGACTATTCTTCTCTTTAAAAAAAAAAAAGGTCAATCAACAATTTATTGGGTCACCATTATGGACTACTGTCACCATTTGGCACCGGTATGGTTTTTACTAGCTTCTGCCACTCTCTTATATAGCATTTCAGTATATGATTGAAATGGCAAGTTCTCTATTCAAACTACAAAAACAGATTTAAAGAAGGGGGAACTAAAGCTTTCCAATTGTGTGTTCATTCTTGAGGGGGGACTGCCTTTCAAAGTGATTCATTTTATACAATCTCAGATAGTCCCAGGATTGCTTCTAAGTCTCAGTCTACTGATAGACAACACAATGGAAATAAAGTACCTACAATCTCCACCACTCCCCATTATTCAATAAACTACACAGTAATATCTTACAGTTAAAATGCTTTGGGCCATTTAAATGTCTATGCACATAAATATCTGAAGCTTTAATAATCCAAAACTATAGAAGATAGCTATAGGTGCACAGTTAGGCCAGGGATAGGTTTCTCAAACTTGGTACTAGTGATACTTTGGGTTGGGTACTTCTTTCCTGTGAAGAGGAGAGCCAGGCATTACATGGTATTTAGCAGAGTCTGTAGCCTCTACTGATGTCAGTAGCAGCCTACACCCATCTACTTTGACCACCAAAAAACATATCCCCACAATCCCAAATGTCTTCTGGGAGCCCAAACTCCACTTGAAAACCACTGGGTGGAACCTTCACTGTAGACATTATTGCAAACTTGGGGCACACAAATAAGACAAGACTCTGCAGTATTACTAATGTGAAAGAGTCTAGCAGATCCTCTGCTATTTGTTTATGATGGGCACAGAGTTTATACAATATACTATTGAACCACATGGCTACCTATGTGTTACTATCTTTTTTCCTACTAAAACCACTAACATCAGACAGGGGTGGCGATGGAGTAGCTAATTCACCAACTACCTTTACATGGACTGATGAGGAAAGCTACAGTTCATAGACCTTTGCTAAACAGATGGAGAACAGTCAAGGCAAATGTCCTTCTTTCTGAATTCGCAGTCTCTCCTTCTCCACCTGCAAGCGCTCCTTTTCGATCTGCAGCTTCTCAGACTCAAACTTCAAAAACTGCAGCCGATCTTTCTCCAGTTGCAGGCGCTCTCGCTCGAGTTTCAACTTCTCCGCTTCTATGTCCTGTGGCTGTTGTATGGACTTCTCCCCCTGGCCGAGATCATTCTCTAGGGTGGGTTTCTCAGTGCTAACCAACTGCAGCCTCCACTTCTCTCTCTCGATCTGCAGCCTCTCCTTCTCCAGCTGCAGGCGCTCGTGCTCCAGGTCCAGGTGGCGCAGGCGCTCCTTCTCTATTTGGAGTCGCTCCTTTTCCACCTGCAGCCTTTCTGCCTCAATATCCAGTCGGCGTTTTTCCAGCTCCAGCTTCTGTTTCTCTATATTCATGAGCAGATGAGGCTCATCATATGCGGGTCTGGACGGTGTGGAATTGAGGGTGAAAAACTCATCAATGTGAGGGAAGTCAGGGAGCTCACTTTCCCTCCTGGAATCTGGTATGACAGATGACAACATTTCTTCCTCTTCCTCAATCTCAAACTGAGAGAAAAGAAAAAGGATAATTTGGTATTTGCTTTTACTTCTATCATTGTCAATTTGCCCCATTATTAGCTTTTAATAATTATTATTTCATTTATTACTTATTTGTTTATGTGTATGTCTCGATGAAGGTGAATGAAGGCCATAGTACATTTATGGAGGTCAAGGGACAGTGTTTGTTTCATAGTTTCCACCACGTTGAAACAGGGTTTTTTAGTGTTTTTCTGTGAGGCAAACTCCAGGCTAGGAGAATGGAGGCTTCAGGTCTATTCTTCTGGCACTGTCATTTGAGTGCTGGGATTACAGATACATGCCACAGCACTTAGCATTAATGGGGGTCCCAGGGATGTCAGGCTTGGACCATTTTCCCACTGAACCCTCTCCCCAGCCCTGCCTTACTAATTGACAACTTTCTATGCTGTTTGAGCACATAAAACTACCTAATCTGAACTATTGAGATTATCTAAATGAATCACCTGATGTCAGTAATATGCATGTTATTACTGAGGTTAATTACATTTAGGTGAAAAGACAGGAATTAAGGACACCAGGAGAAAAGAGAATGATTGGTATCTATAATCTGTGAATTTGAAGATATGGGAGCTTCCTCAGCACATGTGGGTAGCTGACCACAAAAACATGCCTCATGGGTTAATACTGTGAATATACTTACCTCTGGGCTTTGCGGGTCCCTTTCTTCCTCTTCCACTTTGACCTCTGTTAGGGATCCACCTGCATCTCGGAAATCCGCCACATTCTGCCAGTCAAAATTTGCATCATTTCGGAATGCAATTTTTTCATCTATCTCTTCAGTGAGAGAGTCATCTAAATCAGACGTGGGAAGAGGAAACCCAGAACCAACCAGCTTCATGTTGGCCTTCATTCTCTTCCTTTTCATGAGTGCACGCCAGTCAAGGTACCGTCTCTTCACCTCAGTTCCGGTCCTCTGTTCGCCTTCTCCTACAGCATTTACGCACTGTGCAATCTCCTCCCAGGCCATTCGCTTCATCACATTTATTGTTGTGTTGAGTTGCTTGGAGAAAATGACTTCCTTCCTTTTGGTAATTTCTTTCAAAAGGGTCTGAGTTTCCTGAACACTAAAATTGCTTTTCCTTTTCCTTTTCAACTGCTTCATTTTTAAAACTTCAGTGCAGGTTTTAATTGCAGGAAAACTTGTGCAAAGAATGCGAAGTGTATGCTCCAAAGAACGAAGCCCAAGAACCCTTTGTCGGCTCTTAGCTAAAAATCACTGAGTTTCCATTCATCCAGTCATGGAAGCAGTTTGATATCTGAAGGAGAAATGTAAAAGAGAGAAAAAAATCAACCTACAATTTCCACAACATACAGCAACCAGTGTGCTGTATTATTAAAACAACTATCTAAATGCAGCTTGAAACCACTGGCTCACTACCATGGCTCAGATACACTCTGAAATTTGTTTCTGCCTCAGTTTACCTCGACACATCTCTTAACTATCACAATCTGGGCTCATTGTATGAAAATATTTCTTCAGGAATTCACAACACAAAGAGTATACCCAACTGAAGCAAAAATACAACAAATATACAAGGCTAAATTGAATCAGGAATTTGCAAGTCTACTGCTGTTTGAGCTTTCTCTTTTATAGTAATAAGTATAGGCTAAACCTCATTTTTAAAATTTAATAACAAAGTGTTTTGTTACCATTTATAACCTTTTATTTTGTATTTTTCTAGCTTCAAGGATCTCTAAAGAACCAGTTGTGCATGATTACTTACATCATCAAAAGTATGCCCATCCCATCTTTTAGCTTTCCATTTAGTATGCCTATTGTGTGGAATAGCTATCTTCCAAACAGCCACTTTCTGAACAAATGGAGGCCAGAGAGAACTAAATGTTCTGAAGAATAGAAATGAACTTGCAAAAATCCCTATCAGTTTCACAAACACACAGAAAAGAAGCAAGCCTGCAAAACCAAAAGATGACAAGCATATAAGTTTTAAAATACACTTTGTAAATTTCTAAAGATATTTAATGATATATTGAAGCCCAGTGATTCCAAATGTATAATTAACACCAGCATGCTAGTAGTATCCTTACAGTCTGGTATGGGAGAATTGTCTATATTCTGTTAATTATGTTTTAAATAAATGCTGATTGGCCAGTAGCCAGGCAGGAAGTATAGGCAGGACAACCAGACAGGAAGTGGTGGTGGGACAATGAGAGCAGGAGTATTCTGAGAAGAAGGAAGATCCTTCCCACAGTCCTGCCTAGACCACGGAAGAAGCAAGATGTGACCTGTCCCGCTGAAAAAGATACGTAGCCATGTGGTTAACATAGATATGAATAATGGGTTAATATGTAAGAGCTAATAAGAAGCCTGAGCTAATGGGCCAATCAGTTCATAACTTATATAGAACTCTATGTGATTTTTCTTTGGGCCATAACGACTGCGGGAATCTGGCAGGACAGAAAGCCCAACAAGCAGGCTCTTCATGTTACAACAGTCAAATGTAAGCCTTTTGTGAATGAAATTTAAGAAAAAGTATTTATAAATTAGAACATTATTGAAAGACAATGTAAACTATCATTATGATCACAGATTCTGGAGTTAGACTCCCTGGACCAGAAAACTAGATCTGACACATGAATGGAACTGCAAGACTGACTTCAGACTCAGATAGGCAAGAGAGTCTAAATTCCAGACCTGGATAGTAAGGCTTTTCTCAAAATATATACAAGATTAAAGTCCTTAATACAATAATGACTCCCGTTAACAACAGACTCTTATACAATATCACCCCTTTAGATTTACTGCTCTTAAAAATCCAAGATCAATTTACTATTTACTAACTAGATTTGTTTTTTGTTTTGAGAAACAGAGTTAACAGCCCTAGATGTCCTGGAACTCACTTTTGTATACCAGGCTGGCCTCAAACTCACAGAGATCTGGCCTGTCTCTGCCTCTGGAATGCTGGGATTAAAATTGTGTACCATCACATCCAGCTAACTGGACTGTAATAACAGTATTGCTAATTGGCATAAGTAGCAGCCCTTTTAACCTACATATTCTATGTGAGTTTTTTGTTTTGTTTTTGTTTTTTGTCGTCATTGCTGCTTTGGTTTTTGTTTATTTGTTTTTTGAGACAGGGTTACTCTGTGTAACAATCCTGGCTGTCCTAGAACTCACTTTGTAGACCAGGTTGATCTTAAACTCACTGAGATTTGCCTACATTTGCCTCCCAAGTCCTGGGAATAAAAACCTGTGTCACCACCGCCTCGCAAATCTATGTTTTAAAACTCCTCAGTGTTGCTTCCAACTGCATAGCCTTTCCCCCAAAAATGGTTCTCACATCTATAGTTTATATACTATTCGTAGTTGGCATCCCTTTGTTCCTTGCAACTGAGCTATGCTGAGCTAATGAACTATTTTATTGACAAAATATATTTCCCTGCATTTTTCACCTCAATGGACTAGATAATAGAACCTGTGCTGGCTGCTCATAGCTGTCAACTTGACTACATCTGGAATTAACTAAAACCCAAAAATGGAGGGTACACCTGTAATGTATTTCTGATTAATTTGACATGGGAAGATCCAATCTGAATATTGAGAAGACATGCCTCTAATTCATATACTTCAAGATGGAAAAGCTACCTCTAATCTGGACCGCACCTTCTACTGGAAGCCTATGTAAGGACATGGAAGTAGGAAGCGTTTGCTCTTTGCTTCCTTGCTCTCACCTCCCTAGTAGGTCCATTCCTTCACAGGCATTAGAGCCTACTTCAGGATTCTGGTGCTGAGACCAGCTGAGACACCCAGGCTTGTGGACTGAGCAGCTCTGGATTCTTGGACTTTCCATTCATAGCTAGCCACTGTTGAGTAAGTGTGACTACAGGGAAAACGTTTACCTGAGGCTTTGGCATTACTAAATGCAAGAAAGTTTGAACATCAGTACAGTTAGAGGTAAAATTTGCTAGCTGCTATTTTATTGTGACTGAGTCTGTCTGCCCATCCCATTCTTTGCATTATGGTACTGTATGAAAGGTTTGTTTTTTCTCTACCCACTCCCAAGTATGTTCCTCAAAAGTATTTACTGAGCTTCTACCATGCCTAAAGCACCACTCATGGTGTCAGGAATATAACAGGTAATAAATGCTTAGATAAGCCATTTCTGATGTCAAGCACTTTCCTCCTTTATTGTTTTCATCCTGTTCTTACATCAAGGAATTTGGCAGTCACAACCTCTAAATCTCAGAACCTTCATGTCCAATCACAGACAACAGTTGTTTTTCTGGACTTTCATCCCCAACCATTCTTTACTGTTGGGAAACGGAAATGCTGCACTGCGCAGTCACGTAACTACCAGTGACGTACAGTGTTATAGTGGGACATTTCCCTCCTAAGGACTAACAAAGAAGATGATATTTCTAGACTGTGCCTCACACAGAACTAAGAGATCTGAGGGAAATCAGACAGTAAAATCTATGTGAAAAAAGAACAAATATAAGAAAAAAAGAAAAAGATTAAATTCACTAAGCAGGTAAGAAAGAAACCATTCCTGATCTACAAACTTCCCTCCACCACTATCTCACCACAATCTCATTTCAAGAGTGAAGTCAGTATCCTTACAATATTTTTACAGGAAAACTACTTTTCTTCCTCTAAAACTTGAAGCGGTAAACACAACTGAAGTTTACAAGGGTCTCCATCTAGGGAGTACTACAGTGGGAAGGTGCAGCCGAGGACCCTGGGAAGAAAGCTGGGGATCTCGTCTCGGAGCAGAGAACGGGGTGGGAGGAGGCGCTGTGACTCAGGACACTGCTGGGCCCAATTGGAGTCCATGCAACTTGGAGGGATACTCTTGCTCCCTGAATGGTGAGTGAAAGCCCCATCTAGGTGCCCAGCACTTCTGCAGAGGCCAAGGGCTGCTACCCCTCCTCCCTGGTCAGGTGACAGCCGCGCGTGAGACTTTTCTTCCCAGCCTCAGGATCCCGTGCTTTGCAAAACCGAGGCCAAAGCCCGCAATGGGGTTGCCCCACAGGGACCCACCCTTGCAGAGGCTCTCCTGGTCCCTCCAGCTCTTTGTTTCCCCTGCACCCCAACACTCACCTGCGACCCCAGCGGCACAATCACAGGATCGCCCCCTGAGGGTGCTGAAAAAGAAAGGCTTCGTGGAGTCCCTGCCCATCAACTTCTGCCTGCCTCTATTGGCCGATAGGGCTGCTCCTCATGGGTTACGGCTAACCCATTGGTCCGGGGGTGGGGAATTGCCTGTCTGCCTGAGAGCCCGCCCCAGGCCAGGTCTCACAATGGGAATCTAGTCCCAAACCGGTTCCGGGTTAGTGCTCTGGACACCGCCCCGCAGCGATTCGCCTCCCGCTCGGCGCTCATTCTTTGTCACGTGGCATTGTCAATCAAGCGTGCTTTAGCAAAGGATTGGGCCTTAGCGATAAACTTGCAACGCCACTCGCCTGATTGGGGCACTGGCGGCTCTGTCTCCAAACTGTACTCCAGCCCTTGACCCTCGGCAAAGCAAAGTGGAGCCACTTGGGTCACCTCAGCCCAGTCCCTGGGCCAGCATCCTCTTCTACTCACCTGGCTGCGACCTCCGTTAACCTCGAACTCTAACAGTATCTTTTGCTTCTTAAATCTAAGCATCTCTTACTTTTGACCTTTAATGGAACAGTTGGCTTGTGGACAGTTTCTTCAGCGTTTTCTGTCTTCTCAACCCCTTTTCCTTTTAAACCCCCAAGGCTAATGCCTCCATTGACATTCTTATAGAACCTGACTTCCCTGTGCTTTGGTTCAGGCATCTTCAGTTCTCCCTGAGTAATACCATTGCCCATCCTCCCATAGCCCAGTCATCTAGTTAATCCAGTTGAGTAGCTGAGTCCAATTGAGAAGCTTCCTGAACAAATCTCCCTAATTATAAGGCAAAGTGTGATGTAGGTGTGTCTTCTATCTGATGATTTCATTGGATAATTAATAAAGAAACTGCCTGGCCCATCTGATAGACCGGCCCTTAGGTGGGTGGAGTAGACAGAACAGGAAGAAGGAAGTGAGGTAGATGGCTCAGTCAGATGCTACGCCTCTCCTAAGTTAGACAGACCACCGTGCCTCTCCTCAGAGAGAAGCCAGACGAGATGAAGCTCCAGCCCAAGGTGGACGTACGCTAGAAACTTCCCGGTAAGACACCGCTCATGGTGTTACATATATTATTAGATATGGGTTTAGTAAAGATGTGAATAAGAGGCTGAAAATAATGGGCCAGGCAGTATTTAAAAGAATACAATTTGTGTGTTGTTATTTCGGGGCATAAGCTAGCTGGGTGGCCGAGAGCAGGGCGGTGGAAAACCGCCCGCAGCCCCTCACTACAAAAGTGCAAACTCCTTAATAGGCTTTCAAAAATCCCAATCCTGCTTTTCTCTTGAACTTGATAACATAATTTCCCTTTTGCTTCCCCAGCTCTTTACTGCCCTAGATTCTAGACTCCTCAGTGCCCTTGGGACTACCTTTGTCTTGCTGTGTTTCCACCCAGAAAGGCTTTTCCCAAGCTTTCCCACGCTCAGAATTCATTTTGGAAATTACTTTCTAAAACAAACCTTCCTTTCCAGTTAGTTACTTGCTGCTACTTCAATTTACCCTCCAATAAAGATTTGCAAGATGAAAAAGAATATTACGTTAAACTTGAATAACAATTTCAACGTGACATTCCGTGTTTTTATTTGTTGACTCTTACAACCCTGCCCAACTGAGATAGCAATGGAACCTTTGTCCTTGACCTTACAGCTCTTTCTTTGCATAGCAAAGCATCCAGCAGATAATAGGCATTTAAAAAGGTGTAAATACATGATAAAATATTATGTATGAATGACAAATCCTTACCGGTTATTTCTAGAAGAACACTTTCATAAACTAGGAAGTGATTATGAAATGTTTTTTGAAGATTAATGCTCAGTTTAAAGATTTTACTTATGGTTGTTTTTTAAAAAATCATATTATTTTCGCTAAGTAGAATGAAATTGACCTCTTTTTTTCTTTTTTGGTTTTGGATTTTCCAGACGGGGTTTCTCTGTGTAATAGCCCAAGCTGTCCTAGAACTAGCTCTTGTAGACCTGGCTGGCCTCGAACTCACAGATATCCTCCTGCCTCTGCCTCCAAGGCATGCACCATCACTGTCTGGCTATAAAATTGACTTTTGCCACTTTGGGAGAGATACAGATACTTTTGTTTTTGAAATTTTTGCAACAAATCCCTTTATGTAGAGGAAGCAGCTGTCCTGGAACTTTATAATCCCCCTGCCTCAGTACTACCATAAACACCTGACCAAAAACTTCTATTCAGTAGAACATGAATAAAAGTCCTCACCTCAGAGCTCACTCTAGTGAGTGATTCATCACTATTTATCAGGTCAGGAAATGCTGGATTACCCCAGACATCCATTGTGTTTACTCCATCTCTTTACCAATCTCCATGGGAGTCATGGAAGTATTATATCTGTAAGTTAAGTTATTAATTTGTATTTTACCTAAGTTCTTTGTTTGTAGGCTGTCTTTTGTAGTGGAAAAGGCTGTGATCAACACACAAAATACAGAAGTCAGCAAGGTCCAGAGTTTGCCTAGAAAGCTTGCCTTTGACTACTTACATTTTTGCTGTTCTTAAGGATAAGAGACATGATTGCTAACAAGGTTTTGTTCATTTGTTCAACTATAGAAGCAATGTGCCAATATGTTTTTTTTTTTCAGTAGAAAGAAAGCTAGGAGACACAGAAAAAAGTGGGGAGAGAAGCACAGAGTGTGATTCACTAATAAATACAAAGTAATTTTATCTATCCCCTCAAGCACCTGAAGAACATTATCTTTCTACTGCTTAACCCATTACACACACACACACACACACACACACACACACACACACACATACACAAGCACACGTATATAAGTAGTATTATATATCTACTGCTTGACACACATGTGTATGTGTATGTTTGTGTATGCATATATGTAGCAGGCTTTTTCTTTTGGGTCACCGACCAGCTCCCAGATCATGACATGGAGACTTAGTATTAGTTATAAATGCTCAGCTGATGGAGGAGTGTCTATGTGTTACTTTCATTATTAATAAAGATACTGCCTTGGCCCTTTCAGAGAACAGAAAATTAGGTAGGTGGAGTAGACAGAACAGAATGCTGGGTAACAGGCAGTGGGGAGGCGCTTCAGGCAGTCGCCATGTGCAGTAGCCATGCTTCTCCTCTCTGAGATGGACACAGGTTAAGACCTCTCCTGGTAAGCCACCCCTCGTGGTGCTATGCAGATCACTAATATGGGTTAAAGGAAGATGTGAGAATTAGCCAATAAGAGGCTGAAACTATGGGCCAGGCAGTGTTTTAAAAGAATACAGTTTCCGTGTAATTATTTTGGGTAAAGCTAGCCGGGTGGCGGGACACAGCCTGCCATTCCTTCTACAGATTGGTGATCCAACGTGGTGACTAAATCCACTTAAAAACCTGAGAGGGCTTTAAATAAAGGAGAGAGAGAGTTTAACACAGCTTTTTGCTGTTTGCTAGGACATGCCTTAGAGAGATTTCCTGTTTCGGCAATAGCGGCAGAGAAAAAGCTGAGTCATTTTAAGACGCGGCTTTCTGGTGCTGTGCCGCCAGTGCAAACTCTGGCTTTAAAGCATTTCAATAGCTTTTATGGGACTGGATGCTTGTGTGCCCGCTTGGGATCAGAAAGAAAGTACTCTGAGACCAGGCCAATGGCTCAGAGCTCCCCGCCTGCACCTGGGCAGATGGCAGAATCAGGCTTAGGCAGGCAGAAGAGCATGGCAGATTCCTGCCGCCATACAGAGAGATGTTTTCAGACTGCGCAGTGCTCTGCGTGTCAGATTTGGCTGTATCTTGGAAGAAAAGAATTTCTGTACTGCACGCTCAGTCTCAGAATTAAACTGCTGAGTGCGGCTCCAATGTCGACTGCTGTGTGCCTTGAACTGTGTGCGGCTCAGGGGCACCAAATGACTGAGGCAGGAGCTGCTTTGGCTCTGCTCTGCCATGCTGAACTGTACTGATCTCAGGCAGGATCTATCCTAATTACCATGATAACAGTGCAGTTAAGGTTTAGACTTGGCTGGAAACAGGCGGTACCATATTACCTCTACATGGCGCAACTTAAGTTTTTAAGAAGTGGTTAACATTTTAAGAAATGCTCCTGGATAGTAAAAAATTACCGATTCACAATAGGACAGATTCAGACATAGAAGACCCCATATGGGTCACAAAGTTGGATGACTGTACGTAGGCTTGAGAGAGAGAAAAAATAAATATAGAGAGAATAAAGTTAATGCCTTAAAAAAGGGGTAAAGTCTTTAAAGAGACAGAATAAAGTAAGTGATAGAGTAAAAATAAACCACGTAAAAATGGAAAATTCACAGAGAGTCTGGATGATGTATTTTATTGTGTTTTCTTTGAAATTTTTGACTGTAAAGGAGCTAAATACAGAGAGACATTTCATTATATGAGCTGCCAGGCTAGACCAGAATGGACATCTTAACGGTATGACTTCAGAATTTGGATCTAAGAACATGATGCTTTGGAAAAGAGGGTCTTCTTTTGTTTTCACAGAGGATGACACCTTGTGGATTGCTTCTATCCCAATATGGTATGATAGACCACGCCCGCCTGAAAGGTTGCTGTGAACACCCTCAAAAAATTACTTTGCTTGGGCTGGAGAGATGGCTCAGTGGTTAAGAGCATTGCCTGCTCTTCCAAAGGTCCTGAGTTCAATTCCTGGCAACCACATCGTGGCTCACAACCATCTGTAATGAGGTTTGATGCCCTCTTCTGGCCTGCAGACATACACACAGACAGAATATTGTATACATAATAAATATATTTAAAAAAAGAGCTAACTGGTAAGCTTTAAAAAAAATTACTTTGCTCAACTGCCGACTGAGAGGAACCTAGCAGACAGGTTATACCAGGAAAGACCTAAATAACAGCGCCCCCATTCAGCAGGAAGCAGTTTGGAGAGAAATAATTGCGCCCACATTCCCAAATATTGTTTATAAATGTACTTTTACATTTAAAGGGGGATATAATATAGATATGAATGATTTGCATTGGTATGGATTTTAAGGTCAATTTTGTTATATGTATATGTATTTCTGATCTTCATTAAGCTATTGTGATTGTGTAGTTCATTTTAAAATGTAATGTAAAATTAGGAAATATAGGTTGTTAATGGATAATCATCGATAATAGTCAAGCTTGTAGTCGTGTTAGATTTTCTAGATGTGCATAGATATATTTCAGATAGGCATTCTTCATATCTTTCAAAGACTACAGAACATGACATTTAAGGTTTTTAATAACTTAGGGCTTTTCATGATAATGAGACACATCTGCTCCTGGCATCACCAATCTACTTCGAGAGGAAGATGGGCATCGAAGAGGCTACTTATGGAGTTTGTTAGCCATTTGGGCAAGAAACTGCTCTTACCTGGACTGTTGCATAAACTGCACACAAAGAACCTGCAGAGAGAGGACTGCTGAACTTGCCTAATTATACATTACATTTTTAAAATGAACTACACTATCACAATACCTTAATCAAGATCAGAAACACATAAATACAACAAAATTGACCTTAAATTTCTATCACTAAAGCAAAATCCATATCAATGAAAATTATTCATATCATATCATATCCCCCTTTAAATGTAAAGGAACATTTATAAACAATATTTGGGTACATGGGCACAGTTATTTCTCTCCAAACTGCTTCCTGCTGAATGGGGACGCTGTTAATCAGATCTTTCATGGTGTAACCTGTGTGCCAGGTTCATCTCAGTCGGCAGTAGAGTGAAGTAATTTTTTGAAGATGTTCACAGCAACCTTTCAGGAGGGCGTGGTCTATCATACCATATTGGGAAAGAAGCAATCCATACGGTCTCATTTTCTGTAAAAACAAAAGAAGAATCTCTTTTCCAAAGTATCATTTCCTTAGATCCAAATTCTGAAGTCAAGGTATTTTTAAAACATCTATCTTGGATTAGTTCAGCAGCATTTGTATTTAAATATCTTTTAGCAGCTGTTGCTCCTTCCTCAGCATTCAAACAATTCAAAAAGAGCATAATAACATACAGTATCAAGGTTCTCTGTATTTTCCATCTTTATGTGGCTTTATTTTTACCTCTATTTCATTTATTTTTTATTATTTATTTATTTGTTTGTTTGTTTATTTATTTATTATTTTCTTGAGACAGGTTCTCTTGTTGTCTTGGAATAACTCTGTAGACCAGGCTGTCCTTGAACTCAGAGAGATCCAGTTGCTTCAGCCTGGGATTAAAGGTGTGTGCTACAACACCTTGAACTCATAGAGATCTGTTTGTCTCTGCCTCCCAGGCATTGGGATTAAAGGTGTGTCCTGCCACACCTTGAAGTCACAGAGGTCAATCTACCTCTGCCCCTTGAAGTCTCAGGTCAATCTATCTCTGCTTCCCAAGTGTTGGGATAAAAGGTGTGTACCACTACACCCAACTATTTTCTTTCTTCCTTTTTTTTTAACTTTAAGAATTTTAACTTTTAGCCTGATTATATTTTTAACACACTGGAAACAATTTAGAGGTTTTCTTTGTCTTTGAATTTCTCCTTACTGTATATCTCTCTTTTTCTGACCACATGAGACTCTAATTTACCAAGCAATGTAGGTAGGACCAAAGCCATGGCCTTGACAGCTAGATCTAGCCCATTCCCTAGCCTTCCATCCTCATGGCAGAGGTACTGGCTGTAGCCATGTTTATCATCACAACTCGGTGGCAGTTCAAGGTCCCTGCCAGCAAGCAAGCTGCAACAGTGTTAAACAACAACCAAAAGCTCCATAGTCAGGACCGCCTGCTTGAAAGAGTCAGAGTTGGCCCTGGCAGGACGGCCCAGAAAGACAGCATTTTAAAATGGTAGAGTTTTTATCTTGCTATGGCTGAAAACTGAAAAGCATGCCTTCAGCTTTTCATCAACACTGTTTAAGTGTTTCATGGCAGGACCTCTTAAAGAGCTGCAGGGTTTTGCAGCTAAAGCTGAGTCAGGAAGCCTCTCTTAGATGAGAGCAGAGCTGACCCGAGAAATTGCTGCTATCAAGAAAACATGCTTTACTCTATTCTTTCCTAAGCTTTCTCAAGCTTTCTGTGGATCCAGTTATCCACGTGGGCGCCATTCTGTAGTGTGGAGCTGTGGGCCTACTTCCCGCCACCCCGCTCCCAGCCACCTGCTAGCTTATGCCCCAGAAATAACAACACACAAACTGTATTCATTTAAACACTGCCTGACCCATTAGTTTCAGCCTCCTACTAGCTAATTCTCACATCTCTTGCTTTAACCCATATCTAATAATCTTTGTAACACCACGAGTAGTGTCTTACCAGGAAAGATTCAGCCTGTCTGTCCTGGTAGCTGGCTTCATGGTGACTGGCTCACTGAGGAGAGTCATGACGACTGTCCCAGAGAGGATAGGCAGGGCAATTGTCTGAGTCATCTACCTCACTTCCTTTTTCCTGTTCTGTCTACTCCACCTATCTAAATCTTTCCCTATCAAAAAGCCAAGGCAGTTTGCTTATTAGCCAATGAGAATCCTCCATCAAGGGTAAAACCCTGAAAAATCAGAGAATCAGGGAACAGCTGCCAGTCATGTCCTAACTCTACAGTCTTTTTTGATTTCCTTTTTGGAGGAATCCCAAAAGACTGAGATCCTCTCTCACCTCCCTTCCCCCCCACCTTCCCCTACTCACTTACTACTTCTTGTCTCCTCTCTGTCTACAGTCCTCCAAACGTCTATGGTTAATTTTGGTCAGCTAGTACTAGCTCTGTCCTCTGACTCCAAGCAAGTTTTATTTGTCAAAACACAATCACAATATCACACAACAGACACACTAAAAGTAGAGTCTCAAACAAGTGTGTTGAACCTCTGTTGGGTAGTTCAGAGGAAGCATCAGTAGCTTGTCTGACCTGTGAGACTCGGGTACCTGGCAGCACTGATGGTGAGCAGACGAGTGATCTTGGATTGAGGAATGATTCAAGAGCCAGCTTAAGAAGCTCAAAGGAATCTTTTATAGAAAAGGGAGACAAAAAAGTCTCAAAATCTGAGCTTATACTTTGAGGAGAAGTACCTCTACCTCTGAGCTAGCAGAGTAGTAAGAAGTAGAAATGAAGCTATTAATGATACTTCCAAAGTAGCAAGACTGATGTTATTGACTCGGGCATTGAGATAAACAATATCTTTTTTATATATTGGTATATTGAAGCAACAGACTCATATTGAAAACATGAGTTAGAATGATAGTTAACTTTATGTATGTACACTTGTTAATTAACCCTCATAACCCTAACCATGTAGATGTAATCTGCCCTTTTCTAAGCTTAGGAAAAGCATGCTGAAGTTAGATGGATATATACCTTGTCCAAGGACATACAACTATGTAAAAAATGAAGGCTGAAATAGAACCTGGAAAGATTCTCATGCCATCTCATTGTCTCTCTTTGAATGTTTCCATGAAGCTGGTTACTAAATTCATAAAAAAAATTCTATTTCAAGAAACACATATCTGCAAAGTGGTAGTTTTGGAAGATTACTTGGTCAATATTTTTTAGTTTATTCCAGCAAGACATACCCATTTAACCTTGTAGGAGGAGAGAGTTGCTCATTCATTCCCAGCTGCCCAGCCCTGAAATAACCACAAAGAAACTGTATTAATTATATCACTGCTTGGTCCGTTAACTCCAGCTTCTTATTGGCTAACTCTTATATCTTAATTTGACCCATTTCTATTAATCTGTATATCCCCATGTGGCAGCAGTTTACCAGCAAAGATTTAGCATGTCTGACTCTGATGGCTCCATGATGTCTCTCTGACTCTGCCCCCTTCCTCCCAGAATTCAGTCCAGTCCCCCTCTTCCTACCTAAGTTCTTCCCTATCAACAGGCCAAGGCAGTTTCTTTCTTTATTATTGGTAATCACAGCACACAAAGGGAACTCTCACATCTTAGCCTTTATTCAACATTATCAGGTCATTATTCATAGAAATTTTTATTGAAATTTGAGCCCAAATTTCATTTACTATACTGCTTTCAAGTTTGAGAAAGAAAGAAACATTACTGACTAAGTCTAAGAAGAGGGGAGGTGAAGAGGAACTAGGAAGAATGGAGCGAGGGGAAGTTTTGGGCAGAATCTATTGTATGAGAGAAGAATCTATTTTTAAAAGTGTCTCAGGAGAATATAAATTAAAATATTCTTGCTCTGTAGAAAAAAATACCTAGTATAATTTTACCACATTTGAAGTTCTCTTTGCTTTTCTGTTATTAGGGGTAGGACTTAACTTTTATTTCACCAAGTCAGGTTAGACAAGAAACTGTGAGTCATAGAAACCCTCTAAAGGGCTATGATTTTTGCAGTGGTTAGAAAACAATTTTGAGAAAAAATACTATAAGAATCTTCCTCATCACATGACAATAACATAGAAAATATATTTGGTAAAGAATATGGTAGTAATTGTTTAAAATATTGCTATGATAATAATATGTAAAGGTTATTTTTGAGTTTAACAAAAGCTATTTCAAAGTCTATAAAGGATATTCAATGATTTGATCACAACTCTCCATGTTTGTCTGGTAAAGAACAATCATAAGACAATAAATAATAATAATAATAATAATAATAATAATAATAATAATAATAATAGCATATACAACATTGCCATTATATAGAGAGACAATTTTTCTAGGAAAAGTAACAATACTTTGTCTTTATAGAACATTCACTTATGTATCTTTTAAATGTTTATTATTACATTTAAAGTCTTTTATTTATTGTGTGTGTGTAGGTGTTAATGTGTGCATATTCCAGTGCTGGTGTGGAGGTCATAGGACAACCTGTGGGAGTCAGTTTTCTTCATCTCAATGTGGTTTCTAAAAATGAAATTCAGGTTATCCTGTTGAGCAGCAGGTGCATTTACCCATCAAGTCATCTCTCTGGACATTTCTCTACACATCTCCCTATATTTCCTTTCTCAATATCACACCAAATACATAAAGACTTAGTAGATAGCCAGACATAAGAAATGAAATAGTTTACTTACCATTGTACCTTCCCATCCTCACCCTGGAGATCATTAATTCTGGGAGACATTGGCTGTGTAGTTTGCTTCTAACATATGGAGCTTTGTCTACTTATAGAAGGTGATGATTCATTTTATTTGTCAATATCAGGTCTTGTCTATGATCGCTTGACAACATGTGAGCAACTCTTATCATGGTGGGCATACCTCTATATAATGTTTGCACCTAAACAGGTACAGAAAGGGAAGCTGCAAACCAATTTATATATAAAATTGGTAAATTGTTTCTATACACTCAGGTGCATAGAAATAACTCGGAGTTATTTTGTTATTTTGTTGATTTTTTTCAGACTTTTGGCTTTTCTTATACTGTTTTGTTTTTCATTTTGAGCTGATCAAGGTAGTCAACAAGATAAGTTTAGAGTCAAGATAGAGAAATGGACTTCTGCTAACACACGAGTTCCAACATCATGTCAAAGAAGAATGTTGGAGATGTAGAAGTGACTGCACATATCTCTGTACCACGGGATCTTGAAATCAGATATCTCTGCATCTATATTCCAACTTGTTATATAGCTGAGGATTAATTTGAGCACCTGATCCTCCTGCATCCATCTGGGTTCACAGGTTGGATTTTAGGCATACATCATCATGGTCAGCTCATGGAGTTCTGGGAATGCAAACAGGAATTCTTACATGCTAGATAAGCACTCTTTTATCTGAGCTACACTGTGTTGGATTTTAAACAGAGAACAATGATTAAAATATATCCATCTGGATAAATTTCAAATTCAACCATGCTTACAGAATATCTGAAATTCTTGTCAAAACTGATGATTACATTATTCATAGAGAAACATTCAAAACCTCCTTTTTACATGTTGGTGTGGTCCTGAAAGCTATCTAAAAACTAAGTGTGATTGCCTACCTAGCAGATCTCCCTTCTGCTTGCTTTTTCTTCATCATTTTCCATAGAAATCCCTCTTGAGATGTCCCTTAAGACAGTTAACTTGTCAATGAGTGCTGTGGAACAATGGTCTTGTACCTTGTAAAGATTTATTAATTTTATTAGTTTAATAAAATGCTGATTTGTGACAGCCAAGCAGGAAGTATAGGTGGCGTGACAAGAATAGGTGAATTCTGAAAAGAGGAAAGACTCAATGTGCAGTCATTACCCAGACACAGAGGAAGCAAGATGAGAATACCTCACTGATAAAAGGAACCAAGCCATGTGGCAAACACAGACAAGAATTAAGGGTTATTTTAAGATGTAAGAGTTAATAAGAAGCTGGAGTTAACAGGCCAACCAGTTTATAATTAATATATTAATAATATAATTAATATAATATAATAATATAATTAATATAAGCCTCTGTGTTCTTTTGGGATTAAATGGCTATGGAACCTGGTGGGTCAGAAACCTCTGTTAACAAATGAGTTTTCCCCAGTCTGTCAATTTTCTTTCAAACTACCTATGCTCATGCAAAGCACTTCTGCTGTACAAAACTAAGCCTCTCTCTTTTTTCACATTGCATCTCACTTAAAATCCAGTAGGTTATTCTTCTGCTGTTTTAGAAGACAATGTAAAGATCACCAGATGAATGAAATCCTTGATAGAAGGAAGGTGCAAGTAGGAGATAAAGAGCCTTGTAGATGTAAGTCACAAAACAATCCCACACCAGTTTGGAATTATGACTAATAAAAGGGTTATTTATTTAAGGGAAAATTTACAGATCACTGTCCTAGACAACAGCCCTCTGTGTGACCAGGAACAGAGTCTAGTAGCCAAAAGCAGAGCTGGAAGCAAGAAAGAGACAGAGACAGAGACAGAGAGAGCATAGCTACTGCTGCTTTTTAAAGCAAGAGACAATGTCCAAATGAGCTGGCATCTTAAAGGCTATTGGCTGAAGAAGCAGGAGGAGCTCCTGCAGTACCTCCTGCTTTTGTTTAATTAAGAGAGGTCCAAACCCAATACAAAACAATATACACTAGGAACAGATATCAAGTATAAGATTAGAATTACAATCAGCATAAACAATATTAAGCAAGGAACATATGCTAAAAGTTTTAGTAAACATTCTATCCTAAGTAGTCTAAGTCTTATATTGGAAATGGACATTGCTTAGCTAGATCATAAAAAGACAGTAACTATGACTATCTAATCTTCAACGCCATCAAAGGCCTGAGAAAGGAGATAATATTACTTGAGCAGACAGAAAGTACAATCAAGTAGCTTCCAAAGTGAGCAATATATGACAGAGACAAATGGCTACCTGAGCAATTACCCAAAGTCTCATTTTGCAACGTTGAAGCAACCAACTTTGGCTATGGCCTATCATAATTGGCAGACCATTTTCAGAGGCAGGAAATTTTTCAAAACCATCTTATCCTGTCTTGGCAAGGTTTGACAGTCCTGCTTATCCATTTCTGGATAACATGTAACTTATCAGTGGTTAAGGCATTGTCAATTCCTTGCACAAAGGCCAGTTTTGCCAAGAAGAAAACAAGCTCCAAGTGGAGTGTCTTTGGTGCTCAATATTCTCTCAGGAATAGATTTGTGCTGTCAGAAGCAGTCATGTCTCGTGTCAACAGAATCCTAAGTTATTTAAATGCCATATTCCACAGATCCTTGAAGTGGTTAAAGACTACATATCTAGACAGAATACAATCTCTATGTATCTAAAGAACCTAATTGATCTGACTGTATGTACAGCAAGCATGAACAACTATTGACCTATAATAATTAATACCTGTATAACTTAAAGACTAAAACTTTATGTCAGAATATTAAATAACCTGTAAACAAATGTGCAACAAATGGGGACAATGACCTCACAATGTAAACATTATATAAGTATCTTGACCAGAGATAGGAGTAATATTTAATGCAATATGAAAATATATACTAAAAGTTGTATCAATATACAAAATGTCCTAAACAGAGATAATAACATACATATATACAATCTGACAGAATAACTTTGTATAGGTGTACAAATAATGTAAACAAAAGTAACAAATATAATTTGGACTTGTATCAATATACAAAAACTACCAATGTAAATTAGCCATTACTAATAGCTCACAAGTATTCACTCTATTATCCACTATTACTATACCCCCCTTTTTAAACAAATATAGTTTTCACACCAAACCTCTATTTAGTACAAATAATAATAAACAACCTTTAAACAGTGTTCCCAACCCTATGAACAAACATTTTTGGGACGGGAGTGTTGTCTTCTAAAAGTGCTTCCTGCTGTCATGGGAGCTATATTCCCTTAGTGGGATTGTGCAAACTTAAAGTGATGATTAAGTTTCAAAATTACTGGCTAGTATAGTTGCAAACAATTTTTGAGTGGTCGATAGGTTTTATTTTTTCAAAGTTCTTATTAGGAGTTCTGGCCAGAATGTCATGAGAAGGTGCACCATTTTAGTAGCTGGTACCCCCACCCAAAAAAGAAGCGGTCTTATAGTACCACTGCCTGCATCATGATTTCATCTCAACTAGGTAGAGTTGTTGCTATGGGGCCCCATCTTCTTCCTGGAAACTTCAAAGATTACTGCAGGAAAAGGATCTGTAGGAAAATATATTTTTTTCATCATGAAAAAGTTAAACATCATTCATATATACATTCAATGAAGAATATGATATAGACAAAAAAAGGCATGGAGAAAGTAAAAATTTTTCCTAGTCTTTCTTCTGTCCCATACCAGATGGCTTCCAATATGAGTCAGAAATCTAAAGGTTCCTTTTAACAACATGCTTGGATTTAGAGAAGTACAGAGCCATTGTCTATCTCCAAAACCAGCTGAACATATTAATGTGTGTGTGTGTGTGTGTGTGTGTGTGTGTGTGTGTAAATGTAAGTGTAACCCATACCTGGATTCATGAACCATATTCTGTTTTCTAGATGTTCTTTAGTGGATAGTTATTTTTTTGTCAGCATTCAAACATCCAGGGTCTCTTGAATTTTTGATGATGTATAATTTTTCTGCTAAGATAAGAACAGAACTCTGCCCCAACCCAACATGGCTTTCCTTACAACCTGTATGGTTGTTACCATTGTGGATAAGCTGTCATTTCTCTGTTTCAAGAGGTTTCTCCTTTTCAAAGTGAATCTTTATTAATTTTGATGGTTTCCATAATTTTTCTTCTCCTGTAGAAACAAGAGTAAAAACCCTTCCCCAATGTAGTACATCTCCTGGTTTCCATTGTGAGGTCAACACATTCTTGAAATATACTGGTTAATTCAATTCAGAAGTTTTATTTTCCAGTATTCAATGCCTCTATGCTGCTGTTGTTCCTTTCTCATTAGAATTAAGAAAATTCAAAGTTAATAAAGCATTATGCAATCTATTTCTGGGGGTATTTTATGTCCTTTCCTGTTTGTTCAGCATATCCTTCATAGTATGATTTGACCTTTCTATAACTGCTTGTCATATAGGATTATTTGGTATACCTGTAATGTGCTTTATATTGTAATAAGCAAAAAACAGTTTCATTTTTTAGATACATATGCTGAACCATTGTCTGCCTTTATTTGTGCAGGTATACCCATGATGGCCATAACTTCCAATAAATATGTGATTACTGAATCAGCCTTTTCTTGTTGGGAGCAGTGAGACCCCAGATCTTGAATTTTTTGTAATCCCCTGATCTGAATGCCTACAGCTGCTCTGAGCAAGAGACCTTCAGGAGTTCCTGATGGCAGAAGAGTGGTTTCTGGTGGGTTTGGCTGGGGCATGGCTATCTCTATATAATCTGCCCCTAAACACAATAAAGGGGGCATTCTTGGAGAATTCAAGGATGACCCGTGTTGCTGTCTCTCTATCTGTGTGTGTCTGTGTATTTTAACCTCCAGCCGCCTTGCCCGGGTGCCAGCGCACAGAGCACAGACACGGGGGCATGGTACGTGGCATTTTCTGTGCTCAAGGCAGTTGCCCATTGAAAACCTGACTACATGTCTATGGTATGGTGTACATATTTTAATTTACCAAATTCTATAAAGTGGAACACATCCATCTGACAGATTTTATTCCTTTGAGTATCTTTAGGGTTACTCCCTTTGTGGCAATGATGTTTGACTATAGAAAGAGCAAGTAGGATACCTTTTTATAATCTCTTTATCTTGTTGCCATGTAATAAAAAAGACTTTCTTTAAATCTTTGCTAAGGACATGATGTTTTTATGAAATTCTGAGGCCTGCAACATGCTTCCAATCAATAATTAATCAATTTCTGCATTACCTTGTGCTAGAGGACCTGGCAGACCTGTATGGGATCGGATGTGTGTTATGTACATAGGACAAAGCCTATTCTTGATTATGTCCTACACCTAGATAATCAATGAAGTCAATTCTGTATCATCTTGTATAAATTCATTGGTTCTAATATGCAAGATAACTCTTTTGCATATTGTGAATCAGTTACTATATTGAGAGGTTCTTTAAAATCCCTTAGCACTATAAGAATGGTATAAAATTCTGCCTTCTGGACAGAATTATAAGGGCTTTGTTCCACCTTACTCAATTCTTCTGATTTGTAACCTGCCTTCCCTGATTTATTTGCATTGGTAAAACTGTACGGGCTCCATTATTGGAGTATCACATACAATCTGAGGAAGAATACAAGAAGTTCTTTTTATAAGGTTAAGTCTATTGTTTTGGGATAGGTGCTATTAATTTCTCCAGAAAAAATAGCACAAACTCTTTGCCATGGTTCATTATCTTCCCATAACTTTTTTATTTCATCAGTAGTGAAAGGCATTATAATTTCTGCTGGGTCTACACCTGCTAATTGATGAAGTCTCAGTTTACCTTTTATAATTAATTCAGAAACTTTTTCCACATAAGTTTTTAAATTTTTAATTGGTTTATGTGGTAAAAAGATCCATTCTACAATAAAATCTTCCCTCTGCATTAAAATTCCCATAGGTGAAATTCTGGAAAACAATATGACTAGGATACAACTAAGATTTGGATCCACATGTGCCTCCTGTAATTTTTCCTCAAGCATTGTCAGTTCCTTTTCTGCTTCAGCTGTTAATTCTCTAGGACTATTCAGATCTTTATCACCATCTAAGGTTTTGTTTAAATGAATTATTAGATAAGGTTATTCCAACAGTTGGTCATAGACTGGAAATGTCTCCTAACAATCTTTGAAAGTCATTAAGAGTCTTTAACCAGTATCTTCTAAGTTGTGCCTTTTATTTTCTAATTTTCTGTAAACCTATTATGTAACCTAGGTAATTAGCAGAATCTCCTCTGAATTTTTTCAGGGGCAAATTGTAATCCCCATTTAGGCAAGACTTTTATTTTACTTCTTCAAACATCTTTTCTAAAGTATCTATATTTGAATCAGATTTTTAAAAAAATGTCATCCATGTAATGGTAGATTATTGACTTAGGAAATTGCTTATGAATTATTTCCAATGGCTGGCTGACAAAGTATTGGCACAGGGTGAGGCTATTGAGAATTCCCTGTGGGAGAATAGTCCATTGATATCTTCTAGTAGGCTGAGAATTATCATAAGTAGACAGTGTGAAGGCAAACTTTTCTCTATCCTTTTCTTGTAAAGGTATAGTGCAGAAACAATCTTTTAAATCAATCACTCTGAGAGGCCATCCCTTAGATAACAGAGAAGGCAGAGGAATTCCAGATTGTAGAGGGTCCATAGGTTGAATAACCTTGTTGATAGCCCTTAGATCTGTCACCATTCTCTGTCCTCCAGATTTTTCTTTGAAAAATGACTTCTTTTTTATTATTGTTATTGTTATTATTACAAATTTTCACCTCCTCCCCTCCTCCCCTTTCCCTCCCCCTCCCTCCAGATTTCTTTTTAACAACAAATAGAGAATCCCAAGGGCTGGTAGATTCTTCTATATGGTGAGCATCTAGTTGCTCTTGTACCAGCTTTCTAAATCCTGCAACTGTTCCTCAGCTAGAGGCCACTGTTTAATCCATATTGGTTTCTCAGTTAACCATTTTAAAGATAGGGCTGTTGGTACCTCTGAAGGTTTATTAATTGCTTTTGTTCTTGTGCAGCCCAAATGGCTGGTGTCTGTCATCTGTAATAACTCCTAATATTTTACTCAGAAACATATATTTTTGGGGCTTCAGGAATGTTAATCTGGGTATTCCATTGCTGCAATAGGTCAGGACCCCACAAATTCACTGCAATATTTGCTATATACGGCCTTAGTCTTCCTATTTGCTCTTCAGGCCCTATGAATTCAACCCATCTTGTGATTTGTTTTATCCAAGATAGGGTTCCAATTCCCAGGAGCTGAACATCTACCTCTTAAAGAGGCCAATTCAGATGTCAAGATTTTGGAGTAATGATACTTACATCTGCACCTGTGTCTGATAAGCCTTCAATAAAATTTATACAAACTCTTGGCTTTAGTCTTTGATCATTAATAGAGGTCTGCCAAAATATATGTTTCTTCTGTCCTACTTGATTTTTTTGATTCATCCTCCACATTTATCCCATCATTCAGACCAGTATTGATTTTTACAGCAGGCATTGGATATTTTAATTTTCTTGGTGAGACATGTTCTCCACTGTAACTGGGAATGACTGGGCCACTTTTGGTTTGGGGGCCTGCGAGAGGCTTCTCAATGAGTTTTCTGATGGTATTGGGTTGCCTTGTCTGTCTGTTGTTGACCTGCATTTATTGGTCCAATGTCAGCCTTTACCACACCTTCTACATATACCTGAAGGCCGAAGTCTCCTATTTTTACCATTCCCAGAGGATACATTATTCCTAGAAATTCCTTGCCTACAATCCCTTCTCAGATGTCCTATTTTATCACAATTGAAACATTTGGCCGTTTGATGTCTCCTCATTACTTTGGAATATGCTTCTTCTACCCAAGATTCATCATTATCATAAAATGTCTTAACATTCATTGTATGCAGAATCCAGTCATCTATAGTTGCTGATCTAAACCTTAAAGTCCTAATTATCTTTTTGCATTATAAGCTTGCATTTTCAAAAGCCAGAGATTCAAGAATTATTCATCTATCTTCTGGGTCTGTTACTCCTATTTGTATAGCCTTACTTAATCTGTGTAAAAATTCGGTAAAGGGTTCTCTCTGTCCCTGCCTAACCCTGGCATATGATTAAGTTCTTTTACCTAGTACTTGAACCCTGTCCCAAGCATTTAAGGACAAAATTCCTTCATCATAAAGAGCTTGGACCTGTGGATCAGCATAAGGACCTTCACCAAGAATTTGATCTTGGGAAACCTCAAGACCTTTTGCTCTTTCCTTTTGTTCCATATTTTTGGATTCCTCCCTGAAATAAATCCCAAAGATCAATGAAGGTCTGTCATTCAGGACTGCTGAAACTAACTGAAAAAAGTCATAAGGGTTTGCCCTGATGTTAGAAGCCCAAGTCCTTATCATCTCCTTAACAAATGCAGAATGCAAGCCATAAGTTAAAACAATTTGCTTAATTTCTTGTAGGTCATTCATGACTATAGGTGTCCACGTACCTTCTTTTAATTCTCTTTGGCCTTTAGAACCTGATGCTTTGTTAGAGTAAAGTACAGGATAGGAAGCTAAAACCCTGGGTAATCCAGTTCTAACAGCCACTGGCAGTATTGCATCCTGTCCTTGTGCCTTCTTTCCCTGTTCATCAGTTCCAATATTTTCCTCAATCATTTCAAATCTTATCATTGTTTTTTTTTTTTTGTAAAGCCTGAATCTCCTGGCCTGTATATATTTCTAGTGATTTTACAGAGGCATCAAGTCTCTGCTCCCCATTCTGCACCTGTGATTTCAAGGTTTTAATGCTCTCTTTCAAGATAACATCTCCTCCTTGGACTTTTCTTGAATATTGTGTAAACTACCACCCTGGAGGTACATTCTGTCTGTTACTTTATCAAAACTTTTTGATAACTTTTGAATGTCAATTTCAAAATTCTTTCATGAATTCATGAATTTCAAGAATTCATGAAAGCATGAATTCTTTCAGATAACTTCCTAGTACCCTTAGATATGGATTCAATTATTTTAATTCTGTCAACTAGCTGTTCATTATTATTCCATAAAGATTTTATCGTCCCTAGGAGTGCTATATTCTTCCTTAATGATAGACTATGAAGAAAACTGAAACCTAGTAACCAGTAAATTGAGGTATCTCCATAGTCATATAAGCCTCACATGATATAATCTATTGTATTAGTAAAGAAATCAGTAAAAGTTGCATTGAAAACAAAAACTGCCATTTTACCTGTTACCCAGTAGGTGGCAATGTTGCTGATTCATGACTAGAATCAATGCAAAGGTGACAGAATCAGTCCTGTTTCAGTGTCCACCTTGGTACTTGTTAAAGACTGGGAAATATGAGTTGCTCAACAAAGTAAATGTAATTAAATCAATTCTATATATGGAGCTTGAAACCCAGAATCCAGGGGCAGAAAACAGAAACCCGGAAGCCACATACGCCACCATGTGACAAAGAATTGCCCCGAGGGGTTGCAGCATTTAGCAAGCGCTTGCACTGTGCTGCGTAGGTGCTGCATTGGGGATTTAAAAACTGCTCAGGAAAGAGCAAACCAGGTGGGAAGAGACTGTCCAGGCTCATGGAGCCTGGGATGTGTGGAGCTTAAATTCACGTGACCACCATGTATAGATGTATGTCACACAACAATACCACACCAGTTTGGAATTTTGATTAACAAAATGGTTATTTATTTAAGGGGAAAACTTACAGATCAATGTCCTAGACAACTAGACAACAGCCTTCTGCATGACCAGGAACAGAGTCTAGTAGCTGGGAGCTAAGCCGGAAGTTAGCGAGAGAGGGAGAGGGAGAGAGAGAGAGAGAGAGAGGGAGAGAGAGGGAGAGAGAGAGCAGGGCTACCACAGCTTTTAAAGCAACAGAGACCACATCCAAGTGGGCTTGTATCTTAAAGGCTAATGGCTGAAGGAGCAGAAGGAGCTCCCACAGCAGAGCCTGATGACAATAAGCAAAACTCCCCTCTGTTTTTGACTCAAGAGTCTTATGGTGGACACATTGTGATAGGCATTGGGTCCCAAGACTTGGCACAGACTTGTAAAAATGAGCACTTGCAATTCAAGGCCTGATCTCCAATGCCCTTGGGCTGCCTTTTACAAAAATCCTTTTAAATTGGGTCTATCTAACACCTAACATAAAACAAACAAGGTTCCAGAAGTCCATGGTTTCTGGATGCTGTGCTCCCACTCCCACTCCCACTCCCCTTCCCTGCTCTTCTCCCAGATTCTCTAGCTGTCTGCTGTTTGTTTTTCTCATGCTGGGATTCTCTACAATGGACCCATTTCCCCATGTCCTTCCACTCTAAAACTGAATAGGTGTTCTGTCCTTTGTTTCTGTTCCCTTTTACAGCATCTGCTAATCTGTTCCTTCATGGGACCACCTGTGTACTTCCCTGGCTTCTTGCCACCTACACCAGGATTTTTAAGTTGGTCAGCTGACACAGGTTCCTTAAAATGCTTTGTCTGTCTGTTGAATTAATGTGGCCACACTATGCTTTTATGTCTATGTGTGTATGGTGTGTGTTTTAATAACTGTAAAAATTATAACTCCAGGTTACAACAGCTCTAAAAAGATAAAAACATGTGGGTGGCCACCGTTTTGACCTCAGTTCCATCTTTAGTAAGAGTACTCATATGTGTCAACCAAGGAGACATTCTGCCTCTAAAATTCTTTAATTTATTAAAATATTCCTTTTAATCTTCTTACATTTACTAGCATTTGTAAGCTGTAACTAATTGGGTAAAATTTAACTTACATGTATAGTTTAAATATGAGTAACAGGTAATAGTATCCAATTCTCAAGTGTTTTTACAGATCTGACACAGAGACATGCCAGCTCCTGCAGCATCCTATAGTCCTCCAGGATTATGTTTGGTTGCAGAAGACCTTCCACCTGGAGGCTTGCTTTTGGGTATAGCAAAGCCACCCACACAGCAAAACGTGGCCTTCCAAATCATAAGCTTCCTGGATTCTATACCAGGAATGATTATCTTATCTTGCCAAGGCAGGTAGTCTAAATTCTTTCATGCACAGGAAAATCTTTAGGGCTTTTGTACTTAGCAGCTAATAGCAAACACTGATTCTAAGGCTGGTCTTCTCTAAGGACTAAGGAGAGACTTGGAATTGCCTGCATAGTTAAAAAGCTGCCTCATTTCTGCTCATTTATCACTCCCAGGTCTGTCTAATGGCATTTGATGACTTAAGGTACTGGTAGTTCATTACTTCATTTGTTAAGTTTCCTACTAAAAATACAGGCAGGAGTACTTCTTTCACAGGCTTAACAGTCCAGGATTAACAGGTTTCAGTTGTATCTTCAGAGATGCAGTGTTTCCAATTCCCTTTGTCTTCTAAAATGTTCCTGGTCCAGTTGTCTTACAGATATCTGCAGGTTCCTAAAAAGAAGTTCTGCTGCTGTATCAAAAATTAGGTCTAGTTAAAAAGAAAAAGAACCTAACAGTCTCCAAAGCATATTTTTAACCCCACCCATTCTCAAGCATATTTTACAGATCATTCCTGTTGTCTAGGCCAAGACCAACAAACAAAGGGCCATCCAGACAACTACAACACCTACACCAGCTCCTGGAACTTCACCATTGGTGCCAAGTCTACTAACTTAAGAGGACGATTACCAATTAAAACCTTATTTTAAAGGGCACATCTGCTCTCATCCTCACTTACTCACCCGAGCCACACTGGTACAACCAGGGCACTTCTCTGTCCCATTCTTTCTGGCAGTTAATGACTTCCTATGGCTAGCCCCATTCATAGGGCCAATAATAACAATAAATTTTTTATCCTAGCCACCTGCCTTCTCATCTCCCTCAAGGAACAGCTGCCTGAGTAAACCATATGCCTCTCCAAACACACCATTTCGCTGAGCGTGAGCTCATCAACTTTTGGCTCTCTTCTCTCCCACATCACCCTGTACCCACAGGAAGTATCCAGACTTGAGCTGACACCCCTTTATCCAAAAAGAGTTTGAAATGTGTGGTTGGAAGCATTACCTCATCCCCTAACATCTTTATCCAAAAATAGTCTAGAATGTTTGATTGGAAGCTACATCCAAGCCCCCTGGCATCCATATATACAGAGTCTGAACTGTTTGGCTGGGGGTCCAAGCCCCCTCTCCTGGGAGTGGCTGTAGGCCAGACTCCACCTCTAAAAAAGTCCACCAAATGGTGACCCCCCTCCCTAGGGAGGATCAAGGGCATTCCCACAGACTAGTCAAACAGCACCCCAGAGAACAAACACATTGTCTTTCTAGTTCTCCTTTCCCCTCTCCATGTTTTTCCAGGGTCTACCTGGGAGTGCTGACATCCATTAAATCTAGGCCTTTTCTAATTTGGTGTGATTTGGTCTAATTTGGAATATTGCATTGGAGGATTGCTTACTGGGCCAGAAAGAAACTTAACAGCATGCATTAGTGGGATTCAAGGCATGTACCACCCAGTTTCTATGGTAGCACTGGGATTAACGGTGTGTGTTACCACTACCTGGTCTATAAGGCTCACCAGTGGGGATGTTTTAATCTTTGATATTCAGGCAAGTTTTATTTATTAAAGTACAAATGAAATGCTAGTACATTCTGTTCTATAGAGCAAATCCCAGAACAGTCAGGAGTATACACAGAGAAACTTTATCTCAAAAACAAACAAACAAACCAAAAATCAAAGACAAAAACAAAAAACCGAAAAAAATAAAAAGAAAAAAGTGGCTTGAAATAAGTTATGACTTCTGTTAATGATACAATAAAATTAATTTTTTCTCCACCTAAAACAAGAAACATACACACTTTTCTTCATGATATAATTTAAAATAATGTCCAAAGACCAGAGGCAAGAATGCAAATAAAGTGCATAAGTGATCGGAAGAAAAAAAATCAAGTGATATATTTCTTAATAAATCTTTCAGAATTATGCTGCTGTCATTTTGGTAATTAATGGCAGAATCATCTTCCTTTTCTACATATGTACCTAATGTCATCTTTTTCTCATGATTAAAGTGATGATTGTTATCTTTTAGTTTAGCTGTTATTATCTCATTATTTTCTAATTTTCAGTGTCTTTATTTCCTTTCTTCCTTCCTTCCTCTTTTCCTCTTTTCCTTCCTTCCTTCTTTCCTTCCTTCCTTCCTTCCTTCCTTCCTTCCTTCCTTCCTTCCCTCCTTCCTTCCTTCCTTTCCTTCTTCATTTTTTATGATTTCCAGTAATGACAGAAAGTAATGTATATATTTTACTTAAATGACATGTATAAAAACAGCACAAAAATATTTTCCCTTAAAGATGTTTATTGTAATATAATATTGTAATAATAGTGACTTTTATGCTTAGTATTGTGAAATAATTCCTTTGTATTCTGTAAAGATTTGTCAGTCAAATTGATTTAATAGAAATTGGCTGGTAGCCAAGCAGGAAGTATACGCACAATGACCAAACTGAGGCTGATGGGAAGGAGAAGGTCTAAGTCAGGATGCTGGCCAGACACAGAGAACAATATGGGCACGCAGTACTGAGAAAAGGTACTTCTAGGTGACAGAGTGTAAATAAGAAATATAGGTTTACTTAAAATGTAAGAGCTAGTTAATAATAATCCTGAATAATCAGCAGAGCATTTATAAATAATATTAAACCTCCCTGTGGTAATTTGGGAAGTGGCTTTCAGGTATTTGGGACTGAACAGCTCCAAGACAAGAAATTTCTGCCAACAATTTGGCACACCATAACATATTTAAAGATGCCTTCAGGATGTAGCAGGGGCAAGAACCATATAGAAAAGCAGAGGTGTATAGTGGGTATGAAGCTGCCAGGAATCTGGTTCAAAAGCAGAATTCAAAATCTCAAAATAAACAGAATTTTTGTATTGCTCAATCTATGTTAGAAGTCATAGAGATTTACATAGGTCCATGAGTGTAGAAAATTTTATTCTACCATATAGCAGACCTTCAACAAATTTTGTTGAATGATCAAATATGTCTGTGAAAATTGGTAAACAAACTGATTTGTAAATCTAATAAAAGTATAGATACTGTACACATTACTATTACTGTAATACTGAGGATAAAGAGTAGGGGGAAAAGGGTCTTGTACTCACAAAAGAAGCACTAAGAGAACTAGAAATGTTAATCACCCAGGGATGTCTCTTCAATAGAGGATAAAAATCAAATAGAAAGCTAAGAATGAAGGTTGTCAATGTTCAGGTGATCTTTTGCTATCTGTAGGAAAAGCCCTCATGCTAATTACCCAGAATGATTATTCTAGATTCTTCCCTCCCTAGACCATAACTGATCCTTAGGGGAGATGTTATCCTATAACTTTCTGACCTTTATGCTATTGGACAGAGACCACACAAGATTCCAGGCCTTTTAGCTATAGAGCCCATTCTCAAGGTCACATGTACTTTGTAAAGAAATTTCTATGCAGTCATACCTTAAGCTTTATTGTGCACCTTGATTAAACTGAGTTGGACTGATTGTTGCCTGGAAACCTTTTCCCAAATTTATTATGGTTTAAATATGCTGACAATGAACTTCCTGGTATAAGACTCCCCAGAGTCTTATCCAGGTTGGCAAAGTCAAACTGAACTGGGTTTCATTCTCCTCTTTTCACAGCTCACTGCCTGCATTGACAACTGCAGAGTCTACCTCAATAAGGAAAATTAAAGTCTGCCTGTTCTGCAGCATGTCAGCAGTTCATGAAGTCAGATTCTCAGTGAATTCACAGCAGCTCTGGGAAGTTCCTCTCCTTATGTGAACATCGTTGCAGTCCCCAAAGTTGTTAGAAGGTAATTACTACCATGTCATCTGTGCTGGTTCAAAGTTACCATGTTTTAAAATCACTATTATTATGTTATTTATTAATGCAGATATAAACACTTTACTCTAACTGTATTAAAATTTTCATTTTTACTCTTTGTCTTTGATACAGTCTGAGTTCTTTCACTTGCTAGAAAGTAACAACAGTGGTGACATGTGAATATTAAGTGAACATGTGAACATCATTAAGTGGACAAAATCAGCAGCATTTCACATCCTTCCTAATTGAAAGCTTACTTCCTTTATGGAGTGGTGGAGACACACTAGTGCTACAGGTGAGTAGTAAGTATGATGGCATAAAACACTCGATAATTATTATCATTTTCTCTGTGTCAGAACAGCACCACAGAAGTCAATGGTTTAAAATCAATTTCCTGAATTAGGCATGCTTCCATACAAGGAAGGTAGCACTATCACCTTTGGGGATTTGGGATGTAGATGTGTTTGATGGAATACCATCCTTCCTTTGACAGAAGTACATTTAGTATCATATTACTGAGTACCTAAGAACGTGTCTTGTCAGAATGATCATTGTTCGCTTAAAGGAATAATTTAATCTATATAAGTTAATTTTGAAGAATTAATATAAATTTATAAAAGATATTAGAAATTACAAGTATGATACTATTATTTTTCACTCTAGGCAATTTTCATTATGTTTATATCGGCTACTCAGCCTAGGAAAAAATTACCTACCATTTATTTCATACATTGGTTCTGTAGAACAAATGCATTTAACTATCCCATAATTCCTCCCAAGGGATCCTAAGCAATACAGTAATTTCTAAAGCAGACTGTGGTTTGAAAAGATTAGTGTACGACATTATTCTGACTATTTATACATTTCTTTGAAGTTATCATTATATTCTTCAAGGGTCTGCAGCATAGGCTATTGTTTGATGGAAGTTTATTCAATCAGTTAATATTTGATATGTCTCTCCGCCCCCACATGTACCAGGCATTGAGCTACATATTCTTTGATCACATGAGAATGAACACTGGCCTCTCTAGGTTTAGAATCCTGGAAATAATTATAGAACTAAAGGAGACAAATGTGAAATAAGGTCACTAGTAAGTTGTGTGGCAAGGAAAGTCTGGATCATATTACTGAGTACCTAAGAATGTGTCTTGTCAGAATGATCATTGTTGGCTTACTAAACATTGTTAGTTACTAAAATGAGACTGTTGGATTCACAAGAGGAATAGGCTGTTGCAAGGTAAAGGAAGACAATATTAGCAAAAAAATGCATTATTGTTTGCTCAATTGCTTTTCTGCAGGACTCTTACAGTTGCCTGGCAAGCATTGCTCTCTATGAGTAGTTGGGTGTGGTAGCACACACCTTTAATTCCAACACTTGGGAAGCAGACAGACATCTATGAATTCAAGGTGTGGTTGTGGACACCTTTAATCCCAATTCCTTGGAGGCAGAGGCAGACAGATCTCTATGAGTTCAAGGTGTGGTAGCACATACCTTTAATCCCAGCATTGGGAAGGGAGAGACAGGTGGATCTCTGTGAGTTCAAAGACAGCCTGGTCTACAGAGGGAGTTCCAGGACAGCTAAAGATACACAAAGAACCTGTCTCAAAAAGTAACAGTAAAAATAAAAGAAATAGAGGTTAAAGTAAAGCCACATAAAGATGGAAAATACACAGAGAATCTGGATACTGTATGTTATTATGCTCTCTTTGAATTGTTTGAATGCTGAGGAAGGAGCAATAGCTGCTAAAAAATATTTGTTTATAAATGCTGCTAAATTAATCCAAGATAGGTATTTTGAAAATACCTTGACTTCAAAATTAAAGTCAAAGTTATGTTACTTTGGAGAAGAGATTGAGCTTTTTTTCTACAGGAAAGGAGAGGCTGTAGAGTTAAGAAAAAGCAGGTTTGATCAAGGAAGACCACCTGAGAAATCTCCGGCCAGAATAGATGGCCCAGATGTCTTAGTTCTACATCCAGAACAGATTCAAGACTGCTGCCTGAGATGATAAAGACTCACAGGATACTCCAGTCAGGACTTGATCATAATTCTATATTTTCTTTATGTTCCCATAAGATTGTCAGTGCCCCCAACCAGGAGGAAGTAGCCTGAATACTCTGCCCACATTCCCAAAAGATGGACTATGGATATTTTCCTTTGTTTGAGAGAGAGAGAGAGAGAGGAGAGAGAGAGAGAGAGAGAGAGAGAGAGAGAGAGAGAGAGGAAAGTGGTGTGGGACAATTCTGTATTCTGTCAATTACGTTTTAAATAAACACTGATTGGCCAGTAGCCAGGCAGGAAGTATAGGCGAAACAACCAGACAGGAAGTAGAGGTGGAAGAATGAGAACAGGAGTATCCTGGGAAGGAGGAAGCCCATTCCTCCCCAGTTCTGTCCAAACACTGTAGATGGAGCGGCAGGCCGCTTCCCGCCGCCTGGCTCACGGCCACCGCCTAGCTTTACTCAAAATAATTACATGGAAACTGCTTGGCCCATTAGTTTCAGCCTCTTATTGACTAATTCTCATATCTTGCTTTAACCCATATTTAGTAATCTGTGTAGCACCACGAGGTGGTGGCTTATCGGGAAGGATCTTAGCCTACGTCTGTCTCAGAGAGGAGAGGCATGGCAACTGCCTGAGGTGTCTGCCTCACTGCCTTCTTCCTCTCAGCATTCTGTTCTGTCTACTCTGCCTACCTAATCTTCTGTCCTATTAAAGGGCTGAGGTAATTTCTTTATTAACCAATGAAAGTAACACATAGACAGATGACCCTCCTCCATCAAGACACCGAAGAAGCAGGATGTGACCTGCCCCACTGAAAAAGGTACTGAGCCATGTGGCTAATATAGATAAGAATAATGGGTTAATATAAGTGATAAGAGCTAATAAGAAGCCTGAGCTAATGGGCCAATCATGTTATCATTAATATAGACTCTGTGTGAATTTCTTTGGGACATACTGGCTGTGGGAACTGGGCAGGTCAGAAACTCCAAAAAGCAGGCCCTCATGTTACATACTACTAGCATGTTAAAGGAAAAAGGCTTTCCTTTTTCTTCCTTTCTTCCTCACTTTGTCCCTTTCTTTCTTGAAAATGGATTCTTCTCTAATAAAACACGTTACAGTTTCTCATTCCTCCACTCGTTTCAGCTCCTTCCCATCTCCCCTATCTCTTAGATGCATTCCCCTTCTCCCATCAGAAAGGAGCAGGCCTCCAAGGGACAACCAAACACAACAAAACAAAATACAGTAAGATGAGGCAAAAAATCCTCACCCCAAATCTAGACAAGGCAACCTAACAGAACAAAAGGAGTCCCCAAAAGAGGCAAAAAAGTCAGAGTTACACAGCTCCCGCAGGTAGGAATCCCACAAAACACCCAGCTAACAACCATAACAGAAGCAAAGGACCTAGTGCAGACCCATGTAGGCCCTGTGCTTGTACCCTTAGTTTATGTGAGCCCATATGTGCCCTGCTTTGTTAATTTGGTGGCCTATTCTTCTGTTCTTCTGGTGTCTTTCATCTTCTCTGACTCTTACAGTCCTTCTGCCCACCCCTCATGTTTTTCCCTGAGATCCTAAAGGAGCAACCCAATAGAAACCTCAGATTTAGGCTCTTTACATAATGTCTGGCTGTGGGTCTCTGTATCAACTCAATCTACTGTCTGAGGAAGTCTTTCTGATGAAGAATCTAGAGTATAGCAGAATATTATTAGATATAATTTTCTTGATTTTTTTTTAGATCAGTCTTGTTTGGTTCTATCCTATATTTCTGGGCTCTCCAGTCTCTGGTTCCTGGCTATCCAAACAGTGTCAGCGTGGGCTTCCTCTCATGGAGTAGGCCTCAAGTTAGTTAGATATTGGTTAGCCACTCCAACAGCTTCTATACCACTATTCCCCCAGCACAGATGAACAGGCAGGATAGATTGTTGGTCAAAGATTTTGTTGGTTGGTTTCCATTTTTGTCTTTCAGTAGCCTTTAGAGTACTTTCCTGCAACAAAGACACTGGAATGTAGGGGTGATGTCTCCGTGAAGGCACTGCTCAACCTTTCCATGTTCACTGAACTGTGTGGATGTTGTCCTTAGCAATGGAGCCTCACTGTCAGTTTACAGAAAGCAAACCTCTGTCCTAGCATCAGCCTGGATTGTCTGGTGATCTCCATGGGACCCCTGAATTTAATTTAACCCTTCCTATCACTGGAAGCCTTGCCTGGCTATGATATGACCGTTTGAGACTCTGGATTCCCTATTATTAGGAGTCATCAATAGTATCACTCTCACAGATTCTAGAACATTCCCACTCTACTAGGTTTCCACAATGCCTCCTTCCAAATGCCCCTCACTTCCAACCATCTCTTCCCTCATTCTCTACTTCCATCCCATCTCCCCTGGCACCTGATCCCTCCCCATATATATGTAATATATTACTTGATCTTTTTTCTTTGTAACTTTTAATAATCTTTCATTGTTCTGTGTGTGTCTTGTTTCATTATGCATCCAGGGAACTCTCTTTTTCTGGTTCAATCTATTTGGTGTTCTCTTTGCTTATTGTACCTTAATAGGCATGTCCTTCTTTAGGTTAGGAAAATTTTCTTTTATGATTTTGTTGAAATTTTTTTCTGAAACTTTGAGGTAGGAATCTTCTCCTTTCTTTACTCCTATTATTCTTACCTTTGTTCTTTCTGAGGTGTCCAAGATTTCCTGGAAGTTTTGCATTGGGAATTTTTTAGATTTAACGTTTTCTTTGAATGTTGTATCCAGTTCTTCCATTGTATCTTCAATGCCTGAGATTATCTCTTCCATATCTTGTATTCTATGGTGAAGCTTGTTTTCTGCAGTTCTTGTTTGCATTCCTAAATTTTTCATTTCCAGAACTCCCTCAGTTTGTGTTTTCATTATTGTTTCTATTTCCATCTTCAGGTCTTGAACAGTTTTGTTTGTTTGTGTTTTCTTGGCTTTCTTTACAGGATTTATTCATTTATTTCCTTTTCAAGAACCTCTATCATCTTCCTATAGTTTGTTTTAAGGCCCTTTTCTTATGATTCAGTTATGTTGGAATATTCAGGGCCTGCTGCGGTAGGACAGCTGGGTTCTAGTGGAGACATATTATCCTGGCTGTTACTGGTTGTGTTCTTATGCTGTCATCTAGGCGTCTGGGTTTGGAGTAATTAGAGGTCTAGGTGCAGAGTTCTGTTTTTGTCTTTGTTGGGCCGATTTTTCTCTGGCTTTTCAGAGAGTATAGTGGCTATGTGTGGCCATTCTTACTTGCCTGCTCTGCTGGTGTTGGAGGCTGGGGAAAAGTGGTGAGCTTGAGGAAGGAGGTCAGAAGTGGAAGGCCCGTGGGACCCCTAGGAGTTGTGGACAGGGTGGTAACGAGGCCACAGCTTGTATTCTCTTAAAGATCTAGAAAGGAGCCTGAGGGACTAGGAGAAGAAAGGCAGTGGGGAAGGTCCACAAGCTGCAAACCTAGCTTTCTGGCATTCCTGGCCTGTGTGTGGGTGAGAAGGAGGGAGTCTGCATGAGTTGGGGGCTGGGATACAGCAATAGTGGTGGGGAGAGAGGACAGGAAGGGATGGTGTGTGGGATCCACAAGGGGTACGGGTGGGGAGTTCACAGAGGGTGTTCTGTTGAACTGCTAGGGAGGAGCCTAAGGGATTGAGTCTTGGAGACAGAATATTTCCTCTTTCATATGGCAGACTGGCCTCTATTCAGCTGTTTAGGAAGATTGGTTTGAAATGTCATGCGACAGCAGTGCAGACGTGGTTTAAATACCACACTTGAATCTTCCTGAGTGTAAATAAGAATGGAAGAATACTGATTGGAACAAAGCTGAGACTTTCTATTTCCCTTACAGGGTTTTCTTTCTGAATCATGTGCGTTTCTTATTAAATAAAAAGACAGTGAAATAAATTTCTTTTGTCTCTTGAAGAGTTTTTCTTTAAAAAAAATCAATTTTGAACTTTCCTTCTTTTTGAGTATTCATATTGGATGAGCATATTAGATAAAATGACCAGAAAGGAACAGTAAATGTATTTGTTAAAGCAACTGACTGTTACTATGGTAACATTGAATTTGTTTGACATTTAGTGTTTCCATTGTTCTCTGTTGCTATAGTAATGAAATCTTAAATTCTGACACCATTCCAAATTCTATTAAAATAAAGTCCTTATCATTCCCAGCAGAATGCAGGGCTGGAGTGCCTATGATATGTGGGAGAGCTGTCTAGTATAAAACTGTAGACTATGTGCTTAAAAAGTAAAAAGATTTTTAAAAATTCATAAAGTTGAATAAAAGTATTTTTATCATAAAAATAGCTTTCTCTTTAAACAAACGTGAAATATTTTAAATTTTTAACTTAAAATAATCAAAATTTGACATTTATCATTAATATACATACCACAGAAAAATCTCTTTCCTTTTGTTCTGGGGAAAAAATTGTTTCATTCGGGGGTTGCACCCCAGTCCCTGGCATCCATTTTTGGAATGTTGGGCAGAAAGCTCCATCCCAAAGCTCCCTCCTCTGGGAGTTGCATCAGCCTAAATACCACCTCTGAAAAAGCCTCCCAAAGGTGACCCCTCTCCAGGGAGGGTCAAGAGCACTCCCACCGGCTATTTAAATTGCCCATCTTTCCCTCTCTATGTTTTTCCCTGGCCACCGGGAGTGCTGGCATCCTTTAAACCTGAGTATCTTTTAATTTGGTCTGATTGGGATTATTTGCATTGGTGGAGAGGTAGGTCATTTTTAAAAAGTACTTAACAAAAACAATAATAAAATTTTGGAAAATCGGAGTCACAAAATATTAGTAAAAAATTACTTGAGGTTTTGAGGGACTTTTGTGTTTAAGAAAATATTACATGGCCTACTTATTTATCTTCAAATTGCTGACTGGAAACTAGAATATTTTTAAATCTAGTAAATTATTATCTATATGCACACTTTGATTGTACATGTTCTAATAATGTAGAAAAGTAGGGAAAGATTAGAAACTAAAGTGATGGAGAGGGCAGTGTAGAATGCAATATCAAACAAAGATGGAGACATTAAAGAGTATGGCTAGAGATGAATTTCCGATTGGGAATGAGAGATATTACGAAAATGAAAAAGGAGTCTATTTTGCTGAGGTTTTGTTCTTTGGAAGTTGTGAGATAAATCAAATGATTCCACAAAGAACAGCACACTAATTGAAGTCACAGAATATGACTTTAGGGAGAGAGCAGAATAGAGTGGAGAGAACTGTCTGCTGCTGGAGACGTGATGGAGTCACAAGTTGATCAGTAATAGACAAGATGAAAGTCACCATCAATGATAATACCCTGAGAACAGATATAAAAGGACTATATGCTAAAGTCTGCTGATAAAATCATCTTCTATTTTATCTTTTTATGAACTCAGAATTTTTACAAAACTAAATATCAGAATCCCCCACATTTGACTTTGATAGCTGCAATTTAAATTTCAGAGATCCACCTACTTCTGCTTCCCAAATGCTATGATTAAAGGTATGTTCCACCACCACCTGGCTTTGCTGCCTTTAGTAATGATGTAAAGATGTTAACAAATATTTGTTTACTCTGCGTCTCTTTAATTATGTAAAGGTGTTGCTGTTTTACCTGATCGGTCTAATAAAAAACTGAACAGCCAATAGCTAGGAAGGAGCTGGACAGGTGGGGCTGACAGACAGAAAGAAATCTAGGACAGACAGGAGAAGAAATCTAGGTTAGAGAAGAATGAGAGGAAGAAGAAGAATGAGGGGGAAAGAGAAGGAGACACCTAGGGTCATCCAGCAGCTGCCACCAGCTGACACTGAGTAGGACATACAGAAAGAGTTCTAAAAGTTTCTGAGGCAAAATGTAGATGAAGAGAAACAGGTTAATTTAAGTAAAGAAAAAAAGCTAGCCAAAAATAGTGTACACAAAGGCTGAGTGTAGAAGGAACGGCGGGCTGTGTCCCGCCACCCGGCTAGCTTTACCCAAAATAATTACACGGAAACTGTATTCTTTTAAAACACTGCCTGGCCCATAGCTTCAGCCTCTTATTGGCTAATTCTCACATCTTCCTTTAACCCATATTAGTGATCTGCATAGCACCACGAGGGGTGGCTTAACAGGAGAGGTCTTAACCTGCGTCCATCTCAGAGAGGAGAAGCATGGCTACTGCATATGGCGACTGCCTGAAGCGTCTCCCCACTGCCTGCTACCCAGCATTCTGTTCTGTCTACTCCACCTACCTAATTTTCTGTTCTCTTAAAGGGCCAAGGCAGTTTCTTTATTAATAATGAAAGTAACACATAGACACTCCTCCATCATTTCCCCTTTTTCTGTTTAAACAAAAAAGAAAGGCTTTAATTTTAACATAGTAAAATTACATGTAACAAAAGAGTTATCAAGCAAGAATTACAGTTACAATATTTAAATCTATTTTATCTTTTATCATAACTAAGGAAAGCTATAACTATCTATTTATTCTTCAACTCCATCAAAGACTCCAGAAGGATATAATATTACCTAAGTAAACAAGAAATATGCAACTTTCAAACTCTAGAAATGACAGAGACAATTCTCTGCCTGGGCAGTCACCCAAAGTTCCTCTGTACCATTGGGGAATCCATCTTCGGCCTTCAGGCCCATAGTGTCCAGCAGACATTTCCATAAAGCAGGAAATTCCAAAGACAGTTCAGTCACTTTCTGCTGTGTCCTGCAGAACGTCTGGCAGACTCTTTCACTAATCAGGAACCCCAAAGGACCATCTCACCTTTAGGCAAGTTCAGCAGTCCTCTCTCTGCAGGTTCTTTGTGTGCAGTTTATGCAACAGTCCAGGTAAGAGCAGTTTCTTGCCCAAATGGTTAACAAACTCCATAAGTAGCCTCTTCCATGCCCATCTTCCTCTCGAAGTAGATTGGTGCTGCCAGGAGCAGATGTGTCTCATTATCATGAAAAGCCCTAAGTTATTAAAAACCTTAAATGTCATGTTCTGTAGTCTTTGAAAGATATGAAGAATGCCTATCTGAAATATATCTATGCACATCTAGAAAATCTAACATGACTACAAGCTTGACTATTATCGATGATTATCCATTAACAACCTATATTTCCTAATTATACATTACATTTTAAAATGAACTACACAATCACAATAGCTTAATGAAGATCAGAAATACATATACATATAACAAAATTGACCTTAAAATCCATACCAATGCAAATCATTCATATCTATATTATATCCCCCTTTAAATGTAAAAGTACATTTATAAACAAAATTTGGGAATGTGGGTGCAGTTATTTCTCTCCAAACTGCTTCCTGCTGAATGGGGGCGCTGTTATTTAGGTCTTTCATGGTATAACCTGTCTGCTAGGTTCCTCTCAGTCGGCAGTTGAGCAAAGTAATTTTTTGAGGGTGTTCACAGCAACCTTTCAGGCGGGCATGGTCTATCATACCATATTGGGATAGAAGCAATCCACAAGGTGTCATCCTCTGTGAAAACAAAAGACCCTCTTTTCCAAAGCATCATGTTCTTAGATCCAAATTCTGAAGTCACACCGTTAAGATGTCCATTCTGGTCTAGCCTGGCAGCCCATATAATGAAATGTCTCTCTGTATTTAGCTCCTTTACAGTCAAAAATTTCAAAGAAAACACAATAAAATACATCATCCAGACTCTCTGTGAATTTTCCATTTTTACGTGGTTTATTTTACTCTATCACTTACTTTATTCTGTCTCTTTAAAGACTTTACCCCTTTTTTAAGGCATTAACTTTATTCTCTCTATATTTATTTTTTCTCTCTCTCAAGCCTACGTACAGTCATCCAACTTTGTGACCCATATGGGGTCTTCTATGTCTGAATCTGTCCTATTGTGAATCGGTAATTTTTTACTATCCAGGAGCATTTCTTAAAATGTTAACCACTTCTTAAAAACTTAAGTTGCGCCATGTAGAGGTAATATGGTACCGCCTGTTTCCAGCCAAGTCTAAACCTTAACTGCACTGTTATCATGGTAATTAGGATAGATCCTGCCTGAGATCAGCACAGTTCAGCATGGCAGAGCAGAGCCAAAGCAGCTCCTGCCTCAGTCATTTGGTGCCCCTGAGCCGCACACAGTTCAAGGCACACAGCAGTCGACATTGGAGCCGCACTCAGCAGTTTAATTCTGAGACTGAGTGTGCAGTACAGAAATTCTTTTCTTCCAAGATACAGCCAAATCTGACACGCAGAGCACTGCGCAGTCTGAAAACATCTCTCTGTATGGCGGCAGGAATCCGCCATGCTCTTCCGCCTGCCTAAGCCTGATTCTGCCATCTGCCCAGGTGCAGGCGGGGAGCTCTGAGCCATTGGCCTGGTCTCAGAGTACTTTCTTTCTGATCCCAAGCGGGCACACAAGCATCCAGTCCCATAAAAGCTATTGAAATGCTTTAAAGCCAGAGTTTGCACTGGTGGCACAGCACCAGAAAGCCATGTCTTAAAATGACTCAGCTTTTTCTCTGCCGCTATTGCCGAAACAGGAAATCTCTCTAAGGCACGTCCTAGCAAACAGCAAAAAGCTGTGTTAAACTCTCTCTCTCCTTTATTTAAAGCCCTCTCAGGTTTTTAAGTAGATTTAGTCACCACGTTGGAGCGCCAATCTGTAGAAGGAATGGCGGGCTGCGTCCCGCCACCCGGCTAGCTTTACCCAAAATAATTACACGGAAACTGCTTCATGGAAATGTCTGCTGGACACTATGGGCCTGAAGGCCGAAGATGGATTCCCAAATGGTACAGAGGAACTTTGGGTGACTGTCCAGGCAGAGAATTGTCTCTGTCATTTCTAGAGTTTGAAAGTTGCATATTTCTTGTTTACTTAGGTAATATTATATCCTTCTGGAGTCTTTGATGGAGTTGAAGAATAAATAGATAGTTATAGCTTTCCTTAGTTATGATAAAAGATAAAATAGATTTAAATATTGTAACTGTAATTCTTGCTTGATAACTCTTTTGTTACATGTAATTTTACTATGTTAAAATTAAAGCCTTTCTTTTTTGTTTAAACAGAAAAAGGGGAAATGATGGAGGAGTGTCTATGTGTTACTTTCATTATTAATAAAGAAACTGCCTTGGCCCTTTAAGAGAACAGAAAATTAGGTAGGTGGAGTAGACAGAACAGAATGCTGGGTAGCAGGCAGTGGGGAGACGCTTCAGGCAGTCGCCATATGCAGTAGCCATGCTTCTCCTCTCTGAGATGGACGCAGGTTAAGACCTCTCCTGTTAAGCCACCCCTCGTGGTGCTATGCAGATCACTAATATGGGTTAAAGGAAGATGTGAGAATTAGCCAATAAGAGGCTGAAGCTATGGGCCAGGCAGTGTTTTAAAAGAATACAGTGTTTAAAAGAATACAACTTGTGTGTTGTTATTTTGGGTGTAAATTTAGCCCTGCTGGAGCCGGGCAGGACTAAAAGCAGGCCCGTTGTTCCTTCAATATTTGGTGCTCCAAATGAAAGACCCCCATGCCCATGTACTATGTTAAACTCTGCTAAAATTTATCTGGGTCATAGAAGGAAAGTCCCCCCAGCTCAGCTGATGCTAAAACAGGATATCTATGGGTTACAGACTCGCTGACTAGGCTGAGGAGAGGGAATATTCCACCCCCAAGGCATTCTATGTAAACTGTCAACTTGCTGCAGGGTGCTTTATCTAGCTTTGTGGCTTTTCAGGGAAATTTGAGAACAGACATGGGGGCTGTCCCCAGGATAAGCTAAGCCCACCAATTTAAGAGCCAATGAAATGCTTGTGCTATACTACCCCCTTTTATAATCATTTTCCCTGTAAATATGTCTGTTTGAATCTGCCTGGGGTGCTCAGTTGGCGAAAGCTGCTGATGCACCCCACAGGCACCTGTGTGATCAATAAAGAAACCTCTTGCTGATTGCATCTATTGGACTGGATTATTGATTCTGGGGGATCTCTTCCACCACCCTTGAAATCGAGGGTTTTTCACAACGTGATGGACTAAATCCACTTAAAAACCTGAGAGGGCTTTAAAAAAAGGGAGAGAGAGTTTAACACAGCTTTTTGCTGTTTACTAGGACATGCTGTAGAGAGATTTCCTGATTCAGCAATAGTGGCAGAAAAAAAAAGCCGTGCCAGCCATTTTAAAATGCGGCTTCCTGGACCCTGCCACCAGTGCAAACTCCAGCTATGGAGCATTTCTGTGCCCACTCAGGGTCGGGAACAAAGTAGCTAAGACAATGCCTGTGGCTCAGCTCTTCCTGCCTGGTTGGCCATGGGATCAAGTCTACTAAAAAGTGGCAGTTTTGAAATACCAGTTTTTGGGCTGTGCCACCATTGTGATCTCTGTCTGGCTCCCACAGGAGACAAAGCTTTTGAATGGAGCATTTGGAGTAAAGTGCTATGATTTGTTTGATGGTGACTAGACTCACTGTGTGCCTAAAAGGGGATCATTGTGTGCTATGGCTCAGAGGCACAAGCAGCTCCGCCATGTAAGCTGTGCAGTGCTCATGGCTCAGAGGCACTAGTGGAGAGGCTCCGCCATGCTGAACTGTGCTGGTCTCATGCAGGAACTATCATAATTACCATAATAACAGTGTAGTTAAGGTTTAGACTGGGCAGGAATCAGGTAGTACCATATTACCCCTATGTGGCACAAGCTAAAGTTTTTAAGAAGTGCTTAGCGTTTTAAGAAGTGCTTCTGGACAGTAAAAATTACAGATTCACAATAGGACAGATTCAGACATAAAAGACCTTTAAATGGGTCACAGTGTTGGATGACTGTACAAAGGCTTGAGAGAGAGAAGAAAAATAATATAGAGAATAAAGTTAATGGTTTAAAAAGGGTAAAGTCTTTAAAGAGACAGGATAAAGTAAAGTGATAGAGTAAATATAAACCATGTAAAAATGGAAAATTCAGAGAGAGTCTGGATTCAAAGTACAGAAAAACATTTCATTGTATGGGCTGCCAAACTAAACCAACATATATGTTCTAAAGATATCTTGACTTCAGAATTTAGATCTAAGGACATGATGCTTTGGAAAGGAGTTTCTTCTTTTGTTTTCACAGAGGATGAGACCCTATGGACTGCTTCTATCCCAATATGGTATGACAGACCATGCCCTCCTGAAAGGTCACGGTGAACACCTTCAGAAAATTACTTCACCCAACAGGTTATACTATAAAAGACCTGAATAACTGTGCCCCCATACAGCAGGAAGCAGTTTGGAGAAAAATAACTGCGCTCATATTCCCAAATATTGTTTATATTTTTTTTGCATTTAAAGGGGGATATGATATAGATATGAATAATTTGCATTGGTATGGATTTTAAGGTCAGTTTTGTTATATGTATATGCATTTCTGATCTTGATTAAGGTATTGTGATTGTGTAGTTCATTTAACAATGTAATGTATAATTGGGAAATATAGGTTGTTAATGGATAATCATCAATAATAGTCAAGCTTGTTAGTTAGATTTTCTAGATATATAGAGATATATTTCAGTTAGATAGGCATTCTTCATATCTTTCAAAGACTACAGACTACAGAATATGACATTTTAAATGTTTTAATAATTTAGGGCTTTTCATGACAATGAGACACGTCTGCTCCTGGCAGCACCAATCTACTTCAAGAGGAAGATGGGTATCGAAGAGGCTCCTTATGGAGTTTGATAGCCATTTGGGCAAGAAACTGCTCTTGTGTGGACTGATGCATAAACTGGACACAGAGAACCCACAGAATGAGGACTGCTGAACTTGCCTAAAGGTGAGATGGTCTTTCGGGGTTCCTGATTTATGAAAGAGTCTGTGAGACATTCTGCAGGACACACAAAAAAAGTGACTGAACTGTCTTTGAGCTTTCCTGCTTCATGGAAATGTCTGGTGGATACTATGGGCCTATATTCCGAAGATGGATGCCCCAACAGTACAAAAGAACTTTGGGTGACAGTCCAGGCAGCGAGATATCTCTGTCATTTCTAGAGTTTAGAAGTTTCTTATTTCTTGTTTACTTAGGTAATATTATATCCTTCTGGAGTCTTTGATGGACTTGAAGAATAGTTAGTTATAGTTTTACATTGTTATGATAAAAGATAAAATAGATCTAAATATTGTAACTGGAATTCTTGCTTAATAACTGTTTTGTTATATGAAATTTTACTACGTTAAAGTTAAAGCCTTTCTTTATTGTTTAAACAGAAAAAGGGGAAATGATGAAGAGGGTCATCTGTCCATGTGTTACTTTCATTGGTTAATAAAGAAACTGCCTTGGCCCTTTAATAGGACAGAAAATTAGGTAGGTGGAGTAAACAAAACAGAATGCTGGGAAGAAGGCAATGAGTCAGATGCCATGATCTTCGACCCAAGACTGATGTAGGCTAGAATCTTCCCGGTAAGCCACCATTAAAAATGGGTAAATCAAGATGGGAGAGTTAGCCAGTAAGTGGCTACAGCTAACGGGCCAAGCAGTGTTTAAAAGAATACAATTTGTATGTTGTTATTTCAGGTGTAAAGCTAGCCATGCTGGAGCTGGGTGGGATGAAAAGCAGGCCTGCCATTCTTTCAACACGACCTCATGCTGGGCTTTCCAATAGATACCATTTTCCTCCTTAAGCTTTTTGGGATATCACGTCTAAAGATTCAATTTGTTTGTGAATAATTCTCCATGTCACAATTTTCCTTTTCACAGCAACTAATTTCTGTGAGGTCACTCTCTGCATTAAGTCAGAGTGGAGATCTATGGCTAGGTTTCTTTGAATATTTTATATGGCTATTTTGATTTAGCCTCACTCAGTAAAAGAGTCCTCTTCTTTATTTTGCATTTCTAATATGGTTGAAGAAACCAAGATTTTTCAAAGAGAAAGGACATCTAAATTGTGGTCCCTTTAATAAAATATATCAGCAAGTAGGCTACTAATATTTGTTTTAAATATATAAATACAATAAAGAAAAGTTTATTGAGCTATGAGAGAGCAGAGCTGTGTTGCCTCTCTCTAATGAATGCATATAATTGTCAAAATATGAAGCACACAGAAAGGTTAGATGAGCTTGCTTGTTTTTAAGCAGATTTAACTAGGCAAATGCTGCATTCAGCTTTATTTTCAGATTTAATTTTGCAAACATTATATATAGATTTAGTTTCTAATGCTAAAATGAATTGTATAACTTACTTTTTCAAAATACACAATAAACATTTTTAGGTGCCAAAATATTATCATTAAGTACTTCCTGAGCATCTAAAGGTCAGAATATACTCTATCAGGGGTTTTGTGGTCACTATAATTTTAATTGGAATAGTTTTTTTTTCCTCTAAACTCTTATAACGGGGGGTCTGGGACTATGATTCAGTTATAGGGTATCTGATGGCCTTTTCTGGTTCCACAGTATGGTTGTCTGAATAAAAATTGTCTCCCTAGGCTCATAGATTTGAATGTTTGGTCAATAGAGAGTGGCACTGTTTGAAAGGATTAAGAGGTGTGGCCTTGCTGGGCAGTGGTGGCATAAACCTTTAATTCCAGCACGTGGGAGACAAAGGCAGGCAGATCTCAGTGAGTTCAAGGCCAGACTGGTATACAAAGCAAGTTTCAAAACGGGGGGAACTGTTACACAGAGAAACCCTGTCCGAAGAAACAATACAAACAAACAAACAAACAAACAAACAAAAGGTTCCCTTATTTGAGAAAGTGTGTCACTAGTGGTGGGCTTTGAGGTTTCAAAAGTCCATGCCAAGTTCAGAGTCGGTGTCTCTCTTTTGCCACCCACTTGAAAATGAGGATATGTCTCTTAGCTAATCCCCCAATGCCATGCTCCCTGCCATGATGATAATGGACTAATCCACTGAAACTGCAAGAAAGCACTCAGTTAAATATTTTCCTTTATAAGAATTATCTTAATCATGGTGTGTTAGTGTGAAGGCGTAAGTCACAAACAATCCCACACAAGTTTGAAATTATGATTAATAAAATATTTATTTAAAAGGGAAAAACTTACAGATCACGGTCCCAGCCAACAGCCCTCTGCGCAATCAGGAAGGTCTTCTGTTTGAGTTGATTTCATTGGTTAATAAAGAAACTGCCTGGCCCATTTGATTGGCCAGCCCTTAGGTGGGTGGAGTAGACAGAACAGAATGCTGAGAAGGGAAGTTAATAAATCGCCATGCCTCTGCTCTCTGGGTCAGATGCAATGAAGCTCCATCCCAAGATGGATGTACACGAGAATCTTCCTGGTAAGGTACCACTTCGTGGTGCTACACAGATTATTAGATATGGGTTAACCAAGATGTGAGTAAGAGGCTGGAACTAATGGGCCAGGCAGTGTTTAAATGAATGCAGTTTGTGTGTTGTTATTTCTGGGGCTAAGCTAGCTATGTGGGAGCTGGGTGGGATGAAAAGCAGGCCTGCCCGCAGCCCCTCACTATATTAGTGTCTCCTCTTATCAAAAAAGAACAGATGACTAAGACACACAGTTATATGTACTCATGTGCACATATCCATACACATATTTTTAAAGGAAGAAATTATGTAATGAAATAATGAGATCCCTAGTATAATATAAATATATTAATTTAAATTAAGTATTATTTTTAAAGCTTTCTTTTTATTCATTCTTGATCCTTTTTACATCTTGCATCTCAATCCTATTCATTTTCTGACCCTTTGTATTTGCCCTCTTCGTTTGCCACCCCCCCCCAATAAAATAAAATGTAAGAGAAAGAAAAAAGGGAAAAGGAAAAAGATCTCATCATGGAAGCTATAGTGTGACAAAGTGTCCATATATCTTATAAGTGTTCATTCCAAAGAGTCATTGGTCGGGTTCAAGGCTTTTGGTTTCTGCAACACTATTGATGTTGGGCCCTCACAGGTACTCCTCTTGGACACACTGTTATTGCAATTTGCCTGCATATCCTGCATCTTAGAGTCTTCAGGGATTGTGCCTTCATGTGTTCCCACAGATCATAGATAGGGTGGATATTGGGTTGGGTCAACTCATAATCCTAGTTCTGGGTCTGGGTAGTTGTAGGTTCTGTCAGCCCGCCAGGTCTCTCCTGTCCTCACCATGAGGATGAGCTCTCCAGCATTGCCTGGGCTAGTTCACCCCTTGTAGTGATGACCAACAGGTGGGGTCACTTCTGCTTTGCATCCTCAGGGTCAGCTATCCCATACCTGTACCATCAGGATCAGCTCTAATGTTTCATGCCAAAACAAGGTGCAGAGGCCACTCACCGGAGTGCTATAGCTGGTGAAGGACAGGGACAGCTCTCCTGCTCTTATGACCTCAGCGCCAGCTTTCCCCACCTTCCACAAGTGTTGAGAGGCAGTTGGGGGGAGGGCATCTGTCCCGTGCCCACAACAGCACATGACAGATTAGGGGTAGTGGCAGAGGCAGATCTCCCAAGCACATGTGTTTGGTCTAGCTTATCCACACCCCTGTCAATAGGGTCAGCTCTACTCTGCTGCCCAGGCAAGGTGCAGAGCCCACTTTTCTGAGTGCTGCAGCTAGTAAGGAGGGGGTAGGATTGGCTCTCTCATTCAAGTATTATTTTTTTTAATTATTTAGCAGTGGTTAATTATATATCCCAAGGCTGGCCTTGAACTCACTATGGTCTCACCATGAATTCAAACTGACCTCAAACCCAATATCCTTTTGCCTTAGTCTGCTAAGAGGATAGTCATGCTCAGATTATAATGTATTTAAATTAGATATTGGCCCTGATATTGATATAGATAAAAATATTCAGGCTTTTAAGTCCTCATTCAGTTAATCAACAAGTATTTACTAAGTAAATCAGATGTACTAGGTACTAAGGGCCAAAGGCACATCAAAGAGAGAGAGAGAGAGAGAGAGAGAGAGAGAGAGAGAGAGAGAGAGAGACAGAGAGAGAGAGAGAGAGAGAGAGAGAGAGAGAGAGAGAGCTCTATAGCTTAACCAAACTTAAAGTTTCTCAGAAGAGGCATGAATAAAAGATGTATAGTTATAGACTATATTAGAAGATGATCCGTGCTCTGGATAGAAGATGGGTATAAAAGGCTGGTGTCCTAGGGAGATGAAGATAGTTAACACCTCTACACAGAACGGCCAGGCATATGGATCATCCAGAGGCTATTGTTGAGCTGAACTTTGAAGCGTGGATAGACTTAGCTGTATTCACATAGCTGGTAGAAAGTCATTCCTATGGCAACACCTTTAAGGGAAACTACCTGTCCTGAATGGGGTAGGAGGAAAGAATATAAAGGAAGTCAAACTTCACAGACCCTTCAGATATTTGGAGTCACAGGGGGAATTTGAGAAGTGTTAATAATATGACCTGCATATATCTTCATGGCATTACTTATTTGCCATAGAAACAGACTGTAGAGGTATAGGTGTGGAAGCAACATGCCAGGTTTAAAAGGATATTACAGCAATCCATAATAAGAGATGACAGCGGCCAAGGTGGGGGACAGAGGACATGGTGATCCTAATTATTTTGTAAAGGTGGGATTTATATGTATTCCTGATCATTCTATATATGGCATAAACAAGAAAAGTTGATGATCCAGTTTTTAAATTAAGAAAAATGTGAATGTTATGAGCTGAATACCTGGATTGTACAAAGTATAGCAGAAACTAATCTGTGGAAATTTTACATTCACATTGTGTGTATATATCAGACATCCAAGTATCTAACAGACAGTAGAAAATAGAAAATAGTACAGATTTGAGCTATACATTTAGAAGTCATTAGCAAATAGGTAATGATGATCTTGAAACTTGGAGATCACCCAGAGTATCTCAGCAGAAGATCACAAGGGCTGGTTCCAGAGTTATGCGAACACTGGAGTCAAGGAAGAAGTCTGAAGAAAATAGACTGACATGGGGCGAGCACACTGTAAATCTGGAAGATTTCTCAAGGCTCCTTGAGGAACATGTGTATCAGTGAGGAAGGACAAGTACAAGGACAGGTACAAGCTCCTGATGGGTTAGCCAGCAAATATACCAAGAGGCTGCTGGAAGTCTTAAAAGCATCATTGGTACAACAATTGTCAAAACCCTGAGAGAAAAGAGACAGTAGGTCAGACAAAAAAAGGAGTAGGGCTCTTTCTGTAGGATATGTGAAGCTAATGTGTTTATATGCTGATGAAAATAATTTGTAAGAATGTGAAAAGGTAAATAAAAAAGTCATGAGGAGGCCAGTACTTCATATGCCAATTTTAAAAAAAGAATAAAAATTATGAGACTCTAGATAGGGCATCCAGCTCTACATAGGGCATCTATATCTCAGATCCCATCTCTATGGCTCTTCTCAGATTATTATAGAAGGGGAAGAATGGCTATAAGATCCAGAGGGAGTTGCTTCATGTAGGTAAACAGTGTTTGCTGGATATAATAGCACAGTTGCACACACACAGCAGAGATTGGATGCCAAAGAACCATACCAGATCAAGCCAGCCAATGTCCAAGCCTGGATGAAGTAGGGCTCCTGAAGTCCCATTCCTAGCAGAGGAGCTGGCAGCTGCTGGCTGCTAGAGACATGGGCTCATAGAAATTGCAGTCACATGTAAATGTCAAATCCCAATGGGAAATAAAAACTGTTACAATTTTGACTAGTCAGAGCAGAGGTAAGAAAGGAGACACTATAACAGTAGCTGACTTATCACCTCTATAGAACTGACCTCAGCCCCTTCCTTTCACTAAAGCTCTGATTTTTATATTGTATAAATCTGGTCAGTATTCTTGATAAGATGGAATTTAATTAAGTTTCCTTGATTTTCTCTTATTCCTCTAATATTTTATTTTCAGGAACAAAGAGTGCTTTTATTGTATCCAGGAGAGGGGTCATTGTATGTGAGCGGAATTTTTCATGACTAGACATCCTTCTTTGTTTATAGTTCCAAATATCAACAAGCTGACATCTGCATGATTTCTCAAGTCTGCATAATTTGGTAGAGAATGTACAATGGAAAACACAGAGAAACAATATTTGCTCAATTTATCAAGTAAAAAGCATTAAACTCTGTTGATTAAATGAGGTTTTAAGTGAAACACTTTATATAATGCTAAATACAGATACTAGAACAGGGGATTATTAAAAAAGAAATTGAAGCTGAGTGGTGGTGGCGCACGCCTTTAATCCCAGCATTTGGAAAGCAGAGGCAGGTGTATCTCTGTGAGTTTGAGGCCAGCCTGGTCTACAAGAGCTAGTTCTAGGACAGGCTCCAAAGCTACAGAGAAACCCTGTCTCAAAAAAAAAAGAAAGAAATTGAACTATGTTCAAACAAATATTTATGAATTCTTCTGCATTTATTTATTTATTCATTTATAAAAATAAATCATTGAAAATATTTCCAAATTCCTGAAGACTGCTCAAATCTCAGCTATTTTTTATGATTATGGAACTCTGGTGTCTGACTCCTTAGCTCAAGAGTAAGCAGGCTAGCTGGACTTCATTCTTCATTTACCATTAGATACAGGAGTCCTGTTTGATTGTGAGAGCTGTGGCCCAAAGTGCAAACATGAAGAAGTCATGATTTTCTAAGCATTATGCAATAATCTGGAGAAGCTCAGAAAATGGTTGTTACCTCTGGCAGAATGGAGTCTGCACAAATTCCCAACACATGTGACATCACAAGATTCAGCCCATTCCTAGTTCATCATCTAACGGTGAGTCACTCGTGAGTTTCTGCCCTCATCGGGAGATTATAGGCAGTGAATGTGTGCTCAGAGAGGAAATGTCATTTCCTCAGTGATGCAGATACTGATAAGTTGCCTATTTTCATGTAAGTAAACCCAACTCACACGCATGCAAACAACTTAAACTTAGTAGTTCCCACATAAAAATCAAAGTAGGAAGGGGCTTTACTGAGAGAAGAGTTTTTTCAGGATAAAGAATGGGATGAGAGAAAATAGTGAGGGATGGAAATGACCAAAATTCAGTAAACACTTGTATGAGAATGTCAAAGAATTATACATAAAAAAGTTTGTTAGCCGGGCGGTGGTGGCACACGCCTTTAATCCCAGCACTCGGGAGGCAGAGGCAGACAGATCTCGGTGAGTTCGAGGCCAGCCTGATCTACAAGAGCTAGTTCCAGGACAGGCTCCAAAGCCACAGAGAAACTCTGTCTCGAAAAACCAAAAAAAAAAAAAAAAGTTTGTTGAGTGAATAAATTAATAGCTAAGAAATTAATGCTTGAGTTTATGAGAAGGAAAGTTTAAAACTACATTAAAAACAAGAGTGTATATCAACCAAATTTTTATTATATCACCTTAATTCCCTTTGCTAAGGGAGATTTTGGCTATTTTCAAATATAAATTTGTATTGCCTACTTGTGGATCAAAGAGGCAAGGGAAGGTGGCTTCTATTAAAATCAAGGAAAAGATAAAGAGCAGTCAAGCAGTGTGATATATGACTGTAATCCGTAATGGGGAAGCTATGGCAGAAGTGTCACTACAAAGTCAAGCCAGACTCAGACACAGCAAGACTGTCTCAGAAAACAAAATGACAAATAGGAAAAACAGACACTTATTGATCAACTCCCTTTTCTGTGCACTGTACAAGCATGTCACATGCATTCCTTCTCACAACAACTTTTATTAATAAAGAACCTGGGGTCAGCATGGTCTCTATGAGTTTTAGGACAGCCTGGGATACCTAGAGAGATCCTGTCTCAAAGAATAAAACCATATTAAAAAGAGCACTATAAACTACAACAAAAACAATTGGGGGTGGTGGCAAAAGGGAGGTAGGTGAAGGGGATGGGAGGAGAAGAGGGAGGGGAAATTGCAGTTGTGATGTAATATAAATAAATAAAATGTTTTAAGAAAGAAAATAAAGGACAGGCTCTAGAAACTACAGGGAAACTCTGTCTCGAAAAACCAAAAAAAAAAAAAAAAGAAAGAAAATAAAGTGATGGGCATATTTACTAGCCTAATTTGCCCATAACACAATACCTATCTTGAAACATCAAATAAAAAAATTAAGAAAAAATAGGGGCAAGGTATATTGAAGGACCTTGTTCAAGCTTCTAAATTTTTACAAAAAACATGGAGATGGGAACATGCCTATCTTAATTCCAGAGCTCTTGACCTCTACAGAAGAACATTTCATAGCTTGTCTAACAGTAAAATCATTTGTCATGCTTGTGAAATATTAAAGATCCCATTGTCCTAAATATAGAACTTTATAAACAAATATCTCCTTGGTTTGGTCTATTGCTTATAGATATGTCTCAAATTAGCATATGTATTTATTTGTCGATGGGTTGACTTACTTTGCAGTTTCACCACGTGTGCACACATGGAGACTAGAGGTTGATTTGGCATATCTTTCTTATCACTCTCCACCCTATGTTTTGAGACATGGTCTCTCTCTCAACACAGACTCCTTCAATCATTGTCCCTTGACTAGTATGAACTCAGCATGTTCTAGCAGTGGGGTTAGAGATGCTTGTGGCCATGCCTAGATTTTACGTGGGTTCTGGGAATGAACTTAGAACTACATTCTTATGCTGAACTATCTCTTTACCCCCCAATTATTTTATTTTTGATTTCAGGAAAATTTACTGACACTACACATTCTTTTTGTTTGTTTTCTTGCTTGCTTTGTTTTTTTGAAACAGGGATTCTTTGTATAGCCCTGGCTATCCTGAAACTCACTTGGTAGACCAGGCTGGCCTCAGACTCTCAGACTCAGTCTAGCTGCTTCTATCTCCCAAGTGCTGTGATTAAAAACATGTGCCACTATTGTCCAACAATACTGCTCATTCTTGATGGACATTCTTTTATAATAATCTTGGTTGAAGGAGTTGGAGAAATGTCTCAACAGTTAAGAGTACTTGCTGTTTTAGGTTTAGTGCCCAGTAACCAGATTAAGCTGCTCACAAACATCTCTACATTCAGCTCCAGGGCATTCAATATCTCTGGCCTGTGAGGGCACCTTTATTTATTTACACAACACACACACATAGAGTCATAGACACACACACAAACAAACCAACACACACACATATAGACAGGCAGACACATAGACACAGATACACATAGACAGATAAACAGGCAGGAACACAGAGACAGTGAAGCAGGCAGGCAGGCAGATAGACAGACACACAGACATACATACTCATTCACTTAAAAATAAAATCTGAAACTTCCTTGTTGGTGCTGCAAATTTTCTCTCATAAAAACAGGAAGAGTCAATGCTTTAAACTATTGACATTTTTTTGGTAAAAATTCTTAAAGGTATGAGTGAATATTAATTTGTACTCACAAAATACAGAAAGAATATGGTAGAAGAGATGAATAATATTTGTAAAAGAAATAAAATTTTGCTGATACATTAAAAGGTTGTTTTTGAAAAAGCTATAAATAGTTTGAATTCTAATTTATGTTTCAGAGCATTAAAAGGTAGTTAATCTCTAAAAGTAAAAACATTGAAACTAATTGGATTTCTAAATCTGAAGAGCCCACAGGGAAAGGCTTTTCTTGATTAAAATTTTTAAATTAATTTTTTCAGCATACATTTTGGTGATGTTAGGGAAGTGTAATTAACTTCCCCTGGAAGATTCAGTAAATGAAGATTCACTAATTATCAGGTGAGCAAAATCAGGTTAGAGAGACTTAAACACGGAAAAATGCAAAAAATACTTATCACATGTAACAGAACCTAATACTGCAAATTCTAAGGTAATGTGTTATGTCTAAGTTCTAGTTTGAGATGGTATCTACAGGGTTTGTTAGATTTTCATAGGTAGTAACTCATTGGCTCTCTTAAATTTAGCTTCATTAAAGTTTTATGAAAAATATTTTAAACTGCAAAATTTAATAAGTAAAAAGTGACTTAATTATGCAAAGATAGGTCTTAAAATATTTAAATAAAATTTCAGGGTTTTTTTTTTTGAGGGGTAGGGTTTCAAGACAGGGTTTCTCTGTATGGCTTTGGAACATGTCCAGGAACTAACTCTGTAAAACAGGGTGGCCTAGAATTCACAGAGATTCACTTGCCTCTGCCTCTTGAGTGCTGAGATTAAGGTGTGTGCCACAACCCCATGGATAAAATTTCAGTTTTAAAAAACAATGGTCACTATGTAGACAGTTCTAGTGACATTTTACCTCAAAATTTGGGGATTTCTTTGATTTTTTTTGTATTAGTTTCATAAAGTTCAGGTCATTCTAAATGTTTTGAAACAAAAAAATGGATAAAGAAAATGTAGTGGAAACACTCTTTGGGAACTCCTCAGTGGGATAAAACCCAGGGGCCCCTCCCCAACTCCCTTGGCTTTTCTAGTCAGCCAGCAGGGACTATCCTGCAGCTGGGCTATCTTCCAACCCACCTCACTCCCCAAACCCACATGTTTGCCTGAGATGTTTGTGGAACCCTGAAACACAGCTTGCTCCAATACTGAGGGGACCTAAGAGAGCAAACCAAGAAAACCTACCAAATAGACAGCCACAGCAAGGATTGAACCAAGATGCCAAGACCATGAGGGGTTCTCCCATTCAGACAGTTTGCCTGAGCTAATGGGAGCTCACCAACTCCAACTGGACTGGGAGTGAACAAGCATGGGATCAAACTAGTCCCTCTGAATGTTGTTGACCATTGTGGCAGACTGAGAGGCCACTGACAGTGGTACTGGGATTTGTCTCTACTGCATGTACTGGAACTTTTGGACCCTCTTCTCTTTGGATGTATACCTTGCTCAATTTAGGTGTAGTAGGGAGGGCCTTGGACTTTCCACAGAGCAGGGTGCCTTGTCTTCTCTTAGGATTGGAGGGGTCGGGGTGAGAGAGTTTGTGGTAGGAGTGGGAGAAGGGGAGGGAGTGGGAATTTGGTTGTTTTTTTAAAGTAATAAAATAAAATAAAAATAAATAATAAATAAAAAGGTAGCGTATTTATACAATGGAGTATTGCTCAGCTGTTAAAAACAACATTTTGAAATATGCAGATAAATGGGTGGAACAAGAAAAGAAGTTTATCCTGAGTGAGGTAACCCAGACCAAGAAAGAAAAATGTGACATGTATTCACATTAATGTGTATATTAATAAATGATAACAAAACTACAATCCATAGACCTAGAGAGGTTAGGTATAGAGGAAGTGTCTGGGGAAGGGTACATGAATCTCCCTGGGAGGGAGAAATAGAATAGATTTTACAGTTGGACTGAGAATAGGAGGATCAGGTGAGGAGGGGGAAAGGAGATAGGGTAGAGGGAGAGACAGCTGTAATTGAGGGACATTTGAGGGAGGGATGACCTGGAAATCTAGTGCAGTGGAAACTTCCTAAAATATATGTGAGTAATCCAAATGAGGTCTTTTAATAATGGGGACTATGGAGTCTCAATTGGCCATCATTTGTCACCAAATAAGACCTCTAGTAGCAGGACTGGATTGCATTCAGTTCAGTTGTTGAACAAGGTGGGTCCATGGAAATCCACAAATGTTGTAAGAAGGCTGCTTGTTTGTTCCAGTGGCTCAGACCTGAAATAACCACACCAAAACTGTATTAATTAAATCACTGTTTGTCCCATTAGCTCTAGCTTCATATTGGCTAATTCTTTCTTCTCAATTGAACCCATTTCTATTAATCTGTATATCGTCATGAAGCTGTAGATTACTGGGTAAAGTTCCCTCATCTGTCTTTGGCAGGGCTGCATGGCTTCTCCCTGAGTCCACCTTCTTTTTCACAACATTTTAGTTTTTTCCACTTAGTTCTACTCTGCCCTGCTCTGCTATAGGCTCAAAGTAGTTTCTTTATTAACCAATGGTATTCACAGCATACAGAGGGAAATCTCACATCACCCAAATAACCAAGGTTATTGGTAACACAATGATTTGCTCTCAGAAAGCTGATAGTTGTGGGTGGGGGCACATTTCTGTTGGGTCCATTGGGGTCATACAAAGATGGGAGACAGACCACCAAAGTCTATTAAACCGGAAGCAAACTTTATTCCAGGAAATAACTAAAAAATTAAAAAATAAATCTCAATAGGCCACAAGAAGCTTATCAAACAGCTGAGACCACAGCCAAAGATGGACTTTTATAGCCATGGCAATGGGATTTTTCAAACTCCCCTTTCATAGTAAGAAGCAAGCATTAGCAGGAACAAAGGAATTTTTACAATCTCGAGGTAAAACTCAGATACAAATTGCTTTTCTTCATAATTTTCATTAATAGGGTTTTCAGTTAAACTAGTGTTTATATTTAGCCCATTGTTTCTCTCTGGTACTTGCTGGTGGTATTTACCAAAACTCTACACTCCCCTGATAATGTCAGTTTTGTGTATCAGGGAAGGGTATGGGACAATGCAAAACCTAAAAAGTCACATACATCCCATCATTTAAAAGTTAACTCAGATCATATCAGTTGCTAGTCTTGAGTGGCTGGGGGTTATCTAAAAGCTGATCCTCAGTTTGCAGAGTGACCCTTAGTTTGCAAAGGGCTGCTTTAGTCTTGCATACAGGGCTATGGATTGTAAAGCAAAGTAACCCACTGTTAATAGTTAATTCTTAAGCTGCTGAGAAAGCTGCTGACAGCCTGCTCTCATTCTCCTAGACTTACAAGTTTGTATTTCTTTATTTCTCCATCCTTATTTTTGGAATACATATTTCTATATTCCTATTCTTAGACTTTTCAATTGCTAAGGACAACATACACACTACTCATTGAATACAAAGTTGAGCTGGTGCCTGTATAGAGCCTTCACCTCTACGTTCTAGTGTCTTTGGTGCAGGAATGTGTTGATGAAGGTTGGTTGTTTATTTCCTAGCTGCCCAGACTCAAAATAATCACACAAAACTATATTCTTTGCAATACTGATTGGCCAATAGTGTAAGTGCATTTCCAGCTAATTCTTACATCTTAAATTAAGCCATTTCTATTAATCTGTATAACCCCATATGGTTGTGGTCTACCAGTATGGCTCTAACCAGTGTCTATCTCTTGTGGTGGCTACATGGCTTCTCCCTGATACTGCCATTTTTTCTCCTCTGTCTCTGCTTGGAATTCCTGCCTTGCCCTATTCTGTGCAGCATTGGGCCAAAAGCAGCTTCTTTATTAAACAGTGGCATTCACACCATACAAAGGGGAAACCTACATCACTTTCCTTTTTCTGTCGAAATAAAAAGTAAGGTTTTGACTTTAACATTGTAAGATTATATACAACAAAAGAGTTCTCAAGCAAGAATTATAGTTACAATATTTATATCTACTTTATCTTTTATTATAACTAAGGAAAACTATAATTATATATTTCTATTCTTCAATTCCATCAAAGACTCCAGAAGGATATAACATTACCTAAGTAAACAGGAAGTGCATTGTAGGCAACTTCCAAAACTTTAGAACTGACAGAGACTTCTCACTGCCTGGATAGTCTCCCAAAGGACTTTTGTAACATGGCAGTAAAAATCTTCAGGCTGCAGGCCCATAATGTCTGGCAGAGTTTTCTATGAAGCAGAAAAATTTAAAGACCATTCCACCTATATTGGCAGTTTGACAGTCATTTTCTTCTCTTTCCTGCAGAATGTCTGCAGACCCTTACATAAATCAGGAACGCTGAAGGGCAATTTCAAATTGAGGCAAGCTTAGCAGTCATTTTTCTGTGGGTCCTGCATGTCCAGTTCATACAATATACCATCAAGCAGTCCGAGCAAGTGCAGCTTCTTGCCCAAATGGCTAGCAAACTCCATTAAGGGATTCTTTGATGTTCATCTTCCTATTGAAGTAAATAGCGTTGCCAGGAACAGATGTGTCTCATTGTCATGAAAAGTCCTAAGTTCTTAAAACATTTTAAGTGCCACATTCTGTAGGTATTTTAAAAGTTTGAAGATTATCTATCTAATGGAAATAAATCACTATATATCTACAAACCTAACTAATGACTATGAACTTGAATATTATAAGTGATTATCTATTAACCTATATTTCTTAATTATCCATTACATTTTTAAGATGAGTTACACAAACACAATACCTTAATCAAGAGCAGATATATATATATATATATATATATGTGTGTGTGTGTGTGTGTGTATATATATGTGTGTGTGTATCAAAATTGATATTAAATTTGTATCAATAAACAAAGATTCACACCAATGCAAAGTAGTCATCTCTATCATATCCCAGCAAGTGGGATATGAACTGGAATCCCTGATATACCTAGGGAAGAGGAATGGAGGGTACAAGAGACATGAGAAATAACGGCAAGATAGGGTTTCTGATCAAACCGCTGTTTATTATTTCCTCAGAAGCTGTTATATAGAAAAAGGGCAAGAGGGAGGGAAGTGGTGTCAGGTCTGTTGGAATTCAGGCCTGGAGACATCCCTAGCTGATAAATAAATACTGAGGGTCTGTCCAAATGCTAATGTTTTTCTAAAAGCTTGATGCTTGCAGGTCTCACTAGGCTAATGTCCTAGGTCCGGAACTTGCCCTGCAAAGGTGAATATCTTACTTGTGAACTTAAGATGGTTGTAAACAAAATACAGATCTCAAAATACAGGTCTTTGCTTCCAGCTTGCCCACTCTTTTAAGTATTAGAATGAGGTGAGTTAAAGGTCAACTGGTAGATGAGCGGGCATTAACCAGTGGTGGTGGGGGAACAGAGGCCTGTTCCTTCCAAGTTTAATTGGTGGGGGAAAATTCTTTTTAACATGGTAGAAGAATTTTCTTTTTAAAGGTACAGATGTCTTTTTGGGGAAGACGGGATTTAGGTTTTTATATCAATACCTCTGGACATAAACCTCTATGCAATCAGGCATGTTCCTCAGGAAACCAAGAGACAGAATGCATGGTCTTGTTGGGGCAGCTGGCCCAATCCCTGCGTTCAGGGGCGTGGCTGCTCCAGCGTGGTAGCATTCCCCTTAAATAGGATTGGAGAGCCGGAAGGCGGCCCGTTCGTTTGCGCTGCCCCGCGCTCACCTTCGGCTCCGCTGGACCCTTGGTTCTGTAAGTTCCCTTATCTCCCCTTGTATTAAAATTGAATAATTATAAAAGGACTATTTTTGGTTATTTCCAATCTTCGCCGCATCATCTGGCGCCCAACGTGGCTACATCCACTTAAAAACCTTACGTGGGACAAACCGCGACTCGCTTCGGCCCCGCGGCCTGGCCGGTCGTCCAGCAGCGGCTTGCTCCGGCCCGCCAAGCCACCTGAAACCAGGCCTGCTGCTTTGCTCTGCCCGGGAGCTGTTTGCCCGGCCTCACGGGCTGCTCCGCGCTGCAGGACCAGAAACCGCGGCTCGCAGTGCATCCCAATAGCCAGGTACTCGGCTCCGCGCCCCGCGCAGCTCACGCGCCCTGCCGCACTCCCCCTCCCCACACCTCAGGGCGCCAAGTCGCCCGCCAAATTGTTTGTGAAGTTCTTGCAGGGAACCGAAGCCCCGCCCCGCCACTTCGCCGCTGCTTCCCCAGCTACTGTGCTCTGCGCGGGACGCCATCTTTGGTTTCCCTAAACACGTGAAACTCGGGGCCCTACGCCATCTAGTGGCAGACAACGGTAATTACAGGTAATTTTTCATTTGATTAAAAATCAACCGTTTGGATTAACAATGTCTGACAATATCACTATTAACGGATTCTATAATTTGTTCAACTACACGATGACTGAATTTTTGAGCGATACAGATGTGGTTTCCCTTGGCTGGATATTTACAGGGCTTGGTATCTTCTTTATTTTTGTTTGTTTCATTACAACGTGGTTGGAAAATAAAAAGGAGATAGAGTCCTTACAGGCAGGAGCTAAAAAACTAAACAAGGACATAACTGGTTTGGAAAACACTAATAAACAGCTTGAAAAGATGGTTGCAGCTCTCGAGGAAAGGGATAATAGACTTTCCTCTGAGATGGCTTTGTTACTTGAGAAATTTGGAACTTTCGAGAAGTTTGAATTTCATGAGGAAAGGAATAACAGATCTCTCTCTGAGATGGCTTTATCACTTGAGAGAAAAATGCAAGGTATGGAGTCAGGAACAATGGATCTGAATCATAAGTTACAATCCCTGTCGGTAGGAACTGAAACATTATCTGAGGAGATTCGAACCGTTAAATGTATTAACAAGACTTTATCAAAGAGCTATGAAAGATTGCTGGACAGAATTTCAATACAAGATGGCACCATTCATGCCATGAAAATTCTGTCCAAGGATGAGAAGTTATCGGTATTGGACAAACTTCATACCCTTGAATCCTCTATGAAAGCCTTGGAACATAATACTGGACAAGAGATTGAGGCATTGCAGAAGGCAATGGTAAATAGATTTGAAAAGATCGAGGAAATTATGGACTCTCATGAACAGGAGCAAATAGTACAAAAGAAAGTCCCAACCCCATCGAATAGAACTCTCTGGGATAGCTTCAATAGAACTCTACCTATTTTCCCAGTGATAACTACAGAAAAGGTGACTGGTTCTAAAAACCCTAAGATCACCAAGGAATATACATGGGAACCTATCCGTATGAATGATCTGAAAGAAATTAAACAAGCTGTTATGAATTTTGGGATGCATAGCTCCTTTGTTAAGGAGATGCTAAAGTCTTGGTCCCTTACAATTAACCCAACCCCTAGGGACTGGTTGGACCTAGTCTCAGCTGTGTTAGAGAACGGTCATCAGTTGAGCTGGAAGTGCATGTTTAGACAAGAGGCTAGGCTTTTAGAACAGCAGGAAAGATCAAAGGGAGTTGACATCACCCTAGATCAAATTATGGGTGAAGGACTTTATTCTGATCCTCTAGAACAAGCTAATTATGATGAACACACTCTATCCATATGTACTACCGCAGCCTTGAAGGCTTGGGACAGGGTTCAAGACCCAAGACAGAGAACGGAATCATAGATCAGAGTTAAACAAGATCCGAGAGAACCATTTGTGGACTTTTTACATAGACTAACTAAAGCTGTACAAATAGGGATATCTGACCCAGAAGCAAGGCAGGTAATAATTGAGTCCTTGGCTTATGAGAATGCCAATATAGAGTGCAAAAGGGTATTGATGCCCCTAAAGATCAGATCAGCACCCCTGGAGGAATGGGTCTTACATACAATGAATATTGAATCGAATGAGCTTCACGCCCATCACGCCGATAAGTGGGTAGAAAACGACATTGCCAACGGTACAAGAAGATATCAGAATACCAAATGTTTTAATTGTGGCAGAATGGGACATATGAAACGGAATTGCAGACAAAGGACTTACAGAAATAATAATAATAATAATGCCTTTGCCAGGAATAACAGGAATAGAAGGCCTCAGCCTTCAGGGTTATGTAGGAGATGTGGGAAAGGCAGACACTGGGACAGCAAATGCAAATCATCAAGAGATAGGCAAGGAAATCCGTTGCAGGCGGGAAATGCCATGGGGGGGCCTCTCGCAGGCCCCCATGGCGAATGTGGTCCAGTCATTTCCCGTTACAATGGAGAACATGCCTTGTCAGGACAATTAGAAATCCCCATGTCTGCTGTTGGAAGCGAAAATAGCCCAAGAGATGAATTACGTGTATTTTGGCAAACTTCTATAAGTGATCAAAGACCAAAGTTAAGAGTGTGTGTAAATGGCATTTTCATTACTGGCCTGCTGGACACAGGAGCGGATGTTAGTATCATTACTCCAGAATCTTGGCATCCGTATTGGCCACTACAGGATGTAAATGTTCGACTTTTGGGAATTGGGACCCTATCTGGAGTAAGGCAAAGCACTAGATGGGTCAAATGCATCGGTCCTGAGGGACAGATAGGAAAATTAAGGCCATATGTAGCTAATATTGCAGTAAATTTATGGGGTTGTGACCTATTGCAGCAATGGAATACTCAAATTAACATTCCTGCTGCCTCTAGAGCATATATTTCTGAGGAAAACATCAAAAGGTATTACAGATGGCGAAAACCAGCCATTCGGGCTGTACAAGAACACAAACCAATGGATGCCCCTCCAGAACCACCAACGGCCCTACCTCTAAAATGGTTGACTGAGAAACCGATATGGACAAAACAATGGCCTTTATCTGAGGAAAAGTTGCAAGCTTTAGAACAGCTAGTACAAGAGCAATTGGATGCTCAACATATAGAAGAATCTACCAGCCATTGGAATTCTCCTGTATTTGTGGTTAAGAAAAAATCTGGTAAATGGAGAATGGTGACGGATCTCAGAGCTATAAACAGGATTATTCAACCTATGGGCTCTCTGCAATCTGGACTTCCTTTGCCTTCTTTATTACCAAAAGGATGGCCTCTCATAGTTATTGATTTGAAGGACTGTTTCTTCACAATACCTTTACAAGAAAAGGATAGAGAAAAGTTTGCCTTCACTGTGCCTACTTATAATAACTCTCAACCTACCAAGAGATACCAGTGGACCATCCTCCCACAGGGCATGTTGAACTCTCCTACCCTGTGCCAATACTTTGTGAATCAACCTTTACAAATAATACGCAAGATGTTTCCCAAATCCGTTGTTTATCATTATATCGATGACATATTATTGTCTGATTCAAACATGGATACCTTAGAGAAACTGTTTGAAGAGGTAAAAACAGTTCTACCTAAATGGGGATTACAGATTGCTCCCGAAAAAATTCAGAGAGGAGATTCTGTTGATTATCTAGGTTATAGAATAGGTTTGCAAAAAATTAAGACACAAAAGGCACAAATTAGGAGAGATCAGCTGCATACTCTTAATGACTTTCAAAGGTTGTTGGGAGACATTTCCAGCCTTCGACCGGCTGTTGGGATAACACCTGATATGATAGTTCACTTAAACAAAACCTTAGATGGGGAAGGAGACCTAAACAGTCCCAGAGAATTAACAGCTGAAGCAGAAAAAGAACTGACAATGATTGAAGAAAGATTGCAAGAAGCACATGTGGATAGGGTGAATCCAGAACTCAGTTGTATTCTCGTTATATTGCCTTCAAAAATTTCTCCTACAGGAATTCTAATGCAAAGAGATGATATTATTTTAGAGTGGCTCTTTCTACCTCATAAGCCAAGTAAGAAATTAAAAACCTATGTGGAAAAGGTTTCTGAACTAATCATAAAAGGTAAATTGAGACTTCGCCAACTAGCAGGCATAGACCCAGCAGAAATCATAGTGCCTTTCACCGCTGATGAGATACGAAAATTGTGGGAAGATAATGAACCATGGCAAAGAGCTTGTGCTAACTTTTTAGGAGAAATTAATAACAACTATCCAAAAAGCAAAAGGCTTAACTTTATAAAGAGAACTTCTTGGATTCTTCCTCGAATTGTCCGTGATGCTCCGATAACTGGAGCCCGCACGTTTTATACTGATGCTAATAAATCAGGGAAGGCAGGCTACAAATCAGAAGACTTGAGTAAGGTGGAACAAAGTCCTTATGATTCTGTCCAAAATGCAGAGTTATTTGCCATTCTTATGGTGCTAAGGGATTTTAAGGAACCTCTTAACATTGTTACTGACTCACAATATGCAGAAAGAGTTATCTTACATATTGAAACTGCCGAATTCATACCTGATGATACTGAACTAACCTCATTGTTTATCCAGGTACAAGAAATGATCAGGAACAGACTTTGCCCTATGTATATAACACACATCTGATCCCATACGGGTCTGCCAGGTCCTTTAGCACGTGGCAATGCAGATATTGATCAGCTATTGATTGGTAGTGTGCTGCAGGCTTCCGAATTTCATGAAAAGCATCATGTCAATAGCAAAGGCTTGAAAAAAGTGTTTTCTATTACATGGCAACAAGCTAAGGAGATTGTAAAGAAATGCCCTACTTGCTCTTTCTATAACCAAGCACCACTGCCTGCAAGGACTAATCCAAAGGGCACCAAAAGGAATGAAATTTGGCAGATGGATGTGTTCCATTTTGCAGAATTTGGAAAATTAAAATATGTACACCATACCATTGACACTTATTCAGGATTCCAATGGGCAACTGCTTTAAGCTCAGAAAAGGCCGATTCAGTAATCACTCACTTATTAGAAGTCATGGCCATCATGGGTATACCTGCGCAAATAAAGACGGATAATGGTCCAGCTTATGTCTCTAGAAAAATGAAACGGTTTTTTGCCTATTACAATATTAAGCATGTTACAGGCATACCCTACAATCCTACAGGTCAAGCAGTCATTGAAAGATCAAATAGGACGATAAAGGAAATGTTAAACAAGCAAAAGGGGGTGGAGAATACCCCCAGAAATAGATTACATAATGCTTTACTAACTTTGAATTTTCTCAACGCTAATGAAATGGGGACAACGGCTGCAGAGAGACATTGGATAATGGAAAAGTCTGTTGAATTAAATCAACCAGTTTATTTCAAGGATGTGCTAACCTCACAATGGAAGCCAGGGGATGTGCTGCGCTGGGGAAGGGGTTTTGCTCTTGTCTCCACAGGAGAAGAAAAATCGTGGATACCATCAAAATTAATAAAGGTTCGGTTTGAAGAGGAGAAGCCCCTTGGAAAAGAAAAATAACAATTCATGCACAAGGATGGTGACCATACTGATGGTAAGAAACCTATAGTACGGGGGCAGGGTTCTTTTCTTATCCCCACAGGAAGACGCTCACCTTCAAAGGACCTGAGGGACCCTGCATACCTTGAATATTGATGAATTGGAACCAATTGCAACCCAACAAGGATCAGCATTAACATTGGGTAAGCTCGGTGAGTATAAAAAACAATTTTTGTATGTGTGTCAATATGCATTTCTTCATATTCAGATATTCAGAGCTGGTTTCTTGGAGTTGGACTCTGGCCCAGTCCCTCTCCAATTCCAAGCTTGTTTATAAGAGATTTCTCAGAGTTTCTGTCTCAGGTTAGGAGTAAAATTATGAGACAGAATATTAATAACAATAATGTTGATAATGTTACCAATATATTTGCCTTCTTTGCCTTCATTCATATCTATGGTTGTTTTTAATGCACCTTTCATTGAAGATATGCACGTATACGTCTGTATGTGTCCTTGTAGATAATGCTTATCTCTCTCGCAACAAACGACAAAATTTTTTTTTCTTCAGTAATCTTTGCAGTTTCCAGGATGAAGACGGGGCCCTGCAACATCAACTCCAACTGGTTATTATGACGTCATGTTTTAGTAGCGCTAATATTTGGCCTGTTTTTTGGTACCAATTGCACAGAACACTTTTGAATGGTGCACATTTTTGACAACATTCTGGCCTCATTTTTCAAAAAAAAAAATTCAGAGGCTGGACACATTTTTCCTAGACGAAATGTTACCCTGGGTATTCTACCATCATTTGCTTTCACAGGAACCCCTGGGAAGAAAAGTCGCCCCTATGTCAGCTGGAAGCAATCTTGGATGACGACGCCCCCCCTCCCAACAAAGTTTACCCTCAGATTTAGGGACACTAATTGGTGGCTGGTATAGGGTGGTCGGGTTGTGGAAGGCTTTATATGGACTCAGGGGTATAAATTATGTGTATATCTATATGTATTTAAAAAAAGGGGGGGGAGGGAGGGATTAACTGGTGATCTGAAGGAATAATTGATTTTTGTGAGTTATTGTTTTTCTTCCTTTTTTTTTTTAAAAAAAACTATATGAGTGTTGATTCTTGTATATTGATATATTGAACATTGTATGAGAGTATGATACTACCTCTGTTTGAAACAATTGTTATATTGACATTGTTTACCATATTGCACTGTACATTTCTACCTCAGATATTATTTATGTAAGGACCCTGTTTACATTTGGAAATCATTGTCTTCATTTTTTGCACAGTTGTTTATTCTATTAGTCATACAGTTACATAAGTGTTGAGAATTATATGTTGGTCATATTTATATTTAGGACAATCAGGTTTTTTAGACACATAGAGGTTGTATTTAGTATAGATAGCATAATCTTCAACCTCTTTGAAGAACTGTAGAACATGGCCTTTAATCTAACCTACAGTTTTGTATTTATGAGACACAATCACTCCTGGCAACAATGCTCTACTCCCGAGAGAACGTTGAGCACCAAAGACACTCCACTGGGAGTTTGTCTTCTACTTGGCAGAACTGGCCTTGGGGCAAAAAAAAAAAGCCCATACCTCCATTACTGACTAAAGTACGAAATATCCATAAGTGGATAAAACAGAATTATCTTATCTTGCCAAGACAGGATAGGATAGTTCTAGTAAAGGTTCCTTGCCATTGTATAATGGTATGTCAGGTTTTTTCAGGCCTCAGCCAAAGTTGGTTGCCTCAACATTGCTATCAAGACTTCGTGTGGTTGCCCAGGTAGTCAATTGTCTCTGTCTTCTGTTGCACATTTTGGAAGTTTCTCGTTTGTGCTTCCTGATTGCTTTGGTAATTTTACTCTCCTTCTCAGATCTTTGATGGGGTTGAAGATTAGATAATGGTAGCTACCTTCTAGATTATTTAGACTTCTCAAAGTAGAGTGATTAGAAAAATTCTTCGTTATATACTTCTCGCCTGATATTGTTTACTTTTTGTAATTTTATATGATCTGTTCCCATTGTATATAGTTGTATTTGGTTTCTGAATCTGTCTTATTTAGACAAAAAAGGGGATGGTCTTCTCCCTGCGGTGTTTTGTCTAGCACCCCTTCTGCTGGTACTCATGTCTGTCATGGGGTTTTATGTGGCTCCAATAAGAGACTGGCTCTCAAGGGGCTTCTTTTAGCCCTTTATCAGCCAGATTAAGCCGGTGATAATGGACTTTAAAAGGCTTGGCTGCCAGAGTCCACCTGTAGGTGAACAAACTTAGTGAGCCTATTAAGGGCCCATGACCAAAAGCCATCAATAATAAAAATCCTAAAAGGGGGTCCCCAAAGGGAAGTTAAGAGGGTGGTGACCCAGGGGAAACTATCCCTCCTTTTGTTCGCTCTGCTTTTTTCTACACTCTAATCCTTTCCTGACCTTAGCAAAAAAGTATGATCAGTAGAGAAACAACATTTTTCTTTTAGGGCAGCACAAAGGGATCAAAATCTAAATTTTTTAACATATGCATTAAACCCAAACATTTTACAGGGTGTGTCAAACTTTTCTCAACATCTATAAGCAGTTACAAATATTATTAGGTCAATTCCAGTAAGAGTACAATGACAGACATTGTTGTTATAAAATACCAATTCCAGTCTCTGAGCAACAGTCAACCCCCCAAGTCTGCTCCCTTCTTAAGTGAAGAGGGGTTAGTATTTTAATCAAAATGAGTTCTGTGTCCCAAAGATTAAAACAATCAGATGCTTAGTCTGCATCTCAGCTCAGAAGCAAACAGGATTTAAAATGCAGAAAATTGTAGTCACCATGGTCAGGTCAACTCAGCAGGGTTTCTGTATCTGTGTCCCAGGTCTGGTATCAGCTCAGCATCAGGGAAGGTGGCATTCCTGGGTGAGGTGAGCAGAATTCAGCTATCTGAAGCACATCTTGACAATTATCTCAGCAGGGTTTCTTTGTGTGGACTCTATGGAAGCAGAATGACACCATGCAGTGTAGAGTGGCTTAGCAGGTCCTGCTATCAGGCACTCCTCTTCATGGGGGCACGGAAGACTGGATCAAGGATTTTTCCCCAATTGTTTCTCAAACTCCTCTATGGGGTGTTTGCAGCTAGGATGTAATCAGGTCCAGCTTTATTTTCTTTCTGTGATTAAAGCACAAACATATCCTCAACCCCAAATATATATATCAGGTCTTTTTTATAATTTATTGCAAGGACTTTTTTACCTTTTCTTAGTAAAGGTCAGCTTGGTGTCATCATGTCAGAACTGTTTGTATCACTATAGGATACCTCCTCTAAATGTAAAGAAACATTTATAAACAATATTTGGAAATTTGGGCATAGTTCTCTCCAAACTGCTTCCCTTTTTTGTTGGGTGAAGTAATTTTAGCTGTTCACAGAGATCTTTGTACATCAAACCACATTAGCCTAAAAAGAATCAACAGGTTCTCATACTCTTTGAAAACAAAAGCAGAATTTCTTTTCCAAAGCAACAAATCCTTAGGCCCAAATATTGAAGTCAAGAAACCTTCAAAACATATATATTGGTTTAGCTTAGCAGCCTATACAATGAAATGTCTCTCTGTACTTGCTCATTCACAGTCAAAAAATTTAAAGAAAGCACAATAGTATATATAATATAAACTCTCTATGTATATCCCATCTTTATGTGGCTCATTTTTCTTACTCTATTACTTTTTCTACAAGTTTAATATTTATTTTATTATCCTTACTGCTTTAATCTCTGTCTGTTCTCTTTTATATCACTTTTACTGTCTCTTTCCTTGTTGTTAAGAGGCCATTTGTTTCATTCCCTGAGATAATCACACAGAAACTATATTATTTAAATCACTGCTTGGCTCATTAGTTTTAACTTCTTATTGACTAGCTCTTTTAAACCATTTACTTCTTTTTATAACTGTCTATATTTTTTTTCTTCTCTCTTCCAATCCTACATACATTTACTCAATACTGTGACCCATTTAGAGGTATTTTATGTTTGAATCTGTCCTATGGTGTATCTGCAACAATTTTTTGCTGTCCAGGAGTGCTTCTTAAAATGCTAAGCACTTCTTGAAGACCTAAACTGAGGCATTGGTAGAGCAAATACAGAACTTCCTGCTTGTTGTCTCAAAGGGCTATGCTCACAGCCCAATATCTAGGCACACAGCCAGTCTATGTTGCCATTAAGCAAGTTGTAGCACTCTGTTCACAAACCCCATTTAAATGCTCCACCTCCTGAAAGAGGCAGAGGTCACATTGGCAGCATAGCTCAGAAAGCTGGCATTTCAAAACTGCAGCTTTTTTTCTGCTACTGCTGAATCAGGAAAACATCTCTTAAAGGAACCATGTCTCTACTTGCTTCTAGCAAAGAGTCCACCCCAAAAATGCCATTACTAAACCATGTTTAACTCTGATGTTTTGTGTCTAGGGTTACGTTTTAAGCTTTCTCAGGTTTTATGTGGATTTAGTCAACCACATTGGCATGGCAGTTTGTTGTAAGGAGGCTACTTGCTCATTTCCTGGCTGCTTGGCCCCCAAAAAATCACACAGAAACTATATTATTTAAATCACTGCTTAGCCCATTAGCTTTAACTTCTGATTGGTTATCTCTTACATATTAATTTTACCCATTTTTTCTATATTGCCACATGGATGGGGATTACTGGGTAAAGTTTCAAGCAACTGTCTCTGGTGAGGGCTATGTGGCTTCTCCCTCACTCCAATTCCTTTTTCCCAGCATTAAGTTTTGTTTTCCCCACCTACCTCTATTCCCTGCACAAGACAGTTTCTTTATTAAGAAATAGTATTCACAGCCTACAGAGGGGAATCCCACATCATTTACTTTTTCTTCTTTCTCCTAATTCAACATATATTTATTTAACACTGTGACCCATTCCAAGGTCTTTTTTTTTCTCTGAATCTGTCTTTATTGTGTATCTGTAATTATTTTATGATCAGGAGCATTTTTTTTCTTTTTAAATGCTAAGCAGGCATGGCTAGGGCCAACTCTGCACTCCTGTCTGTAGGTTCTGTCCATTCCAACTTGGTGGAGGCATGTTTGCTGCCTCTGAGAGCTATGCATGCTGCCCTAGCTTCAGGGTCACAGAGGGTTTATGTTACCATTAAGCAACTAGTAGCATGCTGCTCACAAAGCCTATTAAGTGCTCAGCCTCCTGTAAGAGTCACAGTTCACATTGGCAGCAAAAGGTGGAAGCT